>NW_026114530.1:0-1211964 GCF_025231255.1 Drosophila biarmipes
GTATTTTAAGTTTTCGTTAATTAAGATATGTTATAATATGCAAAAATATTAAAATATAAAAATTTTCTAACAATTGTGGATAAAAAATAAGGAAGAGAAAAGTAGTTATAATATGAATGTGTAATTAATATGAATTTTATAAATACTGCAGTTCAATTATGTGGGAGGCAAGGTTAGTTAAGTGTTAGTTAAAAAAATCCGAAATTTAAAAATAATATAAGCAGCAATTTCTCCAATATTTCAACTTTCTAGCTTTAATATTACGGTTATGGCCAAAATAAAGACATTTCATCCCAATGTGCTCCGGTTGAAAATTATCCAATTCCCAAAATTTAGCGAGTTGCTCATCAGCCTTTTCTTCTTCCGTAAGTACAGCACATACTGATGATGTAGGTGCTCCATCCGAAATTTTCCCGTCTACAATACATCCAAGTTTTGTATTCTGTAGCTTGGGGAGTCCATTCCTTAAGCTCATGTACTCGGTTGCATTATATTGAAGTAATGCTCGGCTCCAAGAAGAATATCAATTTTTCGAGACTTTCCAAATTGAGGGTCAGCCAACATTATATGTTCTGGTATTTTCCAATTATCAGTTTAAATTGTATACCTTGGTTAATCAGCGACTATGTGAGTCAAAACCATTGCTTCAAGCCGTGAACTAAAATCGCCTTGTTTTGACTTTAGCTGAATCTTGATCCTTGCCTTGAAAGTCAGAAATTTTCCTCCAATGCCATTTATTTTCAGCGTCGAATTTGTGGGTTTTCAGTGAGAGCATTTTTATTGCTCTTTTGGAAATGGCATTAATTTGGGATCCAGAGTCAAGCAGGGCTCTGAGTTCTGCCTTTTGTCCATTTATTCCTTGAATAATTACACGGGCGGTCGCCAGGAGAATATAGCTGGATTGCTTTCCACTCGCAGATGCGGGCGTGATACTATCCGAGAGGTCCGTTTTGTTTCCAAATGCAACAATGGGTTGTGCTTTTTGTTATTATATTATATTATATTATATTATATTATATTTTAAAATAAATTATTTATTTCTTAATTTAAATCCGGAACTTAATAGTATGTGATTAAGTTCCTTTTGAATTTGAAGGGCCCATGGTATTGTATCAGCTCCGGTACGATTCTATAGGATATTTCCTTGCTTTCTAAATACTCCAAGCATTTTGTCGCAGATATGGTGCAGACTTAGTGCCATAAGTGACGGTATTCAATCGATAAAAGTTAAGCCTTACTGCCGGATCATTTCTCCAGGCAATCATTTGATATTGTTGATCACGTGCATTTATCCAAATCTGCCTGTACATTTGTTCAATGTCAGTAGTGAATACAGTAGTGACATTAAACTGTTTTGCACTGTAGGACCTTTGTGAATTAAATCGTTCAAAGGTTTCCCGGAAGATGTCACTGCCCAAGAGCTTCATACTCCTTCATAAACTCTATGTGTTCTTGCTTTATTGCCTGATCCTTTTGCAATCGTTTCTCCAACGATACCGATCGTGGCAATGTCACGACTCTCCCTCAACGCTGAAGTATGCTCCAAAACGTGCAACTTAACAATCAGTCTAGAGTCCTGAGCCTTCTAAACGTTCTGAAGGAAGTGATATTCACATTGTTTCTCCATTGGTGAATAGCATTTTGACTCTGCATATTGGGATGAAATGCCTTTATTTTGGCCAAAACCTAATAAGTTCGTGCTAATATATAAATAATGTTACAATTATTTTAAGCTAAGAAATGTCCCTAGACATCGAAAATATTTAATTTGTATTTTTATTGTGCAGCCCTCGTCTTGCACCAGCTGTTGAAAGTCAGCTGTTCTTGCCACGTGGTGCATGCAAGCTTGCTGATTAGTGAAGTTCCTAAATGTCGGCGTTCTCGTATTTTAAACAGTTTGACCAATTGAAATACCTTAAAATGGGAAATATTTCGCATGGTACGTAGAAAATATTTGTATAAGTGTTTAATTATATGTGCTTTTGTATTGTCATGTTTTTAAGGTAATGCGTAAACACTAGTTTTGTTGATTCTAACCTAAAAATATTTGTGTTTTGTGGAGCATATCTAGCAAGATACAACAGGATTCAAGTAACAAACTTATGTGGTAGTATGAGTTATTATGTGTATATTCAGATAGTATTTAAATAATTTGCGGGAACTTGCGGGGGGGTTAAATGTTTGAACAGATTCAATCAAGGTTGCTATTCGTCGAGGTGACCTACTAGAAGTTTGGATGGATAAAAATCGCAATGTCAACGCTACTTTTGACTGGGTTTGCGTCGAAGTAATTCCAAATCATTTTCCGGAAAACGATTTGGAGGTGATTAAAAACAAAATAATAACTTTATTGTTCAAATTAAGAGACTACTGAACAAAGCGCACAGAAATATTCGTCGTTTCAAAGACCAAAATGCTAGCTGGCTTGCATCGGAGCTAATATTTTATTCAAAAGATGATTGTAGTCATAATCTTGGTGGACGACCTCGGGTCTCTTATGACGAAGGAAGTTTACGGCATAAAAGAAGACTTGCTTCCGAACTTGCAAAGGAAAATTCAACACTTCTACTTGTTGAAGCAGCTGCTATGTCTGCTAAAATACGGATATTTCTGACATATTAAAAACGACAATAAATAGTCCTGACAGTTCAAAATTAAGGCAACAACTATCATTGAAAGAGCCTATACCATTATCACCTGAGGAGGCCCTAGCATTTATTATAGAAAACTCGTTTTCCAAGCAGCAATATATTAACATACGCTTAAAAAGTATCGAAAAGAACTCCAATATATATATCTTGATATATGATCTTGATTTAGAAGAAGAAAGTTTAAATTAATACAAGTTTATGTACGTATTTTTAAGTTTTCGTTAATTAAGATATGTTATAATATGCAAAAATATTAAAATATAAAAATTTTCTAACAATTGTGGATAAAAAATAAGGAAGAGAAAAGCATTACTAATATGAATGTGTAATTAATATGAATTTTATAAATACTGCAGTTCAATTATGTGGGAGGCAAGGTTGTAGTGTTAAAAAAATCCGAAATTTAAAAATAATATAAGCAGCAATTTCTCCAAATTTCAACTTTCTAGCTTTAATATTACGGTTATGGCCAAAATAAAGACATTTCATCCCAATGTGCTCCGGTTGAAAATTATCCAATTCCCAAAATTTAGCGAGTTGCTCATCAGCCTTTTCTTCTTCCGTAAGTACAGCACATACTGATGATGTAGGTGCTCCATCCGAAATTTTCCCGTCTACAATACATCCAAGTTTTGTATTCTGTAGCTTGGGGAGTCCATTCCTTAAGCTCATGTACTCGGTTGCATTATATTGAAGTAATGCTCGGCTCCAAGAAGAATATCAATTTTTCGAGACTTTCCAAATTGAGGGTCAGCCAACATTATATGTTCTGGTATTTTCCAATTATCAGTTTAAATTGTATACCTTGGTTAATCAGCGACTATGTGAGTCAAAACCATTGCTTCAAGCCGTGAACTAAAATCGCCTTGTTTTGACTTTAGCTGAATCTTGATCCTTGCCTTGAAAGTCAGAAATTTTCCTCCAATGCCATTTATTTTCAGCGTCGAATTTGTGGTTTTCAGTGAGAGCATTTTTATTGCTCTTTTGGAAATGGCATTAATTTGGGATCCAGAGTCAAGCAGGGCTCTGAGTTCTGCCTTTTGTCCATTTATTCCTTGAATAATTACACGGGCGGTCGCCAGGAGAATATAGCTGGATTGCTTTCCACTCGCAGATGCGGGCGTGATACTATCCGAGAGGTCCGGTTTTGTTTCCAAATGCAACAATGGGTTGTGCTTTTTGTTGCATTTAAAGATATCTCTTTTTGTGCATGTCTTTGACGGGTGATTTTGGGTTAGACATTTAACACATAATTTTTGTTTTTGAACCTAGTAAAGACGTTCTGCTGGGGTATTCAGTCATTTCAGTCATTTTATTATTCATGATATGCTCTAAACTATCAAGTAATACCATTTGTTCTCTGAACATCCATTGTATTTCAATGTCTTCTGTTGTGACGGATGTAACACCCGCTTACAAGAGAGACAATTGATTGTTGAATCTAACAAGTTGCTAAATTTTATTAAAAAATGTATTGCTAAAAAAGTTGTGTTTAAACGTATTAATTTGATTATTTTCGGAGAATGACAATAGGAGAACGATAAGAGCACAGGAGAGGAACAAACCAAGGCGTCCAAAGACTGATTAGGAACTGATCGGAGAACATTCATCATCAGTCTCCCGAGGGATGGGGGAAAACGGCACAGATCAGAAAACTGTTGTGGTACCGGGCAGGGAATGTGGGAGTAAAATTACCTGGGAAATCGGCCAGCAACCAAAACAAAGAGAAGAAACTTGGCAACCTATGAAAGTTGCAAGATATTAAAAATCACCATACACCAGGGAAGGGGGCTCCCCGATAGGCGACACTGGACGATGGTGCGATTGATGGGAACAAGCCAAATGGAATGGTGAGTATGGCGTCGAGCAAGTTGCAACGCCGCCCCTGCGATACCGGGTAATGAGTATCGAAATATTGCGATGGCCCGCTGGTTATCGATATCCGATGAGTATCGGTGCCGGGAGAGAACAGATGGAGGATCGGCATGGGAGTTTTGAAATTGCTACAAGGAGGACGACCAGGGCTGTTGAGACTCAGCGGAGTTAAAACCGTCGAGAGAGCAATCAGGGAGCGCCGAGGGAATCGAAAGGATCATCGCAAAGGCTAGGATATGCAAGGAAACGTCAGAAAGTAGGAGCGAAGGTGTTTGTAATGATTTCCGAAGTAAGGGGAAAATGTGTAACGGCGCGGTGAAGAGCGCCTGGAGAGAAGGAGGGTTTGAAGATCAAGTTGGAGAGCAAAAAAATTTTGAGGATGGAGAACGTGAGAATTTGGAGACCAGTTATGAGGAGCTAGAGAATTTGGAGACCAAGGATGGAAAACGAGAAAGTTTGGAGACCAATGAGGAAGAAAGAGATAGTGGAGACTTTGCGAGCAGAGCCGTGTGCAAAAAGGAATAACGAAATACAAAGAGCAAGATCGTTATGTCGAGACGTTCAGCGTTTGAGCAGTCAAGGCCGCGACGAAAAATTGTGAGCTCGGGGTGAAGCATATCTGAACCCAGTGTCACACGACCCAAGCACTACGTTGGCGTGTGGAGTTTTCCACTCAGCCAGAAGCAGTACGCGGAGTTAGCGGAGTATACTAGGGTGTTTCTGGTAGTGGCGTCTGGAGGCGGTGACGGGAAACGGCGAAGGCGTGAATCTGCGCCGTCGTGGTCGGCTGCTGCTTCGGCGGGTATGGTGATCACTGCTACGCTGTAGAGAGAACACTCGAGTCGCGAAGCACCCCGGGGCCCGATAGAAATAACACACAACTTTGAACGGAGGGGAGACGCGGTAAGAGCTGTTGAGCGAGAGGGGTAGAGAATGAGTGTGAGAGCGGTGCACCAGGAAAGAGGTGTAATAGGGGAGTGGTGTGAGAGTTCGAATTCACCGGACAGTGGGTTTGAACATTCTGTGCCCCTTGCAAGCGCTAGCGTTGCAACGAGTTACCTTCTTCTTACGTCGCGTACAGTCGCCGGAGGGGATCCACCCGAACACCGTCTTCTGGGCTACCGGCAGTCCCTCGTCGACCATGTTGAAGCCCGACTATATCATCTTCGGGTAGACGTCCGCGCCGAGGATAAGTGGCTGGCCGATGCGGTAGCGGTAGCTCCCTGAACTTCGTCACCACGCTGATGCGCACGTTCGGATCGATCTTGAGGTCCACCTCCAACTTGATCGGCACGCATCGATTAAGCTCGTCGGTGTGCACGGATCGATGAGTGCGGCGGTGTCGAACGTCTTCTCCCCGGTCTCTACGATCACCAGCACAGTTTGAAGAACGTTGACGCACCGGAGAAGCAAATGCGGAGAAGCGGTCTGTGGCTGGGAGCTGGACATGTGGAGCAGCGTGTGATAATTCCGGTCGGACTTTCTGCACTGGTCACCGCTATGACAGATCGCAGTGGAGTTCTCGTGTGCGAGACAGTTTGCACAGTCTTTCTTTATTAGCCCGCAGCCGCTTTTCTGCGCTCAGCTTTAGGAACTTCTAAGAGGAAGAATTTCGCGGCAGACTCGGCATCGGTAGGATTGAATACCTATCTTACGTCTTCTAACCGATGCCTGAGCTCAACGTAGGTGGGGAACAATTTTAATGGTCAAAGTGTGGATAAGGAAAAACACAAACAGACCTAATTAAAAATGACGTGGATAATGATTACGGACTATGGTCTATCGGATACGTCGCTCGTTACAAAGTGGCTTTGGACGGCTCTCCTGGAAGAAGAACCACCGAGTCGCCACTGATTTGAGACCAAACAGTCATTCCTTATGACGAAAATGTCGCCGACGAGCAGATTTTCGGTGGGAGCTTGCCACTTGTAGCGCTTGTGGAGCCTTTAAAGGTACTCATCTTTCCAATGAATGTGGAATTTGTGAGTCTTTCCGACTTTAAGTGCTGCCACCGGTTAAGAAGGGACTTGGATTCGCCCTTTACCGCGGATTCCACTATGGACAGAAGAAGTTCTCCGACAAGAAAGTGCCCTTGTGTCACCGCTAAAAGATCAGTTGGATCGTTGCACTTAGGAGATAGCGGTCTGGAATTTAGACAAGCTTCGATTTTCGCTAGGATGGTGGACAGCTCTTTAAAGGTTAACTTCCGTGTACCGGTGGACTTGTAAAACAAGGTCTTAAAGGTCTTGAGGCCAGTTTCCCATAGGTCGTCCATATGAGGTGCCCCAGGTGAGCTGCTGATGGCAATACATCAGTCACAGACTCTTTAACGGCATGCAGAAAATTTCGGCTGGACTTGGCGAGGACACCCTCTTCTAGACACGAAACGAACGAAAGCAGCAAGAAAATTTTCAGTCGTTAAGTCGGACGTAGGCTCTAGATGGATGGCCTTTATAGGAAAACAAACGAAAACCAACACATACCCTTTTCCGATATAATTTTAATATCCTTGCAGAGCGTCGGATTTCTACAGAAAACGGGTTTGCTGAAAAGTGTTTGTTTTTTTTTGCGTGCCTCAAGTAGAGAACCAGTGGCAATAGTCGCCGCAATAAGTACAGAACCAATTCGTCAAGAATTCTTTTCGTACCAATATTATTGAGCATAGATCCGGGTTTATATACATGATTTGGAGTTACAAGGATATTTACTTAGGTCTAGTCTATATACATATGGACAACATGGTTTATTAACAGATTACAGGAAAATATCCTAAATAAGCAATTACATCTACCAAATGGTGTGAAGACATGTCCCTTGGCTGGATGCATATTGTTTATGACCCGTTTATCACATGCTGATGTGCGCAGACCAAGATATCGGCTATCTATTTATTTAGGTCAAAGTAGCTTTCAGAAGCGAACGAATTTCTGCTTAGTCGAAATCGTACATACTCCCGGACGTTGAACTAATGTTCAACAATCGTTAATGTTGATCGTGAAGGGCTGGACCGAAGAACCTTCTCTATTTACAAGTGTGGTCGGCATTTGATTCAGCTGAAGGGTATGTCTACGTTTTCATCATTTCTTCATAAAATGAATTACAAAATTAATTATTATAAAAATTAATGCGGTATGTGGTAATTTAAAACTATTGGGAGGAAAGAGTTGAGCTTCTCGTTGATACAACTGCTTGTATTTAAGGTTCGGGTCTTCCATCACACTTGTAGAGGTAGATATTGTTGAATTTTGTATTAAATTCTCCGTGAGTTCTCCTTCTCCAAAGCGAGCATACGAAGGTCGTAATGTGGTTTCCAATATGTCTTGACTTGTAATTGTCATTAAGGAATTTCGAATGGTGCATACAGGTTTTGCAACCATTAATCCTGAACCTCTTAAATTTATATTGGAGGTTCCGTCTAAACACACTGCAGATAATGTTAGCGTGGATCTTGTTGTAAAAATCCAATGATTTTTTACATGTGTCTTTAGCCAGACTATCGGTCTTTCTGCCCTTATTAATCTGCAAGAAGAATCAGTTTTATTAGAAAACATCTGCATTTCACAGCTAGTTTCTGAAGAGAACATTTCTTGTTTGTTGTAGCATATAAAATCATCTTTTGCTCTCTTTTGACAAGCCTTCAAATCAATCTCTGACATTTCAAAGAATTCATCTCGATGACTGTTGATTGCAATGTATGGGGTCTTAATTGCAAACATACTGATTCCATCTTTAGCCAGAAACATGCTCCTTTATGATGGTTCTGACTCATCATCTGTTATGCCATTTATATATTATCAGGTGAAACTTAAAGCATTTGTCCTGACTTCAAATAATTTCGTATCTGATCTAACTGATTCTTTAATTACCTTAGTGA
Source organism: Drosophila biarmipes (assembly GCF_025231255.1). NCBI lineage: Eukaryota > Metazoa > Arthropoda > Insecta > Diptera > Drosophilidae > Drosophila > Drosophila biarmipes. The sequence goes on from NW_026114530.1 coordinate 8,401, forward strand.
CAGCAACATTGGACTTATTGTGTTATGCAATATCTGTTAAAATGTTTATAATCTCGGTTTGCATTCTTTGCAAACTGGAGGCTAATAGAGAGAGTTGAGTCGCAAGTGTTATGTACAATGAAAATTTATTAAATCTACTTTCAGTACCAGTTGTTTCTGCGATAATTCTCTATCCTTTTTAAACGCTTGGAATTCGAGATCTCATCCCTTTTGATGACATTATTTGTAGAGTCAATCAATGAATTTTAATTTTTTAACAAAGTAAGCAAATGCTTCTCATTCGCCTTAACCTTTGTTATCGTTGGCACCATTTTATCAGCTTAGGTAGAGTCTAATACGCCAAAGAGACTACTGGCAATATTTCCAACGATGTCCAACGGAGCTCTTGGCTGACGTTATCTTGCTATCAGCATGTTTTCAGCTTGAAGATCCTCCTCGATGTGTTTAAAATAGTGATACATGCTTGTACATGCCTCAGTTTCTGGAAACTGCTTGCACAAGTGAGCAATTTTTGTTGTGCCCATTGAAAAGGTACTCATATCCTTCCAGTAGGGTTACAAATTATAGTAGACAATTAAAGTCCAACCCGTTTTCGCAAGATGACTTTTTTCAATCCTTTCAAAGATTATTCCAGGTTTCGATGCAAATTGAGTAACGTTAATCGATTGTGCTGCTACTAAAGGTAATAGAAGAAGCATAACTTATAACGCCATTTTTTAGTGAAGGCATTGCTGATTTCTTCGGCCTTTTCACCTGCATCTCATCAGGTGTATTCTCATCTTCCTCTACGGCACCTGGATGTTTATAAACAGGTTCCTCCTCTGAGAATAGTAGGGCGATATGTTGAATATCTCTTTTAAATATTCCTTTACTCGTTTTGACTTCTAGAGCTATGACAAAATTATCCTTGTCATGAATTGTCTTAATTATCCGTCCCAATGGCCATTGTAAAACTGGAGTATTGTCTTCCTTTTTCAACACTAATGCCCCTTGCTTTACGTTGGCCGAGGATCTTCTCCATTTCTGACGATGCTAAAGTTGTTGGAGATAATGAGTTGACCAATGAGTCCCAAACGCATGCTTTAACTTGGAGATGGCTTGTCATCTTTGTCCCAATGATTGTGGTTGCTGAGATGGCTCACTATCTGCTTGTGCGGTTAATGGTTCTCCAATTAGAAAGTGACCAGCGGTAAATGCCATCACATCATTTGGATCGCTCGATATCGGAACCAATGGACTTGAATTCATGATAGCTTCTATTTCTACTATCACAGTTTGTAATTCTTCATAGGTCAGATCCGCTGTAGAAACATTCTTTAGCAATAAATGTTTTACCGATTGTACCGCCACTTTCCAAAGTCCTCCAAAATGCAGTGCTCTTGGTGGGATAAACTTAAACTTGACTCCTTTATTATTGCATGTCTCCACTATAGACCTCTTGGCCTTTTCTGAGAAGATAGCTTCTTCCAATTCTTGAAGCTTATTCCTTGGGTGGTAACTGTCCCATTATTTGTTCCATTAACTTTGGTTTAGCTCTGGTGCATTTGTTTATGCCTTTATTGCCCAATATCTTTGCCTTGATGTGGCTATTAGGGTTTGGGATCCACAATGCTTATTTTTCTTGTGGATTTTTTAAAATATTAATTTGACTATTTGATTATTATATTGCAATAGCACAGGATGTTTTGCATCGAATGAAAGCTCAGATGTTTCAAACCTGCCTCTAACTCGAATGAGATCAACCTGATCCAGGAAAGGCGTTAGGGCGCTGAGAATATTGCCTCGTCCGACTTCCCCGGGATTTCCATATTCTTTGATTTCAGCGCTAAAATTATTGTGTTGAATTAAACGGAGAACTATCTTTCGAGATTGTTCCAACTTTTTAAATTTCACCATTGTCGTTGTGTCTGAAGATTTTCTTTTGAAACGCATAATGTAGGCTACTATTCTAAGTAATTTATCGAATGAATTCCGGTGGTTTATACCATAAAGCCAATTCGAACTTTTCGTGGTAGCTACCCAAAATTTTTGGGTTTTCCTGAGGCATTGAGCGGCGTTCTGATTTTGCCGCAACAAATGGTAATGACCATTTTGAGGATGGACCATGCAAAAACAGTGGACCATAGAACCAAAGACTGAAATTGGAGAACTTGGAACCACTTATTCCTCTTGATGCTATATCTGCAGCATTGCTTTCCGATGGAACATGGCGCCATTATCTTTGCAACGATGCTTCTTGAATGGTACTGATTCTAGTAGCCACAAATTTGTCCTTTATTGTCTTTGGGCTATTTATCCAGGACAACACAATTTCGAAATCTGCCCAAACATATTTTGCAGTTCCTTGCAGCGACAAATGTTCCTTTATGGTCGCTATTAATTGAGCACCTAATTCTAGTCTCGGGAGTGTGATCGCATTTACTGGGACCAAACGTAACTTTGCACACACTCGTTTATCCTTGTGAATTGCACGAAGATAAATAAAGCGTCGACGAACGTATGTATTTCCTTTGATACCGGAATCTTTCCATCAAACACATGGCGGGGAATTTTAATGTCATTTAACATTTTTAAATCTTCCCGAAATTGCTTTCATTCCGATTGTAATTGCGTTGGCAGTTCTTCATTATATTCAAATTTCTCCGTTGTTAAGCCTTGGATGAATATTTTGGCTATTATGACTACTGGAGAAAATAGTCCGAGAGGATCGAATATTTTGAATATTTCTGAATCCACAGTGCGTCTTGTTATTTTGTCTGTGTTCATCGTTCTTGTTTTTCCACAGAGTTTGACAATCGTAGGATTCTAAGTGATTCCCAAGGTTTTAATGCTGCAGTCCTCATCGGCAGCATATTCAAATTGTACTGTAGGAATGATATCTTTCTTATCCAGTCCTTGAAGAAGATGGTTACTATTTGCGCACCGTTTTCTTAATTTAAATCCGGAACTTAATAGTATGTGATTAAGTTCCCTTTGAATTTGAAGGGCCCAAGTGATACAGTCGTCGACATAAAAATCATTTTAAGAACAGACGATCCTATAGGATATTTCTGCATTTCCTTGCTTGCTAAATACTCCAAGCATTTGGTCGCCAGATATGGTGCAGACTTATTGCCATAAGTGACGGTTTTCAATCGATAAAAGTTAAGCCTTTCTGCCTATTCATTTCTCCAGACGATCATTTGATATTGTTGATCACTTGCATTTATCCAAATCTGCCTGTACATTTGTTCAATGTCAGCAGTGAATACATATTTATGCATTTTAAATTGAAGTAGTATTGACATTAAACTGTTTTGCACTGTAGGACCTTTGTGCATTAAATCGTTCAAAGTTTTCCCGGAAGATGTCACTGCATATGCGTCAAATACAACTCTTAATTTTGTTGTCTTACTATCGGGTTTCAGAACACAATGATGCGGTATAAAGTAGTGGGACTTCGGTAGATGTATATGAGGTACTTCCTTCATATGCCCAAGAGCTTCATACTCCTTCATAAGCTCTATGTGTCCTTGCTTTATTGCCTGATCCTTTTGCAATCGTTTCTCCAATGAAAGAAACCGTCTCGTGGCAATGTCACGACTCTCCCCCAACGCTGAAGTATGCTCCAAAACGTGCAACTTAACAATCAGTCTAGAGTCCTGAGCCTTCTGAACGTTCTGAAAGAAGTGATCTTCACACTGCAAGTCCATTGGTGAATAGCATTTTGACTCTGGTTGAAAATTATCCAATTCCCAGAATTTAGCGATGATGTAGGTGCTCCATCCGAAATTTTCCCGTCTACAATCCATCCAAGTTTTGTATTCTGTAGCTTGGGGAGCCCATTCTTTAAGCTCATCCACTTGGCTTGCATTATATTGAAGTAAGGCTCGGCTCCAAGAAGAATATCAATTTTTCAGGCTTTTCAAATTGAGGGTCAGCCAACATTATATTTTTTTGGTATTTTCCAATTATCAGTTGAAATTGTATACGTTGGTTGATCAGCGACTATGTGAGTTAAAACCATTGCTTGAAGCCGTGAACTAAAATCGCCTTGTTTTGACTTTAGCTGAGCGTTGGTCCTTGCCTTAAAAGACAGAAATTTTCCTCAAATGCCATTTATTTTCAGCATCGACTTTGTGGTTTTCAGTGAGAGCATTTTTATTGCTCTTTTGGAAATGGCATTAATTTGGGATCCAGAGTCAAGCAGGGCTCCGAGTTCTGCCTTTTGTCCATTTATTCCTTGAATAATTACACGGGCGGTCGCCAGGAGAATAAAGTTGGATTGCTTTCCACTCGCAGAGAGGTTCGGTTTTGTTTCCAAATGCAACAATGGGTTGTGCTTTTTGTTGCATTTAAAGATATCTCTTTTTGTGCATGTCTTTGACGGGTGATTTTGGGTTAGACATTTAACACATAATTTTTGTTTTTGAACCTAGTAAAGACGTTCTGCTGGGGTATTCAGTCATTTCAGTCATTTTATTATTCATGATATGCTCTAAACTATCAAGCAATACCACTTGTTCTCTGAACATCCATTGTATTTCAATGTCTTCTGTTGTGACGGATGTAACACCCGCTTACAAGAGAGACAATTGATTGTTGAATTTAACAAGTTGCTAAATTTTATTAAAAAATGTATTGCTAAAAAAGTTGTGTTTAAACGTATTAATTTGATTATTTTCGGAGAATGACAATAGGAGAACGATAAGAGCACAGGAGAGGAACAAACCAAGGCGTCCAAAGACTGATTCGGAACTGATCGGAGAACATTCATCATCAGTCTCCCGAGGGATGGGGGAAAACGGCACAGATCAGAAAACTGTTGTGGTACCGGGCAGGGAATGTGGGAGTAAAATTACCTGGGAAATCGGCCAGCAACCAAAACAAAGAGAAGAAACTTGGCAACCTATGAAAGTTGCAAGATATTAAAAATCACCATACACCAGGGAAGGGGGCTCCCCGATAGGCGACACTGGACGATGGTGCGATTGATGGGAACAAGCCAAATGGAATGGTGAGTATGGCGTCGAGCAAGTTGCAACGCCGCCCCTGCGATACCGGGTAATGAGTATCGAAATATTGCGATGGCCCGCTGGTTATCGATATCCGATGAGTATCGGTGCCGGGAGAGAACAGATGGAGGATCGGCATGGGAGTTTTGAAATTGCTACAAGGAGGACGACCAGGGCTGTTGAGACTCAGCGGAGTTAAAACCGTCGAGGGAGCAATCAGGGAGCGCCGAGGGAATCGAAAGGATCATCGCAAAGGCTAGGATATGCAAGGAAACGTCAGAAAGTAGGAGCGAAGGTGTTTGTAATGATTCCCGAAGTAAGGGGAAAATGTGTAACGGCGCGGTGAAGAGCGCCTGGAGAGAAGGAGGGTTTGAAGATCAAGTTGGAGAGCAAAAAAATTTTGAGGATGGAGAACGTGAGAATTTGGAGACCAGTTATGAGGAGCTAGAGAATTTGGAGACCAAGGATGGAAAACGAGAAAGTTTGGAGACCAATGAGGAAGAAAGAGATAGTGGAGACTTTGCGAGTAGAGCGAGAGTGCCGTGTGCAAAAAGGAATAACGAAATACAAAGAGCAAGATCGTTATGTCGCATATCTGAACCCAGTGTCACACGACCCAAGCACTACGTTGGCGTGTGGAGTTTTCCACTCAGCCAGAAGCAGTACGCGGAGTTAACGGAGTATACTAGGGTGTTTCTGGTAGTGGCGTCTGGAGGCGGTGACGGGAAACGGCGAAGGCGTGAATCTGCGCCGTCGTGGTCGGCTGCTGCTTCGGCGGGTATGGTGATCACTGCTACGCTGTAGAGAGAACACTCGAGTCGCGAAGCACCCCGGGGCCCGATAGAAATAACACACAACTTTGAACGGAGGGGAGACGCGGTAAGAGCTGTTGAGCGAGAGGGGTAGAGAATGAGTGTGAGAGCGGTGCACCAGGAAAGAGGTGTAATAGGGGAGTGGTGTGAGAGTTCGAATTCACCGGACAGTGGGTTTGAACATTCTGTGCCCCTTGCAAGCGCTAGCGTTGCAACGAGTTACCTTCTTCTTACGTCGCGTACAGTCGCCGGAGGGGATCCACCCGAACACCGTCTTCTGGGCTATCGGCAGTCCCTCGTCGACCATGTTGAAGCCCGACTATATTATCTTCGGGTAAACGTCCGCGCCGAGGATAAGTGGCTGGCCGATGCGGTAGCGGTAGCTCCCTGAACTTCGTCACCACGCTGATGCGCACGTTCGGATCGATCTTGAGGTCCACCTCCAACTTGATCGGCACGCATCGATTAAGCTCGTCGGTGTGCACGGATCGATGAGTGCGGCGGTGTCGAACGTCTTCTCCCCGGTCTCTACGATCACCAGCACAGTTTGAAGAACGTTGACGCACCGGAGAAGCAAATGCGGAGAAGCGGTCTGTGGCTGGGAGCTGGACATGTGGAGCAGCGTGTGATAATTCCGGTCGCACGTTCTGCACTGGTCACCGCTATGACAGCTCGCAGTGGAGTTCTCGTGTGCGAGACAGTTTGCACAGTCTTTCTTTATTAGCCCGCAGCCGCTTTTCTGCGCTCAGCTTTAGGAACTTCTAAGAGGAAGAATTTCGCGGCAGACTCGGCATCGGTAGGATTGAATACCTATCTTACGTCTTCTAACCGATGCCTGAGCTCAACGTAGGTGGGGAACAATTTTAATGGTCAAAGTGTGGATAAGGAAAAACACAAACAGACCTAATTAAAAATGACGTGGATAATGATTACGGACTATGGTCTATCGGATACGTCGCTCGTTACAAAGTGGCTTTGGACGGCTCTCCTGGAAGAAGAACCACCGAGTCGCCACTGATTTGAGACCAAACATTCCTTATGACGAAAATGTCGCCGACGAGCAGATTTTCGGTGGGAGCTTGCCACTTGTAGCGCTTGTGGAGCCTTTAAAGGTACTCATCTTTCCAATGAATGTGGAATTTGTGAGTCTTTCCGACTTTAAGTGCTGCCACCGGTTAAGAAGGGACTTGGATTCGCCCTTTACCGCGGATTCCACTATGGACAGAAGAAGTTCTCCGACAAGAAAGTGCCCTTGTGTCACCGCTAAAAGATCAGTTGGATCGTTGCACTTAGGAGATAGCGGTCTGGAATTTAGACAAGCTTCGATTTTCGCTAGGATGGTGGACAGCTCTTTAAAGGTTAACTTCCGTGTACCGGTGGACTTGTAAAACAAGGTCTTAAAGGTCTTGAGGCCAGTTTCCCATAGGTCGTCCATATGAGGTGCCCCAGGTGAGCTGCTGATGGCAATACATCAGTCACAGACTCTTTAACGGCATGCAGAAAATTTCGGCTGGACTTGGCGAGGACACCCTCTTCTAGACACGAAACGAACGAAAGCAGCAAGAAAATTTTCAGTCGTTAAGTCGGACGTAGGCTCTAGATGGATGGCCTTTATAGGAAAACAAACGAAAACCAACACATACCCTTTTCCGATATAATTTTAATATCCTTGCAGAGCGTCGGATTTCTACAGAAAACGGGTTTGCTGAAAAGTGTTTGTTTTTTTTTGCGTGCCTCAAGTAGAGAACCAGTGGCAATAGTCGCCGCAATAAGTACAGAACCAATTCGTCAAGAATTCTTTTCGTACCAATATTATTGAGCATAGATCCGGGTTTATATACATGATTTGGGGTTACAAGGATATTTACTTAGGTCTAGTCTATATACATATGGACAACATGGTTTATTAACAGATTACAGGAAAATATCCTAAATAAGCAATTACATCTACCAAATGGTGTGAAGACATGTCCCTTGGCTGGATGCATATTGTTTATGACCCGTTTATCACATGCTGATGTGCGCAGACCAAGATATCGGCTATCTATTTATTTAGGTCAAAGTAGCTTTCAGAAGCGAACGAATTTCTGCTTAGTCGAAATCGTACATACTCCCGGACGTTGTACTAATGTTCAACAATCGTTAATGTTGATCGTGAAGGGCTGGACCGAAGAACCTTCTCTATTTACAAGTGTGGTCGGCATTTGATTCAGCTGAAGGGTATGTCTACGTTTTCATCATTTCTTCATAAAATGAATTACAAAATTAATTATTATAAAAATTAATGCGGTATGTGGTAATTTAAAACTATTGGGAGGAAAGAGTTGAGCTTCTCGTTGATACAACTGCTTGTATTTAAGGTTCGGGTCTTCCATCACACTTGTAGAGGTAGATATTGTTGAATTTTGTATTAAATTCTCCGTGAGTTCTCCTTCTCCAAAGCGAGCATACGAAGGTCGTAATGTGGTTTCCAATATGTCTTGACTTGTAATTGTCATTAAGGAATTTCGAATGGTGCATACAGGTTTTGCAACCATTAATCCTGAACCTCTTAAATTTATATTGGAGGTTCCGTCTAAACACACTGCAGATAATGTTAGCGTGGATCTTGTTGTAAAAATCCAATGATTTTTTACATGTGTCTTTAGCCAGACTATCGGTCTTTCTGCCCTTATTAATCTGCAAGAAGAATCAGTTTTATTAGAAAACATCTGCATTTCACAGCTAGTTTCTGAAGAGAACATTTCTTGTTTGTTGTAGCATATAAAATCATCTTTTGCTCTCTTTTGACAAGCCTTCAAATCAATCTCTGACATTTCAAAGAATTCATCTCGATGACTGTTGATTGCAATGTATGGGGTCTTAATTGCAAACATACTGATTCCATCTTTAGCCAGAAACATGCTCCTTTATGATGGTTCTGACTCATCATCTGTTATGCCATTTATATATTATCAGGTGAAACTTAAAGCATTTGTCCTGACTTCAAATAATTTCGTATCTGATCTAACTGATTCTTTAATTACCTTAGTGACAGCAACATTGGACTTATTGTGTTATGCAATATCTGTTAAAATGTTTATAATCTCGGTTTGCATTCTTTGCAAACTGGAGGCTAATAGAGAGAGTTGAGTCGCAAGTGTTATGTACAATGAAAATTTATTAAATCTACTTTCAGTACCAGTTGTTTCTGCGATAATTCTCTATCCTTTTTAAACGCTTGGAATTCGAGATCTCATCCCTTTTGATGACATTATTTGTAGAGTCAATCAATGAATTTTAATTTTTTAACAAAGTAAGCAAATGCTTCTCATTCGCCTTAACCTTTGTTATCGTTGGCACCATTTTATCAGCTTAGGTAGAGTCTAATACGCCAAAGAGACTACTGGCAATATTTCCAACGATGTCCAACGGAGCTCTTGGCTGACGTTATCTTGCTATCAGCATGTTTTCAGCTTGAAGATCCTCCTCGATGTGTTTAAAATAGTGATACATGCTTGTACATGCCTCAGTTTCTGGAAACTGCTTGCACAAGTGAGCAATTTTTGTTGTGCCCATTGAAAAGGTACTCATATCCTTCCAGTAGGGTTACAAATTATAGTAGACAATTAAAGTCCAATCCGTTTTCGCAAGATGACTTTTTTCAATCCTTTTAAAGATTATTCCAGGTTTCGATGCAAATTGAGTAACGTTAATCGATTGTGCTGCTACTAAAGGTAATAGAAGAAGCATAACTTATAACGCCATTTTTTAGTGAAGGCATTGCTGATTTCTTCGGCCTTTTCACCTGCATCTCATCAGGTGTATTCTCATCTTCCTCTACGGCACCTGGATGTTTATAAACAGGTTCCTCCTCTGAGAATAGTAGGGCGATATGTTGAATATCTCTTTTAAATATTCCTTTACTCGTTTTGACTTCTAGAGCTATGACAAAATTATCCTTGTCATGAATTGTCTTAATTATCCGTCCCAATGGCCATTGTAAAACTGGAGTATTGTCTTCCTTTTTCAACACTAATGCCCCTTGCTTTACGTTGGCCGAGGATCTTCTCCATTTCTGACGATGCTAAAGTTGTTGGAGATAATGAGTTGACCAATGAGTCCCAAACGCATGCTTTAACTTGGAGATGGCTTGTCATCTTTGTCCCAATAATTGTGGTTGCTGAGATGGCTCACTATCTGCTTGTGCGGTTAATGGTTCTCCAATTAGAAAGTGACCAGCGGTAAATGCCATCACATCATTTGGATCGCTCGATATCGGAACCAATGGACTTGAATTCATGATAGCTTCTATTTCTACTATCACAGTTTGTAATTCTTCATAGGTCAGATCCGCTGTAGAAACATTCTTTAGCAATAAATGTTTTACCGATTGTACCGCCGCTTTCCAAAGTCCTCCAAAATGCAGTGCTCTTGGTGGGATAAACTTAAACTTGACTCCTTTATTATTGCATGTCTCCACTATAGACCTCTTGGCCTTTTCTGAGAAGATAGCTTCTTCCAATTCTTGAAGCTTATTCCTTGGGTGGTAACTGTCCCATTATTTGTTCCATTAACTTTGGTTTAGCTCTGGTGCATTTGTTTATGCCTTTATTGCCCAATATCTTTGCCTTGATGTGGCTATTAGGGTTTGGGATCCACAATGCTTATTTTTCTTGTGGATTTTTTAAAATATTAATTTGACTATTTGATTATTATATTGCAATAGCACAGGATGTTTTGCATCGAATGAAAGCTCAGATGTTTCAAACCTGCCTCTAACTCGAATGAGATCAACCTGATCCAGGAAAGGCGTTAGGGCGCTGAGAATATTGCCTCGTCCGACTTCCCCGGGATTTCCATATTCTTTGATTTCAGCGCTAAAATTATTGTGTTGAATTAAACGGAGAACTATCTTTCGAGATTGTTCCAACTTTTTAAATTTCACCATTGTCGTTGTGTCTGAAGATTTTCTTTTGAAACGCATGATGTAGGCTACTATTCTAAGTAATTTATCGAATGAATTCCGGTGGTTTATACCATAAAGCCAATTCGAACTTTTCGTGGTAGCTACCCAAAATTTTTGGGTTTTCCTGAGGCATTGAGCGGCGTTCTGATTTTGCCGCAACAAATGGTAATGACCATTTTGAGGATGGACCATGCAAAAACAATGGACCATAGAACCAAAGACTGAAATTGGAGAACTTGGAACCACTTATTCCTCTTGATGCTATATCTGCAGCATTGCTTTCCGATGGAACATGGCGCCATTATCTTTGCAACGATGCTTCTTGAATGGTACTGATTCTAGTAGCCACAAATTTGTCCTTTATTGTCTTTGGGCTATTTATCCAGGACAACACAATTTCGAAATCTGCCCAAACATATTTTGCAGTTCCTTGCAGCGACAAATGTTCCTTTATGGTCGCTATTAATTGAGCACCTAATTCTAGTCTCGGGAGTGTGATCGCATTTACTGGGACCAAACGCAACTTTGCACACACTCGTTTATCCTTGTGAATTGCACGAAGATAAATAAAGCGTCGACGAACGTATGTATTTCCTTTGATACCGGAATCTTTCCATCAAACACATGGCGGGGAATTTTAATGTCATTTAACATTTTTAAATCTTCCCGAAATTGCTTTCATTCCGATTGTAATTGCGTTGCAAGTTCTTCATTATATTCGAATTTCTCCGTTGTTAAGCCTTGGATGAATATTTTGGCTATTATGACTACTGGAGAAAATAGTCCGAGAGGATCGAATATTTTGAATATTTCTGAATCCACAGTGCGTCTTGTTATTTTGTCTGTGTTCATCGTTCTTGTTTTTCCACAGAGTTTGACAATCGTAGGATTCTAAGTGATTCCCAAGGTTTTAATGCTGCAGTCCTCATCGGCAGCATATTCAAATTGTACTGTAGGAATGATATCTTTCTTATCCAGTCCTTGAAGAAGATGGTTACTATTTGCGCACCGTTTTCTTAATTTAAATCCGGAACTTAATAGTATGTGATTAAGTTCCCTTTGAATTTGAAGGGCCCAAGTGATACAGTCGTCGACATAAAAATCATTTTAAGAACAGACGATCCTATAGGATATTTCTGCATTTCCTTGCTTGCTAAATACTCCAAGCATTTGGTCGCCAGATATGGTGCAGACTTATTGCCATAAGTGACGGTTTTCAATCGATAAAAGTTAAGCCTTTCTGCCTATTCATTTCTCCAGACGATCATTTGATATGGTTGATCACTTGCATTTATCCAAATCTGCCTGTACATTTGTTCAATGTCAGCAGTGAATACACATTTATGCATTTTAAATTGAAGTAGTATTGACATTAAACTGTTTTGCACTGTAGAACCTTTGTGCATTAAATCGTTCAAAGTTTTCCCGGAAGATGTCACTGCATATGCGTCAAATACAACTCTTAATTTTGTTGTCTTACTATCGGGTTTGAGAACACAATGATGCGGTATAAAGTAGTGGGACTTCGGTAGATGTATATGAGGTACTTCCTTCATATGCCCAAGAGCTTCATACTCCTTCATAAGCTCTATGTGTCCTTGCTTTATTGCCTGATCCTTTTGCAATCGTTTCTCCAATGAAAGAAACCGTCTCGTGGCAATGTCACGACTCTCCCCCAACGCTGAAGTATGCTCCAAAACGTGCAACTTAACAATCAGTCTAGAGTCCTGAGCCTTCTGAACGTTCTGAAAGAAGTGATCTTCACACTGCAAGTCCATTGGTGAATAGCATTTTGACTCTGGTTGAAAATTATCCAATTCCCAGAATTTAGCGATGATGTAGGTGCTCCATCCGAAATTTTCCCGTCTACAATCCATCCAAGTTTTGTATTCTGTAGCTTGGGGAGCCCATTCTTTAAGCTCATCCACTTGGCTTGCATTATATTGAAGTAAGGCTCGGCTCCAAGAAGAATATCAATTTTTCAGGCTTTTCAAATTGAGGGTCAGCCAACATTATATTTTTTTGGTATTTTCTAATTATCAGTTGAAATTGTATACGTTGGTTGATCAGCGACTATGTGAGTTAAAACCATTGCTTGAAGCCGTGAACTAAAATCGCCTTGTTTTGACTTTAGCTGAACGTTGGTCCTTGCCTTAAAAGACAGAAATTTTCCTCAAATGCCATTTATTTTCATCATCGACTTTGTGGTTTTCAGTGAGAGCATTTTTATTGCTCTTTTGGAAATGGCATTAATTTGGGATCCAGAGTCAAGCAGGGCTCCGAGTTCTGCCTTTTGTCCATTTATTCCTTGAATAATTACACGGGCGGTCGCTAGGAGAATATAGCTGGATTGCTTTCCACTCGCAGATGCGGGCGTGATACTATCCGAGAGGTCCGGTTTTGTTTCCAAATGCAACAATGTGTTGTGCTTTTTGTTGCATTTAAAGCATGTCTCTTTGTGCATGTCTTTGACGGGTGATTTTGGCTTAGACATTTAACACATCATTTTTCTTTTTGAAGCCAGTTTAGATGTTCTGCTGGGGTTTTCTTTAAAAACTCCTTGCATTTATATATGCTGTGATTTGGTTTCTTACATAAGAAACAGTTATATTGTAAACAGTTATTTTGTTTTCTTCCTTTTTCTGATCCAATGGCTTCAAGCGTGAGAAACCTTTGTTCAAGAAAGTATAAAAATTGGTTCAAAGGGTAATGTAATGTATGTATGTATGTATTTTATTTCATTCCAGTATTGTGACGTGTGTGATTTTTTGTTTCGGTTCTTCTGTCATTTTACTTATGATGCGCTCAAAACTCTCAAGCAACACCCTTTGCTCTCTGAACATCGATTTTATTTCGATGTGCTCTGCTGTGGATGCGATAGATGCTTCCGCTTCCAAGATAGACAACTTATTGTTGAATTCTGTCTTGTAATCCTCAACCAGTTTGTTAATTTTATTACAAAATTCATTATTAAAATAATCGTGTTCTAGCGTGACTCCTTTTGAGGAAATTATTTATTTCATTATCTCCGGAGTTAAATTTATCCCGCAGGGATTCTAAAGTTAATAAACGTTTTCTTTAGTAGGCTGGCTTGTTTTTCCTGTCGACCTAATCCTTTTTGTAAAATTTGCTCTCTTATCGATAAATGTCCTCTTGAATGGTACTGATTCTAGTAGCCACAAATTTGTCCTTTATTGTCTTTGGGCTATTTATCCAGGACAACACAATTTCGAAATCTGCCCAAACATATTTTGCAGTTCCTTGCAGCGACAAATGTTCCTTTATGGTCGCTATTAATTGAGCACCTAATTCTAGTCTCGGGAGTGTGATCGCATTTACTGGGACCAAACGCAACTTTGCACACACTCGTTTATCCTTGTGAATTGCACGAAGATAAATAAAGCGTCGACGAACGTATGTATTTCCTTTGATACCGGAATCTTTCCATCAAACACATGGCGGGGAATTTTAATGTCATTTACCATTTTTAAATCTTCCCGAAATTGCTTTCATTCCGATTGTAATTGCGTTGCAAGTTCTTCATTATATTCAAATTTCTCCGTTGTTAAGCCTTGGATGAATATTTTGGCTATTATGACTACTGGAGAAAATAGTCCGAGAGGATCGAATATTTTGAATATTTCTGAATCCACAGTGCGTCTTGTTATTTTGTCTGTGTTCATCGTTCTTGTTTTTCCACAGAGTTTGACAATCGTAGGATTCTAAGTGATTCCCAAGGTTTTAATGCTGCAGTCCTCATCGGCAGCATATTCAAATTGTACTGTAGGAATGATATCTTTCTTATCCAGTCCTTGAAGAAGATGGTTACTATTTGCGCACCGTTTTCTTAATTTAAATCCGGAACTTAATAGTATGTGATTAAGTTCCCTTTGAATTTGAAGGGCCCAAGTGATACAGTCGTCGACATAAAAATCATTTTAAGAACAGACGATCCTATAGGATATTTCTGCATTTCCTTGCTTGCTAAATACTCCAAGCATTTGGTCGCCAGATATGGTGCAGACTTATTGCCATAAGTGACGGTTTTCAATCGATAAAAGTTAAGCCTTTCTGCCTATTCATTTCTCCAGACGATCATTTGATATTGTTGATCACTTGCATTTATCCAAATCTGCCTGTACATTTGTTCAATGTCAGCAGTGAATACATATTTATGCATTTTAAATTGAAGTAGTATTGACATTAAACTGTTTTGCACTGTAGGACCTTTGTGCATTAAATCGTTCAAAGTTTTCCCGGAAGATGTCACTGCATATGTGTCAAATACAACTCTTAATTTTGTTGTCTTACTATCGGGTTTGAGAACACAATGATGCGGTATAAAGTAGTGGGACTTCGGTAGATGTATATGAGGTACTTCCTTCATATGCCCAAGAGCTTCATACTCCTTCATAAGCTCTATGTGTCCTTGCTTTATTGCCTGATCCTTTTGCAATCGTTTCTCCAATGAAAGAAACCGTCTCGTGGCAATGTCACGACTCTCCCCCAACGCTGAAGTATGCTCCAAAACGTGCAACTTAACAATCAGTCTAGAGTCCTGAGCCTTCTGAACGTTCTGAAAGAAGTGATCTTCACACTGCAAGTCCATTGGTGAATAGCATTTTGACTCTGGTTGAAAATTATCCAATTCCCAGAATTTAGCGATGATGTAGGTGCTCCATCCGAAATTTTCCCGTCTACAATCCATCCAAGTTTTGTATTCTGTAGCTTGGGGAGCCCATTCTTTAAGCTCATCCACTTGGCTTGCATTATATTGAAGTAAGGCTCGGCTCCAAGAAGAATATCAATTTTTCAGGCTTTTCAAATTGAGGGTCAGCCAACATTATATTTTTTTGGTATTTTCCAATTATCAGTTGAAATTGTATACGTTGGTTGATCAGCGACTATGTGAGTTAAAACCATTGCTTGAAGCCGTGAACTAAAATCGCCTTGTTTTGACTTTAGCTGAACGTTGGTCCTTGCCTTAAAAGACAGAAATTTTCCTCAAATGCCATTTATTTTCATCATCGACTTTGTGGTTTTCAGTGAGAGCATTTTTATTGCTCTTTTGGAAATGGCATTAATTTGGGATCCAGAGTCAAGCAGGGCTCCGAGTTCTGCCTTTTGTCCATTTATTCCTTGAATAATTACACGGGCGGTCGCCAGGAGAATATAGCTGGATTGCTTTCCACTCGCAGATGCGGGCGTGATACTATCCGAGAGGTCCGGTTTTGTTTCCAAATGCAACAATGTGTTGTGCTTTTTGTTGCATTTAAAGCATGTCTCTTTGTGCATGTCTTTGACGGGTGATTTTGGCTTAGACATTTAACACATCATTTTTGTTTTTGAAGCCAGTTTAGATGTTCTGCTGGGGTTTTCTTTAAAAACTCCTTGCATTTATATATGCTGTGATTTGGTTTCTTACATAAGAAACAGTTATATTGTAAACAGTTATTTTGTTTTCTTCCTTTTTCTGATCCAATGGCTTCAAGCGTGAGAAACCTTTGTTCAAGAAAGTATAAAAATTGGTTCAAAGGGTAATGTAATGTATGTATGTATGTATTTTATTTCATTCCAGTATTGTGACGTGTGTGATTTTTTGTTTCGGTTCTTCTGTCATTTTACTTATGATGCGCTCAAAACTCTCAAGCAACACCCTTTGCTCTCTGAACATCGATTTTATTTCGATGTGCTCTGCTGTGGATGCGATAGATGCTTCCGCTTCCAAGATAGACAACTTATTGTTGAATTCTGTCTTGTAATCCTCAACCAGTTTGTTAATTTTATTACAAAATTCATTATTAAAATAATCGTGTTCTAGCGTGACTCCTTTTGAGGAAATTATTTATTTCATTATCTCCGGAGTTAAATTTATCCCGCAGAGATTCTAAAGTTAATAAACGTTTTCTTTAGTAGGCTGGCTTGTTTTTCCTGTCGACCTAATCCTTTTTGTAAAATTTGCTCTCTTATCGATAAATGTCCTCTTGAATGGTACTGATTCTAGTAGCCACAAATTTGTCCTTTATTGTCTTTGGGCTATTTATCCAGGACAACACAATTTCGAAATCTGCCCAAACATATTTTGCAGTTCCTTGCAGCGACAAATGTTCCTTTATGGTCGCTATTAATTGAGCACCTAATTCTAGTCTCGGGAGTGTGATCGCATTTACTGGGACCAAACGCAACTTTGCACACACTCGTTTATCCTTGTGAATTGCACGAAGATAAATAAAGCGTCGACGAACGTATGTATTTCCTTTGATACCGGAATCTTTCCATCAAACACATGGCGGGGAATTTTAATGTCATTTAACATTTTTAAATCTTCCCGAAATTGCTTTCATTCCGATTGTAATTGCGTTGCAAGTTCTTCATTATATTCAAATTTCTCCGTTGTTAAGCCTTGGATGAATATTTTGGCTATTATGACTACTGGAGAAAATAGTCCGAGAGGATCGAATATTTTGAATATTTCTGAATCCACAGTGCGTCTTGTTATTTTGTCTGTGTTCATCGTTCTTGTTTTTCCACAGAGTTTGACAATCGTAGGATTCTAAGTGATTCCCAAGGTTTTAATGCTGCAGTCCTCATCGGCAGCATATTCAAATTGTACTGTAGGAATGATATCTTTCTTATCCAGTCCTTGAAGAAGATGGTTACTATTTGCGCACCGTTTTCTTAATTTAAATCCGGAACTTAATAGTATGTGATTAAGTTCCCTTTGAATTTGAAGGGCCCAAGTGATACAGTCGTCGACATAAAAATCATTTTAAGAACAGACGATCCTATAGGATATTTCTGCATTTCCTTGCTTGCTAAATACTCCAAGCATTTGGTCGCCAGATATGGTGCAGACTTATTGCCATAAGTGACGGTTTTCAATCGATAAAAGTTAAGCCTTTCTGCCTATTCATTTCTCCAGACGATCATTTGATATTGTTGATCACTTGCATTTATCCAAATCTGCCTGTACATTTGTTCAATGTCAGCAGTGAATACATATTTATGCATTTTAAATTGAAGTAGTATTGACATTAAACTGTTTTGCACTGTAGGACCTTTGTGCATTAAATCGTTCAAAGTTTTCCCGCAAGATGTCACTGCATATGCGTCAAATACAACTCTTAATTTTGTTGTCTTACTATCGGGTTTGAGAACACAATGATGCGGTATAAAGTAGTGGGACTTCGGTAGATGTATATGAGGTACTTCCTTCATATGCCCAAGAGCTTCATACTCCTTCATAAGCTCTATGTGTCCTTGCTTTATTGCCTGATCCTTTTGCAATCGTTTCTCCAATGAAAGAAACCGTCTCGTGGCAATGTCACGACTCTCCCCCAACGCTGAAGTATGCTCCAAAACGTGCAACTTAACAATCAGTCTAGAGTCCTGAGCCTTCTGAACGTTCTGAAAGAAGTGATCTTCACACTGCAAGTCCATTGGTGAATAGCATTTTGACTCTGGTTGAAAATTATCCAATTCCCAGAATTTAGCGATGATGTAGGTGCTCCATCCGAAATTTTCCCGTCTACAATCCATCCAAGTTTTGTATTCTGTAGCTTGGGGAGCCCATTCTTTAAGCTCATCCACTTGGCTTGCATTATATTGAAGTAAGGCTCGGCTCCAAGAAGAATATCAATTTTTCAGGCTTTTCAAATTGAGGGTCAGCCAACATTATATTTTTTTGGTATTTTCCAATTATCAGTTGAAATTGTATACGTTGGTTGATCAGCGACTATGTGAGTTAAAACCATTGCTTGAAGCCGTGAACTAAAATCGCCTTGTTTTGACTTTAGCTGAACGTTGGTCCTTGCCTTAAAAGACAGAAATTTTCCTCAAATGCCATTTATTTTCAGCATCGACTTTGTGGTTTTCAGTGAGAGCATTTTTATTGCTCTTTTGGAAATGGCATTAATTTGGGATCCAGAGTCAAGCAGGGCTCCGAGTTCTGCCTTTTGTCCATTTATTCCTTGAATAATTACACGGGCGGTCGCCAGGAGAATATAGCTGGATTGCTTTCCACTCGCAGATGCGGGCGTGATACTATCCGAGAGGTCCGGTTTTGTTTCCAAATGCAACAATGTGTTGTGCTTTTTGTTGCATTTAAAGCATGTCTCTTTGTGCATGTCTTTGACGGGTGATTTTGGCTTAGACATTTAACACATCATTTTTGTTTTTGAAGCCAGTTTAGATGTTCTGCTGGGGTTTTCTTTAAAAACTCCTTGCATTTATATATGCTGTGATTTGGTTTCTTACATAAGAAACAGTTATATTGTAAACAGTTATTTTGTTTTCTTCCTTTTTCTGATCCAATGGCTTCAAGCGTGAGAAACCTTTGTTCAAGAAAGTATAAAAATTGGTTCAAAGGGTAATGTAATGTATGTATGTATGTATTTTATTTCATTCCAGTATTGTGACGTGTGTGATTTTTTGTTTCGGTTCTTCTGTCATTTTACTTATGATGCGCTCAAAACTCTCAAGCAACACCCTTTGCTCTCTGAACATCGATTTTATTTCGATGTGCTCTGCTGTGGATGCGATAGATGCTTCCGCTTCCAAGATAGACAACTTATTGTTGAATTCTGTCTTGTAATCCTCAACCAGTTTGTTAATTTTATTACAAAATTCATTATTAAAATAATCGTGTTCTAGCGTGACTCCTTTTGAGGAAATTATTTATTTCATTATCTCCGGAGTTAAATTTATCCCGCAGGGATTCTAAAGTTAATAAACGTTTTCTTTAGTAGGCTGGCTTGTTTTTCCTGTCGACCTAATCCTTTTTGTAAAATTTGCTCTCTTATCGATAATTGTCCTGTCCACAACTGATGAATATTGTTCGGTGCCATTCTTACCTTTTCATATAATTTGTAATTTGAACAGATCGATCAGTGAAACAGCAGTTTATCTTGTTCAAATCGCATGGTTTATTACAACCTGTCCTTTTCAACATATATCATCACAGTGAAATCGGGTTTGCTGAAAAGTGTTTTTTTTTTTTTTGCGTACCTCAAGTACAGAACCAATGGCAATAGTCGCCGCAATAAGTACAGAACCAATTAGGATTCGGTCACAGATCGATCAGTGAAACAGCAGTTTATCTTGTTCAAATCGCCTGGTTGATTAGAACCTGTCCTTTTCAACATATATCACCGCAGTGAAATCGGGTTTGCTGAAAAGTGTTTTTTTTTACGTACCTCAAGTACAGAACTAGTGGCAATAGTCGCCGCAATAAGTACAGAACCAATTAGGATGCGGAAAGATGAATACGTCAATAATTCTTTTCGTACTGATTTTATTGAGCATGAATCCGGGCTTATATAAATGATTTGGGGTTACAAGGATATTTACTTAGGTCTAGTCTAGATACATATGGACAACATTGTTTATTAACAGATTACAGGAAAATATCCTAAATAAGCAATTACATCTACCAAATGGTGTGAAGACATGTCCCTTGGCTGGATGCATATTGTTTATGACCCGTTTATCACATGCTGATGTGCGCAGACCAAGATATCGGCTATCTATTTATTTAGGTCAAAGTAGCTATCGTACATACTCCCGGCCGTTGAACTAATGTTCAACAATCGTTAATGTTGATCGTGAAGGGCTGGACCGAAGAACATTCTCTTTTTACAAGTGTGGTCGGCACTTAATTCAGCTGAAGGGCATTTCTAGGTTTCCGCAATTTCTTCATAAAATGAATTACAACAATAATTATTATAAAAATTAATGCAATATAAATAGCATTATATTGATGTTCAATATTTTGAAGATTATGTGGTAATTTAAAACTATTGGAAGGAAAGAGTTGAGCTTCTCGTTGATACAGCTCCTTGTATTTAAGGTTCGGGTCTTCCATCACACTTGTAGAGGTAGGTTTTGTTGAATTATGTATTAGAATTATGGAGAATTATGGGTAGGACGGACTTGCCTCATGTGACGGAGGTCGATATACTCTTTAATCACGGTGTCATATTTGGTTTTCAGCTGACTGTCCCTATTCTGGCGTTGCTCAGTTTTTAAGACATTCCTGCCGTTATCGTATCTCTTAGTCGTCCGTAGAAAATTTTTCTCACATGTCTCATCGGAATATTTTGCCACTTTTACGGCCAGATCGTTTACCTTCCAAAATTTTGTGAGAAGCTTTTCTAGGGTCGTGTCAACTGTGTGGAAAATTCGCGTGGAAAGGAAATCGAATTTTCCCTTGGAGCAGGAACTGGTACAGTTGGGATCCACCCAAAAATGGTTTAATTTTGGACTGTATAGCCCGAAGACCAGGTAGCGGTCCCAACGGTCTATTTGGTCTTAATCTGGGACACGGCGAAGGATTCGAAGGCGATGAGGAGGAATTGTAATAAGGTGTGATGGCGGCCGCGACACTTAAAACAACTATGAGTGCTTTCTCACTCACGCAACTTATGCCCTCGTACAAAGCAGTTCAGACACAGCTGTTGATGGGTTCTAAGGTTCGGTGACTATAGTGTATGCATCGCCAACTGTCTTTGCGTTCAGGTGAAAGAGTTTTTCGACTGGCTTCAGCTTAGAATTATTTATATAAATTGCGGTAAAGAGATCCCTTAAAGTCGGCCCCCGCAGATAATTTCCGGAGAAAACCTTGGTATCGCACGGAGGCAGTTGACAGCCAGAGGAAATGTAGATCTGGGTTGGAGCAGATTGAACTTGGGGAGCTTGGTCCAGCATGTCCTTAATCTAAGCCTCACATCTCTCGTAAACGGAATAGAAGTAGTCGTTAATACGGCAAGCTAAAATAAAAGCTAAATAGGTTTGAGAATTGGCAAGCAATCAGCTGCATTGTCTCTCTCACCCGGTGCATTCGTCGTACTCCGCCTTAATGCGCTCCCTTAACACGCGTATTTCTTCGCGGCGGATGCTAAGCATCGAAAGAGTAGGAGGGACCGGCGAAAGAGTGTTTGCCCTGGGTTCAAATATACTCAGTCGGTCTGAGAACTCAATAAATTAGTTTAGACCATTTTGGGAAGCTGTTAGTGCCACTTTGACGGTTGCGTGTGTGACCATTTTTCGGGGCGACGAAATCTTAGCGCTGAGTTCGGTTGTGTGGGTTGATCTACGGATATGTCTGGAACTATTGCAGGTGGAATAGACAACTTGTTGTTATCACTTTTAACGGACATGCCCAAAAAACTAAGAAACCTTACCCACTTCTGGAACGGTGGAACGAGGTGTCGTCAATACAAAAATTTGTGGATCAGTAAAAATGGACGGACCAGGTTCCTGTCCAGGTGAAAAAGGCGTCTGTATGTCATCCGTTGGAAGGACTATGGTATTTATTGTTTTCGGTATATGTAGCTTGGTATTTTAATATTTTATTTACCATATATATACAAGTCAGCTGTGGAAAGGAGGATGGCAGACGGAAATCTTTAATTGTGGGGAACAAGATGATCGAAATTAATTTATGTGTAGAGTGGAATATCAGGCGAAAACGGGGAGATTAAAATCTAATTTTTGGTCAAATAGTCGGACACAAGCGCCGATCGATGAGACGGCATATTATCGTGCAACAAACGCCAACTTCCATCTTCGCGATATTCGGGCCGAACACGTCGAATACAGAGCACCAAACGCTTCTAAACTCCAAGGTAGTATACCCGTGGAACCATAGAAACAAATCAGCATTGTCTTCACTTTTGACTTCTCCAGGCGCCATTTTTTTGGATTTCGGCTCGTCCCACGCCTTCCATTCAGCAATCTGGCGTTTCGTTTCGGGATCATATTGAAAACACCACGTTTCGTCAACAGTCACAATCTTGTAAAGGAAGTTCGGGTCTTTTTTTGCCTCTTTAATGATGTACTTCGAATGTTGAATTTTGAGCAGTTTTTTGACGTCAGTCAATTTGTGCGGAACAAACCGTGCACACACCTTTTGTAAGCCCAAATGTTCGGTCAAAATGCGATAAGTCGATGTTTTGGAGATGTTCAATTCTGTTTAAATAAATTTCAATGATTTCGGCTGATTTTTTATGAATTAAAAAAGTAGCGAGTTATAAAGTTCCATTGGTGGATTTAATCGGATTTGGATTTTTGACAAATAGTACAAAAAGTCAAACGAATTATATCTGCGACGTCGTGGTCGGCTGTTGATTCGGCGGGTACAGTGGTCGCTGCTATGCTGCACTATGGGAAATTTTACCACTTTTTTTTGTCCAAAACCCATTTTGCAAAAGTGGTTTTAAATTGATTTTGACTATCAAAATGATTTTGAAAATCAAAACCGTGAACACACCTTTTGTAAGCCCAAATGTTCGGTCAAAATGCGATAAGTCGATGTTTTGGAGATGAATTCTGTTTCCATGAATTTCAATGATTTCGGCTGATTTTTTATGAATTCACGCACAGTTTCATTGGAATTTTCGGTGATCACGGATTTCGGTTGGCCCACATGTTCATCGTCATTTAAGTCCTCACGACCACATTGAAAACGTTGAAACCACTCGTGCACTCTGCTACGGGATAGGCCATCATCGCCATAAACTTGTTTCATCAATGGAAATATTTCGGTAAAAGTTTTACCAATTTTAAAACAAAATTTAATATTTGCTCTTTGTTTGAAGCTCATTTTCGCACCTGTGACAAAAACATACTTAAAACGCAATAGCCTTACTTTCATTAAATAAAATGTCATAAAATTTTTACTGGAAGTCGATAAACGATAGCAGATTCTAACGCACCAGTTAACATATTGATGGCGCCACTAGAGTCGGAGTCGGGAAAAAGGTAATATGCCATCGCGTAGCAAAAGGGGAAAAAAATAGCGAGTTATAAATTTCCATTGGTGGACTTAATCGGAATTGGAATTTCGACAAATAGTACAAAAAGTCAAACGAATTATATCTGCGGCGTCGTGGTCGGCTGTTGATTCGGCGGGTACAGTGATCGCTGCTACGCTGCAATATGGCAAATTTTACCACTTTTTTTGGCCAAAATCCATTTTGCAAAAGTGGTTTTAAATTGATTTAAATTTTTAAATTTTCTGTTATTGACATTGGAGATTGATGTTATCTTAACCCTTTTTGATTGACTATCACTTGCCTCGACAGGGGTTAAAACGAAGAAGAGCAGCGAGAAATGTCTCCGTGCTGAGATCTGTAGCAAACTCTAAGTGAATTGCGGAGGTCGCTAGACAGACAAATAGACAAATGTATCCCATTTTCTTTCGTGGATTCCGCCCCTTTTGCACCTTCAGCAGAAGCGGTCGCATCAAGTATTTTCAAATGGGTATGCTTGACTTACCCGAACAGCTATGTATTGATCAGTTGTTTTGTGGCGTTGGCATTTGTGACAAACATATGTAAGTTTTCGAATCATATCATATTTCAACTATCCAATATTGTTGGCGAACGATGACGAAAAGTTCTGTCACACCTGAAAGAAGATGTATCCTGTGCTCGTGTTCCAAAATAATCAGAGAAATGCGATGATGTTTCGGATGCTTGACTTCCTCCTGTAGTAGCGAGTTTGAGAGGCGCCCACCTACACGAACCAGGCCGTTCTTGCAAACCATCGGTGTTCGAAGTGTTGGCGAATTCACCACAGCTTTTCCCATTTGCAACAGGTGTAGATCGGATGAAAAGCTTTTTTGGGCCTGCCTTAGACATGCAGGCCTCGCTAATTTCTTCAAACGTGAGTGTGTGCTTCGACGGGTGCCGTTTCTTCATTTTGCGTCGATTTGTAAAGCGTATAACATAAGCAGTGGTCCAGGAAGAAACTCGAAGCGATAGACACTCAACCGTGGACGCTTCAGGTCCACATTCAATACGGCTGTTGCCACTACGTAGCTTTGAAGCAAGCAGATCGTTAAGGTATAGCAATAGCGCGCCACAAAGCTCCAGCGGGGGAAGACTTTGTTGCTTTAGTGGCGCAACACGTGTTTTAGCTGCAACAAGTGACACCAAGTAGGTGCCGTCTGCGTTGCTTACACGGCTGTATACGACAGCAGCATATGCCCTTATGGATGCGTCTGAAAATCCATGTTATTCGATTTTTTCCGATTTGTTGTGTACATAACGTGGAATCCTCAGGTTTGTTATATAGTTGATATGGTCTGCCACCACTCAGCCAGCTTTGGTGGAAGTTTTGAATCCCAGTCCAGGTCAAGTAGCCAGAGTTCGTGAAAAAGGATTTAGAACTGTACTTGAGACATCTGACAATACTTGCCGTTTACTAGCATCTGGCTTTGAAGAAATTGAAGCTTTGTAGGACAAGAAGTCTTCCTGGGGATTCCATTGCATTCTTAAAACCTTAGCCGCACTGGTTACTTGACGCTCGTCTTGCCGGGTGTGGGTGATGACGCTGCTGTTAAACACCCTTTTGCCAAGCTCAAGCTTAGCCTTGGACATCAGCTGGATGAGTTCGTCGCAGCGGCCAAGTAATTCGTTTCCTGTTTCAGCGTCGCTGAGGACATCGTCTACGCAAAGGTCCTTAAGCACAATTTTTGACGCTGTGGGAAACTCAACCTGGTGGTATTGCGCTAGTTGTTCCAGTACTCTGACAGCAAGCAACGGTGCAAAGCTTGTTCCATAGGTGACTGTACAGAGTTGAAAGTGTTGGCAAACATGAAAAAGGTTGCGTCGAATGCGGGGTCCGATGTGTAAGGCGTCGTTTATAGCGTGGCCGTTTACGTCTTCAAATGACCCTTCAAATACCACGCGCAGCTTCTTTCCTAGAACTGGGTGGAGTGGCATGTAAAACGTTTTTGGTGATGTATTGCATTCTTCTATGACCAGCTTACGCATATGACCTAGGCTTAGATATTCGTTCATAAATTTTGAATATTGCTTGCGTAGCTCTATTTCCCGCTGTAGGCGACGTTCCACAGCATAGAAGGGTGAGACTGCACTCTGCAGGCTGTCTTAAAACTCTTGGCATTCATTTGTATTTGCCATCTGGATCTCGGGAATGGTTAGAAAGTGCTGCTCCACCTTTTCGTGCGAAGGGACTTATTGTGTATGCTCAGTGCTATCCTCGATTTCCCAAAAGCGTTAAGAGGCGTTTATGTCAACAGTAGTGATGACCGTGTTGGAGGTTAATGGATGCGGCATTGCAACAGAAGTGATTAGTCATCCAAAGATCGAGCTGATGACAATAATATGTTTTGATTGACATTGTGAAGATCGATGGCTGGGCGTAGGCAATTGAAACAAAGCCACTTTCTTTTCACAAAGGAGCGCGCATGTTTGGTATTCAGATTTTGAAATTGAGAGCATCTATACAGCTGATGGTCAGCAGAGCCACACTTACCAAAATTGCCAAGTTCACTGCAACAGCGATCACCAAGGAATTTAAAAAAGTCTGTAACGGTTGTTATCGCAGCACCTCTGGTGTTCTCTATCCACTTCCCTCTAGAGTCGGGACCGATTCTAGCCAGTACAAGATTAATCACCAAGCAGTCACGGCTGATTTCCCTAACTGCATCTAGCCCACGAATGATTTCATTGGCACCATCAGTAAGTTTGCGTAGATTAAATACCTCGCCGTTGGGGGCAGCAGCCAGTCCCACAAATGTGTTCAGTAAGGAGTTCACGATATGTCTCGGGCGGGCATAGCGTTCGTTGAGGCTTTCCCATGCTGAATCATACGCTGATCCGTAATAGACATGTGACTTAGAAGATTGGCCGTTCTCAGAAAGTCGCTGAAAGAACTCACTTTGCTGTTGCAGCAATGTGGCCATGTTGTGATCCGTTTGAGATAAGACGCTTCGCTGAAGGTCGCTATTTAACGATGCGAATGAGGTAAGCGCGAGCAGGTACTTCTCCTCATACGCTTGGAAGTCTTCGGTAGGATCCTTGAAACCCTCAACGCTATCGTACAAGAGAATTTCGTCAGTGATCTCTCCGATGCTCCTGATTGCTTGATTTAGCCGTGCCAGCATGGCATCGACTCCGGAGTAAGTGCTCTGAGGAGGTGGATTCTCGATGTAATTGACCAAGCGAGTCACTGTCGCCTTTAGACGACTACGTGCTCCATGGTGTGCAGATTCACTTATGTATTTGCGGAAGTATTCCGGCTCTCGAAGGACCAGACACTGATGGTGAATGGATCATGCTAAATGGTGTGTTAAGAAAACGCAATAAGTATTTACCCTTTATTCATGTTGACCGCTCGTGTTCTGGAGGAAGAGAGAGAAAAATCGTGAGACCAGACCATCTCAAGACGGAATATCTTACTTGCTTTTTAATATACCAAATCATTTTTATTATTTATGGTGTTAAAACATTGTTTAACTTTACTATCTTTTTTTATTTAAAAGAAAAAATAGTCTTTGTTATTATATTTGCAATTCGTTTGCTCACATACTGGACGTAATCTGTTTTCACAGCGGTCCCAGGTGTTATTTTAGGAAACTGATCTAGTAATGTTCAAGCATGTAACACGAGTGAAACCAAAAATGTATTGTGTTTCAACCACAGACTGAGCAAGAACATTTTCCTGTTTGATCTGAGTCTCCCAGGCTAGAAAAAAATGCTTCAGCATATTTTGTGAGCTCTGGTTTCATGGTTACTTTCTTTTCGATTGCTTGTAGTTTGGTCAATTTCCATTGGCTTGTTTACAATTAGGGTTTGTTTACATGTACAATGTGGTATAAGGTACTTTGGGTACGTCACTATATATTTGTAGGATATCAAGAGTCAGGTTCGTCGCTTCTACGTCCGTCCGTCCGTACGAACGAATATTCAGAGTGCAGATTCCAGGGCTTCCTACGCAGCGCAAGTTTCTTTCAGCGGGGTGCCCCGCCTAGTCTAACGCCCTCAATTCGCGAAAATCTGTAGCGCCTACAGTTTTTATGATAACAAATTAATTTTAACTGAAATATTTAATATTATAATATTAATTTAATTTAATTATTAATATTTTCTCATTAATACCTAGCGACTGACGATAAAAAAATTTGTCACGCCCACTCTAACGCCCACAAACAGCACAAAAATGTGGTGGCCGCAGAAAGCATGCGAGAAAATGGATTTTTGCTAAAATATATTTATCCCATCAAAACCTTTCGATTGTGTTACGCCCTCCATATAGAAAGATTCAACGACGAATCTTAAGTCGGAGGGAGGGGTGCATTTGACTAACCACACTTAGGCTAATAAGGCCAAAAGAAAATTGCAATTTGGCAAATTACTGGTGTCGCTTGGCCAGAATAACGGCCACGATCAAACTACTGGTAACCATACCGCGGTAGCTGGCAAAGTGCAACAGCCGGCCGTTGACTCCAAAGATATTGGATACCGAGATATATTAATCCTAGGTGGGAACACCTAGTTTATCCGCTTCAAACTGGCAGCTAAGTAAAAGCTCTACTAGGGTATAAAAGACCTTAGACAATTAGAAAATGGGAGAGAATCCATTCTGGTGTTTTGCTGGCGGAAGCCGACGGCTCCAAGGAAAGGCGACCTTTTCAGGGGCGACTGCCCAGGCGTCCACAGACTTCTCTCCTCCAGGATAAGGGACCAGGATCCAGCAGCCCTTGAGGAGGACACCTATAGCTCAAAAGATTTCCATGTGACCATCGCCGCCATTATAATCAAAGAAGGAGGGAATATCAACCACAAGGACGACATTCGACATACTGGGATGCTTGAAGACGTAGTACTCGAAATCCTCTTACTTCCGATGATTGTTCAGCTGTAGGAGTCACCCGATCAGAGGCTTAGTGACTAACAGCATACTTCGAAAAAGTGGTGGTGCAATGTAAATGTGTCCATCGAATTAATCTAAGCTAAAGTTAACTTATGCATACCCAAAGGCAAATAGCCGCATATAATACAACCAAAACAAAAGTGAAAAGTGAAAATAGTCAAGACCATGATAGCGCAGTTCGCAAGAAAGGACCTGAGAAGCGAGAAGTAAACGACGATTATGCAAGCAGTGAGCACGAGCATATCGGAATACACCGGTTACCGGTTTTTTACACAGGGCAGAGAGCCACGACTCTCGAGCGGACTATATCACATAAAAACCGTAGTCTCTGGAATAGCTACGAAGACCCCGAATGGAAACGTCAATAAGCTCAGGAAGATTTTTAAGGTTGAATGGCGAAATCTAGAAAAGGCAACCTAGCAAAATGCCAGGCACTATAATCTAAGGAGGAATCAATGGGCGCCAACGGGGAGGTGCCTTACCAGATCGTTGATTTAATCTTTCCGGTGATCTGCAAAATACTTAAATTGAAAATTAAACTCGGAACCACAATAAAAACAGTGCCATTAAGAAAAATTGTGTGAGTAGCATTCCGCACCTTGCACCTCCGTGGGAAAAATAGCCTGTGCAGCCAGCACCGGTCCGGTGCGGCTCTCCAAGCCCGCCTACTGAAAAATGAACCGACTGCGTTTCCAAGACCGCACAACATAATAGCCTGTGTAGCCATCACCGTTCCTATCCGACGCGCCAAGCCGTACAACGGAGCAGTAAACCGGCAATGCTTCCAAGAGAACAGAGCTTTAATTTTTTTAGATATCTCTCTGCATCAGCGATGCAAAAATTTATAGTTGATACGACTTGTACAGACCAACCAGTTTCTAGCTGCGGGTCTTAATTTTTTTTTTACCCAGGTAGGTTTACATGAAAAATAATGTATATCTCATATCAGAAAATGTATATTAAATATCTATATATTAAAAAATTAAATAAAAAGATAAACAGCAAATGCCTAAGCAAGAAAAATAAATAAGTAAAAAATGAGCGGGTCAAAAAAGAAGGAGAAGAGGTCTTAAGATAAACCAAAGTTCCCTGCAGATTCTAAGGGGCCTTTTAGAAATATAGATTGCAAATATAAATGCCACCAAAAAAAATTTAAAAAAATAAAAAAAAAAATTGATATAAAAAAAATGTATTATATTTAATATTTTTATTTTAAATAAATAATTCGGAAGAGATTTCTTCTTAGTAGAAGCTACTCTGGATTTGGCAGTCAGCAAATGAGCTGCAATATTTCCTGTCGGTGTCTTTGAGCGTAGATACAGGCAGCAAACGTTAGCTCAGATTAATGAGTAGCGCCCCACGTTGAACGCCAAAATTAAATATATTTCACAAAGCGTTTTTTGTGCTGGGTAAGATACCCGAGCTCCTGAGCTCAAAAGTAACACGAATGAGGTTAGACTTAAAAGAATAGGATTTTAGGAATATCTTAAGGGAAACGACAACCATATAGCCGACCCACTTTTAAAAATAACTTTAACACTTTAACAATATTCAAATGAGTAATAAAAGTCTGAGAGTCACTGCCGGAAACCAAAGCAAATTCTAAAGAAAGCTTCTCAGCCCAAGAGAAGAGTTACGAAAAGTAGTGATAATGCGAATAACAGATTCACTATGTTTACTGAAGCATGAAAATAAGTTATAGCAAGAATTGATGTTAGCATCAATGGAATTCTCGAAGTAGGTCAGTTTTTTCAAAGCTTGAAAATACTACGGTATACTAAATATCAGCCAACTCAAAGTGGGACCGAGCGAAAAGATCTTTGAGACCATCTCAATGTAAGCTTTTAAAATAATGAGCAATAAAAATTACAATCCTTAAGAGTAGCGCTACTCAAGCCGGTCACCCTATTTTCAAATAATTTTAAAGATAAAGAAGCTTTAATGTTTACATTTCATGACGATCCAATAGAAAAAGGTGATACAGGCATAGCTAGAGCATTACCAAAATATAAAATAATTATCCTTCCTCTCCCGCACCCGCACAGAAACGCTTCATTCCAGAGCGCCACTTATATTTAGTGTTTCCCCCAGCTGATCGCAGTGCTGGACAGCGCCAAATTAAAAAAAAAAAAAATCGTCCGGACATGACGAGACACAGGCTCTTGCAGTTGCTTAAGCAGAAAAAGACCTGATAAAGAAGTTCTAGATGGTGAAGAAAAAGTTGCAGCGGTTGCCTACGGGGATGTATCAGACTTCCGATGTCCACCCATTGTCAGCGTGTTCCAAAGTTACAAGGCCAAATTTCAACTTCAGCAGTAAAGAGGATGACAAAACCACCACAAAGAGAAGTCGGGAACCAACCAGAAGCGAAAGGCAAAACCAAAGATTGCAGCAAATATTTGGGAAAGCGAAGCGAGCACAGGAGCCAGCGCTGACGCTATCCTCATGAAATGCAGACATGCTCAAGCTGGTCAAAATCGAGCCTACTCTTCCATTCCTCAACAAGGGGAAAATCAGGTTTGAATAATAAAGACAAGACAAAAGATGAAGCCCAGTCGATGCAACAAAGGCATGAGAATAGGTCCTCTGTCTGCCAGATTCCCAGGATCAGAGGCAACAGCCAAAAGCACGCAGGAACCCTGCTTCAGGGAAAACTGAGAAGCATCATCTGCACTAGAAAAATGAAATCTGGAGGAGAGGCCGACGCACGACCCTCAGCAGGATGTACCTTTAGTACCGGAATGCCATAAACGATAAGCAAAATGGTTAAGGCCCTACAGCTTAACCTACTGCAGAGCTGCGCAGGACCTAAGGTAGCAATACTCACCGAGCCAAGGACAAGCATGAAGGCCTGTGGCAACATAGCTTGGAGGGCAGACCAGCGTGTACACATTAGCAAGTTCAGGTAAATAATGAAAGATATCGCTGTCCACGCGGTAGGTCCTCTTTTATCCTCGCAAGTGACTTTAATGCATGGTTCTTAATTTGAGGCAGTGGCCTCGTTAAACGTATGCCTACTAAACGATGATAACAGACCAACCTTTAGCAAGTCAGGTCGGAAGTTAATTATCGACTTAACCTTCGCTAGCCTGGCATGTAATTTCGTATGGACATATTCACTCAGCCCATCCCCTTAGCAAAGTGGCGCTACTAGCACACATGGAAGACGTCTGCGTTACAGGAGACGCTAACTCATGCACGAGGAACATACCCGATACAGTAAAGGCGGCGTGCGATGCATGTATAGACCAGTACCTTGATGGAACGACAAGGTAGGTGCAGTTGTCAGAGAAAGGTGCTGAGGAACGCGATCAAAGCTAGCAAGGCCAGATGCTTTGCGAAGCAGCAGATGACGAACCATTCGGGTCTGTATACAGGATGGTCATGGGCAAGCTCAACTGGCAGCCTGTACCTCCAGGCTCAATCCTGGGCTCGACACTATGGAACGTCATTTACGACGGGATCCAAAGGCAGGTACTACCATTAGGACGAAATAGCACTGCTAACGGTAGCGAAAACTCTCGAAGAGGTCACGGATAAATGCGGCCTCTCGATAGACACCCTCATGTGCTGGGTCACAGACAACGAGTAATCAATCGCCAAGCACAAAACGGAGGCAGTGCTCATAACCAGAACAGTTTTTAGCGTTTTAGCCGTTTGGGGGCGTTAGAGTAGGCGTGGCAAATATTTTTTTAGGTCAATCAAAAGGTTTTAATGAAACCAATACATTTTAGCAAAAAAAATGTTCTAGCATTACTACTGTGGCCACCACAGTTTTGAAAACCAATTAAAAAATGTTATTTCCAAGCGTAGGAAGTTAAAAGTTAAACAAGAAAGGAAGTTAGCTTCGGCAATCCGAAGTTTGTATACCCTTGCAGTTATAAAAAATAATCAATAATTTTATTAAATTGAATTCGAAATTCTTAAAAATATAAACATGTATATTGCCAATATTATAAGATAATATGTCAAAAAGCCCCAAAGCTTTAATTTGTTTCATATTATTTCCCACCAATTTTTGGATTATTTTATTTTTTTTTATTATTATTTTACTACTAATTTTCGGATCGTTCATATGGCAGCTATATAATATAACCGTCCGATTTTGATAAAATTTAATTCGAAATTTATATGTTAAAAAACACCGAAAATATAATTTTTAAAAAATGTTTTCCCCGATAGTTCCTATGGGAGCTATAAGATATAGTTGTTCGATCCGGCTGAATCTGACTTATATACTACCTGCAATAGAAGAACCCTTTTGGAAAATTTTTAGCCCGATAGCTTTAAAACTGAGATGGACATGGCTAGATCGACTTGAATATATATACTTTATCGGAAACGTCTCCTTCACTGCGTTGCAAACTTCTGACTGAAATCATTATACCCTGTGCAAGGGTATAGAAAAGATGATCATTTATATTTATATACATGTATTAAGAAAATAACTGCATAGAAGTACGTTATTTTTCAAGAGGAGGGAGAAGTAGCATATTCACATATGGAATGCACACTGTACTCAGTGCTATGCTTTAATATAATTACAAACACATTGTAGCACTAAGCCACAATGCTTACATACAAATCTACGACCCAAGCAGTTCCCCATGTGCACTGTTATATGACTACTCTTGAGTAAGCTTTTCTGCCGGCATAGCTTAGCGATCTTTATCGATATAAACGAAGGTAATAGAATTAAAGATCATTCAAGTCGAAGTCTCAGCAGTAAACCTACAGTGTACGAAAAAACATATAACATAAATAAGATAAAATAAATCAAGTTGAGACAGGGCCATCATGTCGCTTCTGCTCTAAAAAAAAAAACTACAAAACGGAAAGTATTTTTAATAAACAACAGTCGATACAAAATAATTTGTACAAAATAGTAATGGATAAAAATCAAATATAAACTTTCAGAAAACAAAAATAATGTTGAAAGTGAAAAGTTAAATATTTCTAAATGTTCATATGGAAGTCAATAAATGTAGTAAAGCATCGAATCCATAAATTGTTTTAACCATAGAACATGCCCATTTAAAGATCCACTGTGACCACCCAGTCATGTGGTGACTTATTCCACAAGAATTTCCATAGGAAAAATTCATGGGTTGGCACCACGTCAACTTTTTCAAATGGTTTCATGGGGAATTTTTTTCGACGAAACGTTCGCTGCTCGTGTACATAGGAAATTTGATTAGACAAAGTTAGGGGGAAACGTTAGTTTAAAAACTTACTTAAAAAAAAAACTTATATGTTTAAATTTGTTCTCTGTAAAAACGTAATTAAATTTGTTAGTAAACCAAAATGCAGTATTAACTATACTTAAATATGTCAAAATATAAAAGAATTAGCAGATTGTTACTCTTAAATTGTTCAAATAATAATGACTAAAAAAAAATAATAATTTGTAACGTACAATCACCTTGAAAAGCATAAAAAAATATATTTTTATGTATGTATATGTAAGAAAAGTCATTCTAAACAAATTTAAGTTAATAACAAGGAAGAACATTATAGTCGAGTGCCTCGAATATCAGATACCCGTTACCCAGCATAAGGGAGCAAATGGGAAGTGGAGATATATAGCCAGCAAAGCGATATTTTAGGGCGCCACCTACCGGCTATTTCAGTAGATGCTATGTGGACGGCAGACAGATTTAAGCGTTTAAACCGTTTGTGTGCTTTAGAGTGGGCGTGGCACATTTTTTTTTGGGTCAATCGAAAGGTGTTGATGAGACAAACACAATTCACTTAAAATTTTGATTTTATCATAATAACTGTAGGCGCTACAGATTTTTGTGGATTGTGGGCGTTAGATTGGGGGTGGCTCCCCGCTGAAACAAACTTGCGCTTCGCAGGAAGCCTGCCTGTCCTAGCTCATATAGTTCCCGAGATCTCAGCGTTCATGCGGACAGACAGACAGACGGACTAGATCGAATCCGTTACTCGTAGATTAAAAAGGTATACTAGATTTGTCGATAAGCATATAAGAGGTAGATGAAAGCGTTTCCGACCTTATAAAGTATATATTTTCTTGACCAGGATCACTAGCCGAGTCGATCTGTATCTGTCCGTATGAACGCTGAGATCTCGAAAACTATAAAAACTTGAACCAATCATACTTGGCATGCAGATTCCTGGGGTTTCTGCGCAGCGCAAGTTTGTTTCAGCTGGGTGCCACGCCCACTCTAACGCCCACAATCCACAAAAAAAAGTGTCACGCGCACTCAGACGCCTACAAATGGCCAAAACGTTTAGAACTGTCTGACGCCCACATAACATCTACTGAAATAGAAATATATATCTTCATTATCCTTTTGCTCTCTTAAGCTGGGTAACGGCAATCTGATAGTAGGGGCGCTCGACTATAGCGTTCATTCTTGTTTTTATCTGTCTTTAATGTTTTTTTTTACAACAAAAGTATTGTTTACAGTAGTTCTAACATAGTGACAGTATAAACATTTATATATGTAAAAAGAAACTAGATTTAAACGTATTATTGTATTACCGGCGGAGCATGCTACAGTTGTGGCACTGTGCACAGTAGCGAGTGTGGCCATTGTTTTTGTATATGTATGTATGTACTTATATGTGAATTTGTTTAGTTTACAAACATTTGGGTTTATCGTCGGATAAACTAATTAGTACAAAATAAGAATGGTTAAGCTAGCAATGAGTGCATTAAAGACATTTAAGCTAGGATATATTTTTATTACATTTTGTATTTATTATATTTACAGAAGCCACCAGGTTTGACGAAACAAGTTTCCCAGACCACACAAAAAATATACGAGACGTCAAAAATCAAAGAAAAGGGCCTACAAAGGCCGCCAGAATAAAAAAAAAACACAAAAAATGAATAAGAATTTAGTTGCCAGAAATTCTATAATAGTTCAAAATTAATAATTAATAATTTTTGTGTAGAATTTTAATTTCCGTAAGAAAAATGGATAGGTCCGACTGGGCCCCGACCCCGTTTTGCACCGCTTACTTTAATATCGCTATATTATAATCCATCGAGGGTTCGTTAACAGGTGCAATCACCACTGGTAACAAAATGGTACACATGCATTCATTAGGTGGCACTACAACCCGTCTCCCTCCACGCGCCTTTGCTCCTCGCGCGCTTCTCCAATCGGAAATACCCAGTGCAGTCAGGTTCTCCTCCACTTGGTCCTTCCATCGGAGCTTTGGTCGTCCCCTTCGTCGTCGCCCTTCGCTTTAAACACCTTCTGAGCTGGAGATTCTTCATCCATACGCACAACGTGGTTGAGCCAGCGCAGACGTTGTAACGTGATGCGCCGGACCACGTCCACGTCGTCGTACAACTCGTACAGCTCGTGGTTCATCCGAATACGAAAATCGTCCCCAATCCGAACGGGACCAAAGATCTTGCGAACAATTTTTCTCTCGAACACTCCAAGCGCAGCTGCATCCGTCTGTGATATTACCCATGCTTCTGCGCCATATAATAGTACGGGTAGGATGAGTGTCTTGTAGAGTGTTAATTTTGTTCGGCGAGAGAGGTCTTCTATTCACCTATTGGCAAGTGTGATTCTTCGCTTGATCTCCAGGCCGACGTTATTTTTGGTGTTAATGGCAGTGCCAAGGTACGTGAACTCCTTGACCACTCCGAAGGTATAGCTTTCCGCTATCACATGGTAGTCTAGGCGCTGCGCCTCCCTGCTTGCCGACAGAATATACTTCGTCTTGCCCTCGTTTACCGCCAAACCCACTTTTGCCGACTATTTTTTGATAGCCGAAAATGCAGCAGTGACACCACGCTTGCTGCGGCCTATGATGTCATATCATCGGCATACGCAAGGAGCTAGACACATTTATAAAAAATAGTGCCAGTTCGATGTACACCGGCTTTCCGCAGAACCCCTTCCATCAAGAAATTGAAGAGGTCGGACGACAGGGGGTCGCCTTGTCTAAAACCTCGAACGGTATAGAAAGGTTCGGAGAGGTTGGACAAAGAGATGGTGTGTGTCAATGTTATTCTCGTGGGTTTTTTCCAGGATTTGGCGTAATGTTAAGATCTGGTCTATGGTGGACTTACCAGGTCTGAAGCCGCACTGATAAGGTCCGATTTGTGTGCTGGTATACGGCTTCAGTCGATCACATATTACGCTCGATAGGACCTTGTATGAGATGGTAATCAGGCTGATTCCCCGGTTGTTGGCGCATATCGTCGGGTCACCTTTCTTCAGAACGGGACAAAGGAGATTTTTATTTTTGAACAAGAGCTTATGCATGCACCTTATCAGCTCTTCGCCGCCGGCCTTGAACAACTCTGAAGGCAGTCCATCAGCACCGGCTTCTTTGTTGTTTTTGAGCCGCGTTATAGCAACTCGGACCTCGTCTTGGTCAGGTAGTGGTTTATCAACATTGTCGTCGATTGGTGGTATCGGGCTGCTTCCTCCAATGCTCCCTCCATAAACTCAGCATGCACTGTGTATCCGTAACCAGATTTCCATTTTCATCCCGACAGTTAGATGCTCCAGTCTTGAAACCTTGTGTCAGACGGTTGACTTGTTGGTAGAATTTTCGAACATCATTCCTGTCCTGTAACACATCAAGTTCCTCGCATTCTCGCTTTTCTTGCTCCCGTTTTTTCCGTCTGGAAAGTCGTCTCTCTTCCTTTTCTCCCTGTAACGTTCACATGTAGCTCGCGTTGCGCCAGACTGCAGCGACGCGACAGTCCTCGTCATACCATTGCTTCCGTGTGAGTGTGCGCTTGAACCCAATGCACATTGGGATGAAATGTCTTTATTTTGGCCATAACCGTAATATTAAAGCTAGAAAGTTGAAATTTGGAGAAATTGCTGCTTATATTATTTTTGAATTTCGTATTTTTTTTTAACACTACAACCGTGCCTCCCACATAATTGAACTGCAGTATTTATAAAATTCATATTAATTACACTTTCATATTAGTAATACTTTTCTCTTCCTTATTTTTTATCCACAATTGTTAGAAAATTTTTATATTTTAATATTTTTGCATATTATAACATATCTTAATTAACGAAAACTTAAAAATACGTACATAAACTTGTATTAATTTAAACTTTCTTCTTCTAAATCAAGATCATATATCAAGATATATATATTGGAGTTCTTTTCGATACTTTTTAAGCGTATGTTAATATATTGCTGCTTGGAAAACGAGTTTTCTATAATAAATGCTAGGGCCTCCTCAGGTGATAATGGCTCTTTCAATGAAAGTTGTTGCCTTAATTTGAACTGTCAGGACTATTTATTGTCGTTTTTTATATGTGAGAAATATCCGTATTTTAGCAGACATAGCAGCTGCTTCAACAAGTAGAAGTGTTGAATTTTCCTTTGCAAGTTCGGAAGCAAGTCTTCTTTTATGCCCTAAACTTTCTTCGTCATAAGAGACCCGAGGTCGTCCACCAAGATTATGACTACAATCATCTTTTGAATAAAATATTAGCTCCGATGCAAGCCAGCTAGAATTTTGTTCTTTGAAACGACGAATATTTCTGTGCGCTTTGTTCAGTAGTCTCTTAATTTGAACAATAAAGTTTTTTATTTTGTTTTTAATCACCTCCAAATCGATTTCCGGAAAATCATTTGGAATTACTTCGACGCAAACCCAGTCAAAAGTAGCGTTGACATTGGGATTTTTATCCAGCCAAACTTCTAGTAGGTCACCTCGACGAATAGCAACCTTGCTTGAATCTGTTGAAATATTTAACCCCCCGCAAATTCCCGCAAATTATTTAAATGCTATCTGAATATACACATAATAACTCATACTACCACATAAGTTGTTATTTGAATCCTGTTGTATCTTGCTAGATATGCTCCACGAAACACAAATATTTTTAGGTTAGAATCAACAATACTAGTGTTTACGTATTACCTTAAAAACATGACAATACAAAGGCACATATAATTAAACACTTATACAAATATTTTCTACATACCATGCGAAATATTTTCCATTTTAAGGTATTTCAATTGGTCAAACTGTTTAAAAATACGAGAACGCCAAAATTTAGGAACTTCACTAATCAGTAAGCTTGCATGCACCACGTGGCAAGAACAGCTGACTTTCAACAGCTGGTGCAAGACGAGGGCTGCACAATAAAATACAAATTAAATATTTTCGATGTCTAGGGACATTTCTTAGCTTAAAATAATTGTAACATTATTTATATATTAGCACGAACTTATTAGGTTTTGGCCAAAATAAAGGCATTTCATCCCAATGTGCAATGGTTGTTTCAGCAGCTGCTCGCATGGAGTGGGATATGTGCGCCCAGAGGCCGCCGGTGTCAACAGGAAGAGGGATAGGTTGCTGGAGCAGTTCCGAGAGGTGAGTGGAGTATGCTATTGCTCTCCCTTGTGATCGCCGTCTAGTGACGTCAAGCTTTCGTTGAGTGATGGGGCGTATCATGGCTGCGACAAGATAGTGGTCCGAGTCAATTTTGATTCTACGAAACGTAGGCACGTCCATCACGCTTGAGGCATGCCTTTCGTCTATCACAACGTGATCAATCTGGTTGCGCGTCTTTTGATCAGGGGCAGCCATGTGGCCTTGTGGATGTCGAGGTGTCGAAATCTGGTGCTACTCACTACCATGAGCCTGAGACCGTTGTTCGAGGTGGTGGCGACCGACCTTTGCGTTGAAGTCCCTGAGGATAAGCTTCACGTCGTCGTCTGTGCAGCGGTCGTATGTGTCCTCGAGTCTCGAGTAGAATGCATCCTTAGGAGCATCGTCTTTCTCCTCCGGCCGGGCGTGCGCGCAAATTAAGATTGAAAAACCTAGCTTCGACGCGGATTGTAGCCAGCCGTTCACTCACTGGGGTTAAATCGGAGACGTGGTGGCGAAGTCTCCGGCTTACTACAAATCCGCATCCAAATTCGCGCTCCTCCGCATGGCAGCTGTAGTAGATATCGCAGTTTGCTCGCTTGGAGCAACCCTGTCCTGTCCATCTCATTTCCTGGATGTCAGCCTTTAATTTTTCGAGGGCATTCGCCAGTTGGATAGAGGCACCTTCCCAATTAAGTATTCGGACATTCCAGGTGCATATCCTTAAATCGTAGTCCTTTTTCGTTTTGCGGTGGTCGTCATTATAAGGGGGGATCTTATCCGACACTTTCGCTTTGGTCTTCACTTACGAGGCGGGTTCCAAACTCTGCGCTCAACCGTTTAACGTCCGGGTGACTCGCTGCACACATTAGCTCACTATCTAGCGGATGCTAAGATAGCTACCCAGGAGGTGCCACGAGGAGGCTGTAAAACGGTACACATACTACTACTAAATTGATCCACATATTTGATTTGTGTAGGAATGAAATTCTTAGCAAAATCTACAGAGCAACCAATACATAAAATAATATTTAATCCATTCTGGTATTGACAGAAATTAATTCATACCTTTTCTATCTGATGAAGTGTCAAGCTTAAATTGTTAGTGTCCCTTTCAAGTGCTATAAATTATCTTTATTAAAAACGGCGCGCATTTAAAAAAAAAAACGGTTTATCTAAAGCGCCATAAACTATCCTAAGATAAGATTTGTACACTTTTGCAAAAACATATTTTTTAATTTTTCCTTCTTCTTCTTTTATTTGTCAATTGTGCGGGTTTCAACGAAAACACTTTTTTTATGGCCAGGTGCTTGCAATGTTGAATGTATAGGGTTGGTAGAAATGTCCAAGGATGCCTTTATCTCTACGAATGTGACATGAAAATCTTTTATTCTTAGTTCACCACTTTATTAATGGCATACATTGATTGACATCGTCTTTCAGAGAGCGTCGTGCTTTCCAAAGTGCTTAATCGCCATACAAAGATACACGTTCACCGAAGCACTATTGTCTTGATAGTCCATGAAGAAAGTTGTTAAAAAATCATGTCACGGAATTGGTTCGTATTTTCATAAAATTCGATTTGTCATTTTCGATGTGTCATTTATTTTTAAAAGACTTAAATCAGAGCGTGTATCGCTAAATGGTTAAGGGTGTTTTTTTCAGATAATTTTTTATTTGTACATAAATGATGAGATAAATATTAATGTTGTACTATTTATCATGATCATTTAGTTATCAAATTGTAATTCAACAGTTCTTACGAGAACATTTGAGTTTAGCTGTTGATGTTTTGGCGAGATGACTGAGTCTGTAAAACAGAACAGTGCCTATCTCTTCTTGCGTTTCTAGTAATGTTTATACCGCAAGACTGATTTTTCTCTTTTATGCTAATTTACTCTTCTTTTGTTTCCGATTTTTTTAATGTTCTAAATCAGTTGATTTTGTTGAAGTCAATTTTGTATCTTGTTTAAGTAAGTTAGTATAAATTACCCATTTTAGGGATGCCGCCTTTTTCTATGGTAAATTGGGTATTTAATAGGGTTGGAATCGATATTTCCTTTTACATTTTTTCTTTAACTATTTCCCAGTTTATTAGATTATTACTTACTCTACTAAAAATGTCGTATGCTTCACCAGTCGGACCTGTAAACAAAAGTAATATGTACATTTTTTCTATGGATACTTTTTTATATGGATAGCTGCAGGTTTCACATCCCCATTATGGGAAAAGTCCTATGGAATTGGATAAAGGAAATTCGTATGGTTTTTGTTTATTTCTGGCGGCTTTTTTGTAGGCCATTTTCTTTTATTTTTGAAGCCCCTCTCGTATATTTATACCCGTTACTTCGTCGGAAAGTATGTTACAGGTAGAAAAAAGCCTTTCCGACCCCATAAAGTCAACTAAAAATTCTAATTCTTTTTGGGTTTTGGTTTATTTCTGGCGGCTTTTTTGTAGGCTCTTTTCTTTGATTTTTGAAGCGCCCCTCGTATATTTATACCCATTAGACTAAAAGGGTATACTAGATTCGTCGGAAAGTATGTTACAGGTAGAAAGAAGCGTTTCCGGCCCCATCTTTACGTATGTCGATCTGTTTGTCCTTATGAACGCTGAGATATAGAAAACTATAAGAGCTAGAACCGTCAGACTTGGCATGCAGAATCCTGGGCTTCCTGCGCAGCGCAAGTTTGTTTCAGCGGGGTGCCATAAAATATATATTGCATAAAAAATTTATATTTTTTATGCTTTTCAAGGTCATTGTACTTTACAAATTATTATTTATTTTAGTCAATATTATTTGGTCAATAAATATATAAATAAAGCGGTCATCCGATCATAGCCGCTAATCTATTTTAAAAGGACATATTTAAAAATAAATCAAAAAAATCTATTTCATTTGGAGTTTAGGATTGCTTATTGCTGCCATTCTGGGCGGCAGTAAGGTTCGGAAGTGTATAGCTCCCTTGGGTATAAGATGATTGAGGTTATGCAGAAGCATAGGAGGTGTTCAATGCTCTCTCCTATCTGCTTAAAGCTGCGGGAGTGGTCATGGTTTCTGAGTCTCAGCCTGCGCGTGTAAATCATTTAAGAGAGTGGAAATGTATTCCTTATTGCATTGTAGGAGAGCATGTTGAGGTTGTGTCTCATCGGTTGTTGGAGAGGGGGTAAAATCTCTGCCTGGGAAGGAGCTTACAGGTAGCCATGGGCATACCCACCGTGACCTAGGATAGGATATCGGCGGGTGTCCCTATCTCGTCTGCTGTATAGTTGCCCTCAATATAACGGTGTCCAGGCAACCAGATGAGGTTGATTTTCAGATGAACGGCGTTCAGAGATTGCGGCGTTCAGGTAGTTGCTGACTTAGTTGTATAAAAGTCAAGTGCCTTAAAGGCTGCTTGACTGTCCGAAAAGATGTAATTGTCTGTGTAGTGATGTTCAGTGGCGGTGGTGCGGAGCGTTCCAATGATACAAGTAAAAAGTGCTATGGCCGCTTTAAGGTGAAGCTGTTTTTGATGTTGTCTGTCCTAAGTACTTTGCCTAGTTGCTAAGCGTAAGGCGCATTTCGTGTAGTTCTGGAAAAGTTATAATTGGTGTCTTATAGTTTTATTATGTAAACTCTTTATAAGGTAAACTCCCAGTTCCGCTCTATACCTACAGAGTTACCACTTAAGTGCCCGCTTCTGTAAAAGTGATAGTAGTTAGTATTAAAATAATATAGTACGTATTTTATCTTATTAGCATAATCAGGAGGGAGAGAGTCAGATGTGCATACTTGCACATATATATGTGTATGTTACAGGTGGTCAGCGAGTGGAAGCATATTTCGTAAGAGGGCGATCATATTACACGCACACTTGAAAAGGTTTGGTTTGTGTACTACAACAATTTGTTGCTGATTTACTTATTGACAATCGATCCCTCCTT
Organism: Drosophila biarmipes; assembly: GCF_025231255.1. NCBI lineage: Eukaryota > Metazoa > Arthropoda > Insecta > Diptera > Drosophilidae > Drosophila > Drosophila biarmipes. The sequence continues at coordinate 51,107 of NW_026114530.1, forward strand.
TTGAAAAATAACGTAACCATGTGCTGTTACTTTATGTATGTATAAAATTTTTGGAAATTTGAAGATTTATTATATTTATAATTTGTTTAGTGTATTTTAAAATATTTTATATTTTTTATTTCATTTTTGTTTGTTTTTATATATTCTTGCATTTCTCGTGTAATTTTCTTTAAAAATGTAATTTGTGTATCTGCTTTGAATTAAATATTTGTAACCTATCTTTTTGAACGGTTTGTACTTACTGTTATTTGCGCTAATAATTATTTTATCACTTTCTTTTATTTTTTCAATGTTTAATTTTTGATTAGGACTTTATCTCCTCTGTTATAATTTCGTTTATTACGTTTTTGTCTTATAATTTCTTATTCTTAATCTTGTTTTTTTCTAACATAATTTTAGATCTTTTGAATGCTTTTTCTAATCTATATTAACATTATAAGGTATTTCAATTGGTCAAACTGTTTAAAAATACGAGAACGCCAAAATTTAGGAACTTCTCTAATCAGCAAGCTTGCATGCACCACGTGGCAAGAACAGCTGACTTTCAACAGCTGGTGCAAGACGAGGGCTGCACAATAAAATACAAATTAAATATTTTCGATGTCTAGGGACATTTCTTAGCTTAAAATAATTGTAACATTATTTATATATTAGCACGAACTTATTAGGTTTTGGCCAAAATAAAGGCATTTCATCCCAATGGGCAATGGTTGTTTCAGCAGCTGCTCGCATGGAGTGGGATATGTGCGCCCAGAGGCCGCCGGTGTCAACAGGAAGAGGGATAGGTTGCTGGAGCAGTTCCGAGAGGTGAGTGGAGTATGCTATTGCTCTCCCTTGTGATCGCCGTCTAGTGACGTCAAGCTTTCGTTGAGTGATGGGGCGTATGTTTTTCGCTCAGCATAGCCGCATGCGTATCTTGGCTGCGACAAGATAGTGGTCCGAGTCAATTTTGATTCCACGAAACGTACGCACGTCCATCACGCTTGAGGCATGCCTTTCGTCTATCACAACGTGATCAATCTGGTTGCGCGTCTTTTGATCAGGGGCAGCCATGTGGCCTTGTGGATGTCGAGGTGTCGAAATCTGGTGCTACTCACTACCATGTTTCGCGCTGCGGCGAAGTCAATCAGCCTGAGACCGTTGTTCGAGGTGGTGGCGACCGACCTTTGCATTGAAGTCCCTGAGGATAAGCTTCACGTCGTCGTCTGTGCAGCGGTCGTATGTGTCCTCGAGTCTCGAGTAGAATGCATCCTTAAGAGCATCGTCCTTCTCCTCCGGCCGGGCGTGCGCGCAAATTATGCTAAGATTGAAAAACCTAGCTTCGACACGGATTGTAGTCAGCCGTTCACTCACTGGGGTGAAATCGGAGACGTGGTGGCGAAGTCTCCGGCTTACTACAAATCCGCATCCAAATTCGCGCCTCTCCGCATGGCAGCTGTAGTAGATATCGCAGTTTGCTCGCTTGGAGCAACCCTGTCCTGTCCATCTCATTTCCTGGATGACAGCCTTTAATTTTTCGAGGGCATCCGCCAGTTGGATAGAGGCACCTTCCCAATTAAGTATTCGGACATTCCAGGTGCATATCCTTAAATCGTAGTCCTTTTTCGTTTTGCGGTGGTCGTCATTATAAGGGGGGATCTTATCCGACGCTTTCGCTTTGGTCTTCACTTACGAGGCGGGTTCCAAACTCTGCGCTCAACCGTTTAACGTCCGGGTGACTCGCTGCACACATTAGCTCACTATCTAGCGGATGCTAAGATAGCTACCCAGGAGGTGCCACGAGGAGGCTGTAAAACGGTACACATACTACTACTAAATTGATCCACATATTTGATTTGTGTAGGAATGAAATTCTTAGCAAAATCTACAGAGCAACCAATACATAAAATAATATTTAATCCATTCTGGTATTGACAGAAATTAATTCATACCTTTTCTATCTGATGAAGTGTCAAGCTTAAATTGTTAGTGTCCCTTTCAAGTGCTATAAATTATCTTTATTAAAAACGGCGCGCATTTAAAAAAAAAACGGTTTATCTAAAGCGCCATAAACTATCCTAAGATAAGATTTGTACACTTTTGCAAAAACATATTTTTTAATTTTTCCTTCTTCTTCTTTTATTTGTCAATTGTGCGGGTTTCAACGAAAACACTTTTTTTATGGCCAGGTGCTTGCAATGTTGAATGTATAGGGTTGGTAGAAATGCCCAAGGATGCCTTTATCTCTACGAATGTGACATGAAAATCTTTTATTCTTAGTTCACCACTTTATTAATGGCATACATTGATTGACATCGTCTTTCAGAGAGCGTCGTGCTTTCCAATCCATAAGGGAGGTGCTTAATCGCCATACAAAGATTCACGTTCACCGAAGCACTATTGTCTTGAGTCTGTAAAACAGAACAGTGCCTATCTCTTCTTGCGTTTCTAGTAATGTTTATACCGCAAGACTGATTTTTCTCTTTTATGCTAATTTACTCTTCTTTTGTTTCCGATTTTTTTAATGTTCTAAATCAGTTGATTTTGTTGAAGTCAATTTTGTATCTTGTTTAAGTAAGTTAGTATAAATTACCCATTTTAGGGATGCCGCCTTTTTCTATGGTAAATTGGGTATTTAATTGTGTTGGAATCGATATTTCCTTTTACATTTTTTCTTTAACTATTTCCCAGTTACTTACTCTACTAAAAATGTCGTATGCTTGACCAGTCGGACCTGTAAACAACAGTAATATGTACATTTTTTCTATGGATACTTTTTTATATGGATAGCTGCAGGTTTCACATCCCCATTATGGGAAAAGTCCTATGGAATTGGATAAAGGAAATTCGTATGGTTTTTGTTTATTTCTGGCGGCTTTTTTGTAGGCCATTTTCTTTGATTTTTGAAGCCCCTCTCGTATATTTATACCCGTTACTCGTAGACTAAAAGGGTATACTAGATTCGTCGGAAAGTATGTTACAGGTAGAAAGAAGCGTTTCCGACCCCATAAAGTCAACTAAAAATTCTAATTCTTTTTGGGTTTTGGTTTATTTCTGGCGGCTTTTTTGTAGGCCCTTTTCTTTGATTTTTGAAGCGCCCCTCGTATATTTATACCCATTAGACTAAAAGGGTATACTAGATTCGTCGGAAAGTATGTTACAGGTAGAAAGAAGCGTTTCCGGCCCCATCTTTACGTATTTCGATCTGTTTGTCCGTATGAACGCTGAGAAATAGAAAACTATAAGAGCTAGAACCGTCAGACTTGGCATGCAGAATCCTGGGCTTCCTGCGCAGCGCAAGTTTGTTTCAGCGGGGTGCCATAAAATATATATTGCATAAAAAATTTATATTTTTTATGCTTTTCAAGGTCATTGTACTTTACAAATTATTATTTATTTTAGTCACTATTATTTGGTCAATAAATATATAAATAAAGCGGTCATCCGATCATAACCGCTAATCTATTTTAAAAGGACATATTTAAAAATAAATCAAAAAAATCTATTTCATTTGGAGTTTAGGATTGCTTACGCCCAGAATGGCAGCAAGGTTCGTAAGTGTATAGCTCCCTTGGGTATAAGATGATTGAGGTTATGCAGAAGCATAGGAGGTGTTCAACGCTCTCTCCTTCGTCTATCTGCTTAACGCTGCGGGAGTGGTCATGGTTTCTGAGTCTCAGCCTGCGCGTGTAAATCATTTAAGAGAGTGGAAATGTATTCCTTATTGCATTGTAGGAGAGCATGTTGAGGTTGTGTCTCATCGGTTGTTGGGGAGGGGGTAAAATCTCTGCCTGGGAAGGAGCTTACAGGTAGCCATGGGCATACCCACCGTGACCTAGGATAGGATATCGGCGGGTGTCCCTATCTCGTCTGCTGTATAGTTGCCCTCAATATAACGGTGTCCAGGCAACCAGATGAGGTTGATTTTCAGATGAACGGCGTTCAGAGATTGCGGCGTTCAGGTAGTTGCTGACTTAGTTGTATAAAAGTCAAGTGCCTTAAGGGCTGCTTGACTGTCCGAAAAGATGTAATTGTCTGTGTAGTGATGTTCAGTGGCGGTGGTGCGGAGCGTTCCAATGATACAAGTAAAAAGTGCTATGGCCGCTTTAAGGTGAAGCTGCTTTTGATGTTGTCTGTCCTAAGTACTTTGCCTAGTTGCTAAGCGTAAGGCGCATTTCGTGTAGTTCTGGAAAAGTTATAATTGGTGTCTTATAGTTTTATTATGTAAACTCTTTATTAGGTAAACTCCCAGTTCCGCTCTATACCTACAGAGGGTAAGAGGGCTTAGGTTACCACTTAAGTGCCCGCTTCTGTAAAAGTGATAGTAGTTAGTATTAAAATAATATAGTACGTATTTTATCTTATTAGCATAATCAGGAGGGAGAGAGTCAGATGTGCATACTTGCACATATATATGTGTATGTTACAGGTGGTCAGCGAGTGGAAGCATATTTCGTAAGAGGGCGATCATATTACACGCACACTTGAAAAGGTCTGGTTTGTGTACTACAACAATTTGTTGCTGATTTACTTATTGACAATCGATCCCTCCTTTTGAAAAATAACGTAACCATGTGCTGTTACTTTATGTATGTATAAAATTTTTGGAAATTTGAAGATTTATTATATTTATAATTTGTTTAGTGTATTTTAAAATATTTTATATTTTTTATTTCATTTTTTTTTGTTTTTATATATTCTTGCATTTCTCGTGTAATTTTCTTTAAAAATGTAATTTGTGTATCTGCTTTGAATTAAATATTTGTAACCTATCTTTATGAACGGTTTGTACTTACTGTTATTCGCGCTAATAATTATTTTATCACTTTCTTTTATTTTTTCAATGTTTAATTTTTGATTAGGACTTTATCTCCTCTGTTATAATTACGTTTATTACGTTTTTGTCTTATAATTTCTTATTCTTAATCTTGTTTTTTTCTAACATAATTTTAGATCTTTTGAATGCTTTTTCTAATCTATATTAACATTATAAGGTATTTCAATTGGTCAAATTGTTTAAAAATACGAGAACGCCAAAATTTAGGAACTTCACTAATCAGCAAGCTTGCATGCGCCACGTGGCAATAACAGCTGACTTTCAACAGCTGGTGCAAGACGAGGGCTGCACAATAAAATACAAATTAAATATTTTCGATGTCTAGGGACATTACTTAGCTTAAAATAATTGTAACATTATTTATATATTAGCACGAACTTATTAGGTTTTGGACAAAATAAAGGCATTTCATCCCAATGTGCAATGGTTGTTTCAGCAGCTGCTCGCATGGAGTGGGATATGTGCGCCCAGAGTCCGCCGGCGTCAACAGTAAGAGGGATAGGTTGCTGGAGCAGTTCCGAGAGGTGAGTGGAGTATGCTATTGCTCTCCCTTGTGATCGCCGTCTAGTGACGTCAAGCTTTCGTTGAGTGATGGGGCGTATGTTTTTCGCTCAGCATAGCCGCATGCGTATCTTGGCTGCGACAAGATAGTGGTCCGAGTCAATTTTGATTCCACGAAACGTACGCACGTCCATCACGCTTGAGGCATGCCTTTCGTCTATCACAACGTGATCAATCTGGTTGCGCGTCTTTTGATCAGGGGCAGCCATGTGGCCTTGTGGATGTCGAGGTGTCGAAATCTGGTGCTACTCACTACCATGTTTCGCGCTGCGGCGAAGTCAATCAGCCTGAGACCGTTGTTCGAGGTGGTGGCGACCGACCTTTGCGTTGAAGTCCCTGAGGATAAGCTTCACGTCGTCGTCTGTGCAGCGGTCGTATGTGTCCTCGAGTCTCGAGTAGAATGCATCCTTAAGAGCATCGTCCTTCTCCTCCGTCCGGGCGTGCGCGCAAATTATGCTAAGATTGAAAAACCTAGCTTCGACGCGGATTGTAGCCAGCCGTTCACTCACTGGGGTGAAATCGGAGACGTGGTGGCGAAGTCTCCGGCTTACTACAAATCCGCATCCAAATTCGCGCCTCTCCGCATGGCAGCTGTAGTAGATATCGCAGTTTGCTCGCTTGGAGCAACCCTGTCCTGTCCATCTCATTTCCTGGATGACAGCCTTTAATTTTTCGAGGGCATCCGCCAGTTGGATAGAGGCACCTTCCCAATTAAGTATTCGGACATTCCAGGTGCATATCCTTAAATCGTAGTCCTTTTTCGTTTTGCGGTGGTCGTCATTATAAGGGGGGATCTTATCCGACGCTTTCGCTTTGGTCTTCACTTACGAGGCGGGTTCCAAACTCTGCGCTCAACCGTTTAACGTCCGGGTGACTCGCTGCACACATTAGCTCACTATCTAGCGGATGCTAAGATAGCTACCCAGGAGGTGCCACGAGGAGGCTGTAAAACGGTACACATACTACTACTAAATTGATCCACATATTTGATTTGTGTAGGAATGAAATTCTTAGCAAAATCTACAGAGCAACCAATACATAAAATAATATTTAATCCATTCTGGTATTGACAGAAATTAATTCATACCTTTTCTATCTGATGAAGTGTCAAGCTTAAATTGTTAGTGTCCCTTTCAAGTGCTATAAATTATCTTTATTAAAAACGGCGCGCATTTAAAAAAAAAAACGGTTTATCTAAAGCGCCATAAACTATCCTAAGATAAGATTTGTACACTTTTGCAAAAACATATTTTTTAATTTTTCCTTCTTCTTCTTTTATTTGTCAATTGTGCGGGTTTCAACGAAAACACTTTTTTTATGGCCAGGTGCTTGCAATGTTGAATGTATAGGGTTGGTAGAAATGTCCAAGGATGCCTTTATCTCTACGAATGTGACATGAAAATCTTTTATTCTTAGTTCACCACTTTATTAATGGCATACATTGATTGACATCGTCTTTCAGAGAGCGTCGTGCTTTCCAATCCATAAGGGAGGTGCTTAATCGCCATACAAAGATTCACGTTCACCGAAGCACTATTGTCTTGAGTCTGTAAAACAGAACAGTGCCTATCTCTTCTTGCGTTTCTAGTAATGTTTATACCGCAAGACTGATTTTTCTCTTTTATGCTAATTTACTCTTCTTTTGTTTCCGATTTTTTTAATGTTCTAAATCAGTTGATTTTGTTGAAGTCAATTTTGTATCTTGTTTAAGTAAGTTAGTATAAATTACCCATTTTAGGGATGCCGCCTTTTTCTATGGTAAATTGGGTATTTAATAGGGTTGGAATCGATATTTCCTTTTACATTTTTTCTTTAACTATTTCCCAGTTTATTAGATGATTACTTACTCTACTAAAAATGTCGTATGCTTGACCAGTCGGACCTGTAAACAAAAGTAATATGTACATTTTTTCTATGGATACTTTTTTATATGGATAGCTGCAGGTTTCACATCCCCATTATGGGAAAAGTCCTATGGAATTGGATAAAGGAAATTCGTATGGTTTTTGTTTATTTCTGGCGGCTTTTTTGTAGGCCATTTTCTTTGATTTTTGAAGCCCCTCTCGTATATTTATACCCGTTACTCGTAGACTAAAAGGGTATACTAGATTCGTCGGAAAGTATGTTACAGGTAGAAAGAAGCGTTTCCGACCCCATAAAGTCAACTAAAAATTCTAATTCTTTTTGGGTTTTGGTTTATTTCTGGCGGCTTTTTTGTAGGCCCTTTTCTTTGATTTTTGAAGCGCCTCTCGTATATTTATACCCATTAGACTAAAAGGGTATACTAGATTCGTCGGAAAGTATGTTACAGGTAGAAAGAAGCGTTTCCGGCCCCATCTTTACGTATGTCGATCTGTTTGCCCGTATGAACGCTGAGATATAGAAAACTATAAGAGCTAGAACCGTCAGACTTGGCAAAATTTCTATTTTTTATGCAATATATATTTTATGGCACCCCGCTGAAACAAACTTGCGCTGCGCAGGAAGCCCAAGGTCATTGTACTTTACAAATTATTATTTATTTTAGTCAATATTATTTGGTCAATAAATATATAAATAAAGCGGTCATCCGATCGTAGCCGCTAATCTATTTTAAAAGGACATATTTAAAAATAAATCAAAAAAATCTATTTCATTTGGAGTTTAGGATTGCTTACGCCCAGAATGGCAGCAAGGTTCGGAAGTGTATAGCTCCCTTGGGTATAAAATGATTGAGGTTATGCAGAAGCATAGGAGGTGTTCAATGCTCTCTCCTTCGTCTATCTGCTTAAAGCTGCGGGAGTGGTCATGGCTTCTGAGTCTCAGCCTGCGCGTGTAAATCATTTAAGAGAGTGGAAATGTATTCCTTATTGCATTGTAGGAGAGCATGTTGAGGTTGTGTCTCATCGGTTGTTGGAGAGGGGGTAAAATCTCTGCCTGGGAAGGAGCTTACAGGTAGCCATGGGCATACCCACCGTGACCTAGGATTGGATATCGGCGGGTGTCCCTATCTCGTCTGCTGTATAGTTGCCCTCAATATAACGGTGTCCAGGCAACCAGATGAGGTTGATTTTCAGATGAACGGCGTTCAGAGATTGCGGCGTTCAGGTAGTTGCTGACTTAGTTGTATAAAAGTCAAGTGCCTTAAGGGCTGCTTGACTGTCCGAAAAGATGTAATTGTCTGTGTAGTGATGTTCAGTGGCGGTGGTGCGGAGCGTTCCAATGATACAAGTAAAAAGTGCTATGGCCGCCTAAGTACTTTGCCTAGTTGCTAAGCGTAAGGCGCATTTCGTGTAGTTCTGGAAAAGTTATAATTGGTGTCTTATAGTTTTATTATGTAAACTCTTTATTAGGTAAACTCCCAGTTCCGCTCTATACCTACAGAGGGTAAGAGGGCTTAGGTTACCACTTAAGTGCCCGCTTCTGTACAAGTGATAGTAGTTAGTATTAAAATAATATAGTACGTATTTTATCTTATTAGCATAATCAGGAGGGAGAGAGTCAGATGTGCATACTTGCACATATATATGTGTATGTTACAGGTGGTCAGCGAGTGGAAGCATAGCTCGTAAGAGGGCGATCATATTACACGCACACTTGAAAAGGTTTGGTTTGTGTACTACAACAATTTGTTGCTGATTTACTTATTGACAATCGATCCCTCTTTTTGAAAAATAACGTAACCATGTGCAGTTACTTTATGTATGTATAAAATTTTTGGAAATTTGAAGATTTATTATATTTATAATTTTTTTAGTGTATTTTAAAATATTTTATATTTTTTATTTCATTTTTTTGTTTTTATATATTCTTGCATTTCTCGTGTAATTTTCTTTAAAAATGTAATTTGTGTATCTGCTGTGAATTAAATATTTGTAACCTATCTTTATGAACGGTTTGTACTTACTGTTATTTGCGGTAATAAATATTTTATCACTTTCTTTTATTTTTTCAATGTTTAATTTAATGTTTAATTTTTGATTAGGACTTTATCTCCTCTGTTATAATTACGTTTATTACGTTTTTGTCTTATAATTTCTTATTCTTAATCTTGTTTTTTTCTAACATAATTTTAGATCTTTTGAATGAATCTATATTTACATTCCCTATATTGTATTGTTAAATTACTTGTTTAACCAAAGACAAGTTCATATGGACAATAATAATGTACCATAGATGGGGTCGTATTAAAGCAGTATCCGACATATTGTATTTGTAAATCCCAATCAGTTTTATAAACCAATATAAATGAACGTATAAATGCATTAAAGGTTCTGTGACTTCTTTTGACTTTTCCAAATGTCTGGTGATGATGTGCAGTAGATTTTATATTATTTATTTTTAAATATTTGCAGAAATCATTTATTACTGAATTTCTGTATTCTGTTCCCATGTCCGTAATGAACGTCTTCGTTGGGCCGTACTTCAGAATAAAATTCACAAATATCGCTTTGGATAATTTTGAAATTATCTCTCAGGGCTTGTATATCTTTTAGTTCTTGGGTGGATATCCTTGATAACGCATCGGGTATAAAATTATCTTGCCCCTTAGGTACTCTCCTGTAAAATAATACTACTTTAATTCAGGTCTCATACGCGTTAATTTAGAATTAGGGTTTGTTATTGAGAACAGAAATGTTAGTAATCTGTGGTCTGTTTTTACTGTGAAATGAGTTCCGCAGATATAGGGTCTAAATTTATTGATTGCCCAATGAATAGCTCTTAACTCTTGTTCCGTTGTACTCCTGTTAAATTCTCCTTATGTAAATGTTTTCGATGTGTAAGCTACTGGAAGTTGAGTTTCATTGTGAGCTTGTGCTAGTACTGCACCACAGGCTTGCTAACTTATTAAATCTTGTTTTATACAAATCTTGTTTTACGTATAGCGCTGTCAGAGTCATGTGGAACTGGATAATTTAATATGACATCAAACTTTTTGTCATCTGGCAAGATAACTTTATCTGTGCATTTGTGCCCCAAAAATATGACTACATGCATGAGAAGTGAACATTTTTCTGGATGTAACTTTAAGTTGTGTTTCCTACACATGTCAAAATCACTAATTAAATTGTTAAGAATGTGTTTTTCGGGACAACCGATTCCGATTAGATTATCCATATAAAGGAATGCCTGTGACGGTTCAGGTCAAGAGAATAGCCATCATTCTTTGGAATGAATTCGGCGTCATTTTCAAACCAAATGACAATCGCGTGAAGCGATAAGATCCATTGCTGATGGATCCTGATATAAAGCTTGGGTTAAGAGATATACTTTGCTCTTCCTAGTTGACCTGAGATATTATCGATCCTATAAAGTAGTAATTTGCGGGATAATAACTTTTTATTTATTTGACGGTAGTTAAATACCAATCGCCATTGTTTCTTTTAGTTACCTATATATTTTTAGTTACTAATAACAGGGGACTGTTGTACTCTGAGATTATTTTATTGCGTTATTACCACGGTTATTTCCGCGATAGATTCCACGGTAGTTTCCGCGGTTATGCCCACGATTGGGTCTATATCTTTGTTGTTGTGCAGCACATAAAACTTTATTTGCGTGTTCTGTACAACTATCGACGAACAAAGTTGTTTTCTCACTCATTGTATTGAAGTTTCGAAATTTACTTATAGATCTATACTATACTATATACTTCGTTAATTGTGCTGCTTGTTATGATTGATTTTACAGCAACTTGTAGGCTCAATTCTTTGGCATATTCTTGCGATACACCGTTGACAAAACCCTTGTCAACTCTTCAACTTATTGAATATATTGACTTGTTGTCATCTGCTTTTGCTGAGATTAAACAATTTAGCATATAATTCTTAAGCTGATTCGACTTTTATTCCGCTTTTTAGTTTATCTATTACGGCCACTATTGTTTGTTCAGTATTGATTAAATTTCGAGCATGGCCTTGAAGTCTAGTTTTTATAAGGTTACCGCTGTAGTTTGCTTGCTTATAGTCTCTTTTGAGATATTTCTATTTTGAGCTAGACACTTGTATGATTTGTATGATTTTCTTTATTTTATTTATTTTATTTATTTTATTTATTTTATTTATTTTATTTATTTTATTTATTTTATTTATTTTATTTATTTTATTTATTTTATTTATTTTATTTATTTTATTTATTTTATTTATTTTATTTATTTTATTTATTTTATTTATTTAATTTATTTTATTTATTTAATTTATTTAATTTATTTTATTTATTTAATTTATTTAATTTATTTAATTTATTTAATTTATTTAATTTATTTAATTTATTTAATTTATTTAATTTATTTAATTTATTTGATTTATTTGATTTATTTGATTTATTTTATTTATTTTATTTATTTTATTTATTTTATTTATTTTATTTATTTTATTTAGTTTATTTATTTTATTTAGTTTATTTATTTTATTTTATTTACATCTACTAAATCCATTTTGTCAATGTTTCTGATTATTTCGTCAGTTTTACTTATTTTATTTGTCTTCATTGACATATGTTCATTAAATAATTATATTTAATTCTTTTTAAAAATTATTAAATTTTTTTACAATTTTTCCTGCGTAATTTTTATGGGGCTTTACAGGCCCCACTCTAATTGGGCAGAAAAATATAAAGGCATTTCATCCCAATGTGCAATGGTTGTTTCAGCAGCTGCTCGCATGGAGTGGGATATGTGCGCCCAGAGTCCGCCGGCGTCAACAGGAAGAGGGATAGGTTGCTGGAGCAGTTCCGAGAGGTGAGTGGAGTATGCTATTGCTGTCCCTTGTGATCGCCGTCTAGTGATGTCAAGCTTTCGTTGAGTGATGGGGCGTATGTTTTTCGCTCAGCATAGCCGCATGCGTATCTTGGCTGCGACAAGATAGTGGTCCGAGTCAATTTTAATTCCACGAAACGTACGCACGTCCATCACGCTTGAGGCATGCCTTTCGTCTATCACAATGTGATCAATCTGGTTGCGCGTCTTTTGATCAGGGGCAGCCATGTGGCCTTGTGGATGTCGAGGTGTCGAAATCTGGTGCTACTCACTACCATGAGCCTGAGACCGTTGTTCGAGGTGGTGGCGACCGACCTTTGCGTTGAAGTCCCTGAGGATAAGCTTCACGTCGTCGTCTGTGCAGCGGTCGTATGTGTCCTCGAGTCTCGAGTAGAATGCATCCTTAAGAGCATCGTCCTTCTCCTCCGTCCGGGCGTGCGCGCAAATTATGCTAAGATTGAAAAACCTAGCTTCGACGCGGATTGTAGCCAGCCGTTCACTCACTGGGGTGAAATCGGAGACGTGGTGGCGAAGTCTCCGGCTTACTACAAATCCGCATCCAAATTCGCGCCTCTCCGCATGGCAGCTGTAGTAGATATCGCAGTTTGCTCGCTTGGAGCAACCCTGTGCTGTCCATCTCATTTCCTGGATGTCAGCCTTTAATTTTTCGAGGGCGTCCGCCAGTTGGATAGAGGCACCTTCGCAATTAAGTATTCGGACATTCCAGGTGCATATCCTTAAATCGTAGTCCTTTTTCGTTTTGCGGTGGTCGTCATTATAAGGGGGGATCTTATCCGACGCTTTCGCTTTGGTCTTCACTTACGAGGCGGGTTCCAAACTCTGCGCTCAACCGTTTAACGTCCGGGTGACTCGCTGCACACATTAGCTCACTATCTAGCGGATGCTAAGATAGCTACCCAGGAGGTGCCACGAGGAGGCTGTAAAATGGTACACATACTACTACTAAATTGACCCACATATTTGATTTGTGTAGGAATGAAATTCTTAGCAAAATCTACAGAGCAACCAATACATAAAATAATATTTAATCCATTCTGGTATTGACAGAAATTAATTCATACCTTTTCTATCTGATGAAGTGTCAAGCTTAAATTGTTAGTGTCCCTTTCAAGTGCTATAAATTATCTTTATTAAAAACGGCGCGCATTTAAAAAAAAACGGTTTATCTAAAGCGCCATAAACTATCCTAAGATAAGATTTGTACACTTTTGCAAAAACATATTTTTTAATTTTTCCTTCTTCTTCTTTTATTTGTCAATTGTGCGGGTTTCAACGAAAACACTTTTTTTATGGCCAGGTGCTTGCAATGTTGAATGTATAGGGTTGGTAGAAATGTCCAAGGATGCCTTTATCTCTACGAATGTGACATGAAAATCTTTTATTCTTAGTTCACCACTTTATTAATGGCATACATTGATTGACATCGTCTTTCAGAGAGCGTCGTGCTTTCCAATCCATAAGGGAGGTGCTTAATCGCCATACAAAGATTCACGTTCACCGAAGCACTATTGTCTTGAGTCTGTAAAACAGAACAGTGCCTATCTCTTCTTGCGTTTCTAGTAATGTTTATACCGCAAGACTGATTTTTCTCTTTTATGCTAATTTACTCTTCTTTTGTTTCCGATTTTTTTAATGTTCTAAATCAGTTGATTTTGTTGAAGTCAATTTTGTATCTTGTTTAAGTAAGTTAGTATAAATTACCCATTTTAGGGATGCCGCCTTTTTCTATGGTAAATTGGGTATTTAATTGTGTTGGAATCGATATTTCCTTTTACATTTTTTCTTTAACTATTTTCCAGTTACTTACTCTACTAAAAATGTCGTATGCTTGACCAGTCGGACCTGTAAACAACAGTAATATGTACATTTTTTCTATGGATACTTTTTTATATGGATAGCTGCAGGTTTCACATCCCCATTATGGGAAAAGTCCTATGGAATTGGATAAAGGAAATTCGTATGGTTTTTGTTTATTTCTGGCGGCTTTTTTGTAGGCCATTTTCTTTGATTTTTGAAGCCCCTCTCCTATATTTATACCCGTTACTCGTAGACTAAAAGGGTATACTAGATTCGTCGGAAAGTATGTTACAGGTAGAAAGAAGCGTTTCCGACCCCATAAAGTCAACTAAAAATTCTAATTCTTTTTGGGTTTTGGTTTATTTCTGGCGGCTTTTTTGTAGGCCCTTTTCTTTGATTTTTGAAGCGCCCCTCGTATATTTATACCCATTAGACTAAAAGGGTATACTAGATTCGTCGGAAAGTATGTTACAGGTAGAAAGAAGCGTTTCCGGCCCCATCTTTACGTATTTCGATCTGTTTGTCCGTATGAACGCTGAGATATAGAAAACTATAAGAGCTAGAACCGTCAGACTTGGCATGCAGAATCCTGGGCTTCCTGCGCAGCGCAAGTTTGTTTCAGCGGGGTGCCATAAAATATATATTGCATAAAAAATTTATATTTTTTATGCTTTTCAAGGTCATTGTACTTTACAAATTATTATTTATTTTAGTCAATATTATTTGGTCAATAAATATATAAATAAAGCGGTCATCCGATCGTAGCCGCTAATCTATTTTAAAAGGACATATTTAAAAATAAATCAAAAAAATCTATTTCATTTGGAGTTTAGGATTGCTTACGCCCAGAATGGCAGCAAGGTTCGGAAGTGTATAGCTCCCTTGGGTATAAGATGATTGAGGTTATGCAGAAGCATAGGAGGTGTTCAATGCTCTCTCCTTCGTCTATCTGCTTAACGCTGCGGGAGTGGTCATGGCTTCTGAGTCTCAGCCTGCGCGTGTAAATCATTTAAGAGAGTGGAAATGTATTCCTTATTGCATTGTAGGAGAGCATGTTGAGGTTGTGTCTCATCGGTTGTTAAAGAGGGGGTAAAATCTCTGCCTGGGAAGGAGCTTACAGGTAGCCATGGGCATACCCACCGTGACCTAGGATAGGATATCGGCGGGTGTCCCTATCTCGTCTGCTGTATAGTTGCCCTCAATATAACGGTGTCCAGGCAACCAGATGAGGTTGATTTTCAGATGAACGGCGTTCAGAGATTGCGGCGTTCAGGTAGTTGCTGACTTAGTTGTATAAAAGTCAAGTGCCTTAAGGGCTGCTTGACTGTCCGAAAAGATGTAATTGTCTGTGTAGTGATGTTCAGTGGCGGTGGTGCGGAGCGTTCCAATGATACAAGTAAAAAGTGCTATGGCCGCTTTAAGGTGAAGCTGCTTTTGATGTTGTCTGTCCTAAGTACTTTGCCTAGTTGCTAAGCGTAAGGCGCATTTCGTGTAGTTCTGGAAAAGTTATAATTGGTGTCTTATAGTTTTATTATGTAAACTCTTTATTAGGTAAACTCCCAGTTCCGCTCTATACCTACAGAGGGTAAGAGGGCTTAGGTTACCACTTAAGTGCCCGCTTCTGTAAAAGTGATAGTAGTTAGTATTAAAATAATATAGTACGTATTTTATCTTATTAGCATAATCAGGAGGGAGAGAGTCAGATGTGCATACTTGCACATATATATGTGTATGTTACAGGTGGTCAGCGAGTGGAAGCATATTTCGTAAGAGGGCAATCCTATTACACGCACACTTGAAAAGGTCTGGTTTGTGTACTACAACAATTTGTTGCTGATTTACTTATTGACAATCGATCCCTCCTTTTGAAAAATAACGTAACCATGTGCAGTTACATTATGTATGTATAAAATTTTTGGAAATTTGAAGATTTATTATATTTATAATTTGTTTAGTGTATTTTAAAATATTTTATATTTTTTATTTAATTTTTTTTGTTTTTATATATTCTTGCATTTCTCGTGTAATTTTCTTTAAAAATGTAATTTGTGTATCTGCTTTGAATTAAATATTTGTAACCTATCTTTATGAACGGTTTGTACTTACTGTTATTTGCGGTAATAAGTATTTTATCACTTTCTTTTATTTTTTCAATGTTTAACTTAATGTTTAATTTTTGATTAGGACTTTATCTCCTCTTTTATAATTACGTTTATTACGTTTTTGTCTTATAATTTCTTATTCTTAATCTTGTTTTTTTCTAACATAATTTTAGATCTTTTGAATGCTTTTTCTAATCTATATTTACATTCCCTATATTGCATTGTTAAATTACTTGTTTTACCAAAGACAAGTTCATATGGACAATAATAATGTACCATAGATGGGGTCGTATTAAAACAGTATCCGACATATTGTATTTGTAAATCCCAATCAGTTTTATAAACCAATATAAATGAACGTATAAATGCATTAAAGGTTCTGTGACTTCTTTTGACTTTTGCCAAATGTCTGGTGATGATGTGCAGTAGATTTTATATTATTTATTTTTAAATATTTGCTGAAATCATTTATTACTGAATTTCTGTATTCTGTTCCCATGTCCGTAATGAACGTCTTCGTTAGGCCGTACTTCAGAATAAAATTCACAAATATCGCTTTGGATAATTTTGAAATTATCTCTCAGGGCTTGTATATCTTTTAGTTCTTGGGTGGATATCCTTGATAACGCATCGGGTATAAAATTATCTTGCCCCTTAGGTACTCTCCTGTAAAATAATACTACTCTAATTCAGGTCTCATACGCGTTAATTTAGAATTAGGGTTTGTTATCGAGAACAGAAATGTTAGTAATCTGTGGTCTGTTTTTACTGTGAAATGAGTTCCGCAGATATAGGGTCTAAATTTATTGATTGCCCAATGAATAGCTCTTAACTCTTGTTCCGTTGTACTCCTGTTAAATTCTCCTTATGTAAATGTTTTCGATGTGTAAGCTACTGGAAGTTGAGTTTCATTGTGGGCTTGTGCTAGTACTGCACCACAGGCTTGCTAACTTATTAAATCTTGTTTTATGCCTAAAATACTACAGTTGTCTGTAGTAATTACAAAGTGCAATAAAACGTATAGCGCTGTCAGAGTCATGTGGAACTGGATAATTTAATATGACATCAAACTTTTTGTCATCTGGCAAGATAACTTTATCTGTGCATTTGTGCCCCAAAAATATGACTACATGCATGAGAAGTGAACATTTTTCTGGATGTAACTTTAAGTTGTGTTTCCTACACATGTCAAAATCACTAATTAAATTGTTAAGAATGTGTTTTTCGGGACAACCGATTCCGATTAGATTATCCATATAAAGGAATGCCTGTGACGGTTCAGGTCAAGAGAATAGCCATCATTCTTTGGAATGAATTCGGCGTCATTTTCAAACCAAATGACAATCGCGTGAAGCGATAAGATCCATTGCTGATGGATCCTGATATAAAGCTTGGGTTAAGAGATATACTTTGCTCTTCCTAGTTGATCTGAGATATCATCGATCCTATAAAGCAGTAATTTGCAGGATAATAACTTTTTATTAATTTGACGGTAGTTAATTACCAATCGCCATTGTTTCTTTTCGTTACCTATATATTTTTAGTTACTAATAACAGGGGACTGTTGTAATCTGAGACTATTTTATTGCGTTATTACCACGGTTATTTCCGCGATAGATTCCACGGTAGTTTCCGCGGTTATGCCCACGATTGGGTCTTTATCTTTGTTGTTGTGCAGCATATAAAACTTTATTTGCGTGTTCTGTACAACTATCGACGAACAATGTTGTTTTCTCACTCATTGTATTGAAGTTTCGAGATTTACTTATAGATCTATACTATACTATATACTTCGTAAATTGTGCTGCTTGTTATGATTGATTTTACAGCAACTTGTAGGCTCAATTCTTTGGCATATTCTTGCGATACACCGTTGACAAAACCCTTGTCAACTCTTCAACTTATTGAATATATTGAATTGTTGTCATCTGCTTTTGCTGAGATTAAACAATTAAGCAGATAATTCTTAAGCTGATTCGACTTTTATTCCGCTTTTTAGTTTTTCTATTACGGCCACTATTGTTTGTTCAGTATTGATTAAATTTCGAACATGGCCTTGAAGTCTAGTTTTTATAAGGCTTACCGCTGTAGTTTGCTTGTTTATAGTCTCTTTTGAGATATTTCTATTTTGAGCTAGACACTTGTATGATTTTCTTTATTTTATTTTATTATTTTATTTATTTTATTTATTTTATTTATTTTATTTATTTTATTTATTTTATTTATTTTATTTATTTTATTTATTTTATTTATTTTATTTATTTTATTTATTTTATTTATTTTATTTATTTTATTTATTTTATTTATTTTATTTATTTTATTTATTTTATTTATTTTATTTATTTTATTTATTTTATTTATTTTATTTATTTTATTTATTTTATTTATTTTATTTATTTTATTTATTTTATTTATTTTATTTATTTTATTTATTTTATTTATTTTATTTATTTTATTTATTTTATTTATTTTATTTATTTTATTTATTTTATTTATTTTATTTATTTTATTTATTTTATTTATTTTATTTATTTTATTTATTTTATTTATTTTATTTATTTTATTTATTTTATTTATTTTATTTATTTTATTTATTTTATTTATTTTATTTATTTTATTTATTTTATTTATTTTATTTATTTTATTTATTTTATTTATTTTATTTATTTTATTTATTTTATTTATTTTATTTATTTTATTTATTTTATTTATTTTATTTATTTTATTTATTTTATTTATTTTATTTATTTTATTTATTTTATTTATTTTATTTTATTTACATCTACTAAATCCATTTTTCAATGTTTCTGATTAATTATTAAATTTTTTACACTTTTTCCTGCGTAATTTTTATGGGGCTTTACAGGCCCCACTCTAATTGGGCAGAAAAAATTCCGCGCAATCTTAAAATTAAATTTTTGATGTTATAATGTATTTAAATCTGCATTCCGTTGATGTTGTTGATGCTGCCCGCTACACCTCGTTGTCGTAGTCCTTATTTGCATTAATAACTTGAATTTGTGCTGAGCGAGCTGCGTTAGTAGGGATTCGCTTTTCAAAAACTGCCTTTAACCAGTAAAGCTCTGATTAAAGTTTTTGAGCAGTTGCCCACGCGGGAGGTGGTGTTTTTGAGTATAATAGTATTGTGCTGAGCGAGCTGCGTTAGTAGGGATTCGCTTTTCAAAAACTGCCTTTAACCAGTAAATCTCTGATTGTAGTTTTTGAGCGCGCGGGCGCGGGAGGTGGTGTTTTTGAGTATAATAGCCACTTAACATGCGCTATTCTCTTTTGAATTTTGTTCCTCACACATCCGCGTTTTCTCATTACGCACACTTTTACTCACGCAGACTTTTTCTTTCCAATCCTGGTCTACTCGTCAGACCAACATTTAGTAAAATGAAATTATTTTCAATGGCACGACTATGCCGTTTTACTTTTTATTTCTGAATATTTTATGCAATATATATATATAGCGAAACCGCTTAGCTGCGCTGCCGGTTATGCCAGCAGTGGAGCGGCTTCATACATATTTTGTCTTATAAGCAGGTGGTCAGCGCGTGGCCGCTGACTTAGTATAGCTCGTAAGAGGGCGATCATTATACACGCTCACTTGAAAGGTTTTGTTTGTTTCCTGCAACAATATGTTGCTGATTTATTTATGCTTAATCGATGTTACTTTATTGGTACAGTGTACCCTCAATATATGAGCGTACTACGCTACACAAGAGGTGAGAGTACACCCCTTGAGGGTTTCATCTGCTGACAGTCCTGATCGAGTCCGACGGATATGAGATATTGGCTATGCTCTGGCCGTCAAAGCTCTCCTCTATGTAGAGATGCTCCACTAATTGAGTGTTTTTAGGGAAATGGATGTCTTGCTAGTTCAAAGGTTTCCGTGCATTGGTTTTTAGGTAGCCAATGGTTGCTGGAGATTTTGCTAAGATTCTATGCAGAGGTTACCCCATTCTTCGCCTCGTGTGGTATTTTTTGCAGCAAGCTTCGATATTGTTATTTTTGGCACTATTGAAGTAAGTTCTGCACCCGGAGGAGGTCCTGGTTTATCGTTCAGCACTTTCAAAGCCACTGTCGCAAGTGCCCGTCTAACCAGACCCCACTCGATTCTTGGGATCCTACCTTATCACTTGGTTGTCTTGGCCTGCTTGCTCTCTGATTGCGCTATCCCATCGATATCTCTCGCTTGTTAATATTGGGGGTGGTCAGAGCGGTTTTAAAGTCTGGGATTACCGCCTTTTCCCAGGCTATGTCTTCTAGGATTTTCTGGTTATCCTGCCTTAACGCGTGGTTCTATTGTATGGGGGTGATGTCCAGCCGTTTAAGGATTCGGAACGTCTTCTTTCCCTGCCTGGTTTGGGGTTGAACTCCCATGGACTTGGGCATTTGGAGCAATACTCTTGCTCATCTCATAATCGCTGGTTGCAACTTCCAACTTTTTTAAGAGGGTCGGACTCTTGACATAAAATTATTTTGACTTTGAATTCTCCATAGTTAACACGACAAGATGCGGAGAAGGGTCATACCCACCCGGGTAGAGATTCGCTGTACCCGGGTATGGCTGACTTAGAGCATGAACTGAAAAGAGTCCCAGGCGATTTCCAAATGCTTTGGTGCTTAAACAAATGAAAACAGCAATATAAGATTGTGTACTAATTTTAAACTAAAGCACCAAACACTCGTGCGAATGACGATTGAAATATGTTTCCGTTTATCAATACGCCTTACTCCTTACGATCTTGCATGCATACATTTTTTGTGAATAAATGTTCTAATGGAAGTTGTAAAAGAATGCCCTTTGGACAGCAAGATTGGATGCTGTAGCGAGCCAAGGAAATTATGAAACTTACAGTCGTACGCTATAGCCCTGTTTTTAGTGATAATCAATGCTACATGACGACGCTCAGGTATTTCAGTGGTCAGTTGTACTTTGAGCAGAAACGGAGGCCCAGAAATCCAAAGATCGCAGCGGCGAGTTACTGAATACGATCGACTCTACTAGCTACAAATACATTATACTGGCGATTCTCCAATCAAATATACGGCAATAGTATAGTCCGACCAACATTGCACCTGGCAAGCAACTGATAGCCCTGTCATAATGATGGAAACCAGCTCGGAAATAGTCATCTTCTTCAAGGATGCAGCTAGACTTGAAACATAAGAAACGACTGAGCACAATACCAAATTCTTCAGAGCGCATGTATATGCAAGCCTCTGGCTTGCTTGAAATTTAAAGTTCTCCACCACTGACAGCTGCAAAGTAAGCAGTGTGAGGTATCGTCTCAAGACAGTTTCAAGTTTTCTTCCCACAATGGTTTTATGAAAATTTTTTGGTTTTCTGATGGGAGAGATGAGTGCCAATGGGTCATAGAATCTGGCTGCGTTTCGATATTGATCCTGTTACTGTCCAGCCGAGCTTGGTCTTCTGAACGATTGATGCATTTTCTGATAGTCGTATCTGCGCAACGTATGTTAAATCACAGAAGAGCCCAGCTACAATTAACAAATTAACTCGCTGACGCTTAGAATATCAAATTCTTTCGAGTAGGCCAAGCCTTTGCTTTTAAGCCGAAGTTAGGTTGCATTCCAGTAACTAAGTTGGTGAGAATTGCACCAAAGGAATGGTGATAACTTGCATCCGGCGATTGTGCGACGATGTTTACAGAATTTGTAGACGAAAATAAGAGTACCCAATACCAGATATGTTAGAGTGAGTAGGCCGATGATCTAGTGGTATGGTATTAGCAAATCTGGAGGCTAAAAAACCAAACTGAGCATTGAAATCCAAAATGGCACGACAAGAGCGCTTTATAACGACTTTTGACATAGACGATGGCAGAGGCCAACAGGATATGAGAGAGAATTTGGGCTTGCCAAAGGGAGCTGGAATGCTCGCTGGCTCCTAGAACAGACGCAGTAACCTGCTTAATTAATTCCTCAGGCGGCACTGAGGCGGTAAAATCAACATTCGAAGCCATTTAAAGTAATGTATGATGCTTTGCCTGACAATGACTGCCAGTCCCTGCATCGCTGTAATACGCGGCTCTTGTGAGGATGGATGAAGGCGAGCATTAACGAAGGTGATAAGAGAGCTAGTTTTGTTTTTCACCACCTGGAGCTGCTGTTACCATAACCGATTCGAAATTTTCCAACAACCGAAATCTTTGGCTACTTTTTGGTCTGCAAATTCAGATCAGAAGACTATCCGACATCCAAAATGAATGTTTATTAATAAATCGATTTTCTAAAAGATGCAATAACATTTTTTTTACCATACCAGTTTTTTTCTGTCAACTCCAGTGAACTCCAAAGCGACGTCTTCAAGGCATCCTCGAAGATGCTGAAACTTTTCAACTTCGGGGTACGTGCCTGCTGATGAACCATCGTCGGAATCATACCGTATCATTTTGTCCAATGAATGTAGTTTCCGCCAAAGCGAGGTAGCTGCAAATCGGGAAGTCAAGAGCCGCCCATATCGTACACAAAAGAAGACAACTGCTCCTCAAATGGGCGAAATTTTGAGTTAACAGCGTTCCCTGGAAGAGCAGCAGTAAATTCTTGTGAGAGCTTTGATTTAATTTCTATAAAATTATCCGAAAACTGCAAACGGACTTCAGAAGATAGCTGCCCCAGATCCAACCTTTCGAGGATCGTTTGTGCAGCGTTAAAATCTGCATTAATTTGCCAAACTTGCTCCGAACGTACTTCCAGCTTAGCCTCATCCAAATCAGTAAGCTTGTCTTTTGCTAGAAATAAAATCATAGCTTTCAGCTGCAGAGTAATCAAATCTGTCTTCAGCTTTTACAAATTCTCTTCTTTTTTCTCAGCCATGACGAGTTCTAATTTTGTGAAACTTATTCTGCACACAAAAAGAAAGCAAACAAACACCCTGTCTAAATGTCAAACTGCTCGAATAGATTACAGTTGGCTCACTTCAACCGTCGCTGTGTGAAAAAACGAAAAACTGCCGATGCGTTTGTTTGTTTGTTTGTGGTTTCGGGAACCAAGTTGTGTATCGGTCAAAAATTTGATCGCTTATCTGCTATTCAGATTGCATCTGGATCATTAAATTTGATTTGGGGATATTAGTTTATATCCCCCATGGCCTTAACCTTTTCGGTAAAAATTAAAACACTGGCCTTATATTGTTAGTTGCGTATTTAATGTGAAACAAAAAGCGAGAGAGTTCGCTTGCCCATTAAATATTTTTTGGTTTTTTCCTATCCGCCGTCTGAACGCAACATTGCTCACATTAGAATATAGGCTATTCGGTGGTTCAAACACAAGAGAGCAAACGAGAGTGTATAAACATATTAACAAATTTATGGCAACATGTTTGTTTCTGGCTGAGAGTTATTATTAGGGTTCTGGTTCGAACACTCTTTAAGAGTTCTGAAAAGTGAAGCCTAACAACGGAATGTATATTTGCCATGCAATAATTTCGTTATATTGCGGTACTTTAGTATATATGCATGTGAAACAACAGCATTCAGTAGTATGTACATATATAAAATATATATGTCGACCACACACTGTACGAAGAGTACTAAATTGGCACGCACTGTAACACTTTGTCGCAGTGTTTATACAATTCAGGGTCTCAGTCATCAACCTAAGTGCCCGAAATACGAACCGATCGCTGTGCCTTGGCCCGCACTCTGAAAGTGCAAGTGTCAGCATAATTGCAGCACAAGCGGACCTCATGTATGTGCATATACCTCCGCGCTCCAGATTAAGTGAGTATAGCTATATACTTAAGAATATATAGGCCGTCTCTCCGCTGCCGCTGTTGACAGCGCAGCTACGAAACTTAGACTTCTTTAGCTCCTAAGTAAATTGGGCTTGACAAGAAACTCCTTCGAGCTCGGAGCGGCAACAACGGCTGCTCCGAAACAATCAATAAATTTGTAAAAAACCAAATATAAAATAAATGATAAATTTAATTAAAGAACGAGAACGAGAAAACACTGTGTACCTATCTTCTTCATGTCGGAGCGGAATCATTACATGGCGACCGTGACAGGACACAAGATGTAAACTTGCAGAACGAGGACATCAAAGAACCGCAAGAGGGAAAAGCAAAAGAAAGGAAAAAAATTAGCAGTAGACAACGAAAAAATAAAGATCGCTGTGAGTAGAGTGTGATGTGTGCTAAACGCAGTGGTGTGGTAAAACGATTAAAAGCCAGAAGGGCTGAAATACTGAAGCTACTAAATAGCGGAAGTCAAGTAGATAAAGATAAAGTAGATTGGAACTTCGGTAAAGCCACATGCTGAACTTGAACATTTAAAAAAATTTATAATTTTTTATAATTTATAATTTACCCTGCAATTAAAAGTCTCGCTAAAGCTAATATCAGACAACCCCCACCATAAAATAAGGAAATACCCAAATTAATGAAGAAGTGCTCAAACGACTGCGAGGGACCACTGTGTTCGTCCCATTGTGAGTATACCTGTGCAGCCAGCACCGGTGCGCCAGCATAGAAGACCGTCGAGAAAGTCCAGCCTGTGCAGCCAGCACCGGCTACGACATGCCATAAGACAAATTTTTAACTACATGAGCCAAACTTAATAGCAAATATATTATAAATTAAATTACACGTTCAACATAGGAAATCCTATAGCCTTCAGAGATTCGTAACAATGAATCGACATTATACAGAGTTTAAAACGAAACCACAATAGATGCTATAACTAAAAAACTATACGATACTATAGTTGGAGAAACACCCGACGTAGTTAATGCCAAAAAAAGCAAAAACAAGCCAAAAAGGTAAAACTGAAGAAAAATGTACCACAGAAATTGACAACCTACGAAAGCTCCTAAAAGCTTCGTATTTTGATGAAGGCCTATCGGCCGAACACGCTGACAAATTCAGCACCAAGGAAGCCATCACCACAAAATTGTGAGCATGGCCCCTTCAAAATAATATTGGAAGCTTTCTTCAATTTTGCAACCACGAACGAAGCCGTCGCCAAGTACATACAATGTAGTTCTGAAATGACAGGCAATGCCAATTCCATATTGTACACCCAACGTGGAAATAATATCGCGGTAATAATTATAAAAACAATTATCGCGGTAGAGGTAATAGTCGAGGTAATTATAACAATACCAGAAATTATCAGAATAACGGATATAATCAAAACAATGGTTATAACAGAAATAACCATAACCAAAATAGCAATTATTACAGAAACAACAACCGTAGTAGAAACACCCGCGGCGGAAACAGCCGTGGTGAAAACAACAACGGTAATGGTGGTAACAACAACAACCACAATAACAACGTCAGGGTAGTCCAAATAAATTCGGAAAACTCCCAAACAGCTTTAGATATACGACAGGAAACAACGTCAAAATTCAGACTCTACATCTCAGTCAAAATACATTCGTCACTTTCATGAACGTAGCGACAGGAAAAAAACTAATTTTCCTACTATACACAGTTGCGGAAATATTCATATTGAAGGAAAATTCCGATAATTCCAAGATAATCACATCATAAACCTACAGGGTAAAACTCAGGAAGTTACCAATGCTTTACTTTTATTAAAATTCAAACTTCTAAGTACATAATTCCGCAAGATTTCCCTATCGTAAATATGCAATTCGCTATTCCATGTGATGGAATACTAGGAATCGATTTTATCAAAAGATATAACTGTCAATTAGACTTCAAGCCCTCTGAAGATTGGCTTATAATAAGACTAAAGAACCTCAAATATCCGATTTATCTTTCAATAGCATACAGTTCTGGCGACAACTCCATAATTCTGCCAGCAAGATCCCAAGTCGTCCGAAAAATCGAAATAAATTCAGAAGAAGGCAAGTGTATTAATTCCGAATCAAGAAATTCAGTATTGTCTCTATATCGGAAATACGTTAGCAATAGTCCAAAATGCATATATAAGATTACTAAATACCACAAACACAGATCAAGTAGTTTATATCAAAAACATTCATCATGAACCACTTTCAAACTACGAAGTAGTAAAAACGGACTTAGAAATCAGGCAAAAAATTGTATTATCCCAACTTGCAAAAAACTTCCCGCCTCAATTCAATGAACCACTTAAAGCATTATGTATGATGTATTCGGACTAGAAACCGAATCGATCACTACCAATAATTTTTATATATAAAAGCTGAGATTAACTGATGATGAACCCCTATATATAAAAAATCATAGTCAAAAAGACGAAATTCAAAAACAAGTCCAAAAACTCATCAATGATAAAATAGTGGAATCCTCTGTATCACCTTATAATAGCCCACTTTTGTTAGTACCAAAAAAGTTACTTCCAAATTCGGAAAATAAAAAATTGGCGATTATTAATTGACTTTCGTCAAATTGATAAAAAACTCTTTTCTGATAAATTTCCACTCCCTGGAATCGATGATATTTTAGATCAACAGGTTTTCATCAAATTGAACTGGGAAAAAGTTTACGGGACATAACATTCTTTTCAACAAACAATGGTTCGTACCGCTTCACGCGATTACCGTTCGGTATTAAAATATCGTCAAACCTTTTTTAGAGAATAATGACCATAGCCTTCTCTGGATTACAGCCTTCACAAGCTTTTCTTTATATAGATGACTTAATAGTCATAGGTTGTTCAGAAAAACAGATGCTAAAGAACTTAACTGATGTTTTCGAAAAATGTAGGCAACACAACCTAAAGTTACACCCTGAAAAATGTTCATTTTTCATGCATGAAGTCACATAAATGCACAGATAAAGGAATCTTGGCAGTCAAATTATCCAGTCCCACATGATGCGGACAGCGCTAGAAGATTCATTGCATTTTGCAATTATTACAGACGCTTTATAAAGAATTTTGCTGAATACTCCCGTCACATAACAAGATTATGTAAGAAAGATGTAAAATTGAATGGACCACAGAATGTCAAAACGCCTTCGAACAACTTAATTCAGCATTAATAATAAATCTACTCTTGCAAATAACAGATGCTAGCAAATACGCTTGTGGAACAGTCCTAACTCAAAACAAAAATGGACTACAGATTCCAGTTGCATACGCATCAAGATACTCTACGAAAAGTGAAATCAACAAGAGCACTACAGAACAAGAATTTGCAGCTATTCATTGGGCAATGACACCCTTCAGACCATATATTTATGGTAGACGCTTCCTCTGTCAAAACAGACCACAAATCACTTACCTACTTATTTTTAATGGTAAATCCCAGTATCAAACTAACACGAATGAGACTTGAATTGGAAGAATATAATTTTACGGTACAGTATCTAAAGGGTAAAGATAACTATGTAGCCGATACGCTATCTAGAATAACCACAGACTAAAAAATGTAAAAAAAACAATACAATTCTAAAAGTCCATACCAGTAACCAAAATAGACAAAAATC
This sequence comes from Drosophila biarmipes, assembly GCF_025231255.1. Classification (NCBI taxonomy): domain Eukaryota; kingdom Metazoa; phylum Arthropoda; class Insecta; order Diptera; family Drosophilidae; genus Drosophila; species Drosophila biarmipes. The sequence continues at coordinate 78,553 of NW_026114530.1, forward strand.
CTGCGCATGAAACGAACAAATAAAATTGCATTAGCAATCTAAAGAAAAAGCTTCAAGGCCCAACGTATATGAAGTCATTAATAATGATGAATATAAAAATTCAATTATTGAAGATCTATGTAAATTGTAAGCTTTAGTTCAATCGAATTTTAAATAAACTATACCATCGGTTGTCGCTGCTCTAATCGTCTTTATGTTATGTGATAAAAACGCGTAGTGGCATACATTACATTTCTCTCCCTTTGAAAAATAGCGAAATTTCATGAAGTTATTTTAATTCTTATTATCTATAAAATTAAAAAAATTTATTTTTTTGTGCTTTTTTTTTGTGTTTGAGGTTGAACTTAATAAAGATAAATAAAATTAAATGATAAAAAATATTGATATATATATGTTATTATCTACGTATGGCCATACTTAGTGTGATTATAAAAAAAGGTTTAGTCTATCCTTATGAACTATATGTTTTTTTTGTCATTAACTAGTATAACATTATTTCTATCTCCTATTTTTGTTACTTTATAAGCCCAGTATATTCATATTCTAACTTATAACCTGTTTCGTTTCTTTATAATACTTTATCTCCTACTGATATATCTATAATGTTTACTTTTTGATCATATAGTACCTTATTTATATTCTTATGCTCGTCTATCATTATCCAAGCTCTTTTATATGCTTCTTCTAATCTATATTTACTTTCTTTAGCATTATCATGTATATTATACATTAGACCGTACTTCAGTATTAAAGATTCAAATATTGTTTCTGCAACAGTATTAGCATTTTTATTTGGAACAGGTATGGCAACTAAATACTTAGTTAAGTCACATATTAAAGTGACTGCATACTCGTTGCTATTTTCGAATTTTGGTAGACTAATAGTGTCCACTATCACTCTGTTGGATGTGTATGTTGTTGTTAGTGCGGTCTTACTATGTTTGGTTATTTCAGTTTTCTGGCATTATTGACATTTTCGTATTTACTCAGTGATGTCACGAACCATATTCTTCCAAAAATAATGGCTTTTGATTTTTGCTAAAGTTGTATGGGATCGTCATGAAAGTTAGACGTTAGATGGCTTCCTTATCTTTTTGTTTATCTATTAGGGTCACCGGGTTGAGTAGCGCTACTCTTAATGTTTGCAATATTTTATTGCCCATTAATTTTAAATTATCTATTGTAGTATATTCAAAGATATTTTCCCACGGCGCCACTTTGAGTTGACTGATTTTATGTATACCGACTTGCAGTTCAAGCTTTTGGAAAAGAAAGAATTGGGATTGATCATTGAGAAGAGGTATATTTTTAATATACTCAATGGTCTGTTTTTATTATGAAATGTTTTCCATATATATGGTCTAAAATGTAATATTGCCCAGTGTATTGCAGATAGTTCCTCAGTAATACACTTATTACTTTCTCCCTTTGCGAATGATCTACATGCATAAGCAATGGGAAGTTGGAGTCCATCTTGGTTTTGAGTTAAAACCGCTCCACATGCTTGTTTGCTTGCATCCGTAATTATACAGATTCTTTATCGGGGTATTGTAACAGTGTTGGTTCCAGTAGTTTGTTTTTTAAATATTGGAATGCGTCTTGGCAGTCAACTGTTCATTGAAAGGGAACATTCTTTTTGCACAATCTTGTTATAAGCCGGGAATATTCGGCAAAGTTTTCAATGAATCGTCTATAATAATTGCAAAAAGCTACAAAACGTCTAGCGCTGTCTGCATTGTGCGGCACTGAGCTATTCATAATGGCATCATATTTCTTGTCATCTAGAAGTATTTCTTCATCTGTGCATTTATGACCAAGAAAAGTCACCTCATGCATAAAAAAACAAACATTTTTCTGGATGTAACTTTAGGTTGTATTCCCTGCATTTGTTGTGAAGTTTCTAATCCAGATAATGCAATAGTCATCATCCTCTGAAATTAATTAGTCCCTATTTTTAAACCAAAAGGTAATCGAGTGAAACGGTACGAGCCATTGCTCGTTGAAAATGACGTTATATCTCGTGAACTTTTTTCGAGTTCAATTTGGAGGAATCTCGACATAAGGTCAAGACACGAAAAATATTGTGCTCGCTCTTGTTGATCTAAAATGGGATCAATTCTATCAAATTTAGCGGACAATAATTTCTTGTTTATTTGACGATATTCAATCACCAATCGCTATTTCTTTGAATCTGAAGCGGGAGATGATTTTTTGGAGACAAGTAATACTGGGCTATTATATTCAGATACAGAAGGTTCGACAATTCCGTCGGTGATCAATTTGCCGATTTTTTCCGAATTGCCTCTGTATCTCGTTCACCTGACCGTGGCTAATTTTTGAAGTATACTATTTTATCATCCATTAATCTCAGTTTCTGTTTGTATAAATTATTTGTACTGATTGGTTCTGTTTCCAATCCGAATGTAACATAGTATTTGATGCATAAGCTGGAGAGCTGTGACTTAAATTGTGAAGGAAAGTTCTTTGATAGTTCAGATAATACAGACATTTCTCTATATTCACTAATAGTTCTGAATACTTCGTAGTTCAAAAGTGATTCATATGCCAAGCTACTTGTACTGACTACTGGATCTTTATTTGTAGTATTAAGAAATCATATGAACGCATTTTTTGTTGTTGCTATTGTACTAGTTACGTAAATACCATTTTTAATTTCTTTGCTTGGAATCAATACACTGTCTTCTTTTTCTTATAACTTGGGATCTTGCTGGCAGAAGTATTGAGTTGTTGCCAGAACTGTATGTTATTGGCACAGAAACTGGAAATTTAAAGTTATCGGGTCTGATTATAAGCAAATCTTCAGATGGCATAAAGTCTAATTAACAATTGTAGTTCTTTATGAAATCGATTCCTAAACGAAGTGAAAGTCATGTTGGACTATCTCAATAGAGGTTAGCCCTTTTTATTTTGTAACCTCCAGACTTATTCCTTTTATATCTATTATATAGTTAAGGTTTATGTCATGATAGATATCAGAATTTTCTTTGATTATTGAAATGTCTATACCCGTGTCTACTAAAAACATCAGTTTTCTTCCTGTGGATACGTTAGTAAAAGTAACAAATATATTATAACTGAGATTACTTGCATAAACCATTACATTTTCTACTGTTGGGTACTTAAAGGGTCTTGAGAGTTTCCCGATGTATTTTGGGCTACTCTCACATGGTTATTGGTGTATTGTTATTGTGGCCTCGATTTGAGTTACCATGTCCTCGATTGTTTCCTCTGTATTGACCTCTTCCATTATTATTATGTTGTAGTTTTTGTAATTATTATTACAACCATAAAAGCTACCTCTGAAATTTCCACGTCCGCGGTTTCCACTACGCTGAGGATAATTTTTATAATAAAGGGGAGTATTTGGTTGTCCAGTTGCTTCCGTGCAACTATTTACAAACCTTGGATATGGCATGATTCATGGTGTTGAAGGTGCCAGCCTGCATGATAAGTTTTACCTTATCAATTGCGGAATTCTTTGTCATTGCCTTAACTGCAGAATGTGTAGAATAACTTCTGGCTAACTCTTGTACCTCTGATGTGTATTGGTTAGCAGTTTTGTTTTGTTGCTGTAGATTCATTAGTTTGGCTGATATTACTTCTACAGTTTCGCCTTTGACATTGCTTTTTAGTCCGGAAATGACGTCTGATATAGTTTTTTCATTTCCGACTAGCTTTGTGGAGCCACCTTTTAGCTTTGTTTTTATTATCGAAATAGCTAATTGTTCGTGGTCGCCTTTTATTGATTCTATAATTTCCAATGCATCGAGAAAACTTGCTAAGTTTTCTGTTTTACCATGAAATACTGGTATAAGCTTTGATGCAGTGTTGATTACATCAATATTTGACTGTGCCATTGTAATACATTTTTCTTTAACTGTGCTTGAGCTAGTGTCTGAATCTGTAGAATTGTCCAAATCAGACATTAAATAGCTGGGATAATGAGATTATTTATTTTTTCCTCTTCAAACTCATTTTGGTTTATAATAATAATTTTTATTCTGTTTCTTCACTAGTCTCAATTATTAGTGAAGTATTAAGAATATTAGGTATTGATGTATCGAGCTTGCACTTTTCTCTAATAGTTATCAAATTGAAAAACTTTGATACTAGAGACCAATGATCTTGATTAAACTTATCTCTGTGTTCATATATTAGCATTCGTGCTTCATTAAAACATTTAACTAATATTTCTACGTGTTTTCTAACAGTGGTTTTCTGTATCGGTCAATTCTGGGTTAATAAATTATGCGATTAGTCAAATTCTGCTTTAATGTTTGATAATTCATTCCATTCCATTATGTTATGGATATGAATTATTTCTTAGATACCATCATAACAATTGCTCTACGTAAGATTGGATGCTGGGATGCTTTGGGTTGCAGTGCAGTGAAAAAATGGTGAGGCATGACAGTTAAATGTTTCTATATAAAGGATTTCTAACTCGTAAATACTTAAGAGGTTTTAGATATTAATTGTTGAACTCTTCTACTGAAGTTTGGGGCTCTTTTGGTTATTTTGCTTATGTCTCTTTGTGTATCCATACTTGAATATACATATATATGTATACATATATTGTTTTATATTTTAAATTTTTGAATATACATATATATATATATATATTGATTTATATTTTATATTGTTGAATATACGTAAATATATATTGTTTTAGATTTACTTTATTTTACTTCATTTCCTAGTTGTTGCTTATTTAATAAAATTTAGTTATATTTTTACATCATTAATATTTATTGTTTGTGCGCTTTGTTCTCCTTTTTTTAGTGCACTGACTTAGCGTCTACTATACCCATTATTGTTTTGTTAAAATTTTAATTGTAATTATCACTTATTTCTTCACTGAATTTTCTTATCGAATTACTCCTCATCTATTCTTTAAGGGCCTGTATTATATATCTTTCTTTTGTTTTCTTTTACATATATCCTACCTATAGTTTTGCATAGCTTTACAGGCTACACTACTAAACAAGCGGAAATTGTGTTGATCTGCTGCTGATGTCCGGGGCATTTGGCTTAGGCAGGGCCAGTGCCGATCTAAGCACTGGTCTTCGGCTTCATGCAAGTTAAATGACACATTACTTAGGGGCCCTTGCCCAATTTATAAATAACTTTGGGACAAGAGCTTTGTTCTATTCTTTAAACAAAACCTCCAATCGATTCCCACCAAATCAGTTTCACACTCTCCGCTTCAAACGGATTCTGTAAACATCCAAGCCGATATTGTAAAGACCAAAGCCATAAAAATAGATCCCCAACTCCGATTACGTAAACATCGATTTCCGGCAGAATTTCAATTCTTCAAAATTTCAAATTTAATTGACAAATTTTATCATCCTATTTTTCCACTCTCTTGGATGATTCTCTTCATCGGATTTTTGAGATAAATCGAGGTTTGATTATGGATTATTGAACCAAAGTCAGGCAGTCCGTTTTGGAATTCGAATTGATCGGTCGACAATTTGAATATCGCGAGCAGTGATTTAAGTTCGGTACTAATAAAAATTGTGTAAACTAGTAAATAAGAATTAACAATAAAAAAAATATTATTTTTTTTTAAATTCACTAAGCAAGAATTTAATTGACGGGCTACGTGGGGCGGTGCTATTTGAAAAAATTCCTTAAATAAGTTTTAAAACAAAACAGTTTTTGAAAACAAAAAGAAATTCGCGCCGCTCAAAAACCTAACCGATGACATAATAAAAAGTGTTTGCATCGTGAAAATAGCTAAAGGAGGAAAACAATAAATGCAATAGTCCCCCTTTGTTTACAACAATCCTTTAATTAGTGACCGAAACAAAAAACACACTGCTCAAAAACAATATTACTCTAAAAAACAAATATTAAACAAAAATACAGAAAAAAACAAGAAAGGAAGTTAACTTCGGCAGGCCGAAGTATGTACACCCTTGCAGTTATAAAAAATAATCAACAATTTTATTAAATTGAATTCAAAATTCTTAAAAATAAAAAAAAGTATATTCCCAATATTATAAGATAATATGCCAAATAGCCCCAAAGCTATTATTTGTTTCATATTATTTCCCACCAATTATCCGATCGTTCCTATGACAGCTATATGATCCGTCCGATTTTAACAAAATTTAATTCGAAATTCAGAACTAATTAAAATATGTTATTTTCAAGCAAAAAAAAACACAAAAAATATAATTTTTATTTCATGTCTGCCTACTAATTTTCGTTCCTGTGGCAGCTATATGATATAGTCGTCCGATTTTGATAAAATTTAATTCGAAATTGAAAGCCAAATAAAAAATGTTATTTCCAAGCGTAGGAGGTTATAAGTTAAAAAACATCAAAGATATAATTTTTTAATATAATTTTAGCACTAAATTTACGATTGTTCCTATGGAAGCTATATGATATAGTCGTCTGATTTTGATAAAATTTAATTCGAAATTCAAAACTAATTTAAAAATGTTATATCCAAGCTAAGAAAAGTATATGTTAAAAGACATATAATATAATTTTTTTTAAAATTTTTTTCCCGATAGTTACTATGGGAGCTATAAGATATAGTTATCCGATATATAAAGTAGTGACGCTGATCAAAAATATATAGTTTATGGGGTCGGAAACTGAAACCTTTATACCCTCTGCAAGGGTATAAAAACAGATATTTAAGATTCAAACGGATTAAGAAAAAAAAAAATAATTAAAAATCAAATACAAATTCAAAAAAACAAGGAAGAGCCGAAATAAATTGAAGGAAGAGCTGAGGGCCATCCCTCGCTATAAGAAGACCCCAAACAGGATCATCAGGCAAAAAGAAGACATCCTATATCCAAGGAAACTAAGAAGAACAATTAGTGATATATAAGAATTATATATATAAGTTATATTAGTTCAAAAAATTTTAAATAAAAACAAAGTGAAAGAGTTAATCAACGACATTGAAAAAATTCTAGCCATGACTCCACCCACACCTGCAGTGGCTTCTAGCAGCCAGATGGTTTATGTAAGCGATTTAATAGCACAAATAGTTAATAATGAATTGAGTCCTTTGAGAAATGAAATCACGAGTTTAAGACATACTTAAATCACAACATAAAGAAGGTTGAGGAATTCAAGGTGGAAGCTGTTGATCCAAACGTAAGGTGTGATACTTTTTATGAAATCATTAAGTCGGTTCGAGAATATAAAGGCGAAAAAGATAGGTATGTTAGCTGGAGAGAATCGGCGGAAATAGCAATGGGACAACAGAAAAGGGGGAAGTGAAAAATCCTTTTCGGCACTATCCAGTCTTCGAAATAAAATTACAGGCATTGCCAATGATGCTTTAACTCATAATGGAACCGTATTGAATTTTGAGGCCATAGTGGCAAGACTAGATTTTGTTTTTAGTGATAAGCGACCTATACATATTTTAGAACAGATCTCAAGTGTATTAAGTCAGGGGAAATTATTGATTATGGAATTTTATAATTTGGTAAATAAAAAATTAACTCTTTTGATTAACAAAACCATTATGACACATGGGAGGAATAAGCCAATTACATCTGAACTTAATGAAAAACATAGAAATACAGCACTACGAGTGTTCATAACTGGCCTTAACGGCCATATCTCAGATGTAATATTTTCAATGAATCCACCCTATTTACCGAACGCAATGGTAATAGTACAAGAACTTGATAGCAACAATTTTACGTCCCAATTCGCAAACAATTTTATACCATCACAACGCAAGACTAATGAGTCAAACTTATATTGGCAACAAAACTCAAATAACAAACCCAGACAATATAATAATAATAATAATAATCAAAAAAATATATATAAATATAAGATTTAATCAAAATAGAAACAATACCTGGAATCAAGGAATATTTAATAATGACCAACAAAATCAGTGGAACTCTTTTAGACAACAATGTAAGCCAGAGCCAATGGATGTTGATAAATCAATCCAGATGCCAAAAAGACCCCATAACAGTAATAATCAGGGATATAATAATAAACAAAATAAATGAAATCGAACTAAGAGAATCGAAATACAAAACACACAACAGCAGCAACCTCAAAATAAAAGAGTACAAACAGGAACTGTTAACCAACCGGCTAACAAGACTATGAGGTTGAACAACATTGAACAGGACCATTTTTAAGGGCAAACTCAGGAGTAGGCCTACCCTACATAATAAGACAGGATAATAAAATAAATAAAAAATTAAAGATATTAATTGATACAGGGGCAACTTCTTGTTATATTAAAACAGGAATTTATAAAAACAAAAATGAACTACCAATATATAAGAGAGTATCCACAGTGAATGGACATTCAATAATTATATTTTATCATACGATAACTATTTTCGATACGCGGAATAGTTTTTATGAAATACAACTTATTGAAAAAATCGGAGCTGTAATTGATACAGCAAAAGGGGTAATAAAGTATAATGGAAAGGAAGAACAATTAAATAACGAAAGCGGTAATATTTTTTAACTAACATTCTTTGACAGAAGAAAACACCATTCTTCCGTTAAAAGAATTCATAATAAAAAAAATACTTTAATCAAAAGCCTCATTTGAAGAGGGAAATCAAAGTGAATTAAGTTTGAATTATCCGACAAAAATAAAAGTTTGTGATACAAAAATCCTGAACGCGCCGTCGAAGAAGTTTCCGACAACCAAAAAATTAACAATATACAGAATTCATTCTCATATCAAAGAAAAAAAATATTAAATATTATTATTGAAAAATATTAAAAAATAAATGTACAGATTCCTTTTAGGACTGACATACGCGGTGAAATAAATACCGAAAACGATAAGGCTTTTTATAGTAAGCAATACCCTTATGCTCTATCAGCTTGAGATTTTGTTAATTCTGAAATCGCCAGAATGCTTAAAGAAGAAATTATAAGGCCAACAGTAGCCCTTATAATTCACCAGTATTAGTCGTACCAAAAAAGGGGTTTAACGAAGATGGAAATCCCAAACTCCCAAACTTAGACTAGTAATAGATTATAAGAAACTTAACGAAAACATCATACCGGATATCCATATGCAGAATCCTTCCGTAATTTAATGCCCTTTGGGTTAACAAACGCCTCTAGAATATTTCAAAGAGCAATGGATCATATTTTGAGAGAACAAGTTGGACAAACGTGTCATGTCTATATGGATGACATTATTATTTTCTCAAAAACAATTGAACAGCATTATAAAGATTTAATTGTTATAATTAACATTTTGCTGAGCGCAAACATGAAAATTTTGATTGAAAAATCAATGTTCTTCAAATTGGAAACAAACTTTCTCGGTTACGTTGTTTGGCGCAATGTGGTCAAAACTAATCCCGAAAAAATTTCCACAATCGTGAAATATCCAATCCCTAACAATATTCGAGAGCTAAGAAGCTTCCTAGGCCTTACTGGATACCACAGAAAATTTATTTAAAATAACGCCAAAATTGCAAAACCATTAACGAAATATTTGGAATGCCAAAATGGCAAAGTATCAAAAAAGGCATCCCGAAAAACTTCTATACAGTTGGATGAGCCAGCTGTAAGAGCTTTCAACGAGCACAAAAATAAATTAATGGCACAAGTAGAGTTAGTTCAACCCAATTACAATAAAAAATTTACTTTAACCACCGATGCGTCAGATTTGGCTATTTGTGCGGTTCTTTCTCAGGAAGGAAAACCAATTACTTTTATATTAAAAACTCTCACAAAAACTGAACAGTTATGCTACTAATAAGAAGGAACTTTTAGCTATAGCTTGTGGTTTTAAAAATTTACGAAATTATTTATATGGAGTTAACAACCCCTTTCATTTTCAATTTCTCAAAAGAACTCTAATATCGAAATGAAAAGATTGTATGCTTTTATTGAAAGTTATTATTTATAAGCCAGGAGCAACAAATGTTGATGCATATGCATTATCTAGGATACAAATTAATAACTTAACAGATAGTATCGAGTCGGTCTCAGATCAAAACACTCAGCACTCAGCAGAGAGTAGTTTTGAGAATGTTATACAAGAAACCCGAAAACCCTTAAACCAGTTTAAGCAACAATTGCTAATAGCAACGGGGAGGTATACAATATATGAGTCGATTAACGTGTTCTGAAATACTAGACATATAATATAATTTTATAGCTCTCTTAAAGGAATACATTCCACCTAATATAACAATTGGAATTCATTGTAGCTTAGAAGACCTTTATATAATTCAAAAACCACTTAAGGATAATTTATAAATACATTTTTGTTTACTATAATATTTGTCCAATACGTAGAAAACGGTGAAGACAGATCGCTTATAATGACAGAAACGCATTGTCGAGCACACAGAGGGCTTAATGAAAATTATAATAAAATTAACCGGCTATATTATTGCCCCAACTTATATCACGAACCAAAGAAGTTAAGAATTACACAACCTGCAATCAGAACAAATATAACAGACATCCAGTGCAAATTCCTATCGGTCAAGCACCTATTCCGGATAGAGAAGGTGAAAGTTTGCATATTGATATTTATTACGTCCAAAATCTTATATTCATCACTTGTATAGATTCATATTCAAAATTTTTAGTCGTAAAAGAAATCCCAAATAAATTAAGTATAGAAAACTAAGTTTCAGAGATTCTACAACATTTCACGTTATCCAAAACCTTGATGATAGATAACGAACCAAGTTTTTCTTCATCCCAATTTAAATATCAAACGATTTAAAATGTATTAAAATACTTATTTCCGAAATTATACCCACTAGGTCAAAAAGAGGCAATAATGAATTGGGTACAATCTGGAAATGGATAGCACGAACACCAGATCATGATGATTTCATAACAGTTCAAAATAAAATTGATGATTTGATAAAAACAATAATTTATCAATTCGTTATTAATTCCAAAATATTTAAAGAATTAAACCCTATCTGACAACTTTAAAACCGCCTTTAAAGATCAAGAAATTCCACTCAGAAAATACCACCTTCGTTTGCCGACTTACGATCTTATGAATTTAATGGACACAATTATATTAGTACTCATAGAAAGTTTTAGTCCAAAAGTCATTTATAAGCCAGGTACAACTAATGTAGTTGCAGATGCCTCATCAAGAATTTAGATAAATAATATTACCAACAGCGATATAGAACAAACAGACCAGTCGGTCTCAGATCAAAACACTCAGCATTCATCAGAGAGCAGTTTTGAGAATGTTATACAAGAAACCCGAAAACCCTTAAAACAGTTTAAGCAACAATTGCTAATAGCAACGGGGAGGTATACAATGCATGCGTTGATTAACGTGTTCGGAAATACTAGACATATAATAAAAGAATACATTCCACCTAATATAACAATTGAAATTCACTGTAGCTTAGAATACCTTTATTTAATTCAAAAACCACTTAAGGATAATTTTATAAATAAATTTTTATTTACTAGAATATTTGTCCAAAACGTAGAAAACTCTGAAGACAGTTCGCTTATAATAACAGAAACGCATTGTCAAGCACACAGATTGCTTGATGAAAATTATAAACAAATTATCCGGTTATATTATTGGCCTAACTTATGTCAAAAACTAAAGGAGTTTAAGAATTGCACAATCTGCAATCAGAACAAATATAACAGACATCCAGTGCAAATTCCTATCGGTCAAGCACCTATTCCGGATAGAGAAGGTGAAAGTTTGCATATTGACATTTATTACGCCCAAAATCTTATATTCATCGCTTGTATAGATTCATATTCAAAATTTTTATTTTATGCAGATCCTCGACATAGTACTTCCAACGGACAAATTGAAAGGGCACACTCTACTTTAACAGAAATTGCACGTTGCATTAAAGATGAACTCAACTTAGTTGAATATTCCGAAATACAACTTATCAAATCACACTATAACCAATCAATGACCGTATGATATATTATTTATTAAAATCGAACACCTTAAAATTTCCCAATTTTTAAAGCAAGCATAGGATAAAATGTTACATTTTCATAATAAAGACAGAAAAGAAAAGGACTATCACGCAGGAGAAGTAATTTACGAAAAGAAACACGGGGAAAGAAATAAGCTTAACTCTAGATATAAAAAACAAGTAGTTAAGGAAAATCATCCTAAAAATGTTATTATTAATAACAGAAACCGTACAAATCATGAATATAATATTAAATTTAAAAAAATTGACTTATCTTAATTCCAGATAATTAAATCAATAATGTACTTAATATTGCTGGTAGCTACAACCAAATCCAAAATTATGGATTACACAATTATGGATTACATGATTTCTTTTTTTACAAGGATACCAAAGAAGTCCTCAATTATCAATTATACGCGGATTTATTTCATACAACTAATTTAAGTTTTTATAAAGATATTACTCTTGAAACAGAATTTTTAAACAGCCATAAAGTTCAGAACTCACAATGGGAAAAAACGATTTAAAAATTATTAAAATACTTAATTTTCAAATGATACCCACTAGGTCAAAAAGAGACATAAATGAATTAGGCTCAATCTGGAAATGGATAGTAGGAACACCAGATCATGATGCTTTCATAACAGTTCAAAATAAAATTGATGATTTGATAAAAAACAATAACGATCAATTCGTTATTAATTCCAAAATATTTAAAGAAATAAAAACTCTATCTGACAAATTTAAAACCGCCTTCAAAGATCACTCAGAAAATACCGCCTTACTGACTTACGATCTTATGAATTTAATGGACACAATTACATTAGCAAAATAGATGATTTCAACACAAAAATTCTAAACAATGATGACATACAGAAAATTTATAAACATGAACAAAAACCTGTTATTATTACTGATCTATTGGATATATCACAATTTAAAATCGCTTTGCACCAAGATAGTATTATCATATATATTAAATACCCGATAATTATTGATCGTTGTGAAGTTTACAACTCAAGATCCATTTCGCACAGTGATGGAAAATTGTTAATCAATAATCATGTCGCAATATGTTAAAATAAGTTTTATGTAATGTCTAATTTTAAGACGGAATTATTAAACAACTATTGCATATTAAACCCAGAAGATTCTTGTTTTACTATATTACTAAATGGAGAATATTTTTTATGTAATAAAATAAGAGAAAAAAATAAAAATGTAGATGTAATTCAAGAAGGAGCCATTTTTATAAACGGAGTTAATACAGTTAATGACATTCATTTATATGGGTCATATTTAATAACCTTTAATGGCACCAAAAAAATTAATAATAAATACTTCACTAATGTAGACAATAAGATATTGGAATACATCACTGAACGAAAATGTACTGACGTATTAATTTCCGAATATATTATATCAAATGATTCGGAACTCTCATTCGATAATATTAACGTATTAAGTCCTTTTATTCAAATTAAGCAAACTTAAAAACCAATTACATTATTCTTGATCATAATCGCATTTTTATATTTAATTACCATAGTTTTAATTAAATACAGAAAATTCTAAATATTTAAGCCACGGCAAATTCAGATTGAAATACAACCAGAAACTAATATCCCCAACAATGAGAATACTATAGAGGAAAATATCATTGTCGAATTGACTAATCAGCTACATTCGTTATATACATCAGTTCCAATGAATCGGGACGATTCAATTTAGAATGGGGGGAGATATATGACACATTACTTAGGGGCCCTTGCCCAATTTATAAACAACTTTGAGCCAAGAGCTTTATTCCATTTTTTAAACAAAGCCTCCAATCGATTCCCACCCAGATCAGTTTCACACTCTCCGCTTCAAACGGATTCTGTAAACATCCAAGCCGAAATGGTAAACACCAGAGCCCCAAAAAGGGAGCCCTAAGTCCGCTAACGTAAACATCGATTTCCCGCAGAATTTTAATTCTGCAAAATTTAAATTTCATGTTTAATTGACAAATTTCATCATCCTATATTTCGACTCTTTTGGATGTATCTCTTAATCAGATTTTTGAGATAAATCTCTTAAGCCGAGGTTTGATTATGGATTATTGAACCAAAGTCAGGCAGTCCATTTTTGAATCCGAATTGATCGGTCGACAATTTGAATATCGCGAGCAGTGAAAATTAAGTTCGGTACTAATAAAAATTGTGTAAACTAGTGAATAAGAATTAACATAAAAAAAAGTATATTTTTTTAAAAAATGCACTAACCAAGAAGTATATTTGCATGCCGCAGAATAGAGAGGTGCGGGGCAGTTGGTCGGGCAGTCTTCTGGTCGTTTCGGCAGTGGCTTGTGAGTATTTGATTTTGTTTTGAGTTTTTGATTTATAATCTTTATTTTTTTGTGCTGAGTGAGTTGTAACTTGTGGAACTATATTTTTTAACTATAGGTTTTCTTTTAAAATTAAATTAACTTGACCATCGGTTGTGTTTGCTTTAATCGTCTTTATTCGAATGAATCTTGGTTCTCTTAGCCTAAGGCTTGTTAACTGTCGGCGCAGCGGCAGAGCAGGCGTTTTATATATTTTATATATAAGTAAAGTAACTATATGTAAAATGGGCAGAGAGTGTGAGTAATGCATGCACTATACACTTTGGCTTACAAAGTGTTGCCGCTCAATATTTATGTTATGTGAAAAGCACACATATTGTCATACATTACGAAATATTTAAATATTAAAAACATAACTTCAACTGCACACCACCACCAGACTATAGGTACCGTGGAGCGAAGCCACAAAACACTCAATGAGTTCATTCGTTCATACATCTCAGTTGACAAAACAGATTGGGATGTTTGGCTGCGATACTTCGATTATTGTTTTAAACAACCCCATTTATATCACATGAATATTGTTCATATGAGCTAGTTTTTGGTAAAATTTAAAATATACCAAAACATTATATTAGCATAGATAAAATAAAACCCCTATATAATATAGAAGATTATGCTAAGGAATCCAAATTTAGATTAGAGCAGGCCTTTAAGAGAGCTAGAATCTCATAAGGTAAAACGGAAAATTAGTTACCACAAAACTAGTTTAGGTTTCGATTTTAAAATAGGAGATCAGGTTTTATTAAAAAATGAAACGGGACATAAGTTAGATTTGAAATATACAGGTCCTTATAAGGTAGAACAAATAGGAGATAGAGATAACATAACTGTATAAAATAATACAAATAAAAAACAAATAGTACATAAAGATAGATTAAAACTCTTTATTTCTTAATCCACTTTTATTTCATAAATATATCACGTATGGCCATACAAAATATATGACTTGTAGGACTCGGCTTAGCTCGAGTGACTGCCTCGAGGATCTCGCCTGGTTCACGGCTGCTCTTCGTCTTCTTGCGGTGCGTGATACCGTGGCCCCTGCGAACGACGACCTCTCCTGTAATCTCGAGGCTCGTTGTGTTCGTCGCTTTCACTCGCGTTGCTGGAATCGTCCTCGCCGTCGTGACTCGCCGAGTGTAGGGCTCCACATGCCCTCAAACCAATACCTACCTCGTCGAAAGACTCAGCGCCGTCGTGTCCGTCTTCTTCATCTTGGCCATCGTTGGTAATCCGATAACTCGATGACTTTTTCTATCTGAAAGCGGAGACTAAACTTATAGATAAGAGACCCTTATTGCTCAAGCTCCCTAACCTCTACTTAGAATTCTTAGATAATAACATTGTGTGTGTTAGTACAATTTAGCACAGAAATTATCGTGTGAACCTTTACCCTTAACTTCTTAACCTCTCGTGTCGCCTCCCAGGGGAGTCTCATCATCTACTTCTGCGGCTGCATCCCGAAGTCCTCAGAGTAATAGGGCTATAGCTGGCTGATGTTGATGTCCCCTGGGCGTCTCAACAGAACAAGGTTAGGGGAATGCCTTCTGAACTTGGGCGTCGGTAGCTTTCCGTAATGGGATCAACTCCACCCATTTGGAAAATATGTCATAAAATAGGACGACCTTGGTGTTTCCGTGTTTCGACCGCGGTAGCGTGCCGACAAATTCTGCGCATTAAACGTCAGACAGTTCGCTTGTTACGCGGGTTAAAATTTTGCCCGCCGCTTTCGTCTGGGTGGTTTTAAATTTCTGGCACGACATGACGGGCCAGAAATATCTCTAAGGACGCCAGATATCCAGCCGTGGGCGCGTCGTGTCATTCTTGGAGGACTCGAACTACTTGAACTAGGGGTGCGCAGTTTCCACGGGAAGTAGTCCTCGTCCTCAGCTCTGCGTCCCAAATTCCGGTAAATTTTGTACATTTTCCATCATGTAGTCTGAGAACTTCTCGGAGTATTCTCTTATTTTAACTTGCATACCTTGGATCCATTTACATTTTCGGGTCGTGGGATCTTGGTAAGCCTCTCTCCTCTCCAACATAACAAGAATAAATATTTAAAGTGCCTCTAAAAATAATATTAGAGCTTAAAGTTCGTCAGTCGTCAGTCCACACTGCCCAAAAAGCTCAGCAAAACGATCGATCTGTGTTTCGGCCATATTCCCTCCCCTTCACACATTCGTGTGCCAATGGGTCGTCGTATTGTTAAGGTTGGCCGTCGAAAGCTATGTCATTGTTCTATGATATAAAGTATGGTTAAAGTTGGTTAAAGCATATCTAATAATTCAACTTGACAATTAGTTTTATAAGCGGAGAGTATCGAATGTACCACCGGTGAGGTGCGCACATCAGCAGACGCTGACCATTCACGACTACAAACCTCGCAGAGGGCTCTTGCAATTGTACATACAACTACAAGGCTGATATTCGCCGCTGAAATATTAATAACAGTCAATAAAAAAACTGTTTGGACTGCACGAATATTTATATTTGTATGCTTTAAGAAAGGAAAAGGGTTCCGACAAACTTACCACCTTTTAAACCCTGCGCGATGAGATTTCGACGCTCCGGATCCTGGGATTTGCAAAATATTATATTGGATATATATGTAAATATACGTGCACTAAAAGACTGCTGCTCTTAAGAATAACAGTTCACTTAAATACAAATATATATATATATATACATATATATATATGCCCTTGAGGAGGGCACCAATAGATTTTCATGTGTCGGACCATCGCCGCCAATCAAGAAAAGAGGGAATATCAACCTCAAGAACGACATTGACATACTGGGATGTATATACATAGATATATATATATATATATAATAATTCCCCCTTTTCTTGATTGGCGGCGATGGTCCGACACATGAAAATCTATTGGTGCCCTCCTCAAGGGCTGCTGGATCCTGGTAGCTGATCCTGGAGGAGAAAACTCCGTAGATGACTGGTGCCCTCCTCAAGGGCTGCTGGATCCTGGTAGCTGATCCTGGAGGAGAAAACTCCGTAGATGACTGCCCCTGGAAAGGTCGCCTTTCCTCGGAGCTGGTTTCTCTTTTTCTAATTGCTTAAGATCTTTTATACCCTAGTAGAGCTTTTACTTAGCTGCCAGTTTGAAGCGGATAAACTATGTGTTCCCGCCTAGGGTTACTATATCTCGGTACCCAATATCTTTGGAGTCGACGGCCGGCTGTTGCACTTTGTCAGCTACCGGGGTATAGTTACCAGTAGATCGATCGTGGCCGTTGTTTTAACCACGCGACACCAGTAATTTGCCGAATTGCACTTTATTTTGACACTATTAGATTCATCGTTAAATCTATTTTTATGGATGGCGTACGTAACAACTGTTGCAACTCCAGCGCCCATCTTGCTACCCAACCGGAGGGGTTTTAGATGGAGTTCAACCATGTGAGAGCTAAGTGGTCGGTAACCACTTCGAACCGATACCCTTCTAAGTAGGACCGCATTTTCAATATGTTGGCCAGACACTCTTTTTCCGTTTTCAGTTTGCAACGCAAACGTCTTGAAACGTCGAAGTCGGAACATCCTACGACGGGGCGGTGGTTAACCTTCTTTTCACCTCTTCTAGCGCGTTCTGTTGCTTGGGACCCCATGCTCACTTCCGGCCTTTCTTCCACAGAGCATTCATTGGTGACTTCTCCGCACTGAATCTGTGTTCCCATCGCCGCCAAGAAGTCAATACCTTATAACACGTGATCCAACATGGTTGGCATCTCCAAGAATGACATCCACACCGCGTGTCAGATAATTTCACGCGACTACGCCACTGCCAGGCTTGACCGATCAACTAACGCTATTGTAGTGATGATCTCTTGCATCTCCTCAGGTCTTGATACCATACGAACGTACCCTTCGCTCGCAATGCTCCTCGACGCTCTCGGTTATCCTTAATGATAGGTTTCTTGATGTCGGACTGCTACTTCGCTCGTCTGCACTGCTCCCCCCGGGTTATCTCGGCGACAACAATCGACAGTAAATATATTCATACGACCACAGTCCCAACAAAAGTTCAGGCGTGCATTAGTACAACACCGTCTAAAGTGGCCGACTTCTCCATAACTGCTACAAGCTCGCTGTACGTCGATGTTCGATAGGGGCTGTCTGAACATAAGCAAGTGAGAGGATCTTCCGTCTCACCGTAGGAGTAAGTAGGACTCGAAGGGATCTACCACATCTCGGTAGGGTATCAGGGGAAGGAATTAAGCAGGAGAAAGCAAGGGTCTCCCGCCTGCGCAGGTAAGTTAGTGGATGAAATTCATAAGATCGGGATAACATATATGGTTTTTTTTGCCGGCGTGCGCGACCTTTCGCCTCGAGGTACCAGAGCAGGAAGAGCAGCCCCCGGAAACCGTCATGTGGCCCTCTCATCCTTTTGACCATGACTACATTTTCTATTATTTTCCCTTTTGGTTGCAAAGTTTACTTGAATTATATTATTAATTTTTCAAACACTATTGAACAACATTATGCTGTAAACATAATTCATATTTTAAAAAGAAAATATAAAATATTCTCTCCAAAAATCAAACTCGTTACATTGTTTCTCATAATTTAATTAAAGCATATCCTAAAACAATTGCCATAATTCCGAAACGTCCGATTCCACGAGACCTACCGTTTAATAACAGACAATTTGTCCGTAATTAACCAAAAATTGCTAGTCTCTAAAAAATATTAAATATGTTTATTTCTAAATTTTAAATCAAATGGAAAAACTACATTCCAAATCCCGGCTACTCCTATGGGAGCTCTAAGATTTGTTTTTCCGATCCGAAGACTTTTTGGAAAGATTCGTCTAGTTGGCTTTAAAACTGAGAGACTAGTTTGTGTAGAAACGGACGGACAGAGGGACAGACGGACAAAGAGACGTACCCGTCCGGATATGGCTAGATCGATTCGCCTAGTGATGCTGATCAAGAATATATATACTTAAGGGGATCCGAAACGTCTTCTTCAATGAATTGCAAAATCTGAATGAAATAGCCTCCTACACTTGGAAATATGTTTTTTTAATTAATTTAATTAATTTTATCAAAATCGGACGACTTTATCAAAAAGCTGTTATAGGAAGGGTGGGAAAATTGGATGGAAAATATAAGAAAGACTTTTTACATAAAAGGTATTCCTGAATTAGGTTTATCCCAGGCTTTGGGAAAATTTTAACGTTTTATACCCTTGATTTCAGTCAAAAATGATTTCAGTCAAAAATTTGCAACGCAGTGAAAGAGACGTCCGTCCGTCTGTTCACCCGTTTCTACGCAAACTAGTCTCTCAGTTTTAAAGTTATCGGGCCCAAAAGCAGGTAGTATATAAATCGAAACCAGCCGGATCGGACAACTATATTTTATAGCTCCCATAGGAACTATCTGGGAAAAAATTAAAAAAAATTATATCTTCGGCGCTATTGGTCATATAAGCTTCTAAGCTTAGAAATAACATTTTTTATTTGGTTTTGAATTTCGAATTAAATTTTATCTAAATCAGACGACTATATCATATAGCTGCCATAGAAACGATAGAAAAATTTGTCAAAAAATATGAACAAATTATATCGTTGGTGTTTTTTAACATATAACATTGTAATCTTGTAAGTTCTGAATTTCATAGGAACGATCGGAAAAATGGTGGGAAAATAATATAAAACAAATTATACTTTTGGGACTTTTTGACAAATTATCTTATAATATTGGGAATATAATTTTTATATTTTTAAGAATTTCGAACTATTTTCGGACTACTCTAACATATAGATGTCAAAAAAATCGTCTAAAAAAAATGAAATAATTTTTTCCTAATATTAATGAAGTCAGCAACAATCCTTAAAGATGTCACATGGTGTTACGTAAGTTGATTATTTCTTATAACTCCAAGTGTATACAAACTTCGGCTTTCCGAAGTTAACTTCCTTTCTTGTTTAATATTGCCGGAAACGAAGACGTGGTAATAGTATGTAGCATGGAGCAAAATTAAGGGGAGCAAAATCTTAAAAGATTTTGGACTCATATAATCAAGACCTATAGATGTCAAAAAATCTGAAAAATGAAATAATTTCTTTTTTTTAATCAATGAAGTCAGCAACAATTGCACATGATGTTAGTAAGTTGATTATTTCTTATAACTGCAAGCGTATACAAAATTCGGCTTGTCGAACTTAACTTCCTTTTTTGTTTCATATTGCCAGAAATTAACCCGTGGTAATAGGGTGTAGCATGAAGCAAAATTACGGGGAGCAAAAACTTTAAAGATTTTGGACTAATATTATCGAGACCTACAGCACAGTTCTTTCCATGCAGTATATAATAAACTAGCTAGGACATCACTGTGGGTAATACATATAAAGCTAAAACAAAAATCAGAAAGGGGTTGAGGATTGCATTTTGCTCCAGGTACATCTATTTCCGAAAACTTTTTGTTTATTAATTCAACGTCCACCTCAGACTCTGTCTGCTATTAACATTTTCCAATAACTACAAACTCGTTGAACTTGTTGTTTTGTTGTTGGTTAAAATCTATACTTGACAATCTACATGACAAGGATGATAAATACGTGACCATTCACAACCGAAAATGCAGTTTTTAAATCTATATAGCTTATATTTTGTAATATCCACACGTAAAATAGTTGATTTTGCTGTCAAAGGCTAAGTCGTATTTTAAAAATATTGAGTCTTGTCTGGAGAAGGCTGGTACAGAAACCTGGTCATAATGTATAATTTAGCTGGGGTTACTGATAAAGAATAAGTCAAGTAATGTATCAAAGTAGTTGCTATAGTGCGTTAAGATCATTTCGTTTAGGAAAAACTGACCTAGGTACTTAAAGTTATCCTTGAGAAGGCTTTCTGACAATAGTCACTTGTCTGTTTAAGTATCATTTAACACTTTAGTCTAACATTCACATTATATTTGTTTTGCATGACCAATACGATCAGACCGATAAACATTAAAGCCTTCACAAACAATAGACGAATCACATGTATCATGAAGAAACCACGTCTCAGAAACACAAATCACATCAACATTAAACTGGGTGAAAAGGAATCTAAACTCATAAATTTTCTTTAACACACTTTGTGCACTTAAATGAACGATTTAGAGACCATTTTTGTAACTACTTATAGTTCTTATCATGTGTCTTAAATTTATTTTTTAGAAAACCTTATTTAAAATAAGATTGTATTTATACACACGATACTGTCCGATTGTGAAATGTTCTTCGTTCTTGTCGATAGAGAGAAATTTTTCAAGTGTTGGCGTTCCTTCTTGGATGTTTGGTTGGTTTAATACTTTTATTATATATTTGCTTTGCTTTTATAGTATTCTTGATGTTTATAAATTGAGTCCACTTTTGAAGGGGAGCCTGCATTAGAAGCTTAAAAATCTATTTTTTTTAATAAATATGTACTCAAACTATCCAAAAAAAGTTTAGGAAGATGTAATTACCCCAATTTTTACACAATCTAAAGTGAGTGTTTTAAATGTTTCTTAATTTGAGAAAACATTTCCTACTTTTAGCAAAGCAGAAATCGGCCTACCAGAACAAGCTTACACAGCACCCAAACAATCTCGCAAGGAAGCTAACACGGGTTTCGAACAGAACTCGTCTGCATCGAAACGATGCTGCCAGCCCAGCATAAATCATTAGGACCCATTAGTCGAAATTCAGTCTACATGACTTTAAGTTAAGTTATATTCTTAAGATTTGATATACTAACTGTTAGTCTCATAACAGAGGAGATTCAATAAATAAAGCATATATTATCAAAAAATAATCAACTTTTAGTTCAATTTTTGAGGTTTAACTAGAAGCTACACTTTTGAAAATATAGAATTTTTTGGTTTTTGTTTTTATCGAATGGAAATTGGGACCTCCATTTTTCCCGCCGCCAGACATGTGCAAATTATTTTCTTCCGGAAATTTTTAAGAAAAAATATAAGTTTTATTTTTAGATAGTTTATAATGTTAAACCTGTATTGAAAATATTATTAACATTATTATTATATTATTGAAAATACTATTTCGTTTTACTAAAACATTAGTGATCTTGGCTCGGGTCTAAATAAGACTGCCTTCTTCCATCTTAAATAAAATCCAACGAACCTCGGGCAGGAGCTTTTCTTTTTGAACTTTTAGAACTTAAATTTATGTTTAGATTAAAAGCTTAAGATGAAACTGTAGCATCTCATTGTGAAATTAAATTATGCTGACCGAAGCAATTTGGCGGACGCTTGGTACGCAAAAGGCGCAATTCATTGGACTTCGAACGGAAGCTGATATTTACTTTAATTCTGACTTGTTTATTTTAGCTGGGAAACCGAGATCGGACCTCGGACCTCAAAGCCAAAGGCAAAGACAAAGGCGAATGAAGAGATTGAATTTATTGTTTATAAAAGCCATAAACAGACTGGCTTCACGGGTTGGTTTTTTTGTTTATTTTAGCTGGGGAACCAAGATCGGACCTCAGACCACAAAGCCAAAGGCGACTGCAGAGATTGAAATTATTGTTTATAAAAGCCATAAGTGACCTGGTTTCAGTGGTTGGATAACTCTCCCCCTTCTAAAATGGATCGTCCCGATTCAATATGTAATTCATTTAATTGATCTCTTAATTCTGTTTTAAAAAATTTCTTGGTTTTTCTGGTTCTGGCCGTTGTTTTTTGTTTACAAAGAATATAGCATTTTTGTATTTTATATTAAGTAGAAAAATCAAATATAGAATGATTTAAATTAATAATATAAAGGTAAGTTATATATGTATTAGTATTATTAATTTTAGGGATTTAAGGTACTTAAAATTTTTATATTATCTAAAGAGAGTTCCGAGTTATTTCATAATTTTTGAAGTAGTTCGTAGTTAAGTAGTCAAGAATTTTGTTTTCCAAATTGGTATATAAGATATTATTAATTTTGGTTGTGTTGTACCATTAAATTTTATTAAATATAACCCATTTAAATGGGAGTTGTTAACAACATAGTTACCATTTATAAGAATGGCGCCATCTTGTACAATGTCTATTTTTTATTTTTTTCTCTTATTTTTTTACAAGTTGATTACTATTTTATTAGGTTAAATTTCCTTAACTACTTGCTTTTTATATCTAGTTTTAAGTTTATTTCCTTCCCCGTATTTCTATTCATAAACTACTTGTCCTACATGATATTGTTTTTCTTATCATTATGTGTTTCTAACATTTTCTCTTGTGTATTTTTTAAATTTTGAGGAATGTATGGTAAAGGGTTTTTGGTTCCTTGATGAATCAATGCTCTGATTATATTCTTGAGCGGCTCTAAGTACTATTTCGGAATAATCGGTTAAATTAAATTCTTCTTTGATTCATCGAGCTAATTCTGTTAATGTAGAATGTGCCCTTTCAACTTGACCGTTTGAGGTACTGTGCCTCGGGTTTGCGTAATGTAAAGTTAATACGCACTTTTGTGCAAAAGCTTTAAATTGTGGCGACGTGAAGCTCCGTTCATTATCGGTCATTATTACTTTGGATTGTGGAAATCGTTGAAGTAACTCCATTACATTGTTTTCGATATTTAATTTATTTTGGATTTCTTTTGCTACTAAAAATTTTGAATAGGCGTCAATGCAAGTTATGAAAGTGAGACTTTGCGCGTAGTAGATGTCAATGTGTAAATTTTCTTTACTTGGGATTGGGGCTTCTTCAATATGAATTATAATTGGATTTCTGTTATATTTGTTTTCATTGCAAATTGTACATTTTTTTAAATATTCTTTTAATTTTGTGAGTAAATATGGCCAATAAAACAAACTATTGGTTTGTTTGTAATGTAAGTCCCCTGTGTGCTCTACAACGTGTTTCTTCGATTATAAGTGCTCTGTCTTCAGAATTTTCCACATCTTGGAATAATATTCTTGTGTCCTCTAAAGTGAAATGATTACCTACTGTTATATTAGGGGAATGTATTCCCTTAAGATTGATATCAAATTTTCGGGAGTGTCAAATTCTACTACTCTCTGCTGAATGCTAAGGGTTTTGATTTGAGACCGATTCGTTACTGTCAGTTAAATTGTTAATCTGAATCCTTGATAAGGCGTCTGCAAATACATTAGTTGTACCTGGTTTATAAATGATTTTTCGAGGGAAAATTTATATGAAGGAATACCAGCGTTTCATTTCTATATTAGGATTTTTATCAGAGATTGCGAAATCGGGTTGTATTTCATTTCCAAACACTCCGTATGAGTAATTTCGTAGATTTTTAAGAGACCATACTATAGCTAAAAGTCCTTTCTTATAAGTTGCATAAACTTGTTCTGTTTTAGATAAGGTTTTTGAAATAAAAGTAATTGGTTTACCTTCTTGAGATACCACCTTGAGATACTGCACCAATTGCGACGTCCAAAGCGTCGGTGGTCAAGGTACATTTTTTTATTATAGTCTGGTTGAACTAGTTCAGCTCGTTAAAATTTTTAATAGCTGGGTTATTCTTTTTGAAATTTTGCCATTATGACCTCCAAGATATTATGTTAGAGGTTTGGCTGTAAAGGCGTTTTTTAAAACAAATTTTCTATAATAGCCCGTAAGGCTTAAGAAAGTTCTTACTTCGCGAATATTTGTTGGAAGCGTAAATTTAATAATTGTGTCCATTTTTTCTGTGTCTGTCCTACTGACATACGATGTATCCTAGAAAACTGCTTTCGCGTTTAAAAAACTTTGATTTTTTTAAAAGATGTTTTCATATTTGCCCTTAATAATATATTTATAATTTTGTTTAAGTCTTCTTAAATGCTGTTCAATCGAATTTGAGAATATTATAATGACGTCCAAATGCTTTTAAATGCTCTTTTTCAATATAGTGAATTAGTTTTTCTTTAAGTCCTTCTAATTGATCTATATCTATATTATTAATTTGTTTTTTGTCGGATAACTCAATGACGGCGGGCTTGAAATTTTACATTTTAAACGATAAAATTTATTTATTACAAATTTATTTGATTTTTGCGGTATTTTCTACGTCGGCACTCTCAGGATTTTTAAGTCCCAAGATATTTTTGTTTTTATTGACGGACGGCGTTCTCAGGATTTTCTAATCCCAAGCTTTTCTCACTATTTCCCACAAAGATTGAATCAATATCCTTACTACTTTCATCTTCAAAATATTTTTTATAATAAATTCTTATAACGGAATAATATTATTTATTTCTTCAATTAAACCTATTTAATTTTTTTCCTTATTATTATAATATTTTAACTTATCTGTTTTCCCATTATATTCCAAGACTCCCTTTGCTTATTATAGCTCAAATTTTTCTTAGTAAATTGAATCCAATTAGAAGATCAGACTCTAATCCTTCTATTTCATAAAATAATTGTAGTGTTAAAAATATATTTATAATATGGTAATACTTGAATTGAATACCTCTAAACTGTAGTTACCTTTTTAAATATTAATAATTCATTTTTATTTTCATAAATTCCCTTTTTTGTATAACAAACTTTATCTAATATCTTTAACTGCTTCTTGGTTTGTCTGTCTATCCTACTTAAAAAAGGCATTCCCCTATAGGGGTTTCGTCAAAAAAATGACTTCATTAACATTATTTAATCTAGTTACTTTATTTACTGGCTGATTTACATTTCTATTTGTATTTCCTTTTTGAGCTTGAGTTTGCTCTCTATTTTGATTTGGAAGATAGTAATTTGAACGATTATTATTTGGATAAAAATTATTACTATATCTTCCTCGATTATTATTTGCCTGCCAATTATTATTCGCCTGCCAATTGTTGTAAAGTTTATTCTGAAGTTGAATCGATGGATCAACATCCATTGACTCGACAGCTCGTTACTTTTAAATGTTATTTTGAATCGATGGATCAACATCCATTGGCCCGACAGCTTGATGCTTTTGAATGTTATTTTGGTAATTGTTTTGCCAAAAAATTTCCCTTTTGTGGTTAGTTATAATTTTGGTTATTACCCCAATGATTGCCCGTTTTACTATTATTATTATTTTTTCGTACCTGATCAAATTGTAAGTTGTTTCCCTGATATTTATTTTTATTTTTAAGTCCATTAAACCTGTTTGCAAATTGAGCATGGAAATTGTTTGATTCTAATTCCTGGACCTTTGCCAAAGCATTGGGCAAGTCTGGTGGATTTATTGAGAAAAGAGTTTCTGAGATAAATTCATTTAATCCGGAAATAAATATTCTTAGAGAAATGCTTCTTAATTTTTTGTTTGTTTCCTTGGTAGTTATGCTGTTCTTTCCGTATGTCAATATGGTTTTGTTTATTTGTAATTTCATTTTATTTTCATCATTTTTCAACATCGTTATAGTATTCAGTAACTGTCATTCGTCCCTACCTGAGAATACTTAGTTCTGACTTTAGAATATGTATTGGTCTAGAGTATGTATTATCGTTATATATAAAATCCAATCTAGATAAGATTGATTAAAAGTTTAAACCGGTGCCATGATTGGTAAGAGCATAATGGGCAGCTCCCATAATTTTATTTTGTAAAATTGTTAAAGCGATAAAGTATTGTTCACTTTGAATTTTATAAAGACTCATAACATATTGTGTTGCTTCCCCGGCGAACTTTAATAAAGATTTTACCACTTCAAGTGTTGTATCGCACTTTATAACTGGTCGATTGTTTGTATTTTATAATCCTCCACAATGTTTGCATCTGAGGCTAATCTTCCATCTAAACCTTCTATTTTCCTGCTCACTTCATTCAACTTAACATTTATTAATCTATTAATTGATTCCACTTTTTGGCCGCCAGCTGTGGCTTTACTTCCTGCAGAGAAATTTTATGGTGAACCTCCGGTTGCCATTTTTATTTTTAATGTGCGACAGCTATTTATTAAATCGTCTAGATTGTTTATCGATATATGTTTTAATTCGCGAATCTATCCTATTATTTTTTTTTTCAATTATATTTATTTCTCTATTTCCTAAACCTAAATAAAATTTGTTTTATTTATTTTAAATTAACTCCTTACGAATCTGGCCCGATGGGGTCTTTCTTCTGTTAAGTTCTGGGTTGGTCTTCCTTCCTTAGTTTGTTTGATTGTTGTCGTGTTGATTTTGACGAGGGAACACCCTTCAGCCTTTCCTTCCTTCCTAAGATTTTTTTTTATTTGTTATTGTGTTGATGTTTTTATAATTTATTCGAAGATTTTCTTAACTTACTATGTTGTTTTTTGTTAAATTTTTCTATTGTTTGACTCTCTTTCAGTTTTCTTTTTTATTTATTTCTTTCACCTTATATTTTGTTTGGTTTTGATTTTTTGTTAATAATAAATCTTTCGGTCCACCTTTAATATATTTCCGGGTTTAAATGGATCTACATTTATTGATTTCCATTTAAGTTTTGAATAAAGATCACTGTCACAATGTTAGATGTCGTCGATTGGTGATTTAATTTTTCACTAGAAATGATGAGTTATTGGCCGCGCGAGCACCGTTTATTTTTAATTTGTTTTTCATTAAATAATTATTAGGAACATTTTATAACGCTCGCCCACGCTGGGCGCCAGACCTCAAAGCCAAAGGCAAAGACAAAGGCGAATGCAGCGATTGAAATTATTGTTTATAAAAGCCAGCGGCCTTGTTTCACGGGTTGGATAACTTCCCCACTTGATGCGCCTTGGCAAAATGCTTTACAGGCTTATTATTACATATATTTAATTAAAACTAGGCAGAGCACTATAGTTGAGTGCCTCGACTGTCAGATACCCGTTACTCAGTTTAAGGAAGCAAAAGGATAATGAAGATATTTAAAAGCGATATTTTAGGGCGCCATATATCGGCTTTTTCAGTAGATGTTATGTGGGCGGCACACAGATTTAAGCTTTTTGGCCATTGGGTGATAAAGAGGGAGTGGCAGCTTTTTTTGTGCGTCGATAGGTATTGATGAGACAAATACATTTCAGTAAAAATTTGAACTGAAAATTAAACTGTAGGCGTGCATTGATGGGCGTTAGAATACTGTTGAAATATATAACAATAAAGATATGCAGAATGAACGCCCCACCGTGAAACCAAACGCCACAGAGCAATGGCCACGATCAACAAAGCAACAGCAAGAGAACTGTTGGGAGAGTGGTGTACGGCTATGTTGGAAGGGGAGGGCAAAATGTAAAATGTTTTTAAGTTATTTGTCATGTTCAAAGTGGGAAAACTACTGGACGGAACGGGATGGGGGTCCACATTCAGATCCGGTAGTGCTACGGAAACATCTTACGCGCGAATACGAGCCCTGTGGCGTCGAAGGCTGGCCACCGGCGAAAAAGCTCGAAGAGCACACGTGGGTTTTAATGTCTTGCTAAGCCGACGCGGCTTACACGTCTTACCTCTTTCGCGATCCCGAGAGAAGAGAGACGTCACGATCGCTGTGTGACCTCCTTTCCTTTTCCGCCCTTATTGGTATTTTAAGTCCTTTGCCTTTCTACAAAGGATATTTAACATGTGTTGGCTAACTATCGGTTGGCATGCCAACCTTCTGAACTTAGATATAACCTATTTATTCATAATGTGACTTAATATTAATTGTCTCTTAAAGCTACCATAACGGTAGTAATGATGATTGTGAAGTACTCGCCTTCTAGGCTTCCGGTCTGCCGTATCCTTCACTCTAAAAACTTGCTTTGCACTAACTATAAGCAAATCTAAACAATCACACTGGACTAGATCTTAAATTGCTTTTCTCAGCTTAAGAGATATTGTAAAGCGCCACCAAGCCGCTATTTCGATGTATAATAATGCTATTTTTTCGGTGATGCATCGTTTCGGTCTTGAAAAAAATGATGCATCAAATCGCTTATAAAGATAAATCTTTTCCCCTGTGGAAGGGAAAAGGAAAGAGAAAAAATTTGTCTTAAAAGGATTAATTATAACTAAATATCATTGTTTGGTCATTTCACTGTTTGTTTTTGTTTTATATGTTATGTAATTTTATGTTCCTTACGATGCCCGACTACTGAAACCTGCGGACAGGGTCGAACACAGCTGATTTTCGCCAATAAATTACCCCCAACAGGTGGGCAAGAAACAATCCTACTAAAATTACAACAAAATATTGCATTATAAATAAAAAAAAGATCTGTAGAAAGAGAGTTGGTAACATTGTTCAAAAGAAAAGCTCTAGTTATGAATGCACAATCTTAGCTAACATTGGCGCTCCGGATAGACTCACTCGTTCTCAGCCATCATATAAACTTCGGACTTGCGGATTGTTACAAGTAGCAAGTCTCCAAGAGTTATATAACAAGTACACGCCACCAAATTTACTTTGCACAGCAATCACATCAGCATCTGCATTTGCAGACGTATTTATGCGCACGTAAAGCTTTGATTTCAGCTTTCGTCGCTAAAGCGCCTATACAGTCAGAGCACCCGTATCCCAATCTTTATTTTATCGTAGAGGGAGCGTACATAGGCATCTCGTCGCATTCCACAGAGAGGTGCAATAAAACATCGTTTTTCGTCGGTAAAGCACTCGGGGAGTAGTGAGCCCCACGTACACCGTATCGTAGAGGGGCCGCAAATCGGCTACGCCATTTACCTCCGTCTCGACACAGGAGAGCACCAGCCGGATTCTCCCGTCGCGGGAAATAATCTTAAAGAAGGGAAATTGTTGGTCACAATGGATAGAAATCGGAATCGTATACGTAGAGCTCCCTTAGCGGAGGACAACACAAACGAATTGCTGGAACAGCTTGAGCGGAATAAGAATTATATAATAAGAGTGCGAAATGGAATGTCGTTTAGGTATTTTAAATTAATATATCGAAAAGGCATTCGAGTCACCGCATTAATTAGAGGCAATTAATAATAAATTATTATGTAGATAGGATTTCTTAGAATTAAGGTGTACCCACACTGGAGCGGTGCGGTGCGCCGCGTCACCTCTCTGTTTTTACCTCCTCGAGAAGTTAACAAGTAATTAAATGGAAGCCCGTATACTGACGCGGCGCGTAACGGTCCGAAGCAGGGCGTCACCGCGTGAATGCTCAAAAAAGCATTCAAAGCATTTATTCAAATGCATGTGTATGTATCAGCAAAGTAAAAAAAATAACGAATAAAATCAAAAACATTTTTAATGATTTTCGAACAATCCGTTCTCCATTCTTAGTTCTCACTTTTCGTGAATTGTAAGTTTTATTAAAAATCTAGAAGCACAGTTCAGCAAAATAACGACAATACTTGAAATTCTAGCAATAACAGAACAAAAGTAAGTAAATTAGAAATATACATGTCTACCAGGCGTCCAAATATAAGACGAAAATTTTCTTAAACCCATTCGTTCGGAAACCAATATAAAAGTTTCGTTCAAATTTTATGACGAGCGTTCATGAACAGTCAACAAATGGACTTAGGCACTTTTTTATCTTGATTTTCAAACATTTTGAACGGATTTTTTTCTGGGTGTTGTTAATGAAAAATTTCAAATCTGAAGGTGAAAGTCACAGCAGAATTCTACCATAAATTAAGCTCCCGAAATTCGAAGGCAACCATAACGAGTTCAACAGCTCAGTTCACAACGACGAATCGCTATCAAATGTCGAAATTCTTAAACGTCTGTTATCCTTTTTGGAAGAGGCAGCCTTTGGAAAAGTAACGGCCCACCTTTTTGGTGGTTTATGATCATCTGTGCCTAATGGTCGATACAAAAGTTAAATATACTCATAATTTGAATTTACTAAAATTCATTTTGAATAATATAATAATTTTCTTAACCCATACAGTATTTATTACGATTTGCAAAACGATCCTTTAAGTTCCAAACAGCAAGCAGACACACACATATGTACGTACTCATATCCCTAAGCATCTATTATACATACATACTATATTAAGTTAGGTCACGCTTTTATTAAACACAACATATATGCATATATGTTACTCTTAAGAAACATTATGCTTGTCTCACTCCCTCATACTGTATACCCCCAACTCTTGTTAAACAGGCTAAGCCTGTACAAATCAGTGCAATAAAGATCCCTTTTCCTGCGACACCTAGAAGTGGGACCTCAAGGACATGACCTACATTGAAGCTGGGTCCGATGAAAGGTCAACTACAACTGACGCTTTGACAAACATTTTTCAATAATAGCAAAGTCGTTGTATGATCTTGTAAGAAAGGAAAGAAAGTTTGAATTTGGTGCGAAAGAGTTAGAGATGTTAAAAATAAATCTTTAAGAAGCCCCTATTCTTGTCATGTTCAGTCCGACAGACCAAACAGAGTTACATTATGATGCTAGGGCCCTACGTTTTTGTTCAATTTTAAGCCAGAAGAAAAAAGACAGTAAGTTTCACATCGTATTCTATTTTTCTAAACGGATTACGGATCAGGAAGCGAAATACTATAGTTTTGAACTAGAAACGCTAGCTGTAGTTTACTCTTTTCAACGCTTCAGAATCTCCCTTCAAGAAATACAGATTAAAATACTTACAGACTCTTCCCCTGGCGTTAAATAAAAAGGAGTTTTGCCCAAGAATTGTCAGGTGGGCTTTTTTTTCTTCAAGATTATGACTACACTCTAAAAAATAGAGCCGGTAAGCGGCATGTCGATGCAGCAGGAACAAACACATATTGACAATCGATTCTTATTCATTTGAATAAAACATAGTTATATATCAAAGTAGAGAAACATGAAACAGAATTAAAGCATTATTGGGTGCGGAACGGAATAGTTTACAGAAAAATGGATTGGGAGGGTATTTTATTTTATGTGGCCAGTGAAAGATGGTAGAAGTTATCTCAAAAAGTTATTGGTTCCCAAAGTTCTCGAAAAATGCCAGCAACACACTAATAATTGTTTGAAATGTATTGCCTTTTCTGATAAGTCTGGTAAAAATGAAGGTTTCACAGCATTCCCAAAGTAAGCATTCCCTTCGATGTCATACACATAGACCATTATGGCTTGGTAGACATGGGTAGAGCCAACAAACACGTACTGGTAATTAAATACGTATTTAGAACGTTTGTAAGACTTTTTTCTGCAAAAACAAAAAAAGTCTAGAGAAGCAATAGTAGCAATAAAGAACTATTTCAGGTCATATAGTAGTCCAAGATGAGTGATCTCAGACTGTAGGACATGCTTCATATAATTTCATGACTTCTTAGAAGAAAATAAAGTGAAACACATTAAGGTAGCCAATGGATAGCTAATGGGCAAGTCGAAAGAGTAAATAGAAGCTAAATTGATTGTCCAGACAAAGGATTGTTCTGGGATACAGTTTTAAAGACAGTTGAACAATTAGTCAGCACCCAAGCTAAGTTTTATTCGGAGTGTCTCAAAAGGGAAAAGTTTTAGATAGCTTAAAAATGATATTAGAGATAAATAAAAATAGGGAAAGTAGAAATTTAGATTTTCGATTCTCAAGTAGGCGTATCCAAAAAGGTAATTCCAAAATTCAAAGTCCCTTACAGAGTGCCAAATGTACTTCGTAATGACAGGTATTTCTTGGCCGATTTTGAATACCCCCATGTACACCCCCAACTGTCGAAAACAAGGCTAAGCCTATACAAGTCTTTGCAATAGAGATCACTATTACTGCGACCGCCGAACAAAAAATACCTAAAAAGTGCCGTCTACAAAATGAAGCTTCTGCAAGTCAGATAACCATTTAAATCAGAATTGTACATTTTTCGCAAATATGTCGGTAGAAGCTCCGTTCACTTTTGCTAATACATTTGTATGAAGACTCTTAACATACTTCTCCGTTCTCTCAGCCGGGAAATCAATTGAAATCGCCTATTAACAATCAGGTAGCGCATCACCATTTTATGAATATACTCAGAACTTCCTCAATTTTGCTTTAATTGACTTCAAATTTTGACTCAACATTCTTCAGATAAAATGCATTTAATTTAACAAAAAAATATAAAAAACAAATAAAAACAAAATAAAATAAATCAACTTTAATACCTTGGTAGTGCCAACGATACATCCTTGCGTGTATGCCACACTGCTTTATTTTCGGTTCGATAAATTTACTATGTCGGCAGAAATCACTAATATGTACAGTTCTCCTTTCCTTGCAATGAGGTTTTTGAAGCAGCTTAGCGGGATCTACTCCGATTCTCCTTCCTTAAATTCACAGGCTCTAGCAAATGATTTTAACGTTAATGACTTATTAACACGAGACGATTCCATCCGGAAGCAAAGGAAATTGCGGGGGAAATCACAGAGATTTTAGATACCGAAGGGTTAGTCTTGGAAAAGTGGTCGTCGAATTGTACCCTAAACGAAAGACGAGTCGAAGAGTCGGAAGTCCTTATTGGAGAATTGGCCGATACAAAAACTTTGGGTCTCCTTTGGAGTCCAAAACAGGATAGTTTAAATTTATCGTTCAGAATATATAGCTCAAAGACCGACCCACAAACCGAGCCATGGTTTTATTTGCAGCGCGGCTGCTCGATTCGTTACGATTCATTTGCCCTTTCTTTACCCTTCGTTTTTGTACATGGACTCGACTCATTGACCAGTTAATCAGCACTTGGCCCACTGACAGCCAACTCGAAATAAAGGTTTATGTCCCAAATAATGGGTATTCTACCTCTTATCCATGCCAGAGTTAGTCGAGCCTTTAGGATAAGCGGTATTGATATCTTCGGTTTAATTCGGGTGTCGCTAGGAGTCACAGTACTCAGATGTTTTTCAATTAAAGTGGTTTACAAGCCAAGCAAGGCGTATACAAACAAGCAGTACATCATCTGGCACCTCTTTGGTCATTTACCGATGTTTGGTCATTTTACCGTTTCTTTTTATTTAGGATGTTCGTTGCAAAGCTGCAGGCAGGGGCGTAGCACAGTTGATAAATTACAAAATACTAAATTAAGAATAATAAAATACTAAGTCTAATACCATTAGAAACATCGATGTTTCGATGACGGCTAACATCGCCGCCATCGTGTGGACTCATTGTTTCTTAACCGTCATCAATTTGCGGCTTGTTCCAAAATCACCAAGATTTATATAACAGGTGCTCGCGGCGAAATTTGCACTGCGCAATACGCGCATTGGCATCCCACATTGGGTGCATTGGCAAACATTAGGACGCGCTTGTGCAACTTAGTTTCACCTTCGTCATTGCAGCGCCTGTAACCCACTGATATCTCGGCGTAGAGGAAGCGCACATCGGCTGCCTTAATCTCCTCGCTACAATCTCGTCGGCACCCAAGGGCGGTGCTGTTGCAAACATCATTGCTGGAGCCACCGGAGATTGGTCAGCCCCAAACATCACATCCTACAGGGTGCGCACAGCGGCTGCGTTCCTAACCTCCACATCGTCACAGGAGATCATCAGCGGGATTCAACCTACCTCGAAAAATGCCAGCAACACACTAATAATTGTTTGAAATGTATTGCCTTTTCTGATAAGTCTGGTAAAGATGAAGGTTTCACAGCATTCCCAAAGTAAGCATTCCCTTCGATGTCATACACATAGACCATTATGGCTTGGTAGACATGGGTAGAGCCAACAAACACGTACTGGTAATTAAATACGTATTTAGAAAGTTTGTAAGACTTTTTTCTGCAAAAACAAAAAAAGTCTAGAGAAGCAATAGTAGCAATAAATAACTATTTCAGGTCATATAGTACTCCAAGATGAGTGATCTCAGACTGTAGGACATGCTTCATATAATTTCATGACTTCTTAGAAGAAAATAAAGTGAAACACATTAAGGTAGCCAATGGATAGCTAATGGGCAAGTCGAAAGAGTAAATAGAAGCTAAATTGATTGTCCAGACAAAGGATTGTTCTGGGATACAGTTTTAAAGACAGTTGAACAATTAGTCAGCACCCAAGCTAAGTTTTATTCGGAGTGTCTCAAAAGGGAAAAGTTTTAGATAGCTTAAAAATGATATTAGAGATAAATAAAAATAGGGAAAGTAGAAATTTAGATTTTCGATTCTCAAGTAGGCGTATCCAAAAAGGTAATTCCAAAATTCAAAGTCCCTTACAGAGTGCCAAATGTACTTCGTAATGACAGGTATTTCTTGGCCGATGTTGAATACCCCCATGTACACCCCCAACTGTCGAAAACAAGGCTAAGCCTATACAAGTCTTTGCAATAGAGATCACTATTACTGCGACCGCCGAACAAAAAATACCTAAAAAGTGCCGTCTACAAAATGAAGCTTCTGCAAGTCAGATAACCATTTAAATCAGAATTGTACATTTTTCGCAAATATGTCGGTAGAAGCTCCGTTCACTTTTGCTAATACATTTGTATGAAGACTCTTAACATACTTCTCCGTTCTCTCAGCCGGGAAATCAATTGAAATCGCCTATTAACAATCAGGTAGCGCATCACCATTTTATGAATATACTCAGAACTTCCTCAATTTTGCTTTAATTGACTTCAAATTTTGACTCAACATTCTTCAGATAAAATGCATTTAATTTAACAAAAAAATATAAAAAACAAATAAAAACAAAATAAAATAAATCAACTTTAATACCTTGGTAGTGCCAACGATACATCCTTGCGTGTATGCCACACTGCTTTATTTTCGGTTCGATAAATTTACTATGTCGGCAGAAATCACTAATATGTACAGTTCTCCTTTCCTTGCAATGAGGTTTTTGAAGCAGCTTAGCGGGATCTACTCCGATTCTCCTTCCTTAAATTCACAGGCTCTAGCAAATGATTTTAACGTTAATGACTTATTAACACGAGACGATTCCATCCGGAAGCAAAGGAAATTGCGGGGGAAATCACAGAGATTTTAGATACCGAAGGGTTAGTCTTGGAAAAGTGGTCGTCGAATTGTACCCTAAACGAAAGACGAGTCGAAGAGTCGGAAGTCCTTATTGGAGAATTGGCCGATACAAAAACTTTGGGTCTCCTTTGGAGTCCAAAACAGGATAGTTTAAATTTATCGTTCAGAATATATAGCTCAAAGACCGACCCACAAACCGAGCCATGGTTTTATTTGCAGCGCGGCTGCTCGATTCGTTACGATTCATTTGCCCTTTCTTTACCCTTCGTTTTTGTACATGGACTCGACTCATTGACCAGTTAATCAGCACTTGGCCCACTGACAGCCAACTCGAAATAAAGGTTTATGTCCCAAATAATGGGTATTCTACCTCTTATCCATGCCAGAGTTAGTCGAGCCTTTAGGATAAGCGGTATTGATATCTTCGGTTTAATTCGGGTGTCGCTAGGAGTCACAGTACTCAGATGTTTTTCAATTAAAGTGGTTTACAAGCCAAGCAAGGCGTATACAAACAAGCAGTACATCATCTGGCACCTCTTTGGTCATTTACCGATGTTTGGTCATTTTACCGTTTCTTTTTATTTAGGATGTTCGTTGCAAAGCTGCAGGCAGGGGCGTAGCACAGTTGATAAATTACAAAATACTAAATTAAGAATAATAAAATACTAAGTCTAATACCATAAGAAACTTCAATGTTTCGATGACGGCTAACATCGCCGCCCTCGTGTGGACTCATTGTTTCTTAACCGTCATCAATTTGCGGCTTGTTCCAAAATCACCAAGATTTATATAACAGGTGCTCGCGGCGAAATTTGCACTGCGCAATACGCGCATTGGCATCCCACATTGGGTGCATTGGCAAACATTAGGACGCGCTTGTGCAACTTAGTTTCACCTTCGTCATTGCAGCGCCCGTAACCCACTGATATCTCGGCGTAGAGGAAGCGCACATCGGCTGCCTTAATCTCCTCGCTACAATCTCGTCGGCACCCAAGGGCGGTGCTGTTGCAAACATCATTGCTGGAGCCACCGGAGATTGGTCAGCCCCAAACATCACATCCTACAGGGTGCGCACAGCGGCTGCGTTCCTAACCTCCATATCGTCACAGGAGATCATCAGCGGGATTCAACCTACCTCCTTGTGGGACACCGAGAAGTTCATCCCCAATCATTATATTTTAAATGGATGTATCAAAAAGGCGTTCGATTTACGATAACTATTAAAGGCAAATAATAATGAATTAGCATGGAGATAGTAGTTAGAAGAATTATGTGTATCCGCAAAGGCGTTATTACTGTCATTAAAGGCATTATTGTTTGAAATCCCAACAATGCAAGCGCCATCCACCGCGGCGTTACGATCCCTAAACACTGATATATATATATATTCGTATATATCTGCTACTTCTGCAAGTCAGATGATTATTTTGTTTAAAGTTTTACTTTCTTTACAAATATTTTGGTAGAAGCTCGGAGTTTGTACAAGACCCCATCTTACGACCTCTTAAGCAACCCCTAGCAATTTATCGCCGTCGTCTTTTGACAATCAGGTAACCCAACAAGATTAGTGCCTTGCTTAGTCAACCTTTGCCTCAAAGAATCGATCACATCATAATCGCAGCGGCCCTTGTGGAGGTTCGGAGTCAGGCAGGAGACAAACTGTTAGAATCTTGTTAGACTCGCAATCACAAGTCAATTTTATATATAAATATATAAAATAATGGGCATTCTACCTCTTAACCATGCTAGAGTTAGTCGAGCCTTTAGAATAAGCGGTATTGATATCTTCGGTTTAATTCGGGTGTCGCTAGGAGTCACAGTATTCAGATGTTTTTCAATGAAAGTAGTTTACAAGCCAAGCAAGGCGTATACAAACAAGCAGTACATCATCTGGCACCTCTTTGGTCATTTACCGATGTTTGGTCATTTTAACCGTTTCTTTTTATTTAGGATGTTCGTTGCAAAGCTGCAGGCAGGGGCGTAGCACAGTTGATAAATTACAAAATACTAAATTAAGAATAATAAAATACTAAGTCTAATACCATAAGAAACTTCGATGTTTCGATGACGGCTAACATCGCCGCCCTCGTGTGGATTCATTGTTTCTTAACCGTCATCAATTTGCGGCTTGTTCCAAAATCACCAAGATTTATATAACAGGTGCTCGCGGCGAAATTTGCACTGCGCAATACGCGCATTGGCATCCCACATTGGGTGCATTGGCAAACATTAGGACGCGCTTGTGCAACTTAGTTTCACCTTCGTCATTGCAGCGCCCGTAACCCACTGATATCTCGGCGTAGAGGAAGCGCACATCGGCTGCCTTGATCTCCTCGCTACAATCTCGTCGGCACCCAAGGGCGGTGCTGTTGCAAACATCATTGCTGGAGCCACCGGAGATTGGTGAGCCCCAAACATCACATCCTACAGGGTGCGCACAGCGGCTGCGTTCCTAACCTCCACATCGTCACAGGAGATCATCAGCGGGATTCAACCTACCTCGAAAAATGCCAGCAACACACTAATAATTGTTTGAAATGTATTGCCTTTTCTGATAAGTCTGGTAAAGATGAAGGTTTCACAGCATTCCCAAAGTAAGCATTCCCTTCGATGTCATACACATAGACCATTATGGCTTGGTAGACATGGGTAGAGCCAATATATGGTAATTAAATACGTATTTAGAAAGTTTGTAAGACTTTTTTCTGCAAAAACAAAAAAAGTCTAGAGAAGCAATAGTAGCAATAAATAACTATTTCAGGTCATATAGTACTCCAAGATGAGTGATCTCAGACTGTAGGACATGCTTCATATAATTTCATGACTTCTTAGAAGAAAATAAAGTGAAACACATTAAGGTAGCTAATGGATAGCTAATGGGCAAGTCGAAAGAGTAAATAGAAGCTAAATTGATTGTCCAGACAAAGGATTGTTCTGGGATACAGTTTTAAAAACAGTTGAACAATTAGTCAGCACCCAAGCTAAGTTTTATTCGGAGTGTCTCAAAAGGGAAAAGTTTTAGATAGCTTAAAAATGATATTAGAGATGAATAAAAATAGGGAAAGTAGAAATTTAGATTTTCGATTCTCAAGTAGGCGTATCCAAAAAGCTAATTCCAAAATTCAAAGTCCCTTACAGAGTGCCAAATGTACTTCGTAATGACAGGTATCTCTTGGCCGATGTTGAATACCCCCATGTACACCCCCAACTGTCGAAAACAAGGCTAAGCCTATACAAGTCTTTGCAATAGAGACCACTATTACTGCGACCGCCGAACAAAAAATACCTAAAAAGTGCCGTCTACAAAATGAAGCTTCTGCAAGTCAGATAACCATTTAAATCAGAATTGTACATTTTTCGTAAATATCTCGGTAGAAGCTCCGTTCACTTTTGTTAATACATTTGTATGAAGACTCTTAACATACTTCTCCGTTCTCTCAGCCGGGAAATCAATTGAAATCGCCTATTAACAATCAGGTAGCGCATCACCATTTTATGAATATACTCAGAACTTCCTCAATTTTGCTTTAATTGACTTCAAATTTTGACTCAACATTCTTCAGATAAAATGCATTTAATTTAACAAAAAAATATAAAAAACAAATAAAAACAAAATAAAATAAATCAACTTTAATACCTTGGTAGTGCCAACGATACATCCTTGCGTGTATGCCACACTGCTTTATTTTCGGTTCGATAAATTTACTATGTCGGCAGAAATCACTAATATGTACAGTTCTCCTTTCCTTGCAATGAGGTTTTTGAAGCAGCTTAGCGGGATCTACTCCGATTCTCCTTCCTTAAATTCACAGGCTCTAGCAAATGATTTTAACGTTAATGACTTATTAACACGAGACGATTCCATCCGGAAGCAAAGGAAATTGCGGGGGAAATCACAGAGATTTTAGATACCGAAGGGTTAGTCTTGGAAAAGTGGTCGTCGAATTGTACCCTAAACGAAAGACGAGTCGAAGAGTCGGAAGTCCTTATTGGAGAATTGGCCGATACAAAAACTTTGGGTCTCCTTTGGAGTCCAAAACAGGATAGTTTAAATTTATCGTTCAGAATATATAGCTCAAAGACCGACCCACAAACCGAGCCATGGTTTTATTTGCAGCGCGGCTGCTCGATTCGTTACGATTCATTTGCCCTTTCTTTACCCTTCGTTTTTGTACATGGACTCGACTCATTGACCAGTTAATCAGCACTTGGCCCACTGACAGCCAACTCGAAATAAAGGTTTATGTCCCAAATAATGGGTATTCTACCTCTTATCCATGCCAGAGTTAGTCGAGCCTTTAGGATAAGCGGTATTGATATCTTCGGTTTAATTCGGGTGTCGCTAGGAGTCACAGTACTCAGATGTTTTTCAATTAAAGTGGTTTACAAGCCAAGCAAGGCGTATACAAACAAGCAGTACATCATCTGGCACCTCTTTGGTCATTTACCGATGTTTGGTCATTTTACCGTTTCTTTTTATTTAGGATGTTCGTTGCAAAGCTGCAGGCAGGGGCGTAGCACAGTTGATAAATTACAAAATACTAAATTAAGAATAATAAAATACTAAGTCTAATACCATTAGAAACATCGATGTTTCGATGACGGCTAACATCGCCGCCATCGTGTGGACTCATTGTTTCTTAACCGTCATCAATTTGCGGCTTGTTCCAAAATCACCAAGATTTATATAACAGGTGCTCGCGGCGAAATTTGCACTGCGCAATACGCGCATTGGCATCCCACATTGGGTGCATTGGCAAACATTAGGACGCGCTTGTGCAACTTAGTTTCACCTTCGTCATTGCAGCGCCTGTAACCCACTGATATCTCGGCGTAGAGGAAGCGCACATCGGCTGCCTTAATCTCCTCGCTACAATCTCGTCGGCACCCAAGGGCGGTGCTGTTGCAAACATCATTGCTGGAGCCACCGGAGATTGGTCAGCCCCAAACATCACATCCTACAGGGTGCGCACAGCGGCTGCGTTCCTAACCTCCATATCGTCACAGGAGATCATCAGCGGGATTCAACCTACCTCCTTGTGGGACACCGAGAAGTTCATCCCCAATCATTATATTTTAAATGGATGTATCAAAAAGGCGTTCGATTTACGATAACTATTAAAGGCAAATAATAATGAATTAGCATGGAGATAGTAGTTAGAAGAATTATGTGTATCCGCAAAGGCGTTATTACTGTCATTAAAGGCATTATTGTTTGAAATCCCAACAATGCAAGCGCCATCCACCGCGGCGTTACGATCCCTAAATACTGATATATATATATATTCGTATATATCTGCTACTTCTGCAAGTCAGATGATTATTTTGTTTAAAGTTTTACTTTCTTTACAAATATTTTGGTAGAAGCTCGGAGTTTGTACAAGACCCCATCTTACGACCTCTTAAGCAACCCCTAGCAATTTATCGCCGTCGTCTTTTGACAATCAGGTAACCCAACAAGATTAGTGCCTTGCTTAGTCAACCTTTGCCTCAAAGAATCGATCACATCATAATCGCAGCGGCCCTTGTGGAGGTTCGGAGTCAGGCAGGAGACAAACTGTTAGAATCTTGTTAGACTCGCAATCACAAGTCAATTTTATATATAAATATATAAAATAATGGGCATTCTACCTCTTAACCATGCTAGAGTTAGTCGAGCCTTTAGAATAAGCGGTATTGATATCTTCGGTTTAATTCGGGTGTCGCTAGGAGTCACAGTATTCAGATGTTTTTCAATGAAAGTAGTTTACAAGCCAAGCAAGGCGTATACAAACAAGCAGTACATCATCTGGCACCTCTTTGGTCATTTACCGATGTTTGGTCATTTTAACCGTTTCTTTTTATTTAGGATGTTCGTTGCAAAGCTGCAGGCAGGGGCGTAGCACAGTTGATAAATTACAAAATACTAAATTAAGAATAATAAAATACTAAGTCTAATACCATAAGAAACTTCGATGTTTCGATGACGGCTAACATCGCCGCCCTCGTGTGGATTCATTGTTTCTTAACCGTCATCAATTTGCGGCTTGTTCCAAAATCACCAAGATTTATATAACAGGTGCTCGCGGCGAAATTTGCACTGCGCAATACGCGCATTGGCATCCCACATTGGGTGCATTGGCAAACATTAGGACGCGCTTGTGCAACTTAGTTTCACCTTCGTCATTGCAGCGCCCGTAACCCACTGATATCTCGGCGTAGAGGAAGCGCACATCGGCTGCCTTGATCTCCTCGCTACAATCTCGTCGGCACCCAAGGGCGGTGCTGTTGCAAACATCATTGCTGGAGCCACCGGAGATTGGTGAGCCCCAAACATCACATCCTACAGGGTGCGCACAGCGGCTGCGTTCCTAACCTCCACATCGTCACAGGAGATCATCAGCGGGATTCAACCTACCTCGAAAAATGCCAGCAACACACTAATAATTGTTTGAAATGTATTGCCTTTTCTGATAAGTCTGGTAAAGATGAAGGTTTCACAGCATTCCCAAAGTAAGCATTCCCTTCGATGTCATACACATAGACCATTATGGCTTGGTAGACATGGGTAGAGCCAATATATGGTAATTAAATACGTATTTAGAAAGTTTGTAAGACTTTTTTCTGCAAAAACAAAAAAAGTCTAGAGAAGCAATAGTAGCAATAAATAACTATTTCAGGTCATATAGTACTCCAAGATGAGTGATCTCAGACTGTAGGACATGCTTCATATAATTTCATGACTTCTTAGAAGAAAATAAAGTGAAACACATTAAGGTAGCTAATGGATAGCTAATGGGCAAGTCGAAAGAGTAAATAGAAGCTAAATTGATTGTCCAGACAAAGGATTGTTCTGGGATACAGTTTTAAAAACAGTTGAACAATTAGTCAGCACCCAAGCTAAGTTTTATTCGGAGTGTCTCAAAAGGGAAAAGTTTTAGATAGCTTAAAAATGATATTAGAGATGAATAAAAATAGGGAAAGTAGAAATTTAGATTTTCGATTCTCAAGTAGGCGTATCCAAAAAGCTAATTCCAAAATTCAAAGTCCCTTACAGAGTGCCAAATGTACTTCGTAATGACAGGTATCTCTTGGCCGATGTTGAATACCCCCATGTACACCCCCAACTGTCGAAAACAAGGCTAAGCCTATACAAGTCTTTGCAATAGAGACCACTATTACTGCGACCGCCGAACAAAAAATACCTAAAAAGTGCCGTCTACAAAATGAAGCTTCTGCAAGTCAGATAACCATTTAAATCAGAATTGTACATTTTTCGTAAATATCTCGGTAGAAGCTCCGTTCACTTTTGTTAATACATTTGTATGAAGACTCTTAACATACTTCTCCGTTCTCTCAGCCGGGAAATCAATTGAAATCGCCTATTAACAATCAGGTAGCGCATCACCATTTTATGAATATACTCAGAACTTCCTCAATTTTGCTTTAATTGACTTCAAATTTTGACTCAACATTCTTCAGATAAAATGCATTTAATTTAACAAAAAAATATAAAAAACAAATAAAAACAAAATAAAATAAATCAACTTTAATACCTTGGTAGTGCCAACGATACATCCTTGCGTGTATGCCACACTGCTTTATTTTCGGTTCGATAAATTTACTATGTCGGCAAAAATCACTAATATGTACAGTTCTCCTTTCCTTGCAATGAAGTTTTTCAAGCAGCTTACCGGGATCTACTCCGATTCTCCTTCCTTAACTTCACAGGCTCTAGCAAATGATTTTAACGTTAATGATTTATTAACACCAGACGATTCCATCCGGAAGTAAAGGAAAATGCGGGGAAAATCACAGAGATTTTAGATACCGAAGGGTTAGTCTTGGAAAAGTGGTCGTCGAATTGTACCCTAAACGAAAGACGAGTCGAAGAGTCGGAAGTCCTTATTGGAGAATTGGCCGATACAAAAACTTAGGGTGTCCTTTGGAGTCCAAAACAGGATAGTTTAAATTTATCGTCCAGAATATATAGCTCAAAGACCGACCCACAAACCGAGCCATGGTTTTATTTGCAGCGCGGCTGCTCGATTCGTTACGATTCATTTGCCCTTTCATTACCCTTCGTTTTTGTACACGGACTCGACTCATTGACCAGTTAATCAGCACTTGGCCCACTGACAGCCAACTCGAAATGAAGGTTTATGTCCCAAATAATGGGCATTCTACCTCTTAACCATGCCAGAGTTAGTCGATCCTTTAGAATAAGCGGTATTGATATCTTCGGTTTAATTC
Organism: Drosophila biarmipes; assembly: GCF_025231255.1. Lineage (NCBI taxonomy): Eukaryota > Metazoa > Arthropoda > Insecta > Diptera > Drosophilidae > Drosophila > Drosophila biarmipes. Next base: position 122,869 of record NW_026114530.1, read on the forward strand.
GGGTGTAGCTAGGAGTCACAGTATTCTTAATGAAAGTGGTTTACAAGCCAAGCAAGGCGTATACAAACAAGCAGTACATCATCTGGCACCTCTTTGTTCATTTACCGATGTTTGGTCATTTTACCGTTTCTTTTTATTTAGAATGTTCGTTGCAAAGCTGCAGGCAGGAGCGTAGCACAGTTGATAAATTACAAAATACTAAATAAAGAATAATAAAATACTAAGTCTAATACCATAAGAAACTTCAATGTTTCGATGACGGCTAACATCGCCGCCCTCGTGTGGACTCATTGTTTCTTAACCGTCATCAATTTGCGGCTTGTTCCAAAATCACCAAGATTTATATAACAGGTGCTCGCGGCGAAATTTGCACTGCGCAATACGCGCATTGGCATCCCACATTGGGTGCATTGGCAAACATTAGGACGCGCTTGTGCAACTTAGTTTCACCTTCGTCATTGCAGCGCCCGTAACCCACTGATATCTCGGCGTAGAGGAAGCGCACATCGGCTGCCTTAATCTCCTCGCTACAATCTCGTCGGCACCCAAGGGCGGTGCTGTTGCAAACATCATTGCTGGAGCCACCGGAGATTGGTCAGCCCCAAACATCACATCCTACAGGGTGCGCACAGCGGCTGCGTTCCTAACCTCCATATCGTCACAGGAGATCATCAGCGGGATTCAACCTACCTCCTTGTGGGACACCGAGAAGTTCATCCCCAATCATTATATTTTAAATGGATGTATCAAAAAGGCGTTCGATTTACGATAACTATTAAAGGCAAATAATAATGAATTAGCATGGAGATAGTAGTTAGAAGAATTATGTGTATCCGCAAAGGCGTTATTACTGTCATTAAAGGCATTATTGTTTGAAATCCCAACAATGCAAGCGCCATCCACCGCGGCGTTACGATCCCTAAACACTGATATATATATATATTCGTATATATCTGCTACTTCTGCAAGTCAGATGATTATTTTGTTTAAAGTTTTACTTTCTTTACAAATATTTTGGTAGAAGCTCGGAGTTTGTACAAGACCCCATCTTACGACCTCTTAAGCAACCCCTAGCAATTTATCGCCGTCGTCTTTTGACAATCAGGTAACCCAACAAGATTAGTGCCTTGCTTAGTCAACCTTTGCCTCAAAGAATCGATCACATCATAATCGCAGCGGCCCTTGTGGAGGTTCGGAGTCAGGCAGGAGACAAACTGTTAGAATCTTGTTAGACTCGCAATCACAAGTCAATTTTATTACGGAGGAGAAGACGATACCGCCATGAGGCAACATTTCCTGGCATTGGAAATTCCGCATGTACAGCGTCTCTACTGAACTCCCTTGAAGTCGTAGTTGAATGTGTAGGATTTCTACCGAAATCTGTTTGCTGATAATATTTTGTTGCGTGCCGTACAGAACCAGTGGCAAAGGTCGCCGCAATAAGTATAGAACAAATTGGGCTGCAGAGAAGTGAATACGTTAAGATTTCTTTTCGTACTGATTTTATTGAGCATGGATCCGGGTTTAACTACATAATTTGGGTTTACAAGGACATGGTTTATTGTCAGTTTACAGCTATAAGAGCCCCAATAAGCAATTACATCTACCAGATGGTGGGGTTAAAGTTTTCCAAGGGTTATGACAGATGGTGTGAAGGGACGTCCATCGGCTGGGTGCATATTTATGACCCGTTATCACATGCAGAGTAGTATCAAAGTACCTATCAGCAACGAACGAATTTCTGCGAAGTCGAAATCGTACAGAATGCATTGTGAAGAGTTGAATAGCTCCACAAAAATCCCAGGAGGAGAACGTGAGAGTTTGAAGCTCAAGGATGGAGAACTTGAGAGTTAGAGAACGCGAGAGTTTGGAGAACGTGGAAGTTTGGAGAGCAAGAGAGTTTGGAGATCAAGAATGGAGAAAGAGAAAGCGGGCGGCCAGAGCGACACTTGGACTCTGCCGTGAACTTCGGACCAAGAAAGAAGGTGCCACATCTCGGCAGCGGAGCGGCACACAATCATGCCATGTGAATCATGGCGACCAGCGGGGCAGCAGCTTCCGGCAGGACGTCGGTTGGAAGCTGCGCATGAGGGACCCGGTGTGGAGAGTTTCGGCGGGCCGTGCGCAAAAAGGGATCGAGACAAGCAGTTGATCAAAACCAACCAAGTAAACTACAAGGAAGCCACAACAAATCGAGTCGTCGAAAGCACCGCCGTGGGAGCCTACAAGGAGCAAGATCGCTACGTCGAGACGTTCGGGATTAAGTTTACAAGGAAGCTCCGAACTGAGACACAGGCATCACACGGCTAGGTCAAGGCGATCTGCTTATTCCTGCCAACGAAGTCCTGGCGTTACGCCTGGAGGGCCTGTCAGAATTTGAGCAGTGAAGGCCGGCGACAAGAAATCTTGAGCTCTTGGGTAAGCCTGTCTAGTGGAATAGAGGAATTGAGGAGGTCCTTGCGTAATCAGCCAGAAGGGAGAGCGGTCGATCAGTACGGTCTCGAGTTGAGTTTTACAGGAGAGCCTACGGTTCCGATTCGTGAAGTCCCGGAGCGGCGTGACCGAACCCCGAGGGTAACGAGCCAGAAGGGAGAGAAGTCCCGGATCGGCGTATGACCGAGAGCCACCCAGTCAGGAACAGTTCTCAGGACACCTGCAGGGACAAGCAGCGAACAAGGGTCTTCAGGGAGCTACAAAACTGGAACACTGCGTCAACAAGGCGAGAGACAACCAAACCGTCAGAGACATCAAGGACAAGCAAATTACCAAGCCGTCTGTTGCTTACCCGCAATAAACCCACTACGAACCCGTGAATTCTGTGCTTTCTCACTGAACTACTGGGCGGTCACGTTTATATAAATTTGGCACGAATCTCGTAGCGAGCAGAAAGTAAACTTTTCAGTTCGTTACAGCATAATTCCACGTTCGATCTTAAGTTATCGTCCAAAGGCAAATGCAATCGCTTCTGATTGTATTTCAAATGGAGTCTTCCAGCAGACCCTAAAGTTTTCAATCCCAAACGTGTCGACATGCTGATAGGCCCTGGGTTGTTTTTCGAGTTGCTTTGGGAAGGGCGAACACGTCACAAGGGCTCAGGTCCAACCGTACAAAATATCGTCTTTACGGAAGACAATAATTTTGATCAGGCACCAACGAAAATTAGGGAGATATAATTCCTAATTTAACAAAATCGAAGTTCGTACCCCTGACCAACGGTTATTTGCAGGTAACGTCTCACATGACTCTACGAGAAAATTTTTTTCGGTTTCTCGTATAAAACAACTCGAAGGCGCATGAAAGTAAACACACCAAATAATTCATTGCATATCCCGTTTATAAAGTAATATTTAGCTTTCGGTCATTTAAGATTATTGATAATAGAAGCCTCGTTAATTTATCCCTTATAAATGCGTTCTCCGTTCAGAAAGATCTTCGAGTACAATCGCTTTCGGCGCGTCGTTCAGAACCGCTAACCAAAATCATGCTAAATTGCTAGGGCCAAATATACAGCTTTGCCTGTACCGCATGTTTCCCAAACTCAGACTCAAATAACTCGCGAAGTGGGCAGTCTACGGAAGGATTTGTAGACATGTAGTATTATATAAGGCACATAAAAAAATTCAGTTGTTCGTACGGCGTGAAGCCCCTCTACAAATGTATCGCCTAACCACCGTTTCGTATGGTACGGTGAAAGGTTCGAAGGCCCTCCGTCTTTCTCTATGTTTAGAAAATAACAACACATATATTTAGTTCCGCATTCGACAAGACTTCATAACTTGGATTTAAGCAGCTAAATAAAAACCAGTGGGTTCGCGATGTTGCATTATCACTCCTGCTCCCTGAGCAAACATTGGCGCACCCGGGTGGACTCACTGATTCTAAGCTGTCATCGAAACATCGGATTGGCGGATTGTTACAAATTCGCAAGTCACCAAAATCTATATAACAGGTGCTCCGGCTAAATTTACGTTGCCCAATACGCAATACGGCTCCCACATTGGATACCATACGCGCATCGGCTTCCCACATTGGATGCATTGACAAACATTTGGACAAGCATTTACGCGCCCGCAGCTCGTTCACCGTGCGTATGTCCATGGCGTAGACGAACATGGCCATGCCTTCTCTCAAACCCTTTTTAATAATCTTTATCAACTGTTGCTCTAACAGTGTTTTTTTAGGCGAGAGGCCGGATGCTGCATTGCGTTGACGTAATGCTCGGCACCCTGTCGGTTTGACGGCCTTGGAACCTGTCCATCAGTAAAGTCCGCAGCTGGGACCACGTAAATCCAGTACCTCTCTCGAGCTCGTCCCTTGAGCAGCACGCGGTAATAGCTGAGCATCTCCGCCCATGGGCATTGGCCGCTGCAGAAACTCCACCCGGAACACGAAGTTTTCCACCTAGTTAAGGTGGTTCTCGCCGTCGAAAGAAACTCCCTACCGATCAACTCAGACGTTCTGGCAGCTTAGTCCTGTCCCACATTAGCACACAGACGCTGTTCCTCTAGGAAATCGGCGGCTTCATAGTTAAGTCGGAGCCCGTACTCCGGGTTGATCCTGGACTGCTGCATTTGAAAGCCAGAGAATGCCCTGTCCTTATAGGCGTCTTTGGTAGCACACGAGGCGGGACCGGGGTCTGAAGTCTGACCTCAAAGCAGTCGGCTCCGTCCGCTGCTGTAAGTTTCTGGTGCTGCCTTCATCATCTTCATCATTTCCAGGAAACCATCCCGGATTTCAACGCGTAAAGCCTTGCGGATGCCGGACTCCTGAGGTGCGTCTCCGCTGCCTGTGGCAAAACAACGTTGGCAGCCGACTTGACAGCCGAATTCAAGTCCTGTGTTTGAAACCAGTCCTCGCGGTCCTCCATTAGCAATTGCAGCAGCTCCAATGTCCCCAAAGTCCATACGGATGGTCCGTATCGCACGTTCCACAAAAAAAAGTCGTACACCTATGAAAACCAAACTGAACACCACAAAAAATGGGTACCCAAAACAATTAATAATAAATAAATAAATATAAATCAGTGTGGACGGCAGTAGTGACGAAGCGCACCAGGAGGGTGTGCGAAGGCGACTACTATATATATCCGAGAGTTACGAGTAATACCTCAATCGAAAGGTATTTGACAACAAAAAGGATTGCTATTAACCTAGACGAATGACCGTCAAAATCGGATGTTCCGTTCAAAAGTTACACGCAAATGCTTCAAATGCTAAAGCTATATTTTGTACACTTTCACCTTGTTAACTACCAAAGCTAAAGGCTTGTTCTACATGTCGTTAGAAAGGTATTTCGAAATACTATTTACAGCTTTTAAACATGATTTGTCAAAATACCACCGTTTAAAAATTATAGGCAAACGATTTTTTTATTCCGATTTTTTCATCTTTTTTTCTCATTGCTTAAAAACGGCTCTGACGATTTCAAATTAAATTTTAAGCTGTATAGTTCTTCAGATTCCTCAACTTTTGACGTATGTCACATTGTACATTAAAAAGTACCCTTTGAAAGTTATTAATAAAAATGGCCACTTACCATCTTAGACCATTGCATGAGCATTGAACTTTTTTTGTGCATATCCAAACTCTAATTGAAGCGATGTAACGTGGGCATATTAGTGCCTGAGTCCTGAAAAGGACTTTGAATGAGGGAGAGGCGTTCGATGTTTAGGCACCATTTTTGCCGGCATAAGCTATGTCGTATTCGGGTCGTGGGATCTTGTTAAGCCTCTCCTCTCTAACATTACAAGAATAAATATTTAATGTGCCTAGAAAAATAATATTAGAGCGTAAAGTTCGTCAGTTGTCAGTCCACACTGCCCCACAAGATTAGCTGTCGCTTGATCGCAATACGTAATATTAATCAATAAGTTTATTGATTAAGTTTATTGTTTAAGTTAAGTTTATTGATTAATATATGCAAGTTATCCAACGCCTGAAACCGGGCCACTTATGGTTTTTTATAAACAAAAATTTCAGTCTCCGCATTTGCCTTTGTTTTTGCCTTTGGCTTTGAGGTAAAATCTTGGCTTCCCAGCTAAGTTAAACAAATCAAAATTAAAGTAAACATCAGCTTCCGTTCGAAGCACAATACATTTGCGCCTTTTGCGTTCCAATTGTCCGCCAAATTGCATCGGTCAGCATAATGGAATTTCACTATAAGATGCGACAGTTTCATCTCAAGCTTTTAATGTAAACATAAATTGAAGTTCTAAAAGTTCAAAAAGAAAAGCTCCTGGTCGAGGTTTATTGGATTTGGTTCAAGATTAGAGTAGTGAGTCCGAATTTGATCGAGACCGCGATCGGTTGATAATCATAAAGAAGTATGAGAAGTGAATAAAAATAATTGTGTTAATAATTTTCAATAAAGGTCTTTCACCAAAATATATTTAAAAATAAAAATTATTTTTTTTTTTTAATTTTTCCGGCTGGCAATTAACAGGCGCCCAACGTGGGGCCGCGTCATTAAAAAGTTACAAATAATTATTTAATGAAAAATAAGTTAATTATAAACGGAGCTCGTGCGGCCAATCACCCAACATTTTTAGTGGACAAATCAAAAAATCCATCACCAACCGACGACGCCTAACATTGTAACAGTGATCGTTGCTCAACGCCTTTTGCGTTCCAATTGTCCGCCAAATTGCATCGGTCAGCATAATTGAATTTCACTATAAGATGCGACAGTTTCATCTCAAGCTTTTAATGTAAACATAAATTGAAGTTCTAAAAGTTCAAAAAGAAAAGCTCCTGGTCGAGGTTTATTGGATTTGGTTCAAGATTAGAGTAGTGAGTCCGAATTTGATCGAGACCGCGATCGGTTGATAATCATAAAGAAGTATGAGAAGTGAATAAAAATAATTGTGTTAATAATTTTCAATAAAGGTCTTTCACCAAAATATATTTAAAAATAAAAATAATTTTTTTTTTCTTTAATTTTTCCGGCTGGCAATTAACTGGCGCCCAACGTGGGGCCGCGTCATTAAAAAGTTACAAATAATTATTTAATGAAAAATAAGTTAATTATAAACGGAGCTCGCGCGGCCAATCACCCAACATTTTTAGTGGACAAATCAAAAAATCCATCACCAACCGACGACGCCTAACATTGTAACAGTGATCGTTGCTCAAAAATTAAATGGAAATTAATTAATGTAATAATCGATTAAATCCGGGAAGTATATTAACGGTGGACCGAAAGATAAATTATTAACACAAAAATCAAACAAAAAAAAACTCAAAGAGAATCAAAACCAAAAACCAAAAATAAAAACTAAAAATACAGTGGCAAAAAAAAAAAGAAAAAAAACAAAAAGGAATATCCCTCGCCAAAATCAGCACGACAACGATCAAACAAACTAAGGAAGGAAGATCAACCCACAACCTCTCAGAAGGAAGACCCCATCGTGACAGTTTCGTTAGGAATTAATTAAAAATAATAAAAAATTAAAAATTTTAATTTAAGTTCAGGGAATTCAGAAAAATAATATAATTGATAAAAATAATAAGTTAGATTTGCGAATTAAGGAATATCATCGAAAAACAATCTGGAACATTTAATAAATAGCTTTGGTGAATTCAAATTAAAAATGGCAACCGGAGGTCCAACACCAAATTCATCTACAGGAAGTGTAGCCACAACTGGCAGCCTAACAGTGGAATTAATCAATAGATTAATAAATGTTCAGTTGAATGAAGTGAGCAAGAAAATAGAAAGTTTAGAAGGTGGATTAGCCACAGATGTAAACACTGTGGAGGATTATAAAATACAAACAATCGAACCAACTATAAAGTGCGATACAACGCTTGAAGTGGTAAAATCTTTACCAAAGTTCACCTGGGAACCAACACAATATGTAGGTTGGAGGGAAGCTGCAGGAACAGCTATGAGTCTTTATAAAATCCAAAGCGAACAATACTTTATTGCTTTAACAATTTTACGAAATAAAATTATGGGAGCTGCCCATGGTGCTCTTACTAATCATGGCACCGTTTTAAATTTTCAAGCAATCTTATCTAGATTGGATTTTGTATATAACGATAAACGACCAATACGTATATTAGAGTCGGAACTAAGTATTCTCAGGCAGGGACGAATGACAGTCACTGAATACTATAGCGAAGTAAATAAAAAAATTACTTTAATAATAAAGAAAACCATAATGACACACGAAAAGGACAGTGTAATAACCAAAGAAACAAACAAAACAATAAGGGGCAACGTTATACGAATCTTTATATCCGGATTAAATGGATCTATCTCAGAAACTCTTTTCTCATTAAATCCACCAGATTTGCCCAATTAGAATTAAACAATTTCCGTGATCAATTTGCGGTTTAAGGGGTTTAAAAATGAAAATAAATATCAGGGAAACAACTTACGATTTGATCAAGTACGACAAAATAATAATAATAATAAAACGAGCAATATCCAAAGTTATAACTGGCCACAAAAGAGAAATTTTTGGCGAAACAATAACCAAAATAATAGAAAAACCGAGAAGCAGTTAAAAATTTTGATAGATACAAGAGCCACTGCTTGTTATATAAGGAAAAAGGGAATTTTTGAAAATAAAAATGAGTTATCAATATATAAAAAGGTAACTACAGTTCATGGGTACTCAGTTATTGAGTATTACCATATTATAACTATATTTTAAACACGACATTTATTTTATGAAATAGAAGGATTAGAATCTGATCTTCTAATTGGATTCAATTTACTAAGAAAAATTAGAGCTATAATAAATATAGCAAAGGGAGTTTTGGAATATAAAGGAAATAAAGAAAAGATGAAATAAGTTTAATTGAAGAAAAAATAATATTCTTCCACTAAAAGAATTTATTATAAAAAAATATTTTGATGAGAAAAGTAGAGAAGACACAGATTCATTATTTGTGGAAAATATTGAGAAAGGCTTGGGAACTAAAAATCAGAGAACGCCGGCGTAGAAATATCCGTCAACAAAAATACAAATATCTTGGGAACTAAAAATCCTGAGAGCGCCGACGTAGAAATATCCGTCAACAAAAATACAAATATCTTGAGAACTAAAAAATTCTGAGAGTGCCGACGAAGAAAATACCGTCAAAAATCTAATAAATAAAAATCGTTTGAAATGTAAAAATTTCAAGCCCGCCGTCGTTGAGGTATCCGACAAACAACAAATAAATAATATAGGTACAGATCAATTAGAAGGACTAAAGGAAAAAATAGTTTCCTATATTGAAAAAGAGCATTCAAAGATAAATATGCAAATTCCTTTTAGAACAGACATAAAGGGGAAAATAAATCTTATTCACGACAGGCCAATAAGGCCTAGCCGAAGTCCTTACAATTCACCATTTCTGGTAGTACCGAAGAAAGGAGAATATCAAGACTCGTTATTGATTATAAAAAATTAAATGAAAGTACTATACCTGACAGTTACCCAATGAAAGACCCATCAGTAATTCTATCCAACTAGGGGAAAGCAAAATATTTTTCAACAATAAATTTAGAATCAGGTTTTCATCAGATATTAATGAAAGAATCTGATGTCGAAAAAACATATTTTTCAATAAATAATGGAAAATACAAATTTTTAAAAATGCCATTCGGAGAAACAAATGCACCAAGAATTTTTCAGCGAGCAATGGATGACATCCTAAGAGAACAAAAAGGGAAAACATGCCATGTCTACATGGACGACATTATTATATTCTCAAATTCGATTGAACAACACTATGAGGACTTAAACAAAATTATAAATATATTATTAAATACAAACATGAAAATCTCTTTGGAAAAATCAAAGTTTTTAAACGCGAAACCAGTATTTTAGGATACATCGTTTCTTATAACGTCATTAAGACAGACCCAGAAAATATTGACACCATTACTAAGTATCCGCTTACAAAAAATATTCGGGAACTAAGAAGTTTCCTAGGCCTTACGGTCTATTATAGAAAATTTGTTTTAAAATACGCCTTCATAGCCAAACCTCTAACAAAATACCTTGTTAGTCATAATGGCAAAATTTCAAAAAGATTGTCAACAAAAATTTTAATTCAGCTAGAATTAGTTCAACCGGACTATAATAATAAACTTACCCTGACCACCGAAGCTTCGGACGTCGCAATTGGTGCAGTTTTATCTCAAGAAGGTAAACCGATTACTTTTATTTCAAAAAACTTATCTAAAACAGAACAAGTTTATGCAACTAATAAGAAAGAACTTTTAGCTATAGTACGGGCTCTTAAAAATCTAAGAAATTACTTATACGGAGTGATTGGAATTGAAATTCAAACCGATCATCAACCACTATCTTTCGCAATCTCTGATAAAAATCCTAATATAGAAATGAAACGCTGGTATTCCTTCATCGAAAGTTTCACTCCAAAAGTCATTTATTAACCAGGTACAACTAATGTATTTGCAGACGCCTTATCGAGGATTCAGATTAACAACATAACTGAAAGTAACGAATCGGTCTCAGATTCAGCAGAGAGTAATTTTGAGAATGTTATACAAGAAACCCGAAAACCCTTAAACCAGTTTAAGCAACAATTGCTAATAGCAACGGCGAGGTATACAATACATGAGTCCATTAATATATTCGAAAATACCAGACATATAGTAGAATTTGACACTTCCGAAAATTTGATATCAATCTTAAAAGAATGCATTCCTCCTAATATAACAGTAGGTATTCATTATACTTTAGGGGGCTTTCATAAAATTCAAAAACCACTTAAAGAAAATTTTATGAATAAATTTTTGTATACAAGAATATTTGTCCAAGGTGTGGAAAATTCTGAAGACAGAGCACTTATAATCGAAGAAACACATGGTAGAGCACACAGGGGACTTGATGAAAATTATAAACAAATCATTAGATTGTATTATTGTCCAAACTTACTCAAAAATTAAAAGAATATTTAAAAAATTGTACTATTTGCTATGAAAACAAATAGTACCGACATCCAATTAAAATTCCAATTGGAGGAGCCCCAATCCCAAGTAAAACAGTAAAACAATAAGGGGCAACGTCGTCCATCGATGCAACTCCAGAATAAACCTAATAACCAGCGGCAGTCGAATAATAATTGGCAGGCAAATAATAATCAAGGAAGAAATAACAATGTCAGGCCAATAATAATCCAGGAAGATATAATAATAATTATTATCAGAATAACAACCGTTCAAATTATTATCGCCCAAATCAAAATAGAGAGCAAACTCAAGCTCAAAAAAGGGAACCAGAGGAAACTGTAAATCAGCCAGCAAATAAAGTAACTAGATTAAATAATATTAATGGAGATCATTTTTTAAACGAGACCGCTACAGAGGAATGCCTTATTTAAATAGGATAGATAGAAAAACCGAGAAGCAGTTAAAAATTTTGATAGATACAAGAGCCACTGCTTGTTATATAAGGAAAAAGGGAATTTTTGAAAATAAAAATGAGTTATCAATATATAAAAAGGTAACTACAGTTCATGGGTACTCAGTTATTGAGTATTACCATATTATAACTATATTTTAAACACGACATTTATTTTATGAAATAGAAGGATTAGAATCTGATCTTCTAATTGGATTCAATTTACTAAGAAAAATTAGGGCTATAATAAATATAGCGAAGGGAGTTTTGGAATATAAAGGAAATAAAGAAAAGATGAAATAAGTTTAATTGAAGAAAAAATAATATTCTTCCACTAAAAGAATTTATTATAAAAAAATATTTTGATGAGAAAAGTAGAGAAGACACAGATTCATTATTTGTGGAAAATATTGAGAAAGGCTTGGGAACTAAAAATCAGAGAACGCCGGCGTAGAAATATCCGTCAACAAAAATACAAATATCTTGGGAACTAAAAATCCTGAGAGCGCCGACGTAGAAATATCCGTCAACAAAAATACAAATATCTTGGGAACTAAAAATTCTGAGAGTGCCGACGAAGAAAATACCGTCAAAAATCTAATAAATAAAAATCGTTTGAAATGTAAAAATTTCAAGCCCGCCGTCGTTGAGGTATCCGACAAACAACAAATAAATAATATAGGTACAGATCAATTAGAAGGACTAAAGGAAAAAATAGTTTCCTATATTGAAAAAGAGCATTCAAAGATAAATATGCAAATTCCTTTTAGAACAGACATAAAGGGGAAAATAAATCTTATTCACGACAGGCCAATAAGGCCTAGCCGAAGTCCTTACAATTCACCATTTCTGGTAGTACCGAAGAAAGGAGAATATCAAGACTCGTTATTGATTATAAAAAATTAAATGAAAGTACTATACCTGACAGTTACCCAATGAAAGACCCATCAGTAATTCTATCCAACTAGGGGAAAGCAAAATATTTTTCAACAATAAATTTAGAATCAGGTTTTCATCAGATATTAATGAAAGAATCTGATGTCGAAAAAACATATTTTTCAATAAATAATGGAAAATACAAATTTTTAAGAATGCCATTCGGAGAAACAAATGCACCAAGAATTTTTCAGCGAGCAATGGATGACATCCTAAGAGAACAAAAAGGGAAAACATGCCATGTCTACATGGACGACATTATTATATTCTCAAATTCGATTGAACAACACTATGAGGACTTAAACAAAATTATAAATATATTATTAAATACAAACATGAAAATCTCTTTGGAAAAATCAAAGTTTTTAAACGCGAAACCAGTATTTTAGGATACATCGTTTCTTATAACGTCATTAAGACAGACCCAGAAAATATTGACACCATTACTAAGTATCCGCTTACAAAAAATATTCGGGAACTAAGAAGTTTCCTAGGCCTTACGGTCTATTATAGAAAATTTGTTTTAAAATACGCCTTCATAGCCAAACCTCTAACAAAATACCTTGTTAGTCATAATGGCAAAATTTCAAAAAGATTGTCAACAAAAATTTTAATTCAGCTAGAATTAGTTCAATCGGACTATAATAAAAAACTTACCCTGACCATCGAAGCTTCGGACGTCGCAATTGGTGCAGTTTTATCTCAAGAAGGTAAACCGATTACTTTTATTTCAAAAACCTTATCTAAAACAGAACAAGTTTATGCAACTAATAAGAAAGAACTTTTAGCTATAGTACGGGCTCTTAAAAATCTAAGAAATTACTTATACGGAGTGATTGGAATTGAAATTCAAACCGATCATCAACCACTATCTTTCGCAATCTCTGATAAAAATCCTAATATAGAAATGAAACGCTGGTATTCCTTCATCGAAAGTTTCACTCCAAAAGTCATTTATTAACCAGGTACAACTAATGTATTTGCAGACGCCTTATCGAGGATTCAGATTAACAACATAACTGAAAGTAACGAATCGGTCTCAGATTCAGCAGAGAGTAATTTTGAGAATGTTATACAAGAAACCCGAAAACCCTTAAACCAGTTTAAGCAACAATTGCTAATAGCAACGGCGAGGTATACAATACATGAGTCGATTAATATATTCGAAAATACCAGACATATAGTAGAATTTGACACTTCCGAAAATTTGATATCAATCTTAAAAGAATGCATTCCTCCTAATATAACAGTAGGTATTCATTATACTTTAGGGGGCTTTCATAAAATTCAAAAACCACTTAAAGAAAATTTTATGAATAAATTTTTGTATACAAGAATATTTGTCCAAGGTGTGGAAAATTCTGAAGACAGAGCACTTATAATCGAAGAAACACATGGTAGAGCACACAGGGGACTTGATGAAAATTATAAACAAATCATTAGATTGTATTATTGTCCAAACTTACTCAAAAATTAAAAGAATATTTAAAAAATTGTACTATTTGCTATGAAAACAAATAGTACCGAGATCCAATTAAAATTCCAATTGGAGGAGCCCCAATCCCAAGTAAAACAGTAAAACAATAAGGGGCAACGTCGTCCATCGATGCAACTCCAGAATAAACCTAATAACCAGCGGCAGTCGAATAATAATTGGCAGGCAAATAATAATCAAGGAAGAAATAACAATGTCAGGCCAATAATAATCTAGGAAGATATAATAATAATTATTATCAGAATAACAACCGTTCAAATTATTATCGCCCAAATCAAAATAGAGAGCAAACTCAAGCTCAAAAAAGGGAACCAGAGGAAACTGTAAATCAGCCAGCAAATAAAGCAACTAGATTAAATAATATTAATGAAGATCATTTTTTAAACGAGACCGCTACAGAGGAATGCCTTATTTAAATAGGATAGATAGAAAAACCGAGAAGCAGTTAAAAATTTTGATAGATACAAGAGCCACTGCTTGTTATATAAGGAAAAAGGGAATTTTTGAAAATAAAAATGAGTTATCAATATATAAAAAGGTAACTACAGTTCATGGGTACTCAGTTATTGAGTATTACCATATTATAACTATATTTTAAACACGACATTTATTTTATGAAATAGAAGGATTAGAATCTGATCTTCTAATTGGATTCAATTTACTAAGAAAAATTAGAGCTATAATAAATATAGCGAAGGGAGTTTTGGAATATAAAGGAAATAAAGAAAAGATGAAATAAGTTTAATTGAAGAAAAAATAATATTCTTCCACTAAAAGAATTTATTATAAAAAAATATTTTGATGAGAAAAGTAGAGAAGACACAGATTCATTATTTGTGGAAAATATTAAGAAAGGCTTGGGAACTAAAAATCAGAGAACGCCGGCGTAGAAATATCCGTCAACAAAAATACAAATATCTTGGGAACTAAAAATCCTGAGAGCGCCGACGTAGAAATATCCGTCAACAAAAATACAAATATCTTGGGAACTAAAAATTCTGAGAGTACCGACGAAGAAAATACCGTCAAAAATCTAATAAATAAAAATCGTTTGAAATGTAAAAATTTCAAGCCCGCCGTCGTTGAGGTATCCGACAAACAACAAATAAATAATATAGGTACAGATCAATTAGAAGGACTAAAGGAAAAAATAGTTTCCTATATTGAAAAAGAGCATTCAAAGATAAATATGCAAATTCCTTTTAGAACAGACATAAAGGGGAAAATAAATCTTATTCACGACAGGCCAATAAGGCCTAGCCGAAGTCCTTACAATTCACCATTTCTGGTAGTACCGAAGAAAGGAGAATATCAAGACTCGTTATTGATTATAAAAAATTAAATGAAAGTACTATACCTGACAGTTACCCAATGAAAGACCCATCAGTAATTCTATCCAACTAGGGGAAAGCAAAATATTTTTCAACAATAAATTTAGAATCAGGTTTTCATCAGATATTAATGAAAGAATCTGATGTCGAAAAAACATATTTTTCAATAAATAATGGAAAATACAAATTTTTAAGAATGCCATTCGGAGAAACAAATGCACCAAGAATTTTTCAGCGAGCAATGGATGACATCCTAAGAGAACAAAAAGGGAAAACATGCCATGTCTACATGGACGACATTATTATATTCTCAAATTCGATTGAACAACACTATGAGGACTTAAACAAAATTATAAATATATTATTAAATACAAACATGAAAATCTCTTTGGAAAAATCAAAGTTTTTAAACGCGAAACCAGTATTTTAGGATACATCGTTTCTTATAACGTCATTAAGACAGACCCAGAAAATATTGACACCATTACTAAGTATCCGCTTACAAAAAATATTCGGGAACTAAGAAGTTTCCTAGGCCTTACGGGCTATTATAGAAAATTTGTTTTAAAATACGCCTTCATAGCCAAACCTCTAACAAAATACCTTGTTAGTCATAATGGCAAAATTTCAAAAAGATTGTCAACAAAAATTTTAATTCAGCTGGATGACCCAGCTATTAAAGCTTTTAACGAGCTGAAAGAAAATCTCATTGCTCAATTAGAATTAGTTCAACCGGACTATAATAAAAAACTTACCCTGACCACCGAAGCTTCGGACGTCGCAATTGGTGCAGTTTTATCTCAAGAAGGTAAACCTTATCTAAAACAGAACAAGTTTATGCAACTAATAAGAAAGAACTTTTAGCTATAGTACGGGCTCTTAAAAATCTAAGAAATTACTTATACGGAGTGATTGGAATTGAAATTCAAACCGATCATCAACCACTATCTTTCGCAATCTCTGATAAAAATCCTAATATAGAAATGAAACGCTGGTATTCCTTCATCGAAAGTTTCACTCCAAAAGTCATTTATTAACCAGGTACAACTAATGTATTTGCAGACGCCTTATCGAGGATTCAGATTAACAACATAACTGAAAGTAACGAATCGGTCTCAGATTCAGCAGAGAGTAATTTTGAGAATGTTATACAAGAAACCCGAAAACCCTTAAACCAGTTTAAGCAACAATTGCTAATAGCAACGGCGAGGTATACAATACATGAGTCGATTAATATATTCGAAAATACCAGACATATAGTAGAATTTGACACTTCCGAAAATTTGATATCAATCTTAAAAGAATGCATTCCTCCTAATATAACAGTAGGTATTCATTATACTTTAGGGGACTTTCATAGAATTCAAAAACCACTTAAAGAAAATTTTATGAATAAATTTTTGTATACAAGAATATTTGTCCAAGGTGTGGAAAATTCTGAAGACAGAGCACTTATAATCAAAGAAACACATGGTAGAGCACACAGGGGACTTGATGAAAATTATAAACAAATCATTAGATTGTATTATTGTCCAAACTTACTCAAAAAATTAAAAGAATATTTAATATTGCTATGAAAACAAATAGTACCGACATCCAATTAAAATTCCAACTGGAGGAGCCCCAATCCCAAGTAAAGAAGGAGAAAATTTACACATTGACATTTATAACGCGCAAAGTCTCACTTTCATAACTTGCATTGACGCTTATTCAAAATTTCTAGTAGCAAAAGAAATCCAAAATAAACTAAATATCGAAAACAGTGTAATGGAGTTACTTCAACGATTTCCACAAGCCAAAGTAATAATTACCAATAATGTACCGAGCTTTACCTCGGCCCAATTTAAATCTTTTGCACAAAGGTGCGGTTTAACTTCACATTACGCAGACCCGGGGCACAGTACCTCAAACGGTCAAGTTGAAAGGGCACATTCTACATTAACAGAATTAGCTCGATGCATTAAAGAAGAATTTAATTTAACTGACTATTCCGAAATAGTAATTAGAGCCGCTCAAGAATATAATCAGAGCATTCACTAAACAACGAACCAAAAACCCTTTGACGTACTATGCAATAAAATAGAGCACGATAATATTCCGCAAATTTTAAAATATACACAAGAAAAAATGTTAGAAATACACAATGATAACAGAAAAGAAAAACAATATCATGAAAAGAAACATGGGGAAAGAAATAAACTTAAGACTAGATATAAAAAACAAGTAGTTAAGAAAAATTTACCTAATAAAATAATAATCAACAGTAGAAATAGAATTATTCACAAAGATAAAATAAAATTCTAAATATTTATATATTACTCTTTTTTTTACCTTTTCCAGAAAATGTTTTATCAAATGCTCATACTACACCTTATTATATTTAGGAAATCAGAAATAATTGACTATACAAGTCACGAGTATCTTTTATTCAAGGACAATAAAGACGTATGATTCATACGCAGACTTATTCCATGTAACTACTTAAGTATTTATAAAGAAATAACAAATTAATCAACCTTGCTAAAATTGACGTTTTTAATACCAAAATTTTAAACAATGATGACATCATGGAAATATTAAAACATGAACAAAACTCAGTTATTACCGCTGACTTATTGGTCATCTCTGCACTTCATAAAGAATTCTCAATAATTAATATAAAATACCCAATAATAAAAAACAAATGTGAAATATATCACGCCAGAGCGATTTCTTAAACGATGGGAAACTAGTATTAAGCAATCAAATCGCAAAATGCGCAAATATGTTTTATGAAATGTCTAACTTTAAGAACGAACTTTTTAATAATTATTGCACTTTAATTAAGGAAAAAACTTGTTTTACCCGATTATTAAATGGTGAGAAATCAACTTGTAAAAAATAAGAGAAAAAAATAAAAAAATAGACATCATACAAGATGGTGCCATTCTTATAAATGGTAACAATGTTGTTAACAACTCCCATTTAAACGGATAATATTTAATAACATTTAATGGTACAACCAACATTAACAATATCTATTATACCAATTTGGAAAAAAAAAATTCTCGACTACATAACTACGAACCACTTCAAAAAATATGAAATATCCGATTACATTTTGTCAAATAACTCGGAGCTCTCTTTAGATAATTTAAATATCTTAAATCCTTTTATTAAAATTAATAATACCAAAATATCACTTACCTTTATATTATTAATTTTAATCATTATATATTTGATATTTTTACTTATTATAAAATACAGAAATGCTATATTATTTGTAACCAAAAAACAACGGCCAGAACCAGAAAAATGTATCAACCAAGAAAATTTTTTAACAGAATTAAGAGATCAATTAAATGAATTTCATATTGAATCGGGACGATCCATTTTAGAAGGGGAGAGTTATCCAACCACTAAAACCAGGCCACTTATGGTTTTTATAAACAAAAATTTCAATCTCTGCATTTGTCTTTGTTTTTGCCTTTGGCTTTGAGGTCCGATCTTGGCTTCCCAGCTAAGTTAAACAAATCAAAATTAAAGTAAACATCAGCTTCCGTTCGAAGCACAATCAATTGCGCCTTTTGCGTTCCAATTGTCCGCCAAATTGCATCGGTCAGCATAATTGAATTTCACTATAAGATGCGACAGTTTCATCTCAAGCTTTTAATGTAAACATAAATTGAAGTTCTAAAAGTTCAAAAAGAAAAGCTCCTGGTCGAGGTTTATTGGATTTAGTTCAAGATTAGAGTAGTGAGTCCGAATTTGATCGAGACCGCGATCGGTTGATAATCATAAAGAAGTATGAGAAGTGAATAAAAATAATTGTGTTAATAATTTTCAATAAAGGTCTTTCACCAAAATATATTCAAAAATAAAAATTATTATTTTTTTTTTTAATTTTTCCGGCTGGCAATTAACTGTCGCCCAACGTGGGGCCGCGTCATTTAAAAGTTACAAATAATTATTTAATGAAAAATAAGTTAATTATAAACGGAGCTCGCGCGGCCAATCACCCAACATTTTTAGTGGAAAAATCAAAAAATCCAACACCAACCGACGACACCTAACATTGTGACAGTGATCGTTGTTCAAAAATTAAATGGAAACTAATTGATGTAATAATCGATTAAAGACCGGGAAGTATATTAACGGTGGACCGAAAGATAAATTATTATAACACAAAAATCAAACAAAAAAAACTCAAAGAGAATCAAAACCAAAAACCAAAAATAAAAACTAAAAATATAGTGGCAAAAAAAAAGAAAAAAAACAAAAAGGGCCATCCCTCGTCAAAATCAGCACGACAATGATCAAACAAACTAAGGAAGGAAGATCAACCCACAACCTCTCAGAAGGAAGACCCCATCGGGACAGTTTCGTTAGGAATTAATTTAAAATAATAAAAAATTAAAAATTTTAATTTAAGTTCAGGGAATTCAGAAAAATAATATAATTGATAAAAATAATAAGTTAGATTTGCGAATTAAGGAATATCATCGAAAAACAATCTGGAACATTTAATAAATAGCTTTGGTGAATTAAAATTAAAAATGGCAACCGGAGGTCCAACACCAAATTCCTCTACAGGAAGTGTAGCCACAACTGGCAGCCTAACAGTGGCATTAATAAATAGATTAATAAATGTTCAGTTGAATGAAGTGGGCAAAAAAGAAAAGATTATAAAATACAAACAATCGACCCAACTATAAAGTGCGATACAACGCTTGAAGTGGTAAAATCTTTACCAAAGTAAATCTTTACACCTGGGAACCAACACAATATGTAGGTTGGAGGGAAGCTGCAGAAACTGCTATGAGTCTTTTTAAAATCCAAAGCGAACAATACTTTATTGCTTTAACAATTTTACGAAATAAAATTACGGGAGCTGCCCATGGTGCTCTTACTAATCATGGCACCGTTTTAAATTTTCAAGCAATCTTATCTAGATTGGATTTTGTATATAACGATAAACGACCAATACGTATTTTAGAGTCGGAACTAAGTATTCTCAGGCAGGGACGAATGACAGTCACTGAATACTATAGCGAAGTAAATAAAAAAATTACCTTACTAATAAAGAAAACCATAATGACACACGGAAAGGACAGTGTAATAACCAAAGAAACAAACAAAACAATAAGGGGCAACGTTCTACGAATATTTATATCCGGATTAAATGGATCTATCTCAGAAACTCTTTTCTCATTAAATACACCAGATTTGCCCAATTAGAATTAAACAATTTCCGTGATCAATTTGCGGTTTAATGGGTTTAAAAATGAAAATAAATATCAGGGAAACAACTTACGATTTGATCAAGTACGACAAAATAATAATAATAATAAAACGAGCAATATCCAAAGTTATAACTGGCCACAAAAGAGAAATTTTTGGCGAAACAACAACCAAAATAACACTCAAAAGCAACAATGTCGAGCCAATGGATGTTGATCCATCGATGCAACTCCAGAATAAACCTAATAACCAGCGGCAGTCGAATAATAATTGGCAGGCAAATAATAATCAAGGAAGAAATAACAATGTCAGGCCAATAATAATCCAGGAAGATATAATAATAATTATTATCAGAATAACAACCGTTCAAATTATTATCGCCCAAATCAAAATAGAGAGAAAACTCAAGCTCAAAAAAGGGAACCAGAGGGAACTGTAAATCAGCCAGCAAATAAAGTAACTAGATTAAATAATATTAATGAAGATAATTTTTTAAACGAGACCGCTACAGAGGAATGCCTTATTTAAATAGGATAGATAGAAAAACCGAGAAGCAGTTAAAAATTTTGATAGATACAAGAGCCAATACTTGTTATATAAGGAAAAAGGGAATTTTTGAAAATAAAAATGAGTTATCAATATATAAAAAGGTAACTACAGTTCATGGGTACTCAGTTATTGAGTATTACCATATTATAACTATATTTGAAACACGACATTTATTTTGTGAAATAGAAGGATTAGAATCTGATCTTCTAATTGGATTCAATTTACTAAGAAAAATTGGAGCTATAATAAATATAGCAAAGGGAGTTTTGGAATATAAAGGAAATAAAGAAAAGATGAAATAAGTTTAATTGAAGAAAACAATAACATTCTTCCACTAAAAGAATTTATTATAAAAGAATATTTTGATGAGAAAAGTACAGAAGACACAGATTCATTATTTGTGGAAAATATTGAGAAAGGCTTGGGAACTAAAAATCCAGAGAACGCCGGCGTAGAAATATCCGTCAACAAAAATACAAATATCTTGGGAACTAAAAATTCTGAGAGTGCCGACGAAGAAAATACCGTCAAAAATCTAATAAATAAAAATCGTTTGAAATGTAAAAATTTCAAGCCCGCCGTCGTTGAGGTATCCGACAAACAACAAATAAATAATATAGGTACAGATCAATTAGAAGGACTAAAGGAAAAAATAGTTTCCTATATTGAAAAAGAGCATTCAAAGATAAATATGCAAATTCCTTTTAGAACAGACATAAAGGGGGAAATAAATCTTATTCACGACAGGCCAATAAGGCCTAGCCGAAGTCCTTACAATTCACCATTTCTGGTAGTACCAAAAAAAGGAGAATATCAAGACTCGTTATTGATTATAAAAAATTAAATGAAATTACTATACCTGACAGGTACCCAATGAAAAACCCATCAGTAATTCTATCCAATTAGGGGAAAGCAAAATATTTTTCAACAGTAGATTTAGAATCAGGTTTTCATCAGATATTAATGAAAGAATCTGATGTCGAAAAAACATATTTTTCAATAAATAATGGAAAATACAAATTTTTAAGAATGCCATTCGGATTAACAAATGCACCAAGAACTTTTCAGCAAGCAATGGATGACATCCTAAGAGAACAAATAGGGAAAACATGGACGACAGTATTATATTCTCAAATTCGATTGAGCAACACTATGAAGACTTAAACAAAATTATAAATATATTATTAAATACAAACATGAAAATCTCTTTGGAAAAATCAAAGTTTTTAAACGCGAAACCAGTATTTTAGGATACATCGTTTCTTATAACGTCATTAAGACAGACCTAGAAAATATTGACACCATTACTAAGTATCCGCTTCCAAAAAATATTCGGGAACTAAGAAGTTTCCTAGGCCTTACGGGCTATTATAGAAAATTTGTTTTAAAATACGCCTTCATAGCCAAACCTCTAACAAAATACCTTGTTAGTCATAATGGCAAAATTTCAAAAAGATTGTCAACAATAATTTTAATTCAGCTGGATGACCGATTACTTTTATTTCAAAAACCTTATCTAAAACAGAACAAGTTTATGCAACTAATAAGAAAGAACTTTTAGCTATCGTACGGGCTCTTAAAAATCTAAGAAATTACTTATACGGAGTGATTGGAATTGAAATTCAAACCGATCATCAACCACTATCTTTCGCAATCTCTGATAAAAATCCTAATATAGAAATGAAACGCTGGTATTCCTTCATCGAAAGTTTCACTCCAAAAGTCATTTATTAACCAGGTACAACTAATGTAGTTGCAGACGCCTTATCGAGGATTCAGATTAACAACATAACTGAATGTAACGAATCGGTCTCAGATTCAGCAGAGAGTAGTTTTGAGAACCCGAAAACCCTTAACCGATCATTAACCACTATCTTTCGCAATCTCTGATAAAAATCCTAATATAGAAATGAAACGCTGGTATTCCTTCATCGAAAGTTTCACTTCAAAAGTCATTTATTAACCAGGTACAACTAATGTAGTTGCAGACGCCTTATCGAGGATTCAGATTAACAACATAACTGAATGTAACGAATCGGTCTCAGATTCAGCAGAGAGTAGTTTTGAGAACCCGAAAACCCTTAAACCAACAATTGCTAATAGCAACGGCGAGGTATACAATACATGAGTCGATTAATATATTCGAAAATACCAGACATATAGTAGAATTTGACACTTCCGAAAATTTGATATCAATCTTAAAAGAATGCATTCCTCCTAATATAACAGTAGGTATTCATTATACTTTAGGGGACTTTTATAGAATTCAAAAACCACTTAAAGAAAATTTTATGAATAAATTTTTGTATACAAGAATATTTGTCTAAGATGTGGAAAATTCTGAAGACAGAGCACTTATAATCGAAGAAACACATGGTAGAGCACACAGGGGACTTGATGAAAATTATAAACAAATCATTAGATTGTATTATTGTCCAAACTTACTCAAAAAATTAAAAGAATATTTAAAAAATTGTACTATTTGCTATGAAAACAAATAGTACCGACATCCAATTAAAATTCCAATTGGAGGAGCCCCAATCCCAAGTAAAGAAGGAGAAAATTTACACATTGACATTTATTACGCGCAAAGTCTCACTTTCATAACTTGCATTGACGCTTATTCAAAATTTCTAGTGGTAAAAGAAATCCAAAATAAACTAAATATCGAAAACAGTGTAATGGAGTTACTTCAACGATTTCCACAAGCCAAAGTAATAATTACCGATAATGTACCGAGCTTTACCTCGGCCCAATTTAAATCTTTTGCACTAAGGTGCGGTTTAACTTCACATTACGCAGACCCGGGGCACAGTACCTCAAACGGTCAAGTTGAAAGGGCACATTCTACATTAACAGAATTAGCTCGATGCATTAAAGCAGAATTTAATTTAACTGACTATTCCGAAATAGTAATTAGAGCCGCTCAAGAATATAATCAGGGCATTCACTAAACAACGAACCAAAAACCCTTTGACGTACTATACAATAAAATAGAGCACGATAATATTCCTCAAATTTTAAAATATACACAAGAAAAAATGTTAGAAATACGCAATGATAACAGAAAAGAAAAACAATATCATGTAGGACAGGTAGTTTATGAAAAGAAACATGGGGAAAGAAATAAACTTAACACTAGATATAAAAAACAAATAGTAAAGAAAAATTTACTTAACAAAATAATAATCAACAGTAGAAATCGAATTATTCAGAAAGATAATATAAAATTCTAAATATTTATATATTACTCTTTTTTTTACCTTTTCCAGAAAATGTTTTATCAAATGCTCATACTACACCTTATTATATTTACAAAATCAGAAATAATTGACTATACAAGTCACGAGTATCTTTTATTCAAGGACAATAAAGACGTATTGACATATGATTCATACGCAGACTTATTCCACGTAACTACTTAAGTTTTTATAAAGAAATAACAAAATTGGAATCAGATAATATAAAAAGGGATACTAATAAAAGATCTCAATGGGAAATTAGATATGATTTAGAAGTAATCGAATTAATTTTATCACAATTAATTTCAACTAGATCAAAATGAGGAATAAATGAGTTGGGCACTGTGTGGAAATGGTTAGCTTGAACTCCGGATCATGATGATTTTATGACAGTTCAGAATAATCAATGAATTAATTGAAAATAATAATTAGCAATCTATTTTCAATTCCAAATTGTTTAAAGAAATAAAATCTCTTTCTGATGATTTTAAAAATGTTTTCATTGATCAAGATTTACCACTGCCAAATCATCGCTTACGATTATTAACATTCGATCTGCAAAATTTAATTGACACAATCAACCTTGCTAAAATTGACGTTTTTAATACCAAAATTTTAAACAATGATGACATCATGGAAATATTAAAACATGAACAAACCCCAGTTATTATCGCTGACTTAATAGACATCTCTGTTTTTAAAATTGCACTTCATAAAGAATTCTCAAAAATTAATATAAAATACCCAATAATAAAAAACAGATGTGAAATATATCACGCCAAAGCGATTTCTTAAAACGATGGGAAACTAGTATTAAGCAATCAAATCGCAAAATGCGCAAATATGTTTTATGAAATGTCTAACTTTAAGAACGAACTTTTTAATAATTATTGCACTTTAATTAAGGAAAAAACTTGTTTTACCCGATTATTAAATGGTGAGAAATCAACTTGTAAAAAATAAGAGAAAAAAATAAAAAAAATAGACATCATACAAGATGGTGCCATTCTTATAAATGGTAACAATGTTGTTAACAACTCCCATTTAAACGGATAATATTTAATAACATTTAATGGTACAACCAACATTAACAATATCTATTATACCAATTTGGAAAAAAAAATTCTCGACTACATAACTACGAACCACTTCAAAAAATATGAAATATCCGATTACATTTTGTCAAATAACTCGGAACTCTCTTTAGATAATTTAAATATCTTAAATCCTTTCATTAAAATTAATAATACTAAAATATCACATACCTTTATATTATTAATTTTAATCATTATATATTTGATATTTTTACTTATTATAAAATACAGAAATGCTATATTATTTGTAACCAAAAAAAAACGGCCAGAACCAGAAAAATTTATTAACCAAGAAAATTTTTAAACAGAATTAAGAGATCAATTAAATGAATTTCATATTGAATCGGGACGATCCATTTTAGAAGAGGGAGAGTTATCCAACCAACAAAAATTTCAATCTCTGCATTTGTCTTTGTTTTTGCCTTCGGCTTTGAGGTCCGATCTTGGCTTCCCAGCTAAGTTAAACAAATCAAAATTAAAGTAAACATCAGCTTCCGTTCGAAGCACAACCAATTGCGCCTTTTGCGTTCCAATTGTCCGCCAAATTGCATCGGTCAGCATAATTGAATTTCACTATAAGATGCGACAGTTTCATCTCAAGCTTTTAATGTAAACATAAATTGAAGTTCTAAAAGTTCAAAAAGAAAAGCTCCTGGTCGAGGTTTATTGGATTTGGTTCAAGATTAGAGTAGTGAGTCCGAATTTGATCGAGACCGCGATCGGTTGATAATCATAAAGAAGTATGAGAAGTGAATTAAAATAATTGTGTTAATAATTTTCAATAAAGGTCTTTCACCAAAATATATTTAAAAATAAAAATTTTTATTTTTTTAAAATTTTTCCGGCTGACAATTAACTGGCGCCCAACGTGGGGCCGCGTCATTCAAAAGTTACAAATAATTATTTAATGAAAAATAAGTTAATTATAAACGGAGCTCGCGCGGCCAATCACCCAACATTTTTAGTGGACAAATCAAAAAATCCATCACCAACCGACGACGCCTAACATTGTGACAGTGATCGTTGTTCAAAAATTAAATGGAAATTAATTATTGTAATAATCGATTAAATCCGGGAAGTATATTAACGGTGGACCGAAAGATAAATTATTAACACAAAAATCAAACAAAAAAAAACCTAAAGAGAATCAAAACCAAAAATAAAAACTAAAAATACAGTGGCAAAAAAAAAAAGAAAAACAACAATAAGGGCCATCCCTCGCCAAAATCAGCACGACAACGATTAAACAAACTAAGGAAGGAAGATCAACCCACAACCTCTCAGAAGGAAGACCCCATCGGGACAGTTTCGTGCGGAATTAATTTAAAATAATAAAAAATTAAAAATTTTGTTCAGTTGAATGAAGTGAGCAAGAAAATAGAAGGTTTAGAAGGTAGATTAGCCACAGATGTAAACACTGTGGATGATTATAAAATACAAACAATCGACCCAACTATAAAGTGCGATACAACGCTTGAAGTGGTAAAATCTTTACCAAAGTAAATCTTTACACCTGGGAACCAACACAATATGTAGGTTGGAGGGAAGCTGCAGAAACTGCTATGAGTCTTTTTAAAATCCAAAGCGAACAATACTTTATTGCTTTAACAATTTTACAAAATAAAATTATGGGAGCTGCCCATGGTGCTCTTACTAATCATGGCACCGTTTTAAATTTTCAAGCAATCTTATCTAGATTGGATTTTGTATATAACGATAAACGACCAATACGTATTTTAGAGTCGGAACTAAGTATTCTCAGGCAGGGACGAATGACAGTCACTGAATACTATAGCGAAGTAAATAAAAAAATTACCTTACTAATAAAGAAAACCATAATGACACACGGAAAGGACAGTGAAATAACATAAGAAACAAACAAAACAATAAGGGGCAACGTTCTACGAATATTTATATCCGGATTAAATGGATCTATCTCAGAAACTCTTTTCTCATTAAATCCACCAGATTTTCCCAATTAGAATTAAACAATTTCCGTGATCAATTTGCGGTTTAATGGGTTTAAAAATGAAAATAAATATCAGGGAAACAACTTACGATTTGATCAAGTACGACAAAATAATAATAATAATAAAACGAGCAATATCCAAAGTTATAACTGGCCACAAAAGAGAAATTTTTGGCGAAACAACAACCAAAATAACACTCAAAAGCAACAATGTCGAGCCAATGGATGTTGATCCATCGATGCAACTCCAGAATAAACCTAATAACCAGCGGCAGTCGAATAATAATTGGCAGGCAAATAATAATCAAGGAAGAAATAACAATGTCAGGCCAATAATAATCCAGGAAGATATAATAATAATTATTATCAGAATAACAACCTTTCAAATTATTATCGCCCAAATCAAAATAGAGAGCAAACTCAAGCTCAAAAAAGGGAACCAGAGGGAACTGTAAATCAGTAAATATAGTTACTTTATTAAATAATATTAATGAAGATCATTTTTTAAACGAGACCGCTACAGAGGAATGCCTTATTTAAATAGGATAGATAGAAAAACCGAGAAGCAGTTAAAAATTTTTATAGATACAAGAGCCACTGCTTGTTATATAAGGAAAAAGGGAATTTTTGAAAATAAAAATGAGTTATCAATATATAAAAAGGTAACTACAGTTCATGGGTTCTCAGTTATTGAGTATTGCCATATTATAACTATTTGAAACACTACATTTATTTTATGAAATAGAAGGATTAGAATCTGACCTTCTAATTGGATTCAATTTACTAAGAAAAATTAGAGCTATAATAAATATAGCAAAGGGAGTTTTGGAATATAAAGGAAATAAAGAAAAGATGAAATAAGTTTAATTGAAGAAAAAATAATATTCTTCCACTAAAAGAATTTATTATAAAAAAATATTTTGATGAGAAAAGTAGAGAAGACACAGATTCATTATTTGTGGAAAATATTGAGAAAGGCTTGGGAACTAAAAATCAGAGAACGCCGGCGTAGAAATATCCGTCAACAAAAATACAAATATCTTGGGAACTTAAAATCCTAGGAGCGCCGACGTAGAAATATCCGTCAACAAAAATACAAATATCTTGGGAACTAAAAATTCTGAGAGTGCCGACGAAGAAAATACCGTCAAAAATCTAATAAATAAAAATCGTTTGAAATGTAAAAATTTCAAGCCCGCCGTCGTTGAGGTATCCGACAAACAACAAATAAATAATATAGGTACAGATCAATTAGAAGGACTAAAGGAAAAAATAGTTTCCTATATTGAAAAAGAGCATTCAAAGATAAATATGCAAATTCCTTTTAGAACAGACATAAAGGGGAAAATAAATCTTATTCACGACAGGCCAATAAGGCCTAGCCGAAGTCCTTACAATTCACCATTTCTGGTAGTACCGAAGAAAGGAGAATATCAAGACTCGTTATTGATTATAAAAAATTAAATGAAAGTACTATACCTGACAGTTACCCAATGAAAGACCCATCAGTTATTCTATCCAATTAGGGGAAAGCAAAATATTTTTCAACAATAAATTTAGAATCAGGTTTTCATCAGATATTAATGAAAGAATCTGATGTCGAAAAAACATATTTTTCAATAAATAATGGAAAATACAAATTTTTAAGAATGCCATTCGGAGAAACAAATGCACCAAGAATTTTTCAGCGAGCAATGGATGACATCCTAAGAGAACAAATAGGGAAAACATGCCATGTCTACATGGACGACATTATTATATTCTCAAATTCGATTGAACAACACTATGAGGACTTAAACAAAATTAAAAATATATTATTAAATACAAACATGAAAATCTCTTTGGAAAAATCAAAGTTTTTAAACGCGAAACCAGTATTTTAGGATACATCGTTTCTTATAACGTCATTAAGACAGACCCAGAAAATATTGACACTATTACTAAGTATCCGCTTCCAAAAAATATTCGGGAACTAAGAAGTTTCCTAGGCCTTACGGGATATTATAGAAAATTTGTTTTAAAATACGCTTTCTCAGCCAAACCTCTAACAAAATACCTTGTTAGTCACAATGGCAAAATTTCAAAAAGATTGTCAACAAAAATTTTAATTCAGCTGGATGACCCAGCTATTAAAGCTTTTAACGAGCTGAAAGAAAACCTCATTGCTCAATTAGAATTAGTTCAACCGGACTATAATAAAAAACTTACCCTGACCACCGAAGCTTCGGACGTCGCAATTGGTGCAGTTTTATCTCAAGAAGGTAAACCGATTACTTTTATTTCAAAAACCTTATCTAAAACAGAACAAGTTTATGCAACTAATAAGAAAGAACTTTTAGCTATAGTACGGGCTCTTAAAAATCTAAGAAATTACTTATACGGAGTGATTGGAATTGAAATTCAAACCGATCATCAACCACAATCTTTCGCAATCTCTGATAAAAATCCTAATATAGAAATGAAACGCTGGTATTCCTTCATCGAAAGTTTCACTCCAAAAGTCATTTATTAACCAGGTACAACTAATGTAGTTGCAGACGCCTTATCGAGGATTCAGATTAACAACATAACTGAATGTAACGAATCGGTCTCAGATTCAGCAGAGAGTAGTTTTGAGAACCCGAAAACCCTTAACCGATCATCAACCACTATCTTTCGCAATCTCTGATAAAAATCCTAATATAGAAATGAAACGCTGGTATTCCTTCATCGAAAGTTTCACTTCAAAAGTCATTTATTAACCAGGTACAACTAATGTAGTTGCAGACGCCTTATCGAGGATTCAGATTAACAACATAACTGAATGTAACGAATCGGTCTCAGATTCAGCAGAGAGTAGTTTTGAGAACCCGAAAACCCTTAAACCAACAATTGCTAATAGCAACGGCGAGGTATACAATACATGAGTCGATTAATATATTCGAAAATACCAGACATATAGTAGAATTCGACACTTCCGAAAATTTGATATCAATCTTAAAAGAATGCATTCCTCCTAATATAACAGTAGGTATTCATTATACTTTAGGGGACTTTTATAGAATTCAAAAACCACTTAAAGAAAATTTTATGAATAAATTGTTGTATACAAGAATATTTGTCTAAGATGTGGAAAATTCTGAAGACAGAGCACTTATAATCGAAGAAACACATGGTAGAGCACACAGGGGACTTGATGAAAATTATAAACAAATCATTAGATTGTATTATTGTCCAAACTTACTCAAAAAATTAAAAGAATATTTAAAAAATTGTACTATTTGCTATGAAAACAAATAGTACCGACATCCAATTAAAATTCCAATTGGAGGAGCCCCAATCCCAAGTAAAGAAGGAGAAAATTTACACATTGACATTTATTACGCGCAAAGTCTCACTTTCATAACTTGCATTGACGCTTATTCAAAATTTCTAGTAGTAAAAGAAATCCAAAATAAACTAAATATCGAAAACAGTGTAATGGAGTTACTTCAACGATTTCCACAAGCCAAAGTAATAATTACCAATAATGTACCGAGCTTTACCTCGGCCCAATTTAAATCTTTTGCATAAAGGTGCGGTTTAACTTCACATTACGCAGACCCGGGGCACAGTACCTCAAACGGTCAAGTTGAAAGGACACATTCTACATTAACAGAATTAGCTCGATGCATTAAAGAAGAATTTAATTTAACTGACTATTCAGAATATAATCAGGGCATTCACTCATCAACGAACCAAAAACCCTTTGACGTACTATACAATAAAATAGAGCACGATAATATTCCTCAAATTTTAAAATATACACAAGAAAAAATGTTAGAAATACACAATGATAACAGAAAAGAAAAACAATATCATGTAGGACAGGTAGTTTATGAAAAGAAACATGGGGAAAGAAATAAACTTAACACTAGATATAAAAAACAAATAGTTAAGAAAAATTTACCTAACAAAATAATAATCAACAGTAGAAATCGAATTATTCAGAAAGATAATATAAAATTCTAAATATTTATATATTACTCTTTTTTTTACCTTTCCCAGAAAATGTTTTATCAAATGCTCATACTACACCTTATCATATTTACAAAATCAGAAATAATTGACTATACAAGTCACGAGTATCTTTTATTCAAGGACAATAAAGACGTATTGACATATGATTCATACGCAGACTTATTCCACGTAACTACTTAAGTTTTTTATAAAGAAATAACAAAATTGGAATCAGATAATATAAAAAGGGATACTAATAAAAGATCTCAATGGGAAATTAGATATGATTTAGAAGTAATCGAATTAATTTTATCACAATTAATTTCAACTAGATCAAAATGAGGAATAAATGAGTTGGGCACTGTGTGGAAATGGTTAGCTTGAACTCCGGATCATGATGATTTTATGACAGTTCAGAATAAATAATCTATTATCAATTCCAAATTGTTTAAAGAAATAAAATCTCTTTCTGATGATTTAAAAAATGTTTTTATTGATCAAGATTTACCACTGCCAAATCATCGCTTACGATTATTAACATTCGATCTGCAAAATTGAATTGACACAATCAACCTTGCTAAAATTGACGCTTTTAATACCAAAATTTTAAACAATGATGACATCATGGAAATATTAAAACATGAACAAAACCCAGTTATTACCGCTGACTTAATGGACATCTCTGTTTTTAAAATTGCACTTCATAAAGAATTCTCAAAAATTAAAATAAAATACCCAATAATAAAAAACAGATGTGAAATATATCACGCCAGAGCGATTTCTTAAAACGATGGGAAACTAGTATTAAGCAATCAAATCGCAAAATGCGCAAATATGTTTTATGAAATGTCTTACTTTAAGAACGAACTTTTTAATAATTATTGCACTTTAATTAAGGAAAAAACTTGTTTTACCCGATTATTAAATAGTGAGAAATCAACTTGTAAAAAATAAGAGAAAAAAATAAAAAAAAATAGACATCATACAAGATGGTGCCATTCTTATAAATGGTAACAATGTTGTTAACAACTCCCATTTAAACGGATCATATTTAATAACATTTAATGGTACAACCAACATTAACAATATCTATTTTACCAATTCGGAAAAAAAATTCTCGACTACATAACTACGAACCACTTCAAAAAATATGAAATATCCGATTACATTTTGTCAAATAACTCGGAACTCTCTTTAGATAATTTAAATATCTTAAATCCTTTTATTAAAATTAATAATACTAAAATATCACTTACCTTTATATTATTAATTTTAATCATTATATATTTGATATTTTTACTTATTATAAAATACAGAAATGCTATATTATTTGTAACCAAAAAACAACGGCCAGAACCAGAAAAATATATTAACCAAGAAAATTTTTTAACAGAATTAAGAGATCAATTAAATGAATTTCATATTGAATCGGGACGATCCATTTTAGAAGAGGGAGAGTTATTCAACCACTAAAACCAGGCCACTTTTTATAAACAAAAATTTCAATCTCTGCATTTGTCTTTGTTTTTGTCTTTGGCTTTGAGGTCCGATCTTGGCTTCCCAGCTAAGTTAAACAAATCAAAATTAAAGTAAACATCAGCTTCCGTTCGAAGCACAATCAATTGCGCCTTTTGCGTTCCAATTGTCCGGCAAATTGCATCGGTCAGCATAATTGAATTTCACTATAAGATGGGACAGTTTCATCTCAAGCTTTTAATGTAAACATAAATTGAAGTTCTAAAAGTTCAAAAAGAAAAGCTCCTGGTCGAGGTTTATTGGATTTGGTTCAAGATTAGAGTAGTGAGCCCGAATTTGATCGAGACCGCGATCGGTTGATAATCGTAAAGAAGTATGAGAAGTAAATAAAAATAATTGTTTTAATAATTATCAATAAATTTCTTTCACCAAAATATATTTAAAATTTAAAAATTTATTTTTTTATTTAATTTTTCCGGCTTGCAATTAATTAACATGTCGGCAAATGCCGTGGATAAGCAATATAAAGTTGGCTAATGCATATGTAATAATTCTACTTGACAATTATTTTAATTAGCGGAGAGTATCGAAAGACTGTTTCTCTTAAGAATACCAATTCACTTAAACACAAAAAATATATGTCGCATTTTGTTTTGGAAATTCAAATTATAACGATTATTTGTTGGTACACTCTTGTTTTACTTCTTATTGCTTCTCGGTTCTTTCGTGCGAGACGGATACGCAATTCCGTTAGCGTAGTCTGGGCGTGGGCATGAGTGTGACAAATAGTGTTCGTCTTAACTCACCACACTATGCGTGTGTATTCGAGGGTAAAGGAAATGAGAAGGAACGAACGTGAGTTCGAGCGGCAGACTAAAAAGTGAAGCTGGAGATCACGCGCGCCAGAAAACGCTTCGCCGAAAGTCCAGTCGAGGACTTTGATACTAGATCTTCGTGATCAGAAGTGGGATTACGTCCGCCTCCATCCAAAGACGCAAATATCCTAGCAATCCTGGAATTGCAAAATCGTAATTTCGCAGAACTGATAAAACAAGTGCAGTGCATTCAAAATGAGCCAAAATATATCAAAGCCATTGCACTGCCAAAGTTCAACTCCGATCGTGCAGGATCAGACGCGTTGTCCTGGTGTTCAACAGTCGATTACATTTTTTCTGAAAGCCATCTCGTGGGTAGCGCTCTTGTAATGGCGCTCAGCAAATCACTGGAAGGCACCGCATCACACTGGCTCTCGCAGACATGTTTTCCCGGCATTACATGGACGCAGTTCCGAGAATTATTTTTGCAACATTTTTCTGGAACGGAGACTTTGGCCGCCACCGTTATGAATTTGCTAAATGGACGCCCAAATGAAGGAGAGTGCTTGTCGTTGTATGGGAGCAGAATGGTCACTTCCCTTATGACCCGCTGGAAGTCGCTCAGCGTCGAGCAAATTGCAGTATCTGTTACGTTGGCACACGCAGTTGGGGTAGATAAAAGATTGCGCCGTTTGGTCTTTACCACGGATATCCAAACCAGAAACGAGCTACATCAGGAACTCAAAGCCTTTTCGTTTGACGCCAGACAGAGCCAACAGAGAGACAACGTACCAGTACTACAAGGAAAAAGAATCAGCGCTATGCCTCACATCACGTGTTACAACTGTGGCAAACCCGGCCACAAGAAGGCGGAATGTCGCTTTAACAAAGAGACAACCCAGCGCCAACAATCTGGATAAATGTATCTACTGTCTGCCCGGATCGTCCGCCAGTCAAAAGCAACACCATCAAAGGTGTGAGCATATGCACCGTATTTGAGCCCTTAGGAACTTTACCGCAGTCTGGTGAGTCGTTCCAATTTTACTTCGACTCCGGAGCCGAATGCTCACTCATCAAAGAGACTGCATCGCTGAGATTATCAGGCACTAGAATAAACAACGTAGTGACATTAAGGAGTATAGGTGGTAACTCCGTTTGTAGCACTTTACAGATTATGGCAAATGTTTTGATTTGTGAGCGTTCACTTGAAATCTTATTTCACGTAGTTTTAGATAATCATATTAAATACGAAGCTTTGATTGGTCGTGAAAATTCTCTAATTCGTTTAAAAACGGTATTCCACAGAGCGTGATTACGGGACTGCTAGAAATTCGCTTGATTGATCAAAACAAGACGGTTCAGAGGCGCCCTTATCGTTTGAGTGTAGAGGAAAAAGAAAAGGTTAGACATTCTATTCAAGAGCTGTTGGATGCCAACATTATAAGACCAAGTTCCTCTTCTTTTGCGAGTCCGATATTACTTGTCCGAAAGAAAAATGGAACAGATAGTCTCTGTGTTGACTATCGGGAGCTTAATGCCAATACTGTTTCCGACAAGTATCCGTTGCCACTTATATCGGACCAGATAGCTAGGTTGAGTGGGGCTAGGTTTTTCCTGTGCATTGATATGCCCAGTGGTTTTCATCAGATCCCAATACATGCAAACTCTATCGAACGGACGGCTTTTGTAACTCCAGAAGGACAGTACGAGTACTTGGATATGCCTTTTGGGCTTAAAAATGCGCCTTTGGTATTCCAAAGCGCTATTAATCGTGCCTTAGGTGATCTGGCTTATAAATATGCCATTGTTTATATGGACGATGTAATGATAGTCGCCCGTACAAATGAAGAAGCTTTTGAGAGATTACAAATCAACCTGCGAACACTTGCCGAAGCAGGATTTTCCTTCAACATAAAGAAATGTTCCTTTCTAAAAACTTGTGTCGAATACTTAGGTTTTGAAGTTAGAGCAGGTGAGATTCTACCGAATCCCTGGAAAATACGAGCTCTAGTAGACTTACCGCCCCCGCAATCCGTCACTCAACTGAGACAATTTATTGGACTGGTCACGTATTTTCGTCAGTTTGTACCTAAGTTTTCACAGTTGCGAAAACCCCTCTATGTTCTTACTTCAGAAAGTATAACATTTTTATGGAAATTAGAGCATGAGCAGATACGACAGGAAGTGATTCGTATCCTGACTAGTGAACCCGTTCTGACTATTTTCGATCCCCTATTCCCTATTAAACTTCATACAGATGCGAGTGCTGATAGCTATGGCGCAATTTTGTTGCATAAAATCAAACACAAGCCTAGAGTTATCGAATACTTTAGTAAACGGACCTCGCCAGCGGAATCTCGTTATCATTCATACGAACTGGAAACAATTGCAGTTTACAATGCTATTAAGCATTTTCGCCATTACCTACAGGGTCGACATTTTGTCGTGTTTACTGACTGCAATTCGCTTAAAGCCTCTCGCACAGAAGCATAACTAACCCCGAGAGTTCATAGGTGGTGGTCATACATGAAATCTTTTGAGTTCGATATTCAGTATAGGCCAGGTGAAAGAATGGCTCACGTAGATTTTCTGTCCCGAAATCCTATATCAAAAGGTACAATGGAAAAACATATAGATTTGACAGATATCACTGACAATTGGTTGTTAGCTGAGCAGCAACGCGACGAGGAAACGTCGTCTATTGTTTCTAAATTGCGTAGCGATGATCTTGCTGAGGATTTGGCCAAAACGTATGAATTAAGGACAGGAACACTATATAGAAAAATTCAAAGGAATGGGAAAAGTCGTTGCCTCCCTATTATTCCAAAGCCGTTTAGGTGGTCTGCCGTTAATAATGTGCACGAGTCCATTATGCACCTTGGTGGGAGAAAGCCCTTGAGAAAATGTATGAGTATTATTGGTTCGAAAGGATGTCCAAGTACGTTCGCAAATTTGTCGACAACTGTATTACATGCAGACTCTCAAAATCTCCATCTGGCAGGGTACAAGCTGAATTGCATCCTATACCGAAAATTGACATCCCGTGGCATACAGTCCACATGGACTGTTGGGAAATAGTTCGTCTTTATGTTGAATTTAAATAGTATTACATTTGCTTCTTCACTTTTGCATATTTACCTATAACCTATTTTTACCTATTACCTATAGTACCTATTTTTGCGCACATCATTGTATTGTAACCATTTGGGAGCTTTAAGCTCACACGCATAGCCGAAATTGCAGTGCAATGCGTTAGTATTAGAACATCACGCGATCGCTTTTCTGTTCTTTTTCTGCACGTTTTGCAAGCCGGCTGCATTCGCTTGTTGATATTAA
The DNA here is from genome assembly GCF_025231255.1 of Drosophila biarmipes. NCBI lineage: Eukaryota > Metazoa > Arthropoda > Insecta > Diptera > Drosophilidae > Drosophila > Drosophila biarmipes. The sequence goes on from NW_026114530.1 coordinate 159,675, forward strand.
CCGCAACCGCTCGCTGATAGCAACCCCGCTTAAAGTATTGTAAACCCGCTAAATAGTGAAAATAAATGCATAAAACTATAATAAAAACCATAATACAGTCCACTATTCATAAACATAACAAATTTTGGTCCTTTTGGAGCCGGATACCCGCGTTTATTTGTGCATTTAATTTTGTGAACATTAGAGACAAATTTACCGTTTTTTCGTCATGAACGCGATAATGCATAGAACGATTCAACAACGTGGTGCCTGCAAGGGGCAAATAACGCGCACCCTCAACAGTGCTGTGGAGTTTTCACAAAGATGTGAGAATGTGGAAACATTGCAATTCAAGCTGGAGCGTTTGGTCGCCACTTTCAACCACTTTATGGAGCTCTCAGATGAGTTAGTGGAATTTCACTTGGAGGAGGGATATGAAGACCCTGGATTGGACATACCCGAATACGAAGACAAGTTCTACGCCGCGCATGCTATTTTTAGTAACGCCATCAAGGACATGGGAGGTCAGGATCATGGACAGGACCAGTCGAACATTCTACTTTCAAGTACAGTGGAACGCCTATTTGAGGGACAAAACAACCTTTTGGAGAAAATTCATACTTCATCGGGAACTGCTGATTTAAGGTTTGAGAAAATTCGGATTCCCACATTTTCTGGTAAATATGAGGATTGGAGCCAGTTTAGTGATCTGTTCTTAAGCTCAGTAAATAGTAACGAAAAGCTCTCCAAGTGCCAAAAGTTTCATTATCTCAAATCATATCTGGAGGGAGAAGCACTGTCCCTAATTAAACATATTTCCGTCTGTAATGATAATTACCAAGACGCATGGGAAAAATTAGAAAATCGTTATAATAAAAGGTCGCTCATCGCTCGATCGTTTGTTCAGAATTTTTTATCGTTGCCAACCGCTAACAATTTGAATATTGCAGAATTACGCAAGGTAATTGACTCGGCCGACGAATGCATTCGAGGCTTACATGCGCTGAACTGTGACAGCCGCGATGTATGGCTCATTCATATTTTGCTGTCAAAGTTAGGTTCAGAAATTAAACAAGCTTGGGCCAACTGCAGTTTATCGGCCACTGAAAACGTCACCATAGAGGAGCTGTTCGCCTTTCTTTTCGCTCATTGTGATACTTTGGAATCTTGTCAGGATTTACCCGCAATGCAACCCTCAAGACCAGCCCAGAGTAGACGCCGCCAAGCCGCTTTTCATGCCAGTGGATCAACTCAGTCGTCTCGCGAATGTATATATTGCCAAGGACAGCATTCTATATATTCATGCAATGAATTCAAGGCACTGGATGTAGTCAGCCGCCGCACCTTCGCCAAGGATACAAAATTATGCTTCAACTGCTTGAGTCGATCGCATCAAGTCAGGGATTGTAATTCATCGAACACTTGCCGTCAGTGCAACGCTAAGCATCACACGTTAGTACACCCGATTGAAGCAAGATCGGTTCCTGTGGCACCTGCGCACTCGACTGCCGCTGATACGAATACTGCCGCTGTTAGCCATCATATTTTGGAGAGGGCCAACAATCCAGCCCTACTGCCAACTGTTGTCGCCAATGTTATTGACACATGGGGAAACGAGACCTCGTGTAGGTTATTGCTCGATACTGGATCAACAATAACCATGGTATCTGAGTCGTTTATCCAAAGGATCGGAATTCCTCGCACGCATGCCCGCATTTCGGTAGTTGGTTTAGGTGCTAACCCGGCTGGTGTTAGCCGAGGTCGCGCTAGCTTCACCTTACTCTCAAGAACCACGACTGCATCATTGGAAGTCTCTTGTCTAATTATGAGTTCTCTAACTTCTACGATTCCAGCTCAGCAGGTCAAATCAAATGCAACTATTTGGACCAAGATTCGCAGCCTACCGCTAGCTGACCCGACGTTTGGATCTCCGGGCAAAATCGACGTTATCTTAGGCGCTGATCAGCTGTGGAACTTATATACTGGACATCGCCGAGAGTTTGGTATCGAATACCCCATCGCACTGCATACTAATTTTGGTTGGGTTATTACAGGCAGCTACACTGATGGTAACAAAGCATCTACGCACGCACAAGTTCATCACGCTTATGAAGATTTGGATTCCTTAGTTCGCTCATTTATGGACATGGAACAAGTGCATCCGAGTAAAACAACGATAGACGCCAGTGATCCCGCCGAACAACATTTTCTGAAAACACATGCTCGTAGAGAAGATGGTGTTTATATTGTTCAATACCCATTCAAGGAGCCCCGCACGCCAATTGGCTCCACTTTGCCACAGGCTTTAAACCGCTTCGCCGCTTTGGAAAGGAAATTTAGAAGATTCCCCGCACTCAAACAACAATATGTGGATTTCATGGATGATTATTTAAATCGAGGACATATGGAATTGATTCCGGCTGCTGCAGGCGGTGAGGATCCCGCACTTTACAACTATTTGGCACACCATGCAGTTTTTAAGCCAGATAGTACTACCACACGTTGCCGAGTGGTATTTGACGGCTCTGGAAAGGATTCCACGGGTCATTCTCTTAATTCGCGACTGCATATAGGACCGCCTATTCAACGGGACTTAATTGGAGTATGCCTTCGATTTCGTCAGCATCGTTATGTATTTTGTGCAGACATCGAGAAGATGTTTAGAGGCATTTTGGTGTCGGACGAACATACACAGTACCAACGCATAGTTTGGAGGAAGGATGAAAACGCTACGATGGATCATTATCGACTGTTGACAGTAACATATGGATTAGCTTCATCGCCGTTTATTGCAGTTCGAGTTCTTAAACAGCTCTCGAATGACTATGCCGAATTGTATCCCACCGCTGCTGTCGTGCTCAACAGAGACGCGTACGTTGATGATATTCCTACTGGATGCGACAACATCAAGGATCTCATTGCACTCAAAGATGAATTGATTCTGCTTCTTAGCGAAGCTCAATTCAAATTGCGAAAGTGGAGCTCAAACTGTTACGCCCTTTTAAAGTCGTTGCCAAAGGAGATTTGTGAGTATCCACCAGAGGATTTAGAGGAAGACCGCTCAATTCGATTTGTTAAAGTCCTGGGATTGTGTTGGGAACCAAAACCGGACTATATTTTCTTCAAATTAGAAACCCCCGCATTTACGACTGCTCTTACTAAACGCATATTGCTTTCAGAACTAGCCAAGATCTACGACCCGCTGGGTTTGCTTTCGCCAACTGTTGTTTTTCTGAAGATCCTATTTCAAGATAGTTGGCTAAGTTCTGTCGATTGGAATGAAGTACTACCGCAGCAAATATGTACACGATGGCAACAGTTTGCATCGGAAATGCATTTATTGGAAACTTGTCGAGTTCCTCGCTACATATCTGCACCACATCAAGAAATGGAACTGCACGGATTTGCTGATGCATCATCTCAAGCGTATGCTGCCGTCATCTATAGCCGCGTCGAAGTCAACAATGGATATGCTGTCAAACTGATTATGGCTAAAACTCGCGTAGCCCCTATTAAGCCTATCTCCATTCCGCGACTAGAGTTAAACGCAGCTCATTTACTCTCTAAACTGATTTATCTGGTCAAGCAATCATTAACTGTTCCTATTTCCAGAATTAATTGTTGGTCAGACTCTGAAATAGTCCTGCATTGGCTATCTTCTCCGCCTAGGACTTGGAACACCTATGTTTGCAACCGCACTGCTGAAATTCTAGAGGTTTGCCCACGCAGCTGCTGGCAACATATTCGAAGTGGTGATAATCCCGCAGACTGCGCATCGCGAGGAGTACTGCCAAAGGACCTCGTGGATCATCAAATATGGTGGAATGGACCACCTTGGCTATCTCAGTCACGTTCAGCTTGGCCACCTGTTAAAGCTAAGTTTGTTCTGTCGACAGAAGGAGAGGCCTGCCTAGAGATGAAGGCTGAAACGAAAGTTAATCTACACATTTCCGACGACGGAAATTCGCTATCTTGTATGATCAACAAATCCTCCTCATGGTCCCGTTTATTAAGGATAGTCAGCTACTGCCTTCGCTTCGTTCATCGTCTTCGTGAGAGGAATCGACTTTCACCATTCCTATCGGCGTGGGAGCTACAATATGCACGAGCTAAGATCTTTACGCACGCTCAAAAGGAGTTCTTCAACGTGGAGTACCAGCAGTTAACTACCGGACAGCCATTGTCGAAGAAATCGAAGTTGATCCGCTACACACCCTTTTTAGACGAGCAGAGAGTAATGCGTGTTGGTGGTCGCATCGATAATTCTATAGCTACTTATGACGCAAAGCATCCCATTCTCCTTCCTAAGGAATCTCCAATAGCTGGTCTGCTAGTTCGCTATCAACATGCTGCATTGTTACACGCTGGAGTCGAATACACGTTTCATAGTCTACGCCAAAGGTATTGGATTCTAGGAGCTCGGAACCTCGTCCGCAAAACTGTATTCAATTGCAGAACTTGCTTTCTGCAGCGAAGACACACGAGTTCTCAGCTTATGGCTGATTTACCGGAGTTTCGAGTTCAACCCGCCCGTTGTTTTCTGCACACTGGATTGGATTATGCTGGACCTGTGTCGATCAAAACATCGACAGGCCGGACACCAAGATTTGGCAAAGCTTGGTTTGCGATCTTTGTCTGCCTATCTACAAAAGCGATTCACATAGAATTGGTCAGCGATTTGACGACATCCGCCTTTATAGCCGCTTTCAAACGCTTTTGGTCTCGACGTGGACCTATATCAGATTTATACTCGGACAATGGAACGACTTTCCATGGAGCCAAAAGAGATTTAGCTGAAATGCAACGAATGGCAATAGCTCAAAGTCAAGATGAAGAAATTTCAAGCTTCATGGCCAGCCACGAGATTAATTGGCATTTCATTCCGCCATCTGCTCCCCATTTCGGAGGCATTTGGGAGACTGGTGTGAGATCCATAAAGCTGCACTTAAAACGAGTCATTGGCAGCAGTGCCTTGACATTCGAGGAGTATTCGACCCTGTTAATTCAGATTGAAGGGCTTCTGAACTCTCGCCCTTTATGCGCACCTAGCGATCACAGTCTTAACCCGCTAACTCCTTCTCATTTTCTAACAGGTCAGCCTCTCACTTCGGTACCAGAACCATCTTTCCTGGATGTAAATATCAACAGACTGCAGCGCTGGAGACAACTACAGGCCAAGGTTCAAGGTTTCTGGAAACGTTGGAATCTCGAGTATCTCAGCACGCTTCAACCTCGCACGAAATGGCATCAAGATGCTCCAAATGTTGCCGTGGACACACTGGTTGTGCTGAAGGAGCCCAATCAACCGCCAAGCAAGTGGATGCTAGGACGAGTCACCGAAGTTCATCCTGGCCAGGATCAGAGGGTTCGGGTGGTCACCGTTAAAACCGCCAAGGGAATCTACAAGCGCCCTATTACGAAAATTGCTGTGCTTCCTTTGAACTGAACCGTCGTTCAGGGGGGCCGGTATGTTGGGAAATAGTTCGTCTTTATGTTGAATTTAAATAGTATTACATTTGCTTCTTCACTTTTGCATATTTACCTATAACCTATTTTTACCTATTACCTATAGTACCTATTTTTGCGCACATCATTGTATTGTAACCATTTGGGAGCTTTAAGCTCACACGCATAGCCGAAATTGCAGTGCAATGCGTTAGTATTAGAACATCACGCGATCGCTTTTCTGTTCTTTTTCTGCACGTTTTGCAAGCCGGCTGCATTCGCTTGTTGATATTAACCGCAACCGCTCGCTGATAGCAACCCCGCTTAAAGTATTGTAAACCCGCTAAATAGTGAAAATAAATGCATAAAACTATAATAAAAACCATAATACAGTCCACTATTCATAAACATGGACCTTACAGGGAAGCTTAGTGGTAAAAATGATCAGAAGGAGTATATAATCGTATCAATAGACGCGTTCACGAAGTTTGTCTCTTTGTCCCATACAGTGAGGCTGGATACAGAAAGTTGTATTAAAGCTTTAAAGTCCCTAATATCGTTGTTTGGTGTTCCTTCTCGTCTGATTGCAGATCAGAGACGGAGTTTTTCTAGATTTACATTTGATCGCCACAGGCGGTAGCCGGGCCAATGGCCAAGTAGAGCGAGTTATGAGTACTCTAAAATTTATGCTAAAGGTGGTTGAGACAGGTCAGGGGTCATGGCAGGATGCTCTTTGCAAGATTCAACTGGCTCTTAATCGTACTCCCAATAGAGTGACTAAGGTAAGCCCTTTAAAAATGCTTGTTGGCAAGGAAGCAAGGCCATTTGGTCTCGTACCTATTGTCGAAAATTAAAATGTTGTTGATATTGACCAAGTTAGAGAAATGGCAAAACAAAACATGGAAAAGAATGCCTGTTATGATAGAGCTAGATTTGATAAATCTAAGGCTACTATTATAAGACACAAGGTCGGTGACTATGTATTGCTTAAAAACGAAGAGCGTCATCCGACAAAACTAGACCCTTAGACCATTCTTAGTGACCGAAATATTAGAAGGAGATCGGTATAGACTTAAGGCGTTAAATAATAATAGGACACATAAATATACTCACGAATTTTTTAGGCGTATGCCAGAGAAGGGGATTGCCACAGAATTGGATGATGAGTGTGATGATGAAGAAGCCATGGAGCTTAATGATGAAGGTGGTGATGGAGATACCTTAGATCAAGCCGGTGAGGGCTGTAATTTTGAAAAGGAATGAAATTTTTAAAATGATCAGTGAATTGTTATTTGGCCGGCTTATGAATCAAACTGCGAGCTATTTATGATGGCCGGTTTGCCCAGATATAAGCTGTGCGCTAAATGAACACACCTATTGACTGGCCAGTTAATCTTATGGGACTGCTAGAAATTCGCTTGATTGATCAAAACAAGACGGTTCAGAGGCGCCCTTATCGTTTGAGTGTAGAGGAAAAAGAAAAGGTTAGACATTCTATTCAAGAGCTGTTGGATGCCAACATTATAAGACCAAGTTCCTCTTCTTTTGCGAGTCCGATATTACTTGTCCGAAAGAAAAATGGAACAGATAGTCTCTGTGTTGACTATCGGGAGCTTAATGCCAATACTGTTTCCGACAAGTATCCGTTGCCACTTATATCGGACCAGATAGCTAGGTTGAGTGGGGCTAGGTTTTTCCTGTGCATTGATATGCCCAGTGGTTTTCATCAGATCCCAATACATGCAAACTCTATCGAACGGACGGCTTTTGTAACTCCAGAAGGACAGTACGAGTACTTGGATATGCCTTTTGGGCTTAAAAATGCGCCTTTGGTATTCCAAAGCGCTATTAATCGTGCCTTAGGTGATCTGGCTTATAAATATGCCATTGTTTATATGGACGATGTAATGATAGTCGCCCGTACAAATGAAGAAGCTTTTGAGAGATTACAAATCAACCTGCGAACACTAGCCGAAGCAGGATTTTCCTTCAACATAAAGAAATGTTCCTTTCTAAAAACTTGTGTCGAATACTTAGGTTTTGAAGTTAGAGCAGGTGAGATTCTACCGAATCCCTGGAAAATACGAGCTCTAGTAGACTTACCGCCCCCGCAATCCGTCACTCAACTGAGACAATTTATTGGACTGGTCACGTATTTTCGTCAGTTTGTACCTAAGTTTTCACAGTTGCGAAAACCCCTCTATGTTCTTACTTCAGAAAGTATAACATTTTTATGGAAATTAGAGCATGAGCAGATACGACAGGAAGTGATTCGTATCCTGACTAGTGAACCCGTTCTGACTATTTTCGATCCCCTATTCCCTATTAAACTTCATACAGATGCGAGTGCTGATAGCTATGGCGCAATTTTGTTGCATAAAATCAAACACAAGCCTAGAGTTATCGAATACTTTAGTAAACGGACCTCGCCAGCGGAATCTCGTTATCATTCATACGAACTGGAAACAATTGCAGTTTACAATGCTATTAAGCATTTTCGCCATTACCTACAGGGTCGACATTTTGTCGTGTTTACTGACTGCAATTCGCTTAAAGCCTCTCGCACAGAAGCATAACTAACCCCGAGAGTTCATAGGTGGTGGTCATACATGAAATCTTTTGAGTTCGATATTCAGTATAGGCCAGGTGAAAGAATGGCTCACGTAGATTTTCTGTCCCGAAATCCTATATCAAATCCTATGTCAAAAGGTACAATGGAAAAACATATAGATTTGACAGATATCACTGACAATTGGTTGTTAGCTGAGCAGCAACGCGACGAGGAAACGTCGTCTATTGTTTCTAAATTGCGTAGCGATGATCTTGCTGAGGATTTGGCCAAAACGTATGAATTAAGGACAGGAACACTATATAGAAAAATTCAAAGGAATGGGAAAAGTCGTTGCCTCCCTATTATTCCAAAGCCGTTTAGGTGGTCTGCCGTTAATAATGTGCACGAGTCCATTATGCACCTTGGTGGGAGAAAGCCCTTGAAAAAATGTATGAGTATTATTGGTTCGAAAGGATGTCCAAGTACGTTCGCAAATTTGTCGACAACTGTATTACATGCAGACTCTCAAAATCTCCATCTGGCAGGGTACAAGCTGAATTGCATCCTATACCGAAAATTGACATCTCGTGGCATACAGTCCACATGGACCTTACAGGGAAGCTTAGTGGTAAAAATGATCAGAAGGAGTATATAATCGTATCAATAGACGCGTTCACGAAGTTTGTCTCTTTGTCCCATACAGTGAGGCTGGATACAGAAAGTTGTATTAAAGCTTTAAAGTCCCTAATATCGTTGTTTGGTGTTCCTTCTCGTCTGATTGCAGATCAGAGACGGAGTTTTTCTAGATTTACATTTGATCGCCACAGGCGGTAGCCGGGCCAATGGCCAAGTAGAGCGAGTTATGAGTACTCTAAAATTTATGCTAAAGGTGGTTGAGACAGGTCAGGGGTCATGGCAGGATGCTCTTTGCAAGATTCAACTGGCTCTTAATCGTACTCCCAATAGAGTGACTAAGGTAAGCCCTTTAAAAATGCTTGTTGGCAAGGAAGCAAGGCCATTTGGTCTCGTACCTATTGTCGAAAATTAAAATGTTGTTGATATTGACCAAGTTAGAGAAATGGCAAAACAAAACATGGAAAAGAATGCCTGTTATGATAGAGCTAGATTTGATAAATCTAAGGCTACTATTATAAGACACAAGGTCGGTGACTATGTATTGCTTAAAAACGAAGAGCGTCATCCGACAAAACTAGACCCTTAGACCATTCTTAGTGACCGAAATATTAGAAGGAGATCGGTATAGACTTAAGGCGTTAAATAATAATAGGACACATAAATATACTCACGAATTTTTTAGGCGTATGCCAGAGAAGGGGATTGCCACAGAATTGGATGATGAGTGTGATGATGAAGAAGCCATGGAGCTTAATGATGAAGGTGGTGATGGAGATACCTTAGATCAAGCCGGTGAGGGCTGTAATTTTGAAAAGGAATGAAATTTTTTAAATGATCAGTGAATTGTTATTTGGCCGGCTTATGAATCAAACTGCGAGCTATTTATGATGGCCGGTTTGCCCAGATATAAGCTGTGCGCTAAATGAACACACCTATTGACTGGCCAGTTAATCTTATGGGACTGCTAGAAATTCGCTTGATTGATCAAAACAAGACGGTTCAGAGGCGCCCTTATCGTTTGAGTGTAGAGGAAAAAGAAAAGGTTAGACATTCTATTCAAGAGCTGTTGGATGCCAACATTATAAGACCAAGTTCCTCTTCTTTTGCGAGTCCGATATTACTTGTCCGAAAGAAAAATGGAACAGATAGTCTCTGTGTTGACTATCGGGAGCTTAATGCCAATACTGTTTCCGACAAGTATCCGTTGCCACTTATATCGGACCAGATAGCTAGGTTGAGTGGGGCTAGGTTTTTCCTGTGCATTGATATGCCCAGTGGTTTTCATCAGATCCCAATACATGCAAACTCTATCGAACGGACGGCTTTTGTAACTCCAGAAGGACAGTACGAGTACTTGGATATGCCTTTTGGGCTTAAAAATGCGCCTTTGGTATTCCAAAGCGCTATTAATCGTGCCTTAGGTGATCTGGCTTATAAATATGCCATTGTTTATATGGACGATGTAATGATAGTCGCCCGTACAAATGAAGAAGCTTTTGAGAGATTACAAATCAACCTGCGAACACTAGCCGAAGCAGGATTTTCCTTCAACATAAAGAAATGTTCCTTTCTAAAAACTTGTGTCGAATACTTAGGTTTTGAAGTTAGAGCAGGTGAGATTCTACCGAATCCCTGGAAAATACGAGCTCTAGTAGACTTACCGCCCCCGCAATCCGTCACTCAACTGAGACAATTTATTGGACTGGTCACGTATTTTCGTCAGTTTGTACCTAAGTTTTCACAGTTGCGAAAACCCCTCTATGTTCTTACTTCAGAAAGTATAACATTTTTATGGAAATTAGAGCATGAGCAGATACGACAGGAAGTGATTCGTATCCTGACTAGTGAACCCGTTCTGACTATTTTCGATCCCCTATTCCCTATTAAACTTCATACAGATGCGAGTGCTGATAGCTATGGCGCAATTTTGTTGCATAAAATCAAACACAAGCCTAGAGTTATCGAATACTTTAGTAAACGGACCTCGCCAGCGGAATCTCGTTATCATTCATACGAACTGGAAACAATTGCAGTTTACAATGCTATTAAGCATTTTCGCCATTACCTACAGGGTCGACATTTTGTCGTGTTTACTGACTGCAATTCGCTTAAAGCCTCTCGCACAGAAGCATAACTAACCCCGAGAGTTCATAGGTGGTGGTCATACATGAAATCTTTTGAGTTCGATATTCAGTATAGGCCAGGTGAAAGAATGGCTCACGTAGATTTTCTGTCCCGAAATCCTATATCAAATCCTATGTCAAAAGGTACAATGGAAAAACATATAGATTTGACAGATATCACTGACAATTGGTTGTTAGCTGAGCAGCAACGCGACGAGGAAACGTCGTCTATTGTTTCTAAATTGCGTAGCGATGATCTTGCTGAGGATTTGGCCAAAACGTATGAATTAAGGACAGGAACACTATATAGAAAAATTCAAAGGAATGGGAAAAGTCGTTGCCTCCCTATTATTCCAAAGCCGTTTAGGTGGTCTGCCGTTAATAATGTGCACGAGTCCATTATGCACCTTGGTGGGAGAAAGCCCTTGAAAAAATGTATGAGTATTATTGGTTCGAAAGGATGTCCAAGTACGTTCGCAAATTTGTCGACAACTGTATTACATGCAGACTCTCAAAATCTCCATCTGGCAGGGTACAAGCTGAATTGCATCCTATACCGAAAATTGACATCTCGTGGCATACAGTCCACATGGACCTTACAGGGAAGCTTAGTGGTAAAAATGATCAGAAGGAGTATATAATCGTATCAATAGACGCGTTCACGAAGTTTGTCTCTTTGTCCCATACAGTGAGGCTGGATACAGAAAGTTGTATTAAAGCTTTAAAGTCCCTAATATCGTTGTTTGGTGTTCCTTCTCGTCTGATTGCAGATCAGAGACGGAGTTTTTCTAGATTTACATTTGATCGCCACAGGCGGTAGCCGGGCCAATGGCCAAGTAGAGCGAGTTATGAGTACTCTAAAATTTATGCTAAAGGTGGTTGAGACAGGTCAGGGGTCATGGCAGGATGCTCTTTGCAAGATTCAACTGGCTCTTAATCGTACTCCCAATAGAGTGACTAAGGTAAGCCCTTTAAAAATGCTTGTTGGCAAGGAAGCAAGGCCATTTGGTCTCGTACCTATTGTCGAAAATTAAAATGTTGTTGATATTGACCAAGTTAGAGAAATGGCAAAACAAAACATGGAAAAGAATGCCTGTTATGATAGAGCTAGATTTGATAAATCTAAGGCTACTATTATAAGACACAAGGTCGGTGACTATGTATTGCTTAAAAACGAAGAGCGTCATCCGACAAAACTAGACCCTTAGACCATTCTTAGTGACCGAAATATTAGAAGGAGATCGGTATAGACTTAAGGCGTTAAATAATAATAGGACACATAAATATACTCACGAATTTTTTAGGCGTATGCCAGAGAAGGGGATTGCCACAGAATTGGATGATGAGTGTGATGATGAAGAAGCCATGGAGCTTAATGATGAAGGTGGTGATGGAGATACCTTAGATCAAGCCGGTGAGGGCTGTAATTTTGAAATAGAATGAAATTTTTAAAATGATCAGTGAATTGTTATTTGGCCGGCTTATGAATCAAACTGCGAGCTATTTATGATGGCCGGTTTGCCCAGATATAAGCTGTGCGCTAAATGAACACACCTATTGACTGGCCAGTTAATCTTATGGCAATCCGGATCTCATGGCAAAAGTTGTATAAAGATAAGATATAAACGAATAAGAGAAATTTTGAAATAATTTTGTTTGATTTTGATTTAATAAGAAAAAAAATGTGAAACCATCTTGAACTTTATTTTTGTGTAGAACATAAGAGAATATATTTTGTAAACCTTTATATTGTACACTCACGAGGACGTGAGATAGGTCAGGAAGGAAATTCAAATTATAACGATTATTTGTTGGTACACTCTTGTTTTACTTCTTATTGCTTCTCGGTTCTTTCGCGCGAGACGGATACGCAATTCCGTCAGCATAGTCTGGGCGTGGGCGTGAGTGAGACAAATAGTGTACGTCATGACTCCCCACACTATGCGTGTGTATTCGAGGGTAAAGGAAATGAGAAGGAACGAACGTGAGTTCGAGCGGCAGACTAAAAAGTGAAGCTGGAGATCATGCCACGCGCCAGAAAACGCTTCGCCGATAGTCCAGTCGAGGACTTTGATACTGGAACTTCGTCATATATATATGCCTGAGACACGCGTCGTCCATAACGCTGATGGTGAGACCCGTCTTCGCTAATTGTTTATCAGGATCAGCACTACCGATTCACTTGATTTAAATGTATTTCAATGCATTTTTAAATTCTTCCAATGTTTTTGATTTTCACTTTTGTGTTGGTTGTATTATATGCGGCTATTTCCCTTTGGTTATGCATAAGTTAAGTTCAGCTTAGATTAATTCGATGGACACATTTACATTGCACCACCACTTTTTTGAAGTATGCTGTTAGTCACTAGGCCTCTGATCGGGTGACTCCAACAGCTGAACAATCATCGGATGTAAGAGGATTTCGAGTACTACGGCTTCAAGCATCCCAGTATATCGAATGTCGTCCTTGTGGTTCATATTCCCTCCTTCTTTGATTATAATGGCGGCGATGGTCACATGGAAATCTTTTGAGCTATAGGTGTCCTTCTCAAGCGCTGCTGGATCCTGGTCGCTGATCCTGGAGGAGAGGACTCCGCCTGGGCAGTCGCCCCTGAAAAGGTCGCCTTTCCTCGGAGCCGGCTGCTTCCGTCAGCAAGACACCAGAATGGATTCTGCTCTTTTTTTTAATTGTCTAAGGTCTTTTATACCCCAGTAGAGTTTTCACTTACCTGCCAGTTTGAAGCGGAGAAACTAGGTGTTCCCACCCAGGGTTACTATATCACGGTATCCAATATCTTTGGAGTCAACGGCCGGTTGTTGCACTTTGCCAGCTACCGGGGTATGGTTACCAGTAGGTCGATCGTGTCTATTTTTCTGGCCACGCGACACCAGTAATTGCCGAATTGCAATTTCTTTTGACATTATTAACATAAGTGTGGTTAGTCAAATGCACCTCTCCATCCGACTTAAGATTCGTCGTTGAACTTTCTATATGGAGGGCGTACGTAACAACGATTTTTACAGAAACACCTTTGATACCTTAATTACGGTAAACCAAATTCATTTCATAAAATGTTATCACTTTAATGAAAAAAAACCTCTTGTTTTTTAAGGCAAACCCGGGAATATTGAGATTCAATTGCAAAATAACCATGATCAACCGCCAATGTTTTTTTGCCGGTAATTTTTAAAGATATTACGGTCCATCGAAAATAGTTTTTTTTTCGAAATTCGGGGCTGAGTTTCCTTATTTTGAGTACCACAGTTTTTAAACGGGAAAACCAAAAATTCAGGGGATGCGCTCACAGCCCAAACCGTAAGAGCTAGAGCAGCCAGCTGGGCCCTGCCGTACACTAAGGTTCAACATGTCCCGCCAATGGCCTTAATCAGCCCAAAAATATATATTTACGAACTCAAACAAAATTTATTTTAAATGTTTATTTTCCTATGTGGTTGGAATTTTATAATTTTTTTGGTAAAATGTGGGATTTGAAAATAGAATTCTATAAATTCTAGTTCTATTTTAATTTTTTTTCCACTTCTAGCATTTTTAAAGTAATATTGCGACGTTTTTGGTTACGGGAAATCAAACGTCAAGAGCGCAAATGCCGAGATATCAAGGCCAAGAGAGCAACAGCAAGCTGTTATGGGATAGGAAGGGTAGATAAAGTTAAATTTTTTTATGAAAGGTCAAATTATAAACCTAAAATTAATTTTGAAATTCCGCATCACTTGGGGGCCAAATTTAAAATTAACATTTTGATTTTAAAAACTTAGCCCGTTGGTCAAGGGCTGCATTACTGCTGGTTTTACGCTTTCATTTCTATCTATGGGCCGATCTATGTGTACCTAAACACCGTTTCAACACACGGAAGTTTATTATGAATTCAACCTTAAATCGTGTTATGGTGACACTTAAACTGTTAACTCTATATAGTTATCGAAGTTGCCAGATTGATAGAAATGCATAATAAAGTTTTACTTTTAACAAGTTTTTTTACTTTTTTAACTTTCATGTTTTATTTTGACGAATGAAAAAATGTAATAATTATTTGCACACACTTTTTCTTCAATACAAGAAAGTTAATTACATGCGAATGAATGAAAATAATCGGGCACCCCTTTTCCCACCGGTCCGCTATTTGTGTTACCTAAGATTGAATAAAAGCATGAAATTGGGTGTGTCTCAAAAAAAACAAGAAAGAAAGTTAACTTCGGTAAGCCGAAGTTTATATACCCTTGCATTTGTAAAAAATAATCAATAATTTTATTAAATTGAATTCGAAATTCTTAAAAATATAAAAATATTCATTTATGTATTAATATGTTAAAAAGCCCCAAGGCTATAATTTGTTTCATATTATTTCCCATCAATTATCCGATCGCTCCTATGACAGCTATATGATATAGTCGCCCGATTTTAATAAAATTTAATTCGAAATTCAGAACTAATTAAAAAATTTTATTTTCAAGCTTATAAGGTTATATGTTAAAAAACACGAAAAATATAATTTTTATTTAATGTTTTCCTATTAACTTTCCGATTGTTCCTATTGCAGCTATATGATATAGTCGTCCGATTTTGATAACATTTAATTCGAAATTCAAAGCCAAATAAAAAATGTTATTTCCAAGCGTAGGAGGTTATATGTTAAAAAAACACCGCAGATATAATTTTTCAATATTATTTTCCAATAATTTTCCGATTGTTCGTATGGGAGCTATATGATATAGTCGTCCGATTTAGATAAAATTTAATTCGAAATTCAGAATTAATTCAAAAATGTTATATCCAAGCTTAGAAAGGTATATGTTAAAAAACACCAAAGATATAATTTTTTTTTTCACTGATAATATAATGATTTCAGAAGTTCAGAAGTTTGCAACGCCGTGAAGGAAACGTTTCCAACCCCATAAAGTATATATATCCTTGATCAGCGTAACTAAACGAGTCGTTCTAGCCATGTCCGTCTGTCTGTCCGTTTCTACGCAAACTAGTCTCTCAGTTTTGAAGCTATCGGGCTGAAACTTGCCGAATCGGACAACTATATCTTATAGCTCCCATAGGAACTATCGGGGAAATAATTAAAAAAAATTATATTTTCGGTGTTTTTTAACATATAACCTTCTAAGCTTGGAAATAACTTTTTTTAATTAGTTCGGAAATTCAAATTAAATTTGATCAAAATCGGACGACTTTATCATATAGCTGCCATATGAACGATATGAAAATTAGTGGTAAAATAATATGAAAAAATTATATCTTCGGTGTTTTTTAACATATAACCTGCTTAGCTTGGATATAACATTTTATATTTAGTTCTGAATTTTGCATTACATTTTATCAAAATCGGACGACTATATCATATAGCTGTCTTAGTAGCGACCGGAAAATTAGTGGTAAAATAATATATAACAAATTGAAGCTTTGGTGCTTTTTGACATATAACCTTCTTAGCTTGGAAATTAGTGGGAAAATAATATGAAAAAATTATTTACTAAAGTTGATTATTTCTTATAACTTATAATTTTCTTTCTTGTTTGACTTATTTTTTAAATTTAGTAATAAGCACTTGAGCCACTTTTTCCTTTTTTTCATACAAATTCTTCGCGACATTGTCACCTTCAAAAAATCATAAAAAATATTAGAAAAATGATTTTAAAAAAAAAATTTTTGCAGTTCCTAATATTTTTGTTTGAACAAACTTTTTGCATCAAAAAATTTATGTTTTGAAAACGAGAAAGAAAACTTTATGCAGTAAATTTTCACAAAAATTCTTCCTTTTCATAAGTATTGAATCGGTTAATAAAATTATTGTATCATTCAAACGGCAGTTAAATTACCTTTCCATCGACGCCAAAAGCTAAACGAAGCATGTTATGAGTATACTTAACTATTGTTTGGTCAAAATATTTATAAATATTTTAAGGTATAAGAGCTCATTTATATAAATGTGTTTTTACACTAACAATATTTTTGTTGCTATCCTCTTCTAAAGTTCTTCAAGCTTATATTAACTGTTTGGTTTGTGCTAATATTGGTATCGTGTGGTATACAAAAAACCAAGCAGGCGGCTTTCCGAATGCATTTGTCTGCTCTATCAATCGATTTCTCCCAAAATTTGTTCACTGCGCATGCTTTAAGTTTCAAAACTGGTCTACTGATATTTGATATTCTTACAAAACCCTTTTAATTAATTGATTAAATATATTTCTTTGAAAAAGTAAAATATAGTTTAATTATTTCGTCCTATAAAGTGAATCTCTTTTGGACGTTTTCCGGCTCACTCTGCTTAACAATTATAAATAAGGGGTGCTGTGCCATCCCGCTAAAGTGGTGTGTCCTTCTGTATGTGCATTGCCCTTGCGTTCTGACGACGCCGACTCCGATTTTGACGCCACGCTGGCGCCAGTAAAAACAGTCGTCAGTCGTCCGCCTGCTGCTAAAAATCAACTTCAACAAAATTTAGTTGGTCTTTGTCTTTCGCTGCTTTTGTTACGAATCTTCGCTGCCCTTTTCCTTTAAAAGGGATTATATTTTATAAATTGATAACATCGCGTAAACGCTTTTCAGATACGCCTCTAAGTTGTATACAGCTTAATAACAGATTAAAGTTAAACCTCATAAGCTCAGTTTCTGTACCTGACAGAAAAATAGCCCAAAAACAAGGTTACAAATTACACCGACAAAAACCAGTTCACGGATAACCCAGCAATCGACTGCCAGTTTATCAATTCTGTGAAAGAAGCCAGAGCTCATCATGCTGATTGGATTAGTACGCGACTCTGTGATGCAGTGCTTCTGTCACACGTGCAGAGCACCAGGAATTTTACCAGCAGGTAAGAACTTCATATAAAGCGAAAATTCACATTCGAAAAATGGTAACAGTTTGACCAACAGTCTGAGTACGAGTAATTATATGATATACAAGGTAAGCTAAGGAAGGATTGTCCGTGTGCCCTGCGACATATTGTTATTTGTCAATAAATATATATTTTTTTACAAACCAAAATTAGGCAACAAGTTATTGAGTTATAATGATTTGGTTTGGACATATTTACATATATATTTATATATTTGTTCGTTAAACCTTAATATATGGTATTAAAGTTTGTGCGAAATAAATAATTCGAAGACATTAAAAAAAAAAAAAACTATTATACGTATTTTGGCATATTGAACTTTTTAGCACAATGTTTCAAATGATATTTTATCTGAAGCGGGTTAGAAGGGATAAACACCAAAACCCCCTTTTAAAAAAAGGAAGAAAAGGCTATACAATAAAATTATTTTTGTACATTGCTTGTGGCGCCAGTCAGCCAGCAACCGGTGAGTCACCGTTCGATTGTCAAGCTGTATTACAATATCATCAGCACAGGAAGGAATTTCTGGGTATATTTATCGACATTTAAATTCAGACACACTTAATATATATATATTCAATTGGAATAATAAAATACGGTAATGACTGAAAGCAAGACCAAACTCACACATGTTAGGCAAGGATATTGCGCAATAAGCACACGGACCAACGAACACAAGGGAAATAACTACAAGGCATTTATTGATTTATTGACAGAGCTGGGTGGGTACTTACATAAAGAAATGAGTATGGAGCGATGTCTGATTTTTTATTATCGTTTTTTTATATTTCAATCAGTAGAGATTAACATCTCAAAAATTTGGCCAATAGTTAATTTGTTAATTTAAACTAAAAGTAATCTATTTATGGTCAACAATATTTTAAAGGATGTCCATCACACCATTACTACTTTTAATATTATTAGATCGAGCTCTTCGGAAATGAGTTTAGAAACAAGCGAAATCTTTATAGTCGAGTGTCTTGACGCTTAGATATCTTTAAAAAGGTAAAAGTTCCTTAAAACTCGGAGATGTCAAGATTTTTTTGGCTTTTGGCTTAGTATTTCTACATCATGGGTCATCAAGTTGTCATTGCCTCCTGGCAGTATTGCAATCACATATCTGTCCAATAAAAAGCTGTCCAATAAAGTGTGCCGAAAAAAAAAATAGTCTGACATTAACAGTATCTTATTTCAACAACTATAAGACAAAATGCTGCATATATCCATAGAAGAGATGGCAGCAATTTATATACAATTGTAAATTATTCTATGAAAATTTTTAATATATAAGACTAATGCCCACAAAATTCGGCAATGAAAAGATTAAATATCTCAACTATTTGATTTAAACGCCCTAGATGAACATTTTTAACAATGAGTTTTAGCACTTTACATCCTTTTATCCACGCCTGCATAAGCTTGAAAGTGAAAATATAAATGTATAAGGTCGCTATAATAACACACAATCGTGATATAAGCCAGAAAAGTACTTTCCGCACGTGTTTTTTGTTTATCTTTTTGGTTCTGTGAAAGCATTTAAAACTCTTTTAATTAAAAAACAAAAAATTGTTTGGGAAACTTCTCAAAATGAAAATATAATTCTGTTTGTCAGTTTGTTTGTTTCAAAACGATTTTTTAGGCTCATGAAAATTTTAGATGATGTAAAGCAGCTCAATATAAGAAACATTAGTTCTACCTCATGTGCAAGAACTATTTAGTTTGGCGAGAAAAAAGCTATTAATAGCTTAACTTTGTGCACCTCCCTGAAGCAAAAGGGCGATTAGTCTATCGCCTACCGTCCAGAAGTCACTTCTGTAAGATAGAAAGACGATAGTACACATTTTACAAAAACAAAATATACATATATCGCGTAAAAGTAACTTCTAAGTCACTTCTGAGCGATAAAAAGGCGACAGCACACATTTCGATCGCAAAAAAGTAACTTCTGAGGCACTTCTGGACGATAGTTAAACGATAGTACACATTTTACAAAAACAAAAAGGGTCGCGATCGCGAAAAAGTATCTTCTAAAAAATTTCTGGACGATAGATAGATGATACAAAAACAAAGTTACTGGGAAAAAGGAGAACACGATAATTGCCTTTACCGTTATTCTGAAAATTCCTCCCCTTTTTTACCTACGCTGTTGTGTTTCGACCGAGCGTCAGTTTATTTCGCAATTTGCTAGTAATCAGTCCAGTTGTGTATAAAATTTGTGTGTCGCTTTGTTTTTCGGAATTTTTTAAATTGTATTGCACATTAAAATGTCCAATTCAACAAACAGTGCGAATTTACGTAAAGCGGTACGTTTACATCAAGATATTTTCACAATACCTGGCTCGTTTGCAGTGAAATAAGCATTCAAAGCTTCTCCACCTGATTATAAAAGGTAATTCCTCCAAATTTATTTTTATTTTAAATATAATATATTATTAAATTTTTCATGTGAACGGAGCTGGACATAAATAAAATTATTAAGGAGCATTTCCGACATGCCAAGGACTGTGTCTACAAGCGCTCAAAGACCTTATAGAAAATAAATTCAAAATATTGCCGAACATGTAAAAAGAAGTTTTTTATTCAAGATTTCCAATGGGGAAAGGCCCTTCTGGTATCTTCTACAAGCATCTGCTATGTCACTTTTAAGTAACTTCCAGAAGTCACTTCGGCGTTATCGCATTCGGATCGCGGAAGTCACTCCCGTCGGGAAGAAATGTGCCACTTCAGCGACTATCCTCGGAGTCACTTTGGCGACACTTTTAGAAGTATCACCAAAGTCACTTTTGGAAGTGTCGCCAATGACACTTCAAGAAGAGTCGCCGAAGTGACTTCCCAAAGTATCGCCGAAGTAACTTCGAGAAGTGCCGCCGAAGTGGCACATTTCTTCCCGACGGGAGTGACTTCCGCGATCAGAATGCGATAACGCGGACGATAATTTTCATCTTCTAGAAGTCACTTAGAAGTGTCTTCCGCGATAGAAAATGCTTGCAGCGCATTAACTTGTTAACTACTAAACCTACACCTTGTGCTACATGTCGTTAGAAAGGTATTTCGAAATACTATTTATTTCTTTCAAACATGATTTGTCTAAATACCACTTTTTAAAAATTATGGCTAAAAATTCTTTTATTCCGATTTTTTCAGCTTTTTTTCCTATTGCTCAAAATCGGCTCTAACGATTTTAATTAAAATTTTAAGCTGTATAGTTTAGATCCCTCAACCTTTTACTTACGACATATTGCTGTGAAAAGTACCGTTTGAAAGTAATTTAGACCATTGCGTGAGCATTGAACTTTTTTGTGCGTATCCAAACTTTATTTAACGATCCTTGAATTTTTAAATAATGTTAAAAAGCTTAATAAAAGCTTTATGTAAAAAACAAGCTAGTTTGGGAAAACATTAAACTAAACTAAAATTTCAATTTAATTTACGTCTATTAAACATGATTCGTCTTAATACCGCCGTTTAAAATTTATGGGTAAAAGTTTTTTTTTCGGATTTTTTTAAAAAGCTTTTTTTTCTATTTTTCAAGAGAGGCAATACGGATTTCGGGCCAACCTTTAAAGTGTATACCCATTGACATTAAAGTTTTCCAACACAAACACAAACCCACTGGTTTTTATTCAAATTATTGCTTAGACGTCATCTGTATAAATTGTGCGTTTATTCCAAGAGCTTTTCTATTCAAGAATGTTACCAACGCTCTCTCATCCAATCTTTTTCCATTTTACATTGGTATAAAACTTAGTATTTTATGGTAATTTAGTATTATTTTTAATCTAGTATTTTGTTAGTATGTTAGTATGATCGTTGCTCTCCGACCTGTTGGGGGTAATTTATTAGCGACGATCAGCTGTGCTACGCCCCTCCTAGCAGCTTTTGATATTCCGGCATCGCAACGTGTAGCGCGCGTGGTCCTGTATAACAATAAGCGTAGTAATGGTATTCGATGTATGATTTAACAACACGATTCCTTTTAGGTATTATTTCTGGGAATTTGGTACTGGGTTTTAAAACCGAATGCGCTAGTTGACCGTTTACTCGCATCAAGGGTATGGTATGAATTTCAAAAGTCCCTTTGGTAAGAACGGGGTTGGGAAATTTTTCTTTAAGAGTTGTAAATTTGACTGTAAACGACACACAATGAACAGCCTTCGCGAAAATAGAAAATAAAAGCCCGAGTTATAAAGCTGTTAAATCGTAATTGTTCCACAGTTTCTAAGTCTTCCGTACGCGAAATTAAATATATGTGTTGTTATTCCTCTAACGGAGGGCCTTCGAACCTTTCATCGAACCATACGAAACGACGCTATTAAGCAAAAGACGATATTTTGCAGAGTTGGACCTGAGCGGCTGGTTCTTCCTTCCGCAAGCAACTCGAAAAACAACTCAGCGCCTATCAGCATGTCGACACGTTTAGGATTCAGGGTCTGCTGGAAGATTCTTTTTGAAATCCAATCAATTGCATTTGCCTCTGGGCGATATCCTATGACCGAAGGTAAAATTACGGTGCAACTTTCTTGGCTTGGTAATTTGCTTGTTTTTGGTGTCTCCGACGGTTCTGGTTGTCTCGATGTCCTCTCGCCTTGCTGACGCGGTGTTCCAGTTTTTTAGCTCCAAAGGCCCAGCTGGCTGCTCTAGCTCTTACGGTTTGGGTTGTGAGCGCATCCCCTGAATTTTCCCGTTTAAAAACTGTGGTACTCAAGATATGGAAACTCACCCCCGAATTTCGAAAAAAAAACTATTTTCGATGGACCGTAATATCTTTAAAATTTACCGGCAAAAACACATTGGCGGTCGGCCATTGTTATTTTGCAATTGAATCTCAATATTCCCGGGTTTATCATTAAAGTGGTAACATTTTATGGAGATTAATTAGTATACTGTAAAAATCGTGTCCAAATTTTTTATTTTTTTATAAACATTTATTTTTTAATAAACATCATTTTAAACCACCACAATGAAGTAAAATTCCAAGCGGGTTTTTTATTAAGCTGTTTCCCCTAATGTTTCAAAGAGAGTTTGCTATTTAACAATTTACAATAACACCACAGCATACAAAAGTTCTGATATCAACTTTTGTGACGGAAAGTTTATTATACAATCTACTAAGAAATACATTTTATTACTTTTTTACTTTACTTTTCTTTTTTTTTTTGGGGTGGTATTAAGACGAATCATGTTTGAAACACGTAAAGAATATTTCGAGATATTTTTCTAACGACATATAGCACAAGCCTGTAGCTTTAGTATTTAACAAGGTGAAGGTACACAAAAGCTAGCTATTTTTAGCTGTTTTCCCGCCAAACTAGCTAGTTTTTCCAAAAGTGGTCGAATTAAAGTTTCTTACATTAAGCTTTTTACATCATCTAAAATTTAAACGGTGGTATTTTGACAAATCATGTTTAAAAGCCGTAAAGAGTATTTCGAAATACCTTTCTTGCGACATATAGCTCAAGCCTGTAGCTTTGGTAGTTAACAAGGTGAAGGTTCTCAAAATTTAGCTATTTATAGCTATTTTAGCACAAGCCTGTAGCTTTAGTATTAAACGGTGGTATTTGGACAAATCATGTTTAAAAGCCGTAAATAGTATTTCGAAATACCTTTCTAACGACATACGAGTATAGCTCAAGCCTGTCTCTTATATTGAGCTGCGTAAGCATGTTAACATCATCTAAAATTTCCAGGATCCTAAATCATCGTTTTAAGACAAAATGACGTGCTGGCAAACTGAAAAACTGACAAGCTTGTAATCTGGCAAACTGTCAAACATAATTTTTTTTCATTTTGAGAAGTTTTTCAAAAATTGTTTTGCGTGTTACTTACGGAGCATCCGATTTTAACAGTTGACGTGTATTTGACGCGTATATGAAGTGAGAATACAAGTAGTTTCATTATACAAGTAGATTCCCTCGGCCCCTACAATTCGAATTTTACAAACTTTCACTTTTCTACTTTTCTCCAAACCTAATTGATTTTCGTAAAGTCTTGGTATGTAATCTTCTTTGCTTTTGCAATACCTTTTGATTCATCTATCACTCGTTACTATCTTGTTACTATATTGTGTATATATAGTAGTCGTCTTCGCACACCCTTCTGGTGCGCTTCGTCACTACATGGACTGTCGTTAACACTGATATCTTTTGAATAAAATGCGTCGCAACAACTACTTTATAATATAAAGAACAATCATAGTATTAAAGATACGCTTATGGAGCAGCTTTATTCGATTATTTGGTCTTCTGTCGAAAAAAACAGTGGCTTCTCAGTTGACCCATCGCACGTCAATACGAGTTTTGGTTGGGTCATTGGGGTAAGTAAAACAGTGCCCACTTAACCTGAGCAATACAAATGATTTTCGTTTAAGATCAGCTATCTCGTTTATCTTTTTAAAAGGCAGAGGTTTATCAAACGCCATGACAAACGCTTACCTAAAAATTCAAGGAATCACCGCCGAAGCTTAGTCGTATGACATCTACGAGGGTGATCCGATAAGTGCTTAGCCTCCAAAAAAAAAAAAAAAACGAAAAAGTTGGAAAAAAGACGATTCATTTCTCAACATAATCTTCTTTTAGCTCGATACACACTCAATACAAAAATACGTTTTCTCTAGGTCTGCAAAATAGGTCTTTGTGGCGCGACGACCTTATTCGACGCCAATTTCTGTCCAGCGAGTGACCTTTTCATGTTTGGGAACAAAAATAAGTCTCACGGGGCCAAATCTGGAGAATATGATAGATGGGGAAGCAGTTCGTAGCCCAATTCGACTAATTTGGGCTCGGCGAGGGCGGAAGTGCCGTTGTCATGATGGATGCACTTTTTTCTTTGCCAAATGGGGCCGTATTTTTTGAAATTCGGCGGCGAATCGGCCCAATAACTCGGCATAGTACAGACCTGTGACCTTTTCGCCCTTCTTCAGTTAGTCGATGTAGATCACATCTTGTAAATACCATCACCATTCCGGCCGATGGGACAGTCTTCTCCTTCTTCGGAGCAGGTTCGCCGGGTGAAGTCCAATGTTTCGACTGCTTCTTGGTCTCTGGTGTGAACCAGTGGATCTAAGTTTCGTCGACGGTCACAAAGCGACGCAGAAACTCTTTCGGATTGCGCTTAAACAGTGTTATTGCTGTTACACGGTTGCGTTTGTTGTCCGGAGTGAGCAAACGCGGCACCCATCGCGCCGACAGCTTTCGCTGCGCGATTTCCCTTCCAAAAACAATAATCGAATCACGGACCGATACTGCTCTTTCTTCCACGGACACGTCCGATTCCACACGCAGTCAAAACAAAACAAAGAGTCCGATAGGTTCGGCTGAAATTTCAGTAGCCGTCTACGATAATATACTACACGATACTTAATTTCTTTTGCGATAGTGACGCCATCGGGCGGTGAGGCTAATACTTATTGGACTGCCCTCGTACGCCAAACAATTCTTTCTTCTAGAACATAGATTAATTAATTAAATGATTCCTACGTTCAATTTATGCGCGCATACATTACCACAGATCAAAGGGTATTGATCGGTTAGAGCCCCATATCTTTATTTCTCAACATTATATGATGTGTTCTTAGCTCGTAAAAAGGGTCTTACTTGTGCTTGCTGTCAGGAAAAACCCGTCATACCTCATGCGAAGCCGTTTAAGAACAATTTTGTTAGCCTCAAACATGCCCTTGACTTAACCGGTGAAAGATTTTGTTTGAGACCCTTTTCGTCGTAAACATTCAGCAAACTGTATTTTCACATGTAGCTTGTATGCATGTGCGCATACATACATGTATAGTCAATTTACATATATGACTAAATTGTTCGAAGAGAGTATCATATAATCGCTCATAAAAATAGTTACTTCTGATGGTAGACCATTCTTACTACTGTCTTATAAGACAGCCACGGTTTTCGTAATATTATGAATCCATACAATACTCTCTCATTTTCGAGTATCAATCAGCAAACAATGATGTGTGCATTCCAAAAGGCTGAAATTGTTATTAAAACTTTTATAAAATTATTTAAAATAAAAATATAACTACATTTTAAAATATATGTATATTAAGCTTTATTGGCCCTTACATACTTATTTTGATGTGGATGAAAATGGGAATCTGCAGTTACGGGGCATGTTATAGGGTTTGCGCCTACAGATTCGCACACTGGCTACACATTATTATCGCAAAGATTAGAACTGAGCGTGCTAAAAAAGAAAAAAGAGGATAGGTAACTAAACCAGAAGAAGACGATAAATACATTCCTTCAGGAATAAGTATTACAAGGACAGAAATGATTTAGAGAAAGTTGGCTATGCGAATCCACGGATGGTATTGTGGTCGAATATGGTCCAACCTATGATCACCATTAAACATGACTTTGTTGATCAGCTTAGGTCAGTTCAATGTTGTTTGAAGATCCATGGATTTATTTCTGATCGCCGAGCTTATTAATTTTCCATTGATGGCGATACAAGCCATACCAAATTTAAATAAAATCTTAGGGTATTTATACAATAAGGTATAGTAACATATTTTTTCAATCTTCTTCTTCAAAGGACATTTTCAAAATTTTGTTAATTCACGTTTTCAGGCCATACGAGACTTTAAGAGTCAAAAATCGGCGATTTTAATTTATATTTAATTCATTGGAAATTAACTTCATTTTAAATAATTAAATTTTTTTATTTTCGGTCGGATTAACGAGAAGTGTGAATAAAGTAATAAATCAATATGAATAATTAGTGTAACTCACGGCATTTCCTTTGAAGTTGAAGACGGGATGGGTTGGCTGCAATTTTAATGGTAGCGATTTTTCGCAAAAATAAACTTTTCTCTCATTTCTCTTAGATGCGCGAACAATTAAAAATGAATTTCGTAACCAGCACCATCACACTACTTTGAATGCTTTACCATAATACTTTCAATTTGTTTTGTACAATTATCGATAAACATGGCGTTGCCACTTGAGGCTTAACAAAAAATATGATTATTTTTTTTTTTGGCTTACATATCTTTGATTTCATTGATTTTCTTTTCACATTAAGGTAAGGACCGTTCAAATATAAGCAAAGTTTTATTTTAGTTATGGTTAGGAACGTAACACACGGCGATTGCGTAACTTAAACGCGGCGATTGCGCAAATTAAGGTTACTTAAGGATACTGATCTCTCCAAATAAACTCTTGCCTTACAATCATTAGGTTGATGGTACACTTGAATTAATGTAGGTATAAAAACGAATTCTTACCCTGAATTTGATTTAAGGTACTTCGTGGGGTGAAAGATCCTCCAGTAAATTGGCCGAATCAATAAGCTGCGCCTCTGGCGACAACTTGCTGCAGCACTGACTGCGGTTTCCACCAGAATTTTAGGACACATGTATTGAATTTTTTGTTGGAGATTAAACAACACTCACCAATTTCTAGTCAAATGCAATTGCACCTGGCTAGCTGCTCAAAATATGGAAAAATCGACTCAGGTGGCATCTCTAAAACTTTCCAAAACTACCCTGGCTCAGCTGCTCAACATATTGAAGAGTCGAACAAGGTTGCATCAATAGGTCAAGCTTTGGCTTAAGCGGGCCTTATGTAGTAGGCTTTTAGGCTGAACCTAGGTTCGCCAGTCGCTACAAGCGCCGTTACATACCCTACATAAAAGTTTCCCGTCCCATTGGAAAATTGTATGGGATGTCCGTTTTTTCCTAGGAGAAAATGTAAAGTAAATTTTTTTCAAAGTCCCCCAGGATTTCCCCTGTTCCTTATATTCATTCTTTCTGAGCAGGGGACACGTCCCAGGGAAATCCTATCGGAAATTCGCGATTTTTCCATGCACTTTTCGGTGCACGGGAAAAGTCCCATGGAAATCCTATCGGAAATTCGCGATTTTTCCATGCACTTTCCCGTGCAAGAGACAAGTCCCAGGGAAATCCAGTCGGAAATTATTGAAATTGTTGAATTTTAAATATTTACATATTAATTAATTTTTATATATTTTATTTAAATTGTATCATTTAAATTTGCTGTAGAAGTACAATTATTATTGATTTACTATTACTATTTTTTTGGATAATTTGTTTTTATTATTCAACTTTTGCTCCCTGTCCAACGCTCTTGAAAAAAATAAGGGCATGTGCCTAAAAAAATGTGTATTACTTTTATACTTGCATATTTACCTTTTCAAACTGTTAAAAACCCTTTGAGGGATTTCATGACGCCACTTTCTGGTAATGGAACCAGAATTTTTGGGTTATGTTATAAAACCTATAAAAAATGTCAAAACGGGACGTTCTTTGGTCATGGATCAAGGCACATCTTCAAATTAAGGAAGCATTTACCTGACTTGATTTTTTTTTTAAATATCGCTTTTATTAATAAATTCAAATATGTCGCAGCGCACAATTTAAACAGCCGCTGCTCCTCTTTTCATAACTCAAACAGAATGCACCACGTCTTCTTCTTCTTTTGGTTTTTTCTTATCGTAGCGGAGAGAGGCAAAAGAGAGTACCGGCCGAATGTTGCTCTCTGAAAGCCGAGGGTAGGCAGATTGTAAGACACAGAAAGAGAGCAGAATGAGCGACAAACAAAAGAACGAAAGTATCGAGCAATCAGTAAGGGACCGATTCGACTGTTCCGTCAACCGAAAACCCAAGACCGAGAGCACGAACTAAGCAAAACAAGAAAGGAATTTATGTATTTGCAGTTATAAGAAAGAATCTACTTTAGTAAATAATTTGTTCATATTATTTTCCCACTAATTTCCCGATTGTTGCTATGACAGCTATATGATATAGTCGTCAGATTTTGATAATATTTAATTCAAAATTCAGAACTAATTAAAAAATAATATTTCCAAGATGAGGTTATTGTCAAAAAGCACCAAAGCTATAATTTTTTCATATTATCTTACCACTAATTTTTCGATCGTTACTATGGCAGCTGTATGATATACAGATTTCGATAAAAATTAATTCGAAATTCAGAACTAATTAAAAATTGTTATTTTCAAGCTAAGAATGTTATATGTTAAAAAACATCGAAGAAATAATTTTTTCATATTATTTACCACTAATTCGAAATCAATTCTAAGCTAAGACGGTTATATGTTAAAAACACCGAAGATATAATATTTTTTAATTTTTCCCCAGGTTTTGATTTATACTCGTATACTACCTGCAATAGAAAGAAGACTTTTGGGAAAGTTTCAGCCCGATAGCTTCAAAACTGAGAGACTAGTTTGCGTAGAAACGGACAGACAGACGGACATGGCTAAGTCGACTCGTCTTGTGACGCTGATCAAAAATAAATATACTTTATAGGGTCGGAAACGTTTCCTTCGCTGCGTTGCAAACTTCTGACTGAAATCATTATACCCTCTGCAATGGTGTAAAAAAGGGTTCTTGCTGAGCTCTACTCATTAGAGGAGGAGAAACATCGATGTTGATGATTTTTCATCGATGATTTAAATAAAATAATAATTTATTTTAATTTGTAATGTTTAAAAATAAAAATTATCCTTTTTTTTATTAACTTTTTAAAAAAAGACGAAAAAAAAAATTGAAAATAAAATTGTTCAGAATTGTACTATCTTTACTTTGTAAATATAAACTAAGCTACATTACCATCCTTACTGTACTATCCTTACTTTGTTTTTGTTTAAAAATAGGAGCTTAGCAACAACAGTCGATAAATTTTCTATCTGAAAACGCTTTCAGACTCATAGAAAAATTCGGGCAAGCAGAAGTATTCTTTAGTTATACTTATGAACATAAAAAAAATACAATCGGATATTAAATACTTACTATTAAAAAATCTGTCCATTTTTAAGTACCACCAAAGTCACACCAACACCATCAACAAAAAGAACTAAAATAACAATTATTGATGAAATTAAATTATGTATATACTTAAAATTCGTCAATATCCTCTATGTGCCTTATGGATGGAAAAACATTAATGATGATTTGATTGATTTATTGGACTAAATTTAATTGAGACTAACAATAAGTATATAAAATCTTAAATTAAAAACTATCTGACAGTCAAGATGACTTACGCGAGATTTAAGGGCTCTAATAACTATTGCTTAGCTGGAAGGTCATTTCGTTGCAATCGGGTCGGGTATGAAACCCTGGCTAGGCCTAGCTAGTTTGGATGGGAAGTTAGCATGGTTTGGTAGGACGCTTTTTGTTTTGATATTTCGTCTTTTACGAGTGGAATGGCAAGATCTCTGTGGATGTTATCGTTCCGAACGTACCAAGGTGCCCTAGTGATAGTTCTCAAGATTTTTGATTGTGCTCGCTGGATAATGTCGATGTTGCTGCTGTTAAGGTCCAGGCAGAGGGGGGAGTGAGCCTTTATGAGCTATTGGAGGCTATTGGATTTTAGTTTTAGATACATTTTCTTAGCTTCGATATTTCTTTGCCATGTTAGTCTCCTGTCTAGGTGAACGACAAGATACGTAACATCGTCAGCTTGTGGAAGTTGGACACGTTTGGCTGTTAAGACTAAACGTTAAGTGTTTACACTTTTGCGCATTTATTTTTATACGCCAGTCTGATAAACACCTCTCCACCACCACGAGATGATCAGCTAGTAGCGCTGTTGCCTGAATTAGACATTTGGACCGACTTATGCAGTTTTGACAAACAAGAGAGTTAACTTATCGGTCTGTGTGAAGCTGGTATTGTGTAATCTTTTCCTGGCTTTAGGATCATTATGATTACCGATTTTTTTGGATTGGATTGGATTCGATTGCTCGCTCATGTCTTTTGCAACTTCGTTTGGTTGAAACAGAATTGGCTCCGTCTCAGTTTTAATTCGAATTGACGACGACGGTAGTCCGAATGAACTTGTTGCAGGGTTTGGCTGAAAGACATTTCGAAGGTATAAGCAAATGAAAAAGCTCTGTCTTTGTCGCTTCTGGCCCAGCTGCCTGAAGAGTCTCTTATTGGAATAAGTGTTTCGGTAGGCGCACTTAGATTTGGGTGGGCCCTCCATAAGAGATGCTTGGTGCCTGTGGGTGAAAGTTTCTCAATGTACTGGTGTTGTGCTTTTACTTGTTCGTGCCTTAGGACCAGCTTCCATAAGACTTTGTTTTGAGGATGTCGATCTGCTGGTTTGCTAAGCAAGCCTAAAACGTCTTTTCACCAAAACAAGGTGTGCGATTTCAAGGTTAGTTTTGTGTTGGTGTGTGTGCCCATCCCTCCCTTGCGGTGTAGGGACTTTGGCTGTTGCGACGAGTACAGACTCCAGTGCATCGGCAAAGCAGTCGATGACCTCCTTGACGTTGAGCTGTGGTGTTAGTTCAATGTGGGAACTTACGTACTTTTTGAACTTCACCCAGTTGGTTCGATGCGAAGTCAGCCTGCAAGGGTGCTCGATTAACTCCGGGCTTTGAAGAAGAGTTATTGGCACTGGTGAGTGGTCCGATGATAGACCCAAAAACGATTTTACAGATATTAGACTGCGAGAAATATTTTTTGTCACAGCAAAATCAATTAAATCAGGTAGTTTTTTATGATCTGTAGGCCAGTATGTAAGGCTGCCTGGTGGAACGTAGTCCAGTTTGTTGCATGTTTTGATAAGCGCATTATATAGTTGCCTTGCTTAGGGAATCACAAGGCGGGATACCCACTGTGTGTGCTTGACGTTGTGATCTCCTGCTGCTATGAATCGCTCTCAAAGTGAATTGTAAAAGTGCATGAATTGGTCTTCGGAGACTGTAAAACGGGGTGGGCAGTAAACAGCGGCAATGGCAAGGTTGCAGTTGCCCAACTGAAATTTTATCGATGTAGCTTGCAAATAATTTTTTGGAAACCTTTTGTGAAAGTGGTGTTTGATGCGGTCTCTTATCTTATTAAGATGCCGGTTCCGCCATGTGCTATACCATCTGGATGATCGGTACTGTAGAACGTGTATCCCCGTATTTGAATGATATATTTGCTGGTGAAATGCGTTTCTGCCAGCAACATAACATCTATATGGTTTTCGTTCAGAACTTGAGTTATTTCATGTTGAACACCGTTGGCTTTTCACAGAGTTATTCGAATACTAGGCATAGTTTATTTGGACTGCTGAGCTGCAAGCATTTGTAACAAGATGTTTTTGTTTTGCATAGGGGTTTGCATAGCGGTTTTCATGAAGGACGTAAATTCCATCACATTTTGTTGCAAAGTGATCATCAATTTTCGGCTCTATGTGAGCTGTGCCTGATCTTAGAGCACTGGAGTAAGAACTGCCGTTGGTGGTAAATGAAGGTCCAAATGATGACCTGGCTGCTTTTGCGAAAAAGACTTCCGGTGTCGTTTGTGATCTCATGAGAATGTTTTGTGTGATCTGGGAGCGTGCCGTTGTTGCTCGTTGCATCCAACTTTTCATCTCCTTGTAGACTTTTAAGTAGACTGCTTAAATAAGAAATTTTGTAAAGTTTATACTTTTGGCGCTTTTGATTTAATCAATTTTCAACTCAATTTTCACATTTCTAAACATTTTCAAAAAATTGTAAAAATAATAACATAAGCAAAATGATTTTTGGAAAATTCTTTTTGCAGCTACTATTATTTTTGTTTAAAGAAACTTTTTGTTTCACCAAATTTGGTTTTGCGGACGTTTCACACAAATTCGAAATGCAAGGATAGGTCGAACATAACGAAAGATATATCAAATAAAGGGTATAGCAAAAAAACAGTAAAAAGCTCGTTTTGTTTTGTTTTCATAATACACCGATTTTTACAAAGTTGGTCTTTTGGTATTAAAACTTATAAGAAAACAGGACATTTAGATACCAGTTACTTACTTTTTTATTGGTAAGTATTGCATTTTTTTTATTATAATTGATTTTTTTGTTTATAAAGTTTTTACTTTAACTATTTGTTTATTTTTTTTTACATAACGTACCCACATACGTATAATAGACATTTTATTAAGGTTTATACATTTCAACTCTTTCTACTTTGCCTTCATAGTGTTTAGGGGAACTAATTGGTGGGAACTTCATCACTCGGATGTTGCTATAAGGATATACTTCTTGATTAAATGTATGTAGGAGAAGCTTAGGTCCTAAACTCCTTATAAATTGCGGCCTCTTCAGCTGTATTCCTTATTAATAACTTCTTCCTGATGTTTTTTCATTTTCCATAATTTAATTTCATTATAAATTATTAACATAATATTGTTATTTTAGTTATTTTTGTTGGTGGTGTTGGTGTGAGTTTGGT
Organism: Drosophila biarmipes; assembly: GCF_025231255.1. Lineage (NCBI taxonomy): Eukaryota > Metazoa > Arthropoda > Insecta > Diptera > Drosophilidae > Drosophila > Drosophila biarmipes. Next base: position 192,475 of record NW_026114530.1, read on the forward strand.
GTTACTTAAACATATATATACATATCCAAATGTGTCTTTAGTATTTTTTTTATGTTCATAAGTATACGTAAAAAATACTTCTGCGTTCCCGCATCTTCGTGTGTGTCTGAAACCGTTTTCAGTAACGGTGGATAATTTATAAGTAAACGTCGCATCGACTGTTGTCGTTAAGCTAGCAAAGATAGGGATAGTAAAGTAAGGATTGTACAGTAAAGATAGTAAAATATGGATAGTAATGTAAGGATATTATGGTATAGATAGTACAATATCCTAAAGAAGAATTATTTTATTTATGTATTTATTTTATTTTTTATTTACAAAATAAGGATACTACAATATACTACGGAATTGGACCATGTATATAATGAACAAATATATTTTAATTTGTTTTTTTTTTCGTCTTTATTAAAAAAGTTAATAATAAAATGGATAATTTTTTGATGAAAATCAGATTTTTATTTTTAAACATTACAAATTAAAATTAAGATCAAATTCACTAAGCAAAATCTGCTTATTATATTATTTAAATCATCGATGAAACATCGATGTATTTCGCATTGGAAAAAATTAGGTTTTAATAAGTGATCAGTTTTGAAATTTGCCAAAATTTTTTTTCCGTCTCTTGAATTACTTAACTTTTTTGTATCAAATAATTAAGAACAAGAAAGGAAGTTAGCTTCGGAAGCCTAAGTTTGTATACCCTTGCAATTATTATTTGTATACTCTTGCAATTATAAGAAATAATTAACTTTAGTAACACCATGTGAAATTTTTAAGTATTGTTCCTAACTTTGATATTAAAAAAAAAATATTTCATTCATTTTTTTTCAGACCACGTTTTTGGCATATATATGTTAGAGTAGTCCGATTTTTATTAAATTGAATTCGAAATTCTTAAAATTTTTAAAATTATATTCCCAATATTATAAGGTAATATGTCAAAGAGCCTCAAAGTTATGATTTGTTTTATATTATTTTCCCACTAATTTTCCCATCGTTCCTATGAACGATCCTAATTCGAAATTTAGAACTAATGAAAAATTGTTATTTCCAAGCTTAGAAGGTTATATGTCAAAAAGTACCAAAGCTATAATTTGTTTAATATTATTTTCCCCCCAATTTTCCGATCGTTCCTATGACAGCTATATGATATAGAAGTCCGATTTGGATTAAATTTGAATCGAAAATCAGAACTAATTAAAAAATGTTATTTCCAAGCTTAGAAGATATATACATACATTTTTCATAATATTTTTTCGTCCGATTTTGATAATATTTAATTCGAAATTCAAAACCAATTAAAAAATGATATTTCCAAGCGTTAGAGGTTATATGTTAAAAAACACAACATTTTTTATTTTATTTTTTCCCCGATAGTTCCTATGGGATCTATAAGATATAGTGGTCCGATCCGGCTGGTTCCGACTTATATACTACCTGCAACAGAAAGTAGACTTTTGGGAAAGTTTCAGCCCGATAGCTTTGAAACTGAGAGACTAGTTTGCGTAGAAACAGACGGACGGCAGACGGACATGGCTAGATCGACTCGAGTGACGAGTAGGAATAGTTATATTCACAATGTTTTATTGGGATTAAGTTTAAACATAGAAGTGCTTAGATTAATTTACAGAGTTCTGTTTAAATTCTTTGAAACTGTCTCGTGCTCTTTTCAAGACGCTAAACGACGACCCCTCGCTCATTCGTTCAGGTTTCGGCGGTCTTAGAAGAATCGAGTACTTTATCAAGGATTTCCGATGGTGAACTGATTAAGAGTTGCCATATAACTTAACCCGCTACGAGTGTGTCGTGCATAAGGACCGCCTGATTCAAATCCCACATTCGGCCCTCCTGACTGTTCATTCGCCTCGAATGGACCTGACCAAGGTTTCATCATGTACTCGGATACCGTAGTTGTTTTAAATGGGCCCTCTGAGTCGCCTATACGTTCTACTTCGTACCGCCCATGATCCTTGACTACAACAATCTTGTTAGGCCCTAAAAACTTTCCCTTAAGCTTTAATCCGACACCATACTGAGTTCTCTTAATTGCTACCAAATCATGAAGTCTCTTTCTTGTTTCCGCTTCAAGTCAAACGCTTTCTTATTTTCTTCTTGTACCTTTTTGATGTTCTCTCTTGCTGTTTGGCGAAACTTCTCTCTTTCTTCTTTAAGATCTATTATCACGAACTCCTGCATAAAGTCCTTTAGTTCATTGCAGCCGGATAACCGCATATCAACTCCGGTTAAAAGCTTGACTGGCGTAATCTTGGTGCTTCTTGGCTTCGTGCTATTGATAATTTGCTGAACTCGTCCCACGTATTTATACCAAGCTAATGGACTTTCATAGCTCAGCTTTGCTAGCATTGGTACGACTATCTTGTGAAGTCTTTCGACTTGTCCATTGCCGCGGGGTACACCTGTTGCTATAAGCAGATGCTGTATGTTGTGTGAGTCGCAGTATTCCTTGAATGCAAGACATGTGAAAGCAGTGCCTCTATCGGACACTATGCGGAAAGGATTTCCAAAATGTACGGCTTGTTTATCCAGACAGTTTAGAACTTCGACTACACCAGTGCTACGAGTCGGATAGAGCCAAACATAATTTGCGAAACCATCTACTATGACAAGGATGTGATTATATCGCTTGGTCGTCATTTCCATTGGCCCGACGTGATTGATGTGGTACGTAAAGAAGGGTAAATACCCTTTGGCAAGGGTATAAAAATATAGAATATTAATATGAATCTTCGGTATTAGAGATTGGTATCCAGATGCTTCAAGCTCTTAACATCATCATCCATAATAATAGTTTTTGCAAAAGAACTTTGATACCCATTTGACAATTACGAAATCAAGAAAATAGAATATAACCCTATGGTTTTTTACATGCAATTTTTTGTCGTATTGCTCTCGCGTGTGTTTTGAAAGTCATGGTTCCTGGCTTTACACCAATTTGGAGGCAAAAATTACTTATAATAATAATAAAGTCGGTGGCATTTAAGATAAGGGTATGCTTTCACAAACACTTCAACTGTTTCCAATATGTAATGTCCAACAAGTCAGTAAACGTAGGTCGTTGCTGCCATCACAACCCCATTTGTGGGTAGAAGTTAATTCGGTATCATTATTATAGTCTTTCGAAAGCTTGCTGGGTGTGCTTCAATAACCCTTAGAACCGTATGGTCCACTAAGCTTTTAATGTCAAAAAGTCACAAATAAGACCCGTAATTTTCATCACAAAATGTTTACGGTAGACGCTGTAGATTAGTCATAATTTTCCAACAATACGTCTGAAGGGACAATCGTTGACTTAAATTTTTTTGTAATTATAAAATTTCAATTAGGTGCCGTTAGGGAGACCCAGTCGCCAACTGGGTCGTCCGAAAATAAGTTAAGAATGCCGAATCAACATTAATAAAGAACCCATTCATTATTAAATAAATGGCATAAGTAAGTAACCCAACACTGGGGCAAGGATAGTTAAAAAAGTATTTTGACATTTTGCAACATTTTTCGAAGACAGTCCAACCGGCTTCAAAGTGGTGTAGAAAAAAAATTATGATAGTTGTTTTTTTAGATGCTATGTCCAACCAAACTTTTTTTACTATCTTTGCCCCACTTTTTCCATGTTTTATTAAATTAGTAATAGATGCAAATTTTGACTTAAAATACCTGATTAAATATTCGTAAGTTATGGGAATATGTTCAAAACTCGAAAGACTTCCATAATTTAGGTCAAACAGTTACCAAACTATCGAAAATATACTATACTATACTCAACTACAATAAATATACTATATACTAATAAGCTTAAACATTTTCATAATCGGATCTTCAAAACGCTGCCTCACTTTTTGGAACTTAGTGTCAAGGAGATCCGTACCAATCAAGAAAAATAATAAGACCCGCTCAAAGCAGCCGCGGCTAAGCAAGAAAGTTAAATTTATCAGTAAGTAAAACATTTATTAATAACGAATAACACTTAATAAAAGTAAGTAAATATAAGGAATAACGCTATAGTCGAGTGCACCGACTATCAGATACTCAGCCAAAAGAAGCAAAAGAAAGATCGAGATATTCTAATGGCAAAGCGATATTGTAAAGCGCCACCTAACCGCGGTTTCAATAAATGATAATGTGGCGGCAGTGTTGAGGGCGTCGTTGTCGATTTATTAGGTCATCTTTTTTTCTAGCATAAGAACTGTGGTCGCCACAGTTTTTGGCGATTTGTGGGCGTTATAGTGTGCCTGGTTTATTCGGTTAACTAGCTACTCATCGCAATAAAATCGAAATCTGAAATCCTAGTTCTCTAACTTGTATAGTTTGTTAGATATCAGAGTTCACGAATAAGATTTTTTAAAGTTTTAGTTAGATATGCTGTGGAAATATTTTTTAGTTTAATAGTTTGATATTCATGATAACAATAAATTTCAGTTAACTTTGCTTCTGATCAAGTATATATATACTTTATGGGGTTGTAAACTTCTTCTTTACTGCGTTGCAAATTTCTGACTGAAATCATTTCACCCTCTGCAGGGTATAATCATTGTAGATTGGTTTTGATTGTTCAAATTTTCTTCTACTCCTGTATTTACAATGTCTTTAATAAAAATAAGATATAAGACTATATGAGCAAATATATAATCTTTTCTGTTACGTGTTGAAATGATTTCTCAATAAAAATATTTTTTCCCATTTTCTATTATGCTAAACTTTTATACCCCTGCAGAGGATATAATGATTTCAGTCAGTGGTTTGCAACGCACTGAAGGAGACGTTTCCGACCCCACAAAGTATATATATTCTTGATCAGCGTCACAAGAAGAGTCGATCAAGCCATATCCGTCGTCCGTCCGCCCGTCCGTCTGTTCGTCCGACCGTCCGTCTGTCCGTCCGTCTGTCCGTCCGTCCGTTTCTACGAAAGCTAGTCTCTCAGTTTTAAAGCTATCACGCTGAAACTTTCTATTGCAGGTAGTATATAAGTCAAAACCAGCCGGATCGGAAAACTATATATTTTAGCTCCCATAGGAACTACAGGGGAAAAAAAAAGAATGTCTTTGGTGTTTTTTAGCATATACCTTTCTAAGCTTGGATATAACATTTTCAAATTAGTTCTGAATTTCGAATTACATTTTATCAAAATCAGACGACTATAGCTCCTATAGTAACAATCGGAAAATTGGTGGTAAAATTATATTGAAAAATTATATCTTCGGTGTTTTTTAAAATATATATTCCTACGCTTGGAAATAACATTTTTTATTTGGTTTTGAATTTCAAATTAAATTTTATCAAATCGGACGACTTTATCATATAGCTGCCATAGGAACGATCGGAAAATTAGTCCGAAACATGAAATAAATATTATATCTTTGGTGTTTTTTAACATATAATTTTATAAGCTTGAAAATAAAATTTTTTAATTAGTTCTGAATTTTGAAGTAAATTTTATTAAAATCGGACGACTATATCATATAGCTGTCATAGGAACGATCGGAAAATTAGTTGAAAAATAATATGAAAAAATTATATCTTCGGTGTTTTTTAAAATATTACCTTCTACGCTTGGAAATAACATTTTTTAATTAGTTTTGAGTTTCGAATTAAATTTTATCCAAATTGGACGACTATATCATATAGATATACTGAGAGACTAGTTTGCGTAGAAACGGACGGACAGACGGACGGACATGTCTAGATCGACTCGTCTTGTGACGCTGATCAAGAATATATATACTTTATGGGGTCGGAAACGTCTCTTTCACTGCGTTCCAAATTTTTGACTGAAATCATTATATCATTATCAAAAGTAGATTAATAATAAAATAATTGTAAAAAAGCTTTTTTTTCTTAATTACTTAAGCTATCGGCAATTTTTAAAAAATGAATATGGTGTTACTAACATGCAACTGCAAGGGCTTACAAACTGTTATAGTACTGCTTTTTACAGTACCAATCCAAGCCTCATTGAGTAAAGATGTGCTATCTGCAGAACTTCGCGAGTACCAGCAGTAACGAGAACAAAGTTTTACCAATTTTGGTAAGAAAAAATAAGTGTTAAAAGAAAGTTTAGTAAAACCCCAAAAACAACATCGAAGAAAGCTATAGACGAGTGCCTCGACTATCAAATACCGGTTACCTCTGCTTAAGGAAGGAAAAGGGAAATGGAGATATACTCGTATAAGCACCAAATCGATATGTAAAGCGCCACCTACCTACTTCCGTACATGTTATGTGAGCGGATAACAGATTTAAACCGTTTAAACCGTTCAAGGGCGTTAGAGTGGGCAAAATTGGTTTAGGTCAATCGATAGATATTGATCGTCTGGCAGGAAAACTGTGGCCACCACAGTGTTGGGCCTTTTGTGAGCGCTGAAGTGGTTGTGGCACTTTTTCTATAAAGATAACAATATCCGAGCCGAAATTGTTCATGATCACCAGAACGTATTCGTAATTAAAAAGGTCACTAACTTCACCAGCAGTAGTCTTTTAACAAGAATAGAAACCGAACCTTATTGGTAAAAACGAAAGGTTCAACTCAGGCTAACTCAATCCCACAACTTCACTGTTTCCGCAACTGAGCATAAGGCGTTGCAGTTAAAATGTGAACATTTTAAGGATTGTTGCTGGCTTCAGTGATAATTATTTCATTATTTATGTGGCAGTTTCTTTCATTTTATTAACTTTAATTCGAATTTCTTAAAAATATAAACAATTGTATTCCCAATATTATAAAATAATATGTCAAAAAACACCGAAGCTATAATTTGTTTCATATTATTTTCCCACCCATTTTTCGATCTTTCCTATGACAGCTAGATGATATTGTATGTTGGAAAACACCAAAGATATAATTTTTTCATATTATTTTCCCACTAATTTTCCGATCGTTTGATAAAATTTAATTCGAAATTCAAAACTAATTAATTCCCCGATAGTTTCAATGAGAGCTATAAGATATAATTGTCTATTCCGGCTGGTACTACCTGCAACAGAAAGAAAACTTTTAGGAAAGCTTCAGCCCGATAGCTTTAAAACTGAGAGACTAGTTTGCGTAGAAACGGACTGACAGACATGCGGATAGACGAACATGGCTAGATTGACTAGTCTGGTGACGCTGATCAAGAATATATATACTTTACGAACAAAGCCTGTAGAAGCCCCGAAAACCTGCACTAATGCGACAAACCAAAGTATTGAATAAACTGCATATATGATATAAACAACAAGTTCAATCAGAGTTCTGTAGATAAAACATGGTCGCCTTTATCAAAGAAAAAGAAATCACAACAATAAAAACCCTAGAAAACTCACAAAGACCTCAAAACTGCGTCAAGAATTTAGAGTGTGCTCCACATTCGTCAATCTACTCCGTATTCCAGGAGGGAATGAAGCCCAAAAGACTGTGAGCACCCAAGGACCTATCAGCTCAATCACTAACAACACCATCCATCACCAACCCACCACTCCGTTCAAACGCACCGTCATCGAAAAAATGAATACGAAAATTTCAACAGACGTCACCACGACCCTCCGTAAAAAGAAGATGACTGAGTCCGACAAATAAGACAAACCTTACATTAAAACAACCTCGCAAAGTTAAAGGAAAATTGGAAAAAAGCCTATATTTACAACCTAGTTAGCAAATTAATTACACAACCACATCAGCTCTAAGGAAGAACTTTAAGTAGATATTTAGAAAAAAAAGATATTTATTATAATGGTACTAATAGAACTCTAACGGATATGAAAACAATTACGACCAACTTCAGTTACTACTTATACCGTAGACGCCTGCCTTCAAGAAACCCATTTAAATTCCCTTCATAACATTTTCAGTAGATTTCCTATCAACTTTATATTTATACACAAAAACACGTCAAACACTTCCCACGGTGGAGCAGAATTTTTGGATTGCACAATTCAATACATCACGAAAAAGTTAATCTTAGCAACGATTTTGATTCTGTCGGAGTTATTATTCACTCCAAACAAAAGCTTCATATAATACCCAAGTATATTGCCCCCAACAAGAGTTTTTAAATAAGAAACTTAGTAGGTAGGTATGGAAATTACATTGAAAATACCATTAAAGCAGGCGACATTAACAGCTGGCACCAAAACTGGGGCTCGTCTAACGATAAGTGAAAGGGATGTTCGATCTTTAAGTAGTTTGACAATCGAATCTAATGACCCTAAACGACTGCTGCCTAACCAGATATACATTTAAAAAAAGAAGTAATGCTAATGAAATCTGGTTTTATTATTTTTTAAAAAGGTAATACTTAAAAGTTAATTTTTTTTGGAAATGTAATGCCAATAAAATTTCAATGAAGTTACTTTGAAGAATGTAATAAAATATTATAGAAATGCTTTAAAAAAATGTAATGATTTTTTATTATGACATTTTATTATCGTAAAACAATTTATTACTTTGGAACTTTATGAAAAAAATGCTTTACTTTTAGAAAAACAAATTCTAATTAAAACTATTTAATTACAATTGAAAAATATAATGCTTATTATTATCTTTATTAGATAAGAAATTACAATGAGTCAAAATATGCCAAGTTGGCCACCCCTGTTTCGAAGGTCAGATTTTCATCGAACTTTTTTGCTTTACAACGACCAAATACGATCTTCTTACCAGAGTTATAGGGGTATTTCAAAATGAAGAAGCCCTGTCACATTGACTACTTAGTGAAAATAAAGTAAGTTCTTACACTTAGTGCATAAACAAAAGCGTTTTGAGGTTTTTTCATTGTTGTAAAAAATAATACTTAAATAATTTTTTTGGGTGTTCTTAATTTGGAACAAGTGCAATCGGCCTAAAACTGCAAAGAGCATCAAAAGCCTACTGGGATACCTTTTAAAAGCACCGATTTCAACCAGGTGGAATTCTCTAAATCTCGATATCTCTTGAAGGAGGTTTTGATGTTCAAAGATCAGTTTGATGAACTCTTCAGTCTTTTTAACGGTACTAAGTTTAATCCTAGCGAGCTTGAATATATGAAGGAGTACTGTAAAGTCATGGAGCCGCAAGGGACAGGCTTAAGTTATTTGTAGCATTGCAGAAGAGGTTAAACTATTTTTTATTATGGCACCTATGTTAAATGCCACAATGCTTTTGTTGCTTCAATTTTCTGTCTAGCAATAAAGTTTAATCAACTGCGGGAAGAAACTTGGTATAAAATTTTTTTGCATAACAATTTTGGGCTTTATTAGATCTCAGTGCGCAGGAAAGTGCGGTCACGGCGAAGCTTGGACGTTACGACTTGGGTGAATTGTATGGAAGCCTAACCCGGTATCTAGTTATTAAAACAACGCTTTTAAATATAATTCACCGTTGCCATCTTTTGCTCCTGTAAAGCATCTAATTAGCTTCGCCAGTATGGTAAAAAGCACAAAAAGGCAAAATTTAAGAGATACTCATTTTGAAAAATTAGTTCTTTTAAAAGCCAACAAAATATTGTTATAAGTATAAGTATAATAAATAAAATTAATAAATTTCATTTACATAATGGGAGGTGGATCAGTTGGAGTATCAGTTCCCAATTCCACCATGGAATTTTTTATTATTTTTGGTGTCGGGCATGATGAGTGATACGCATCCAGTAATTTCTTTGAAAGGGTCTCTAGGAATGTTTCTATGCTTTTCACGGATTATTGTTGTTGATCTTTCAGGCTTGTGCATTTTTCCCTCTTACTATGGTAAGGATATGGATGGTTGGCTTTTGCTTTAATCCCTTTTGTGTCACGTTTATGCCTCATTTGTGGACATCATTGACAGTTTACCAGTTAAACGTTCTGGTGCGGAAACCAAAATGCGTGTTTGAAAATATTCTCACATCTGTTATCGTTAACTTATTAGATTTATTATATTGGTGTTCGTTTGATTTGTAAATTAGTCTAACAATCATAAAAAACATTATTCCCAAACATGATAAGATAACAACCTTTGTATAATTTAAGTGTGCGAGCTTTCTCAAGTGCACAGCAACACCTGAGATAATGAGACAAAAGGGTACGTGATCACACCTTTACCCAACATGATTGGATATATTTGTGGCAACCTAAGATGGCAGCAGCGCCAACAGAAGCTTGCCAGCTGACTAGAAGAACGAAGTGATAATAATAATATTAATAATATTTATATTTCTTTATCAATCAGTAAACTTAAACGGCAAACACGCTTTGCTATAGTGGCGACCCTGGAAAGTAAAATCATAATAAAAGTTATATATTGTACAAAATTGACACACACGTTACAATTAAGAATTTGCGCACTGAATGAACAGACGCCAATACGATTTGCAAAAAAAAAGTTAGGCGGCTAAATTTCGACGAAAAAGGCGATTTAAGATCGCTTACTACAAAGACTTTCCAGAGTGGAAACTACGGTGACTTCTGCAGAGTGGAGGTACATCTGGTTTAAAGCCATATGAGATCATGGCCAACATGCGACGACTAGCTCTGGACCCGGGCAGCGAGAACATCATTCTTTTTATTTTCCTGGCAGAGATGCCGGCGGCAATTCTGCACACTCTTACAGTCTGGGAAGAGACTGATTTGGATAAGCCCGCTAAGATCGCAGACAAGATGTTCGAGGTGGTAAACCACAACGTCACTTTTGCGATCAAAACGAATACCATGACTAAATCGAGTCCATCTATTTACGCAACTTCCACCGAAGATCCCTGGAAAAAGATTACCGACAACTTGCGTTCGCTATCATTTAAATTTGAGTGTTGCAAAAGGATGTCAAACGTCTCCAATTCAAAGGACGATCACTTAGTTCATCGCATGGCCACGTTTAAACTGGAAATTTGAATCGTCCGGCATCTGGGCCTCAAAAGAAGCTACTCTGAGCGATCTGACACTGTACGCAGCGAATCAGACAGTCATTCATACTTATGGCAAGTACGTCACTCAGCTAAACTATCCAAATTGGACGACTATATCATATAGATATACTGAGAGACTAGTTTGCGTAGAAACGGACGGACAGACGGACGGACATGTCTAGATCGACTCGTCTTGTGACGCTGTACCAGTACCAATCCAAGCCTCATTGAGTAAAGATGTGCTATCTGCAGAACTTCGCGAGTACCAGCAGTAACGAGAACAAAGTTTTACCAATTTTGGTAAGAAAAAATAAGTGTTAAAAGAAAGTTTAGTAAAACCCCAAAAACAACATCGAAGAAAGCTATAGACGAGTGCCTCGACTATCAAATACCGGTTACCTCTGCTTAAGGAAGGAAAAGGGAAATGGAGATATACTCGTATAAGCACCAAATCGATATGTAAAGCGCCACCTACCTACTTCCGTACATGTTATGTGAGCGGATAACAGATTTAAACCGTTTAAACCGTTCAAGGGCGTTAGAGTGGGCAAAATTGGTTTAGGTCAATCGATAGATATTGATCGTCTGGCAGGAAAACTGTGGCCACCACAGTGTTGGGCCTTTTGTGAGCGCTGAAGTGGTTGTGGCACTTTTTCTATAAAGATAACAATATCCGAGCCGAAATTGTTCATGATCACCAGAACGTATTCGTAATTAAAAAGGTCACTAACTTCACCAGCAGTAGTCTTTTAACAAGAATAGAAACCGAACCTTATTGGTAAAAACGAAAGGTTCAACTCAGGCTAACTCAATCCCACAACTTCACTGTTTCCGCAACTGAGCATAAGGCGTTGCAGTTAAAATGTGAACATTTTAAGGATTGTTTCTGGCTTCAGTGATAATTATTTCATTATTTATGTGGCAGTTTCTTTCATTTTATTAACTTTAATTCGAATTTCTTAAAAATATAAACAATTGTATTCCCAATATTATAAAATAATATGTCAAAAAACACCGAAGCTATAATTTGTTTCATATTATTTTCCCACCCATTTTTCGATCTTTCCTATGACAGCTAGATGATATTGTATGTTGGAAAACACCAAAGATATAATTTTTTCATATTATTTTCCCACTAATTTTCCGATCGTTTGATAAAATTTAATTCGAAATTCAAAACTAATTAATTCCCCGATAGTTTCAATGAGAGCTATAAGATATAATTGTCTATTCCGGCTGGTACTACCTGCAACAGAAAGAAAACTTTTAGGAAAGCTTCAGCCCGATAGCTTTAAAACTGAGAGACTAGTTTGCGTAGAAACGGACTGACAGACATGCGGATAGACGAACATGGCTAGATTGACTAGTCTGGTGACGCTGATCAAGAATATATATACTTTACGAACAAAGCCTGTAGAAGCCCCGAAAACCTGCACTAATGCGACAAACCAAAGTATTGAATAAACTGCATATATGATATAAACAACAAGTTCAATCAGAGTTCTGTAGATAAAACATGGTCGCCTTTATCAAAGAAAAAGAAATCACAACAATAAAAACCCTAGAAAACTCACAAAGACCTCAAAACTGCGTCAAGAATTTAGAGTGTGCTCCACATTCGTCAATCTACTCCGTATTCCAGGAGGGAATGAAGCCCAAAAGACTGTGAGCACCCAAGGACCTATCAGCTCAATCACTAACAACACCATCCATCACCAACCCACCACTCCGTTCAAACGCACCGTCATCGAAAAAATGAATACGAAAATTTCAACAGACGTCACCACGACCCTCCGTAAAAAGAAGATGACTGAGTCCGACAAATAAGACAAACCTTACATTAAAACAACCTCGCAAAGTTAAAGGAAAATTGGAAAAAAGCCTATATTTACAACCTAGTTAGCAAATTAATTACACAACCACATCAGCTCTAAGGAAGAACTTTAAGTAGATATTTAGAAAAAAAAGATATTTATTATAATGGTACTAATAGAACTCTAACGGATATGAAAACAATTACGACCAACTTCAGTTACTACTTATACCGTAGACGCCTGCCTTCAAGAAACCCATTTAAATTCCCTTCATAACATTTTCAGTAGATTTCCTATCAACTTTATATTTATACACAAAAACACGTCAAACACTTCCCACGGTGGAGCAGAATTTTTGGATTGCACAATTCAATACATCACGAAAAAGTTAATCTTAGCAACGATTTTGATTCTGTCGGAGTTATTATTCACTCCAAACAAAAGCTTCATATAATACCCAAGTATATTGCCCCCAACAAGAGTTTTTAAATAAGAAACTTAGTAGGTAGGTATGGAAATTACATTGAAAATACCATTAAAGCAGGCGACATTAACAGCTGGCACCAAAACTGGGGCTCGTCTAACGATAAGTGAAAGGGATGTTCGATCTTTAAGTAGTTTGACAATCGAATCTAATGACCCTAAACGACTGCTGCCTAACCAGATATACATTTAAAAAAAGAAGTAATGCTAATGAAATCTGGTTTTATTATTTTTTAAAAAGGTAATACTTAAAAGTTAATTTTTTTTGGAAATGTAATGCCAATAAAATTTCAATGAAGTTACTTTGAAGAATGTAATAAAATATTATAGAAATGCTTTAAAAAAATGTAATGATTTTTTATTATGACATTTTATTATCGTAAAACAATTTATTACTTTGGAACTTTATGAAAAAAATGCTTTACTTTTAGAAAAACAAATTCTAATTAAAACTATTTAATTACAATTGAAAAATATAATGCTTATTATTATCTTTATTAGATAAGAAATTACAATGAGTCAAAATATGCCAAGTTGGCCACCCCTGTTTCGAAGGTCAGATTTTCATCGAACTTTTTTGCTTTACAACGACCAAATACGATCTTCTTACCAGAGTTATAGGGGTATTTCAAAATGAAGAAGCCCTGTCACATTGACTACTTAGTGAAAATAAACTAAGTTCTTACACTTAGTGCATAAACAAAAGCGTTTTGAGGTTTTTTCATTGTTGTAAAAAATAATACTTAAATAATTTTTTTGGGTGTTCTTAATTTGGAACAAGTGCAATCGGCCTAAAACTGCAAAGAGCATCAAAAGCCTACTGGGATACCTTTTAAAAGCACCGATTTCAACCAGGTGGAATTCTCTAAATCTCGATATCTCTTGAAGGAGGTTTTGATGTTCAAAGATCAGTTTGATGAACTCTTCAGTCTTTTTAACGGTACTAAGTTTAATCCTAGCGAGCTTGAATATATGAAGGAGTACTGTAAAGTCATGGAGCCGCAAGGGACAGGCTTAAGTTATTTGTAGCATTGCAGAAGAGGTTAAACTATTTTTTATTATGGCACCTATGTTAAATGCCACAATGCTTTTGTTGCTTCAATTTTCTGTCTAGCAATAAAGTTTAATCAACTGCGGGAAAAAACTTGGTATAAAATTTTTTTGCATAACAATTTTGGGCTTTATTAGATCTCAGTGCGCAGGAAAGTGCGGTCACGACGAAGCTTGGACGTTACGACGTGGGTGAATTGTATGGAAGCCTAACCCGGTATCTAGTTATTAAAACAACGCTTTTAAATATAATTCACCGTTGCCATCTTTTGCTCCTGTAAAGCATCTAATTAGCTTCGCCAGTATGGTAAAAAGCACAAAAAGGCAAAATTTAAGAGATACTCATTTTGAAAAATTAGTTCTTTTAAAAGCAAAAACAAAATATTGTTATAAGTATAAGTATAATAAATAAAATTAATAAATTTCATTTACATAATGGGAGGTGGATCAGTTGGAGTATCAGTTCCCAATTCCACCATGGAATTTTTTATTATTTTTGGTGTCGGGCATGATGAGTGATACGCATCCAGTAATTTCTTTGAAAGGGTCTCTAGGAATGTTTCTATGCTTTTCACGGATTATTGTTGTTGATCTTTCAGGCTTGTGCATTTTTCCCTCTTACTATGGTAAGGATATGGATGGTTGGCTTTTGCTTTAATCCCTTTTGTGTCACGTTTATGCCTCATTTGTGGACATCATTGACAGTTTACCAGTTAAACGTTCTGGTGCGGAAACCAAAATGCGTGTTTGAAAATATTCTCACATCTGTTATCGTTAACTTATTAGATTTATTATATTGGTGTTCGTTTGATTTGTAAATTAGTCTAACAATCATAAAAAACATTATTCCCAAACATGATAAGATAACAACCTTTGTATAATTTAAGTGTGCGAGCTTTCTCAAGTGCACAGCAACACCTGAGATAATGAGACAAAAGGGTACGTGATCACACCTTTACCCAACATGATTGGATATATTTGTGGCAACCTAAGATGGCAGCAGCGCCAACAGAAGCTTGCCAGCTGACTAGAAGAACGAAGTGATAATAATAATATTAATAATATTTATATTTCTTTATCAATCAGTAAACTTAAACGGCAAACACGCTTCGCTATAGTGGCGACCCTGGAAAGTAAAATCATAATAAAAGTTATATATTGTACAAAATTGACACACACGTTACAATTAAGAATTTGCGCACTGAATGAACAGACGCCAATACGATTTGCAAAAAAAAAGGTAGGCGGCTAAATTTCGACGAAAAAGGCGATTTAAGATCGCTTACTACAAAGACTTTCCAGAGTGGAAACTACGGTGACTTCTGCAGAGTGGAGGTACATCTGGTTTAAAGCCATATGAGATCATGGCCAACATGCGGCGACTAGCTCTGGACCCGGGCAGCGAGAACATCATTCTTTTTATTTTCCTGGCAGAGATGCCGGCGGCAATTCTGCACACTCTTACAGTCTGGGAAGAGACTGATTTGGATAAGCCCGCTAAGATCGCAGACAAGATGTTCGAGGTGGTAAACCACAACGTCACTTTTGCGATCAAAACGAATACCATGACTAAATCGAGTCCATCTATTTACGCAACTTCCACCGAAGATCCCTGGAAAAAGATTACCGACAACTTGCGTTCGCTATCATTTAAATTTGAGTGTTGCAAAAGGATGTCAAACGTCTCCAATTCAAAGGACGATCACTTAGTTCATCGCATGGCCACGTTTAAACTGGAAATTTGAATCGTCCGGCATCTGGGCCTCAAAAGAAGCTACTCTGAGCGATCTGACACTGTACGCAGCGAATCAGACAGTCATTCATACTTATGGCAAGTACGTCACTCAGCTAAACTATCCAAATTGGACGACTATATCATATAGATATACTGAGAGACTAGTTTGCGTAGAAACGGACGGACAGACGGACGGACATGTCTAGATCGACTCGTCTTGTGACGCTGTACCAGTACCAATCCAAGCCTCATTGAGTAAAGATGTGCTATCTGCAGAACTTCGCGAGTACCAGCAGTAACGAGAACAAAGTTTTACCAATTTTGGTAAGAAAAAATAAGTGTTAAAAGAAAGTTTAGTAAAACCCCAAAAACAACATCGAAGAAAGCTATAGACGAGTGCCTCGACTATCAAATACCGGTTACCTCTGCTTAAGGAAGGAAAAGGGAAATGGAGATATACTCGTATAAGCACCAAATCGATATGTAAAGCGCCACCTACCTACTTCCGTACATGTTATGTGAGCGGATAACAGATTTAAACCGTTTAAACCGTTCAAGGGCGTTAGAGTGGGCAAAATTGGTTTAGGTCAATCGATAGATATTGATCGTCTGGCAGGAAAACTGTGGCCACCACAGTGTTGGGCCTTTTGTGAGCGCTGAAGTGGTTGTGGCACTTTTTCTATAAAGATAACAATATCCGAGCCGAAATTGTTCATGATCACCAGAACGTATTCGTAATTAAAAAGGTCACTAACTTCACCAGCAGTAGTCTTTTAACAAGAATAGAAACCGAACCTTATTGGTAAAAACGAAAGGTTCAACTCAGGCTAACTCAATCCCACAACTTCACTGTTTCCGCAACTGAGCATAAGGCGTTGCAGTTAAAATGTGAACATTTTAAGGATTGTTGCTGGCTTCAGTGATAATTATTTCATTATTTATGTGGCAGTTTCTTTCATTTTATTAACTTTAATTCGAATTTCTTAAAAATATAAACAATTGTATTCCCAATATTATAAAATAATATGTCAAAAAACACCGAAGCTATAATTTGTTTCATATTATTTTCCCACCCATTTTTCGATCTTTCCTATGACAGCTAGATGATATTGTATGTTGGAAAACACCAAAGATATAATTTTTTCATATTATTTTCCCACTAATTTTCCGATCGTTACTATGGCAACTATTTGATATAGTCGTCCCATTTTGATAAAATTTAATTCGAAATTCAAAACTAATTAATTCCCCGATAGTTTCAATGAGAGCTATAAGATATAATTGTCTATTCCGGCTGGTACTACCTGCAACAGAAAGAAAACTTTTAGGAAAGCTTCAGCCCGATAGCTTTAAAACTGAGAGACTAGTTTGCGTAGAAACGGACTGACAGACATGCGGATAGACGGACATGGCTAGATTGACTAGTCTGGTGACGCTGATCAAGAATATATATACTTTACGAACAAAGCCTGTAGAAGCCCCGAAAACCTGCACTAATGCGACAAACCAAAGTATTGAATAAACTGCATATATGATATAAACAACAAGTTCAATCAGAGTTCTGTAGATAAAACATGGTCGCCTTTATCAAAGAAAAAGAAATCACAACAATAAAAACCCTAGAAAACTCACAAAGACCTCAAAACTGCGTCAAGAATTTAGAGTGTGCTCCACATTCGTCAATCTACTCCGTATTCCAGGAGGGAATGAAGCCCAAAAGACTGTGAGCACCCAAGGACCTATCAGCTCAATCACTAACAACACCATCCATCACCAACCCACCACTCCGTTCAAACGCACCGTCATCGAAAAAATGAATACGAAAATTTCAACAGACGTCACCACGACCCTCCGTAAAAAGAAGATGACTGAGTCCGACAAATAAGACAAACCTTACATTAAAACAACCTCGCAAAGTTAAAGGAAAATTGGAAAAAAGCCTATATTTACAACCTAGTTAGCAAATTAATTACACAACCACATCAGCTCTAAGGAAGAACTTTAAGTAGATATTTAGAAAAAAAAGATATTTATTATAATGGTACTAATAGAACTCTAACGGATATGAAAACAATTACGACCAACTTCAGTTACTACTTATACCGTAGACGCCTGCCTTCAAGAAACCCATTTAAATTCCCTTCATAACATTTTCAGTAGATTTCCTATCAACTTTATATTTATACACAAAAACACGTCAAACATGGAGCATAATTTGTGGATTGCACAATTTAATACATCACGAAAAAGTTAATCTTAGCAACGATTTTGATTCTGTCGGAGTTATTATTCACTCCAAACAAAAGCTTCATATAATACCCAAGTATATTGCCCCCAACAAGAGTTTTTAAATAAGAAACTTAGTAGGTAGGTATGGAAATTACATTGAAAATACCATTAAAGCAGGCGACATTAACAGCTGGCACCAAAACTGGGGCTCGTCTAACGATAAGTGAAAGGGATGTTCGATCTTTAAGTAGTTTGACAATCGAATCTAATGACCCTAAACGACTGCTGCCTAACCAGATATACATTTAAAAAAAGAAGTAATGCTAATGAAATCTGGTTTTATTATTTTTTAAAAAGGTAATACTTAAAAGTTAATTTTTTTTGGAAATGTAATGCCAATAAAATTTCAATGAAGTTACTTTGAAGAATGTAATAAAATATTATAGAAATGCTTTAAAAAAATGTAATGATTTTTTATTATGACATTTTATTATCGTAAAACAATTTATTACTTTGGAACTTTATGAAAAAAATGCTTTACTTTTAGAAAAACAAATTCTAATTAAAACTATTTAATTACAATTGAAAAATATAATGCTTATTAATATCTTTATTAGATAAGAAATTACAATGAGTCAAAATATGCCAAGTTGGCCACCCCTGTTTCGAAGGTCAGATTTTCATCGAAATTTTTTGCTTTACAACGACCAAATACGATCTTCTTACCAGAGTTATAGGGGTATTTCAAAATGAAGAAGCCCTGTCACATTGACTACTTAGTGAAAATAAACTAAGTTATTACACTTAGTGCATAAACAAAAGCGTTTTGAGGTTTTTTCATTGTTGTAAAAAATAATACTTAAATAATTTTTTTGGGTGTTCTTAATTTGGAACAAGTGCAATCGGCCTAAAACTGCAAAGAGCATCAAAAGCCTACTGGGATACCTTTTAAAAGCACCGATTTCAACCAGGTGGAATTCTCTAAATCTCGATATCTCTTGAAGGAGGTTTTGATGTTCAAAGATCAGTTTGATGAACTCTTCAGTCTTTTTAACGGTACTAAGTTTAATCCTAGCGAGCTTGAATATATGAAGGAGTACTGTAAAGTCATGGAGCCGCAAGGGACAGGCTTAAGTTATTTGTAGCATTGCAGAAGAGGTTAAACTATTTTTTATTATGGCACCTATGTTAAATGCCACAATGCTTTTGTTGCTTCAATTTTCTGTCTAGCAATAAAGTTTAATCAACTGCGGGAAAAAACTTGGTATAAAATTTTTTTGCATAACAATTTTGGGCTTTATTAGATCTCAGTGCGCAGGAAAGTGCGGTCACGACGAAGCTTGGACGTTACGACTTGGGTGAATTGTATGGAAGCCTAACCCGGTATCTAGTTATTAAAACAACGCTTTTAAATATAATTCACCGTTGCCATCTTTTGCTCCTGTAAAGCATCTAATTAGCTTCGCCAGTATGGTAAAAAGCACAAAAAGGCAAAATTTAAGGGATACTCATTTTGAAAAATTAGTTCTTTTAAAAGCCTACAAAATATTGTTATAAGTATAAGTATAATAAATAAAATTAATAAATTTCATTTACATAATGGGAGGTGTATCAGTTGGAGTATCAGTTCCCAATTCCACCATGGAATTTTTTATTATTTTTGGTGTCGGGCATGATGAGTGATACGCATCCAGTAATTTCTTTGAAAGGGTCTCTAGGAATGTTTCTATGCTTTTCACGGATTATTGTTGTTGATCTTTCAGGCTTGTGCATTTTTCCCTCTTACTATGGTAAGGATATGGATGGTTGGCTTTTGCTTTAATCCCTTTCGTGTCACGTTTATGCCTCATTTGTAGACATCATTGACAGTTTACCAGTTAAACGTTCTGGTGCGGAAACCAAAATGCGTGTTTGAAAATATTCTCACATCTGTTATCGTTAACTTATTAGATTTATTATATTGGTGTTCGTTTGATTTGTAAATTAGTCTAACAATCATAAAAAACATTATTCCCAAACATGATAAGATAACAACCTTTGTATAATTTAAGTGTGCGAGCTTTCTCAAGTGCACAGCAACACCTGAGATAATGAGACAAAAGGGTACGTGATCACACCTTTACCCAACATGATTGGATATATTTGTGGCAACCTAAGATGGCAGCAGCGCCAACAGAAGCTTGCCAGCTGACTAGAAGAACGAAGTGATAATAATAATATTAATAATATTTATATTTCTTTATCAATCAGTAAACTTAAACGGCAAACACGCTTCGCTATAGTGGCGACCCTGGAAAGTAAAATCATAATAAAAGTTATATATTGTACAAAATTGACACACACGTTACAATTAAGAATTTGCGCACTGAATGAACAGACGCCAATACGATTTGCAAAAAAAAAGTTAGGCGGCTAAATTTCGACGAAAAAGGCGATTTAAGATCGCTTACTACAAAGACTTTCCAGAGTGGAAACTACGGTGACTTCTGCAGAGTGGAGGTACATCTGGTTTAAAGCCATATGAGATCATGGCCAACATGCGACGACTAGCTCTGGACCCGGGCAGCGAGAACATCATTCTTTTTATTTTCCTGGCAGAGATGCCGGCGGCAATTCTGCACACTCTTACAGTCTGGGAAGAGACTGATTTGGATAAGCCCGCTAAGATCGCAGACAAGATGTTCGAGGTGGTAAACCACAACGTCACTTTTGCGATCAAAACGAATACCATTACTAAATCGAGTCCATCTATTTACGCAACTTCCACCGAAGATCCCTGGAAAAAGATTACCGACAACTTGCGTTCGCTATCATTTAAATTTGAGTGTTGCAAAAGGATGTCAAACGTCTCCAATTCAAAGGACGATCACTTAGTTCATCGCATGGCCACGTTTAAACTGGAAATTTGAATCGTCCGGCATCTGGGCCTCAAGAGAAGCTACTCTGAGCGATCTGACACTGTACGCAGCGAATCAGACAGTCATTCATACTTATGGCAAGTACGTCACTCAGCTAAACTTGGATATTCGCCGATACTTTACATGGCCGTTCATTATCGCTGACATGCACTCAGCTTCTATTGGTCTTAAAATACAACGCTTAATCGACTCAATCACTGGGCTATCAACACTAGCATGTCTTGCACAAGCCAAACACATATCAGTTTCCACAGTGCAGTGCATAAGTTTCTTGATTGAGCATGGCATATGTCGCCCGTCAAAAAGTCCTTGGTCCTGCCTATTACATATGGTTACTAAAAAATACGGTGGCTGGCAGGCATGTGGAGATTATCGAAAACTAAATTCAATTACCGTACCGCTACCCAATCGCCCACATACATGAATTCACAGAACAACTGCAAGGAAAAAAGATTTTTTCAGCCCTCGGTTTGGTTAAAGCATACTACCAAATTCCCATGGCAGAAAACGATATCCAAAAAACCACGGTTTGCATTCTTTTTGGACTTATTAAATTCTGTACATGCCGTTTTGGTTAAAAAACGCAACTCAAACATTCAAACATTGATGCTGATTCACTTCGGTCTTGTGTAGACGTGTTTTTTTAACGCTCCGGAAAAAAAATTATTCATTCAGTCGAAAACGTTCGAAAGATTTCTAAACGCGAGGTTTGCGTTTCGTGATGCTAATCGCAAATCGGAAACTAAAGTTTTACTCAATTAATTAATTAATCTTTATGCAATATCAATAAACAAATGATTAAGAACGTGGATCAGCGCACTCAACGCCAAAAACAACAGGACGAATCCCGTGAAAAAATTCAGAGAGCAAGACAAAACTCCAACCGAGCTTCTTCCACCTAGTGCAACAACAACAGCAACTACTACGTCAATTACAACGGCCTCTGTCGCTAACAATGCAATAACGAATCTACTCTATTCTCTTTCAGCGGGTAAAGCAACAACACAACCAAGTGAAAAAATTGGGTCAAACGGCAAAAACAAAGCTACGGTAGAAGAAATGACAATTCCGCAAGCGGGTTCGGCCATGCAGAGAGGCATGAATCGCTACATTAATATTTCCAAGCGCAAGCTAACACCTCCAAAAAAATCTGACGGCAAAAGGCCCAAAGTAAACCGCACCAACAAAGGCCCTTGGCGAAATCCGAAACAGAGTCTGAACAATTAGCCATAAGGAAACTTAATCCGCCACCTATCTTTATTCGGGAGAAGATCTCAAATGCCCTAGTCAAAATAGTTGAGCTAGTCGGAAAAGATAACTTTCATGTTATTCCGCTTATGAAAGGGAAAATAAACTGCAAACCAAAACTGAAGACGATTTCCGAACAGTGTCAAAGTACCTAAACGATGCCAAAAAGAATTACTACACGTATCAGCTTAAAAGCTGCAAAGGCTTGCAATTTGTGCTTAAGGAATAGGGCCCGTTGTGACCCCCTCTGAAATCACTGAGGCTTAAAAAGAAAGCTGTTTTTGTTCAAAAAATGTTATAAACATTATGAACAAAATAAAGAATTCGACCACTACTCAAAAACGTAGTGCACCCGATCTACAAGTTGCAGTACCTGCTGCATCGTAGGATCACAGTAGAAGACCCGCACAAACGGAGTGGGCGAGTGCAATGCACAAATTGCCAGGAATACGGACACACCAGGGCTTACTGCACCCTCAGGTCAGTATGTGTAGCTTGTGGAAACTGTTAAGGCTCCGAACCCTGCTTTCTCAAGTAAAAGTGTGTAAACTGACAAGGCAACCACACAGCAAACTACAGAGGCTGTCCAGTCAACAAGGAGATGAAAAGTCGGATGCAACGAGCGACAACGGCACGCTCCCAGATCACACAAAACATTCTCATGAGATCACAAACGACACCGGAAGTCTTTTTCGCAAAAGCAGCCAGGTCATCATTTGGACCTTCATTTACCACCAACGGCAGTTCTTACTCCAGTGCTCTAAGATCAGGCACAGCTCACATAGAGCCGAAAATTGATGATCACTTTGCAACAAAATGTGATGGAATTTACGTCCTTCATGAAAACCGCTATGCAAACCCCTATGCAAAACAAAAACATCTTGTTACAAATGCTTGCAGCTCAGCAGTCCAAATAAACTATGCCTAGTATTCGAATAACTCTGTGGAAAGCCAACGGTGTTCAACATGAAATAACTCAAGTTCTGAACGAAAACCATATAGATGTTATGTTGCTGGCAGAAACGCATTTCACCAGCAAATATATCATTCAAATACGGGGATACACGTTCTACAGTACCGATCATCCAGATGGTATAGCACATGGCGGAACCGGCATCTTAATAAGATAAGAGACCGCATCAAACACCACTTTCACAAAAGGTTTCCAAAAAATTATTTGCAAGCTACATCGATAAAATTTCAGTTGGGCAACTGCAACTTTGCCATTGCCGCTGTTTACTGCCCACCCCGTTTTACAGTCTCCGAAGACCAATTCATGCACTTTTACAATTCACTTTGAGAGCGATTCATAGCAGCAGGAGATCACAACGTCAAGCACACACAGTGGGTATCCCGCCTTGAGATTCCCTAAGGAAGGCAACTATATAATGCGCTTATCAAAACATGCAACAAACTGGACTACGTTCCACCAGGCAGCCTTACATACTGGCCTACAGATCATAAAAAACTACCTGATTTAATTGATTTTGCTGTGACAAAAAATATTTCTCGCAGTCTAATATCTGTAAAATCGTTTTTGGGTCTATCATCGGACCACTCACCAGTGCCAATAACTCTTCTTCAAAGCCCGGAGTTAATCGAGCACCCTTGCAGGCTGACTTCGCATCGAACCAACTGGGTGAAGTTCAAAAAGTACGTAAGTTCCCACATTGAACTAACACCACAGCTCAACGTCAAGGAGGTCATCGACTGCTTTGCCGATGCACTGGAGTCTGTACTCGTCGCAACAGCCAAAGTCCCTACACCGCAAGGGAGGGATGGGCACACACACCAACACAAAACTAACCTTGAAATCGAACACCTTGTTTTGGTGAAAAGACGTTTTAGGCTTGCTTAGCAAACCAGCAGATCGACATCCTCAAAACAAAGTCTTATGGAAGCTGGTCCTAAGGCACGAACAAGTAAAAGCACAACACCAGTACATTGAGAAACTTTCACCCACAGGCACCAAGCATCTCTTATGGAGGGCCCACCCAAATCTAAGTGCGCCTACCGAAACATTTATTCCAATAAGAGACTCTTCAGGCAGCTGGGCCAGAAGCGACAAAGACAGAGATTTTTCATTTGCTTATACCTTCGAAATGTCTTTCAGCCAAACCCTGTAACAAGTTCATTCGGACTACCGTCGTCGTCAATTCGAATTAAAACTGAGACAGAACCAATTCTGTTTCAACCAAACGAAGTTGCAAAAGACATGAGCGAGCAATCGAATCCAAAAACGCCCCCAGGCGGTGATCTAATAACTCCTTAAATGCTCATTGAACTCCTAAACTGTGCAGTTGAGGTTATTTGTAAACTCTTTGATGATATTACACGACTCTGCTACTTCCCAAAAAAATGAAAAAAATCGGTAATCATAATAATCCTAAAGCCAGGAAAAGATTACACAATACCAGCTTCATACAGACCGATAAGTTAACTCTCTTGTTTGTCAGAACTGCTCGAAAAATGCCGACTATAGCGCGATCATAAGTCGGTCCAAATGTCCAATTCAGGCAACAGCGCTACTAGCTGATCATCTCGTGGTAGTGAAGAGGTGTTTATCAGACTGGCGTATAAAAATAAATGCGCAAAAGTGTAAACACATAACGTTTACTCTTAACAGACAAACGTGTCCAACTACCGCAAGCTGACGATGTAACGTACCTTGGCGTTCACCTAGACAGGAGACTAACATGGCGAAGACATATCGAAGCTAAGATAATTCAACTAAAACTAAAATTGAATAGCCTCCATTGGCTTATAAAAGCTCCTTTCCCCCTTTGCCTGGACTCCAAGGTCCTTCTCTACAATTCAACGCTTAAGCCAGTCTTGACTTACTGCTCCCAGTTGTTGGGAAATACGAGAAGCAGCAACATCGACATAACCCAGTTTGCGCAATCTCAAGTTAACTTTCTCAGCTATACGATCAACGAATTTGGAATTAAACTACTCACCGAACGCACGGAGCCGTTTTGGAGCAGCGAATACACGAAAATTGGCAACCTCTAGGATTTATTTCAAAGAAGCTGAGCAACACGGAGAAAAAAAAACTCGACGTACGACAGAGAGCTGCTCGCTGTCTTCGAATCCATTAAATATTTCAAACACCTTGTAGACGGACGCATTTTTGTCATCAGAACGGATCACAAGCCGCTCGTCTATGCATTTCAGCTGCGACCGGAGAAAGCATCACCAAGACAGCTACGACATTTGGCTTACATCTCTCAATTCTGCATGACTATTTTGCATGTGAAAGGATCCGAAAATTCAGTTCACGGTTTGTCCCATCACAGTGGTCGGTCAACAGTTCGTCAAGTACGCCAAAAGTTCGTATGGCCTTCGATGAATAAAGATGTCCTCGAATGGTGGAGAGCTTGTCTACCTTTATAGCGCTCTAAGATCCACAAACGAGACCACCTCTCACTAGAAAAGATCGAAGTGCCAAACGGTAGATTTAATCACGTTCACCTTGACATTGTAGTTAAGCCATTACAACAAAAAATTTGAGCGATGACCAGAAGCTGTACCTCTGTCAAGTATTACTGCTGAGACAATAGCTACGGCTTTCTCGACTCACTGTATATCTCGATTTAGTTCTCCAAAAACGATAGCTGGATGTCAGCAGTTTTCAGACATATTGCTCATCTGGTTAAAAGTAAACACATACACACGACGGCCTACCACCCTCAGTCAATCAGACTTATAAAGAGGTGGCTCAGACCCTTTAAGTCATCTTTGATGTGCAACAGAGGTACTCCGTAGCCGGAATTACTGCCAACAGTTCTTCTTGGACTTCGTACCTGTTATCGGCAAGAATCAGCGAGCGACACACATGTATTAATAAAATTAATAATCTTTGTATTTCTTAATCAATTAATAAATTTTAATGGCAAACACGCTTCGCTATATACTCCTGTAAAATAAAAACCATTGGATACTTTGGGTGTGCGACCTATTTCTCATAATGAGGTGGAGGATATGTGATCAATATTATTATATGGGAATTAAGGGGTGATGGGGACAATAAAGTATACTCTTTAGGGATATGATCGTGACATTTTTATGACCTCAAAGCCAATTAAAATAAGTTAATAAGTACAAATCTATAAAAACTTTCTTTAAATCATTTATTTTTACTGTAAATGCTGCACTCGATATTAAATTTGCCAAAAAAAAATGATTAAAACAGATGAACTACACAGCTGATCCATTTAACTGACCGAAACAGCTTACCAACAGTAAAAAAAATCTTTTTTGTGAAATACCGTAAAACTTGGAATTAAAATAACTGCCTTGTGTCAGAACGGTGCACGGAACCCCTTAGTGGGTCATAGGGATATATATTTAGAATTTAGCAAAAATTGTTACCTTTGTTTCTCCTATTTTACCATAAAAAACGTATTATTTACAGGTAGTTATCAGTGTTACTCAAAGAGCTAAAGTATGTAACAGGAAGAAGGAAGCGTTTCCGACCACATAAAGTATATATATTCTTGATCAGGATCACAAGCCGAGTCTATCCAGCCATGTCATTTTGGAAACTACAAAAGCGCAAAATTCGGGATTTTGTATGTCGATTCCTGAGCTTCTTGCGCATCGCAAAACTGTAGCACAAATTAATTTAAAAAAAAAAATGCAAGAAATTTTTATAAACTGCTAAAGGTTAAAATTTAATATACCCATTTTCAACAAGTTATTTTCCTTTTTTTATTATTAAAGTTATCACTGAAAGTGTAAAAATTCTATTTTTCAAGACAACTCTAGCTTCACATTATGAGTAAAACATACAATTTTTTCATTGCAAAATTTAATCTAATTTCGCTACATATAAATCTTATTAAGCATCTCAAAAATTTGTATTTTTAATTTGTCGCCACTTTTGGGGTCGCTCACTCCAGAGTGGCTCGGCTAGTAATTCTAATCAGAAATTTTATTTCTACGTGTTACATACTTTCCTAGGAATCGAATACTCTTACTCTAGGAGTAACGGGTATTGTTAAAAATTACGTTATCTTAGTGGGGAGCGGGGGTAGCTTAAACTTCACTTTAAAGTCCAATTCTTCAATGCATCTCAAATGCATACATTTATAATTACTTTATCTCTATTTATTTTCATCCGCAGCCACAGAAATTCGTTGCCAGGAGAAGTCTCGCGGAGGGCTGAGTTATGAGGTCATACTGGCCGAGCCGGCACCCAATGTACCAGTCCCGAGACGACCGGTCACTCCCGGCAAGAACGTAAGCGTCGAGGAGATTGAGCAAAAACTAAAAGCGGCCGAAGAACGTCGCATTGTAAGTTTAAATATCGTTTTATAAAATATATACGAGGTGTGTTCAAAAAGTAAGGTGACTTTTTAAATTTCGAGTTTTATCGGTTTATGCGACCTTTTGGTCAAAATTGAAAAATTTTTGAAAAACTTCGCTGTCACACGTCTTATGGCCAAAGCGTTAGAGAAGATTTCATGGCACGAACCAAGCAATTTTAAATTTGTTGACGTGCTTGGTCGTCCGGAGCGAGGCTTATAGTTGGCATCTTCATTTTTTTACTCAGTACGGTTCGATTGTATGGCACTGTCAACATTTCCAGTGTTTCGCACGCAACACATTTATAACCTTTACGCCTCTAACAACCAAACAAAGAATAATATACACTTGAAACTTGGTACAGAAGTTCCGGAAGAGTGTACCAACATAACAAAACCAAACAAGGAAGAACGCTATAGTCGAGTAACTCGACTATCAGATACCAAACAAAGAATGATATACACATGAAGCTTGGTACAGAAGTTCCGGAAGAGTGTACCAACAAAACAAAACAAGGAGGAACGCTATAGTCGAGTAACTCGACAATCAGATACCCGTTACTCGGTTTAAGGGAGCAAAATAGAAATGGAAATATACAAGCTGCAAAGCTGTATTATAAAGTAATAATAAAAAGCTATTCAATATATGGAAATAAGGGCGGCAGAAAGGTTTAGCGTTTTGGGCATTTGTGTGCGTTAAAGTGCACGTTGCAACCTTTTTTCTAAGTCAATCGATAGGTATTGATAAAGCTAATACAGAAAGGTTTAGCGTTTTGGCCATTTGTGGGCGTTAAAGTGGGCGTGGCAAACTTTTTTTTAAGTCAATCGATAGGTGTTGATAAACCTAATATATTTCAATAAACAAAAATGTTCTATCATTCAAACTGTGGCCGCCATTTTTAAGCAGCTTGTGAGCGGAAAAGTGGACGTTTCACCCTGTTGAAATAATCTTGCCCTGCGCAGTAATCTGCTTGCCAAGTCCGATTCCTCTAGCTGCTATAGTTTTCGAGGTCTCAGCGTTCAGACGGACATTTAGCTCCCATAAGTTCCAGCCGAATGTGTATAAGACCACTATAAAGAAATGACAAATATGCTTAATATAGGAGGGTTAAACTAAGAGGGTTGAAGTATAAACTTGTGTGAGCATAATATTCCAATAATATTTAAGATTTTCTGTACTTTTCCAAATAATTTGTTGTTCATTTTAAAGTTTCTTGGAGCTAAGAAGATGGCTGAAATTTCGAACAAGCTCGCAAAAGTTGAGGAGGCCACTCGTAAAAAGGATGAAATTACCAATGAGTTCATAACTCAGACCAAGGAGCAGCTCGAGTCGAAAATGGAGCTGCATTTGGAGAAAAGAGAGGCCATAATTAGCGATATGAAAGAAAAGCTAAAGGTTAAATGATGCATTACAATTCCCAAAAATATCATTAAAAAACTATTCTTTTAACTTAATAACAGATTCATGCTCAGGAGATCGAAAAGACGCGTGAAAGTCTAGAGCAGCAGAAGGCCGATGAGCAGAAGGCAATCGAGGAAAAATTAAAAATTGCCCAGTTTTTGCGTGACGAAAACATAAAAAAAATGTTGGATCGTCTAAAGGAGCACGTGAGTCTAGACACCAGTTTTTTTAAAGCGGCATAAGAATATTAAATCAATCAAGTGGCGTAGCTTTCTTTCTTTTCTTTTGCGTTGCCTTATCAAAATGTTTAGCATTTATAATTTTCAAGAAACCAGCGTTCATACGAACAGACGGCCATTTTTATTTTACTTTTAAAGTGCACGGTTACGTTTTGAGATTAAAGCACATCGTGTCTAAGATTTATCATCACACTTTTTTTGGCAATATTAATGTCAGATAGTTTACACCTAAACTATTATATCTTGCGAACGGATGACACAATTTTTATTAGTCTAAAGCAGGTAAGGTTGGGCGTAGATGGCCGATTAAGAGAAAAATAATGCATTTTATTTATCCATATATTAGCATAAAATAGCGTTTTTTTGGGTCTAACATAAAATTTTTTCGCCTAAAAGCACCCACTTCAATGAGTTTTACTTTACTTGCTTCAAAGTTAAAAGCAATTCCCAGTAATGAGTTATGATTTTTTTTATAAACAATTTATTGCACCTCATAATTTAAATTAAAAATTATGACGTACATTTTCATATTTTAACAACTAATTTCCAATAAATTCATTTTAAAATGGTAAAATTAGAACCATCATTTTAATCGGCGACTTTTCAGAAATGTGCTTTAATGTGTTTTGACATTTCTAATAGTTAAGATTGTTTCGCATTAAGATGTTTAATCAAATTAAAGTAAAAGTACGAAAGACAATGCAAGCGTAAGCCAAAATGTAATTTTTGTAGCAGGTAGGTGGAAGCAATGGGTCATAGAATGGAAGACGAGACCTATGGAGAAAGGCTACAATAAGGGGATTATTCACAATAGACGCAATGGTCGAACTTGATTTCAGTACATATCGAAGAAACCTATGGGTCTCAGTTCAAAACGGGATCAAGGAGAAGCGCTACGATACTAACTCATAGGTCCCTTGTGTATGATCCGGGGAGCTGAGAACTATTTAACTGATGTTTTTGTTGTGCTTTGTATCATTTGCATTACCAGTGAAAAACTTCTCCCACTATCCAAACGTGACAGCAACAATTCGGAAAACATTTAAGCTCTTAATATTAAATCAAATCGGAAACTCAGCTCACCTGGTTGTAAAACCGATTGGAGGAACGATCTAACATCTGGGTAAGACCCGAGAAGTCAGGTGTCAGGAGTCAGGTGTCAGAAGTCAGGTGTGTCTGGTGTGCAATTCGACACTGGGAAAGCGGAGATCGACAGATGCTTAAAATGACCAAGTCGATATATTTTAAATCCATTCTGATTTATATATAAATTTGTGAATCCTTTGAATTGTACACTTGAAATGCCATATATGAATTCTATAAATTAAACTACTTGTTATTCTCTCCAAATCATCTGATATATCATATCTGATACTATTTTATTAACAACTAGCTGACCCGGCGAACTTTGTTCCGATGCACCACAATACTCGCAAACAACGTCCATTTTCCCAATGCAAACGCTAGGTTGCAAGCTGTAATCATTGCTGCAATCGTATCGAAACGCAGCTCGATTCAAATCAGCTAAATATCTTATTCTGCGTCGCAAATTATCTATTTGTTGACTGCTGTTGTTCGCTCGACGATTCTGCATTGCCAACCGAGCTGTTTCACAAGCTGCTTCACTTTGCTCTCGTGATTGAGAAGCACGAAGTCGCTGTTCACGTGCAATTTCTTGTTCTTCTTCAGTCCTTTCATTTGCAGTATTTTGTATTCTTCTTGCATTACGGCTTTGTCGGGAAAGATTCGATCGTCTTGGTCGCGGCATTATTAATTAAACTTCACTTTACTTCAATCCACTTGTTAATTATTTATTTAATAGAAATAGTTTTAATATTGATTTCTTACAAATATCAAATTGTCATCCATACGTCATTACATAGCTGTCATTTTACGTCAATTACATAGCTGTCATTTGCGTTTTGTTATTCCAAGTCTGATTCTTTTTTGTTATACCACGTTTTATAGTGACTGACGTTTCATGTCAAGTCACAGAGGAACACTGTCGAACGGGATAAAAAGTATCCTATGTCCGTCTCCTGGCTCTAAGCTACCTCCCTACCAATTTTCAGCCAAATCTGTTCTGCCGTTCTTGAGTTATAAGTGGTGTAACTAACACGACTTTCTTTTATATATATAGATATTTTTCCAGAATCGACAGTTTATTTTTTTTCTATTAAGCTCATTTTGGGTAAATCTATTTTTTCTTTAACATTAGGACCTATGCCATTTATATATGGCTTTTTATTATTTATTAAAAATGTCTTACTTATCTATTTCTAACATACATTAATTAAAACAAATGTAATATTTTGACAATAATTTAAATTCATTCATTCATTTTTTTTCTTTACAATTTCCTTCCTATGTTTTCTCACGGCTGTAAAGCCCACACTTCAAATCGGTCATAAAGGACTCCGTTTAATTTTATGTTTTGGCCATTTGTGGCCGTTAGAGTGGGAGTGGACAATTTTAGTAATTTTGTAAGTCAATCGATATACATATATTAATAATGCTAATAGTTTTAAGTTTATTTATGTTTCTATATTAAAAGATAGATGCAGGTGCAAAAATCTTTCGCGAATTGTGGGCGTGGCAACATTTTTTTCGGCGAGACCATAAAAGCTGTAGGTGCTGCAGTCGTTCGCGCATTGTGCGTTAGAGTGGGCGTGGTACCCTGCTTACACTGCGCAAGAAGTCAATGAACCTGCATGCCAATCCCCACTCCCCTAGCTTTTATAGTTGCCGAAATCTCAGTGATCATCCGGACTGACGGACATGGCTAGATCGACTCGGCTGGTGTTCCTGTTACATACTTTCCGACGAATCGGAATCGGTTCACTACTCCGGGTCGTGCTGGCTGCACAGGCTGCTACTTCTTCAGTGTCTGCTTTTCTGTTGGGGCACCGGTTCGGCAGCACCGGTATAACCGGAAAACGGTCACACTTTTTTGCGTTAATTCAATTGTTTTGGGGTTTGATTGCTGAGGAGTTGTAATTTGTGGTTGTTTACTTGCTTTCTTAGTCTACTTGTAATTTGTGGGCTGTTGCCCACGCATAAGGTGGTCTGTTAATATAGAGTAGGCCTTCCACGTCCACTCATTTCTCAAACTCTAAAATCTCTAAAGTTATAATCGTTTTTGTACGCCTTGTTTGTTTTCTACTATAGCTAAGAGCACTTTGCCTTGTTTGATGACAACGATGGTTCCTTGTATCGGGTGTTTTTTTTAGAGGTATAGAACTTTTAGTTGGCATCACTGTTCAAGATGGCGATCGATTTAACAGCTGTCAAGTGATTTATTCTTAGTTTGGTTTGGCAATTCATCATGAATAGACTCACGCCTGAACAACGCTTGCAAATAGTGCAATTTTATTTCGATTTATTGAAAGACACGTTTGGTGACCGCCTAATTTCACGTTTTGGACCTGTAAATTGGCCTCCAAGATCTTGTGATTTAACACCGCTAGACTATTTTCTGTGGGGCTATGTAAAGTCATTGGTCTATGCGAAAAAGCCACAAATGCATGACCATTTGGAAGACAACATTCGCCGTGTTATTGCCGATATACGGCCGCAAATGTTGGGAGAAGTCATCGAAAATGTGACGTCCAGTTTTGACTACATCCGAGCCAGCCGTGGCGGTCAAATGCCAGAAATCATATATAAAATGTAATGCCACAAGATTATCTTTCAAATAAAAAAAATTCATGTCAATCGAATAATCCATCGTTGTTCTATTGCAACTTACAGTTCTATACCTCTAAAAAAAAACACCCGTTATAATGTTGCCGTATTCCTTTGTCCACTTGACCCTTTGCTGCAGTCCACGAGGCAGGTCTCTCCAAATACATTGTTAAAGGGCTGATATAGGCTGCCAGATGACGAGATAGATAGATAATGGGCTGGAATTATTGCCTCTACATCGTTTGGAGCCATAAGCTACTAGCTCACGCAAATTTACCCCCCAATATATTATTTTCGCACCAATTTTCCGATCGTTCCTATATATAATTTTTTTAAATAATTCATATTATCCGATCGTTCCAATGACAGCTATACGATATAGTCGTCTGATTTTAATAAAATTTAATTTAAAATTCAGAACTAATTAAAATAAGTTATTTTAAGCTTATAAAATTATATGTTAAAAAACACCAAAGATATAATTTGTATTTCATGTTTTCGGACTAATTTTCCGATCGTTCCTATGGCAGCTTTATGATATAGTCGCCAGATTTTCATAAAATTTAATTCGAAATACAAAAAAAAATACAAAAAAATGTTATTTCTAAGCTTAGGAGGTTATAAGTTAAAAAACACCGAAAAAATTTTTTTTCAACATTATTGCACCACTAATTTTCGGATTTTTACTATGGGTGCTATGTGATATAGTCCTCCGATTTTGATAAAATTTAATTCGAAATTCAGAACTAATTTAAAAATGTTATATCCAAGCTTAGAAGGGTATATGTTAAAAAACACCAAAGATATAATTTTTTTTTAAAATTTGTTTCCCGATAGTTCCTATGGGTGCTATAAGATATAGTGGACCGATCCGGCTGGTTCCGACTTATATACTACCTGCAACAGAAAGAAGACTTTTGGGAAAGTTTTAGCCCGATAGCTTCAAAGCTGAGAGACTAGTTTGCGTAGAAACGGACGGACAGACGGACAGACGGACATGGCTAGATCGACTAGTCTTGTGACGCTGATCAAGAATATATATACTTTATGGGGTCGGAAACGTCTCCTTCACTGCGTTAAAAACTTCTGACTAAAATCATTACACCCTCTGCAACGGTATAAAAATTATATCTTTAGTGCTTTTTGGCATATCACCTTCTTAGCTTGGAAATAACATTTTTTAATTAGTCCTGAATTTCGAATACAATTTTATCAAAATCGGACACCTATATCATATAGTTTTTATAGGAACAATCGGGAAATTAGTGGGAAAATAAAATGAAAAAATTATTTACTAAAGTTGATTATTTCTTACACCTGCGAGGGTATACAAACTTCGGCTTACCAAAGTTAACTTCCTCTTTCTTCCTTTTTATACTTCTTGTTTTAATCTGTTAATGTGACAGTTCCATCTATACTTTGAGATTAAGGTTAGCCCTAAAATGGGTATTTCTTTAGATGTTTTTTTTTTTGACGATTTTATTGGACTTACGAATTTGCTTCATTTTAAGTAAATTAGAATGTTTAAATCATCTGCATAGGCAGCGAATTTGAGGAGTCTGTACTTTTTTTATAATATCTGCCAGACAGCGGGTATCCTTGTGGATTGCCGTTGTGAAGATTTTGAATAGTTGAGTGTGTCTGGTTTGTGCGTACTTGAATTTTCCCGTTCGTTATACATTTTTTTTTACATAGTTTATGGTCGAGCCTTCAATTGACCCATTATTGTGTGCACTCCAATCTTTTTACTGTCTTTTTAAATCTAGTGAAACTATGGAAACATGTCGTTTTTCGGTGAGGGCTCGGCTGACCCAAGCGTTTACAAACAGTATGTGGATTGGGATTATTATAGTCAGCAGACTTTGTATGTTTGAGATATGTGTGATCTTAGAATGCTGTTGAATTCTATTCATTATTATTCTTTTTTAAACGATTTTGAGGAGTGTTTGATCATTCAGTAATTGATTTTGTCGAACCCTGGTGTGTCTTCCTTAATGCTATTAAAGGCTGCAATGTCAATGAAGTTTATGTCTTGTTCCGTGAACTTTGCACTTCTGTGCGGAAGTCATGGGATCTGTTGTTTACTGTATCGTTTTTTTTTAGCTTGTAGAAAAAGAGTCATGAAATTGCTGTCATCTGAACGGAGAGACCAATGCTTGGAAAATGCTTAGGCTATATCTCCCTAATTTGTAAGGATGTGCTTTGAACTGTAGTCACAAAAAGTAGGTGTTTTATTCCATTATGCTGGTATGCTTTCCTTTTTAGAGTTATAATTTCCCTTCTGTACAGTGCGTTAATTCTTTAAAAGTTGACAAGATTTTGAGTGCTCATATTTCTGTTGAATGTTCTGCAAGCTATGTTTTTTTTTTGTTATTTAAGGATTCCAATTTTTTTTCCGCAACGGTACGTTGTAGTGATGTTTAGGGACCTTGGTTTGGTGGACTCTTTTGTATGCACTTTGTAAAATTATTTTATTTATGTTACTAGCTTTTGTTTCAGTGTTGGATGCTATTTGTAAACTAGTGTTAAAGTTATTCGTTAGTGTTTCGTATTTATCTCAATCCGCTAAGTTCATAATAAATCTCAATTGGTACCTATTTTTTATTTATATATTTATTTGTTTTTTTATTTATTATTTGTATGACAATAGGGAAGTGATCTCTTCCTTGCAGTGGTGGTGTGAATTTTAAAATCTGGAGAGAATTTGAATTTAGCGGGTTTCCTTTTTTATTATTCTTGGTTGATCCCAACAAGCTATTCCAACTGTCGAAGTCACCAGTGATTAGGGATGGTGTATTATTGGTTGGAAACATGGGTTCCGAGTCACTTTAAGAGAAGTTTTGTATGCGAGTATAATACAATTTTTTTGCTGAATGAACTACAAGAGCAATAGCATGGAAAGATTTTTGTGTGTTGCAATGATTTGTGTGACTCCGCCTTTGAATACGATGGACAATGTGTGGTGAATTTCAAAGATTACAGGGATAGGGATGCTTTGAAAAGGTGTTAAATGGGTTTCTTGTTCAGAAATATATTTCGGGTTGTATTGTTTTATTGGGATTAAAAGTTTATTATTGTTGTTAGTGTATCCGTTCATATTCCATTGTAATAAAAAGTTAGATAGAGTGTAAAGGACTAGGTTAGTTGTATTTTTAATTTCAATTTTTCTAACTTTAGGTTTTTTGGGTATACCATGCAACTATGCAATGTTGGACTTATCATTGGAATTTTTTTCCTAAATGATACAGCAGGTGAACATCGTCGTTGTCGTATGTG
Source organism: Drosophila biarmipes (assembly GCF_025231255.1). NCBI lineage: Eukaryota > Metazoa > Arthropoda > Insecta > Diptera > Drosophilidae > Drosophila > Drosophila biarmipes. The sequence goes on from NW_026114530.1 coordinate 228,703, forward strand.
ATAACTTAACGTTGGTTGCTTGTTGTAGGTTGTTCCAGAGCTGTTGATGGTGGAGTTTGATTAAACTTTGTGGTATTTGCCTTACTTGGTTGGACTTGGGTAGATTTGGCAAATTATGCATATAAAGGGCCGTCGAGTTCATGTCTCTGCTTGTATATGGTTGTCATCTTTTTGTAGTGTTTTTATAGCTTGAACACCCTGGTGAGCTATAAGGACTGGACATTTCCTGTCTTTTGGAATGTGATTGGTTTCCGGGTTTTATTTTCTATGCAATTTATGCATAACATCGATATGAATTTTATGCCTGCACTTAAAGCAAGATCCTTTCCTTTTGCAGAACTTCACAATGTGTCCAACATTCAATTCATGCAACGCTTTGTTTGAGGAATGCTTGAATTGAAGGTTTCCATCCCTAGTTTTTTTGCATTCTGCGACTTCTGCACCGACAGCAGAGTGCCTCGAAATGGCTACCACGGAGGATAACGCGACGAAAACCCGCGATCTCGTATTGGCAGACCTCCGATTGCAGATACGCCAGATAGCTGAGACAGTAGGCATGTCAAAAGACCGCTTGGGTCATATCCTGCATGAAATTTAGGGCATGAGAATACAAATATATAAAATTTCTTTTTTTCTTAGAGGGGTTGGTAAGAGTTGACTGTAGTCCAGCCAGAATATATAATATATGACTTATTTGGAGTTAAAACTACAAGTAAGAATAATGGAAAAGATTTCCTATTATGGGACGTGTTAGATAGCGATCGTATCAATGAACGTGCACTTTTAGGCTTCTGCATCTATATCCATTTCCATCACGCATGTTCGCATGTTCGTGTAGCTCTACTAGACTCCCTATTATGACATGTGTATGAGCCATTTGTGAAAAGGAGAGAATCTAAGCCAATTTACCAGTTGAACTTTCCGGTTCGGAAAGAAAAAAGTGTGCCTGAAAATATTCCCATATCTGAGAATTACTAACTTGTGAGGTTTATTTCTATTTCCCAACATGATCGGACACGTTTCCCAAGGATAACAATAATATAATAAGGACTAATATTAATAGGGGCGAAGGATACATGATCAATAGTCATGAGGAAAAGATCTCGTGATCAGAATTAATGAATGGGGATCGGGAGGGTGCGGACATTGGAGTATACTCTAAATAGACATGATCGTGACATTTTTATGACATCTAAGCATATCAAAAGCAGTTAATTTTTGGACTAGGGTAATTATTTTAGATCCCTAATACATTAAGAAATGGGGCGGAGCCAAGAATTTGCTAATTAGAGAGCTGCGGGGCCATCAATATATGAATTGGTAAGTTGTGGGGGCCATTAATATGCTATTGTACGGTTTACCCCTACTGATGGAGTATTATATAGTTACCTTCTTTAACCCTTCTGAAAAACACGTTTTCTCGAGGTCTGCAGAACAGGGCTCAGTGTAGGTGACGACCTCATTCGACTCAAATTTCCTTCCAGACATATTTTCCCAAAATCTGCAAGAGTTTTTTAATTTTGCACTAATAGTCTGAACAGCGGCTCGTTCTAATTGTTTAGTCTACAAGCTGAGGTTTTTGTTTCATGGTAATTTTCCTGTGGCTTGTATATAGCTTGGTAATTTTTGATTGGCTTGTTTACAATTAAATTTGGATTCTTATTTCTTAGAGGGTGACTTGTCTTATTCTTAAAGGGTGTCTCGAGGGTGACTGTGTGTATGTGTGGGTGTGTAGACATGTGCATAGGAGTACGTTGAACTATAGATATGTCACTATATATATGTACTCTAATAATACTACTGCTTCTATATATAAAAAACCGAAGTGTGACCTAACCTCCTATTAAAGAAAGTAAAAAAGAAAATTATCAAAAAGCGTCAATAAAATTGATAAAAATGCTTTAACAATAATTAAATTTATGTATGTCTACCCAAATGCAATACTCAGAAAAAAATCTTGTTTATGTATGAAATGAGAAATTATCAGATTAGCACAGAATACTCTTCGGGCAAAATTCGGATAAATTCGACGTAAACATGATTATAATATCAATCTTTAATCAGCCTAAAGCAACGCATACCGAATGCAATACTCAAATTTTTGTTTTTAAATTTGAAGACAAAATAAATAGAGTTGGTACAGAAGACTCTGTGGGCGAGATCGACTTAAACATTTATACTGATGTTGATGATGATCAATTAACATCCGCCCAAAGACACGCATGTATCTACAAAAATAAATAATTCGAAAAAAAAAACATTATTTATGTATAAAAAGATAAATCTATCAGGGCGAAATTCGGGTTAAATTAACGCAAACATCAAAACAAGAGCATCCTTAAAACCAATCAAGGAAATGCATGTGTCTATCCTGACACTGATAAATCGGTAAAATATTTTAATGTAATATGAACCCACGCAAGAAATACAATAGCCTACAAAACACTTTTTCGAAATTCCATGCTTAAATAAGGTTAATATAAGCCATAAAAACCTGACCACATGCTAGCAAATACTTATTACAATTGTACAATAAAAGTGAACAAAACAAATAAATTAAATATTTATTATTGGTGGATGCAGTATTAAATATTTGAATGTCGGATGTCTGGGTTCGAAGCTGGGCTGTCGACGGACCTTCCCTTCCGAAATCATCCGAGGACGTGTCCTTCAGGCTACTGACCCATTAGAGTGCTACCTCGGGATCGGTGCTCGAAGTTGAATATGGTATGGGTTCTCTGCGTCTGCGGCTCGGGGGCAGGTCCTGCGTCGTATTCGTTACTAGCAGCAGAATCGCTGGATTCTCGAGTAAATGGCTAAACATTTGGTTATCTTTCGTCTAAGGTTAGTAGGAGCCTTGAGTGTCTCCTCCCGGTGTGTGGGGGCGTTTTGTAGGCGCACCTTCCTCAAACGGTCTCCGCCGACTTAAATGTGGTGAATTCCGTGGTGTGCTGGAACGCCAACAGATGCTACCTTTTATATCTGCTGGATTTGAGGTCCTTCGTGCCTTGTTGTGCGTGTTTTCAGTTGAACAATCGTGTGGGGCCGTATTTTCTGCAATTCGGAGGCAATTCGTCCCAACAATTTGGCATAGTACAGTACAGCCCTGTAACCGTTTTGCCCTCCTTCAGATAGTCGATGTTGATCACACATGGTGAATCCCAAAAAAACAGTGGCCATCACCTTTCCGGCCGATGGGACAGTCGTCGCCCCATCGCGCCGACAGCTTTCTCATGCCCAAAATTTTATGAAGTAGATGACCCACGCGCTCTTTGCCCTGTGGAAATAATAGTATCGATCCGAAAATTTTTCCTTGCGAGAGAGTCTGTCATTTATGTACATTTTGTTTCATGCTAGTGAAACATATTACCCTAAGCATCTTAGTGCAACTAACGTCGAATTATTTAATTGGTAACCGTGGCCTAGTACTTTGTGAATTTTTTGGTTACATTGCATATATACGAGTTGTGTTTAAAGCGTAAGGTGTCCTTTTAAAGTTAGCGGGCTATGTATTTTCGATTATTGATATGTATACCCATAGCTCGTAGAGTAAAAGGGTATTCTAGAATCGTCAGAAAGTATGCAACAGCTAAAAGGAAGCGTTTCCGAACCCATTTAGTACATATTTTCATGTACATGTATAAATGTCCGTCTGTATGTCTGACCGTCCGTTCGTATGAACGCTAAGATCTCAGAAACTATAGCTAAAAAAGTCAGAATTGACATGTCGATTCCTGGTCTTCCTGCGCCACGCAGACAATCGGCGAAATTCTATATCGTCTACGGTTCTTATGAGTTTAAAAGTATCTGTCTCATCGATACGAGGGCAGTCCAATAAAAGTAAAATGCGCCAAAGATATAATTTTTTATGCTATTTTCACACCAATTTAACGATCGTTCCTCTGGTGCTATATAATGTAGTCGTCCGATAAAATTAAAATTGAAATCCAAAACTAATTAAAAAATTTTGTTTTCAAGGTCTGTAACTCAGTTTTAAAAGTTTATGCCAAAAAAATTTCATTATGGATCGCAGTGTAATAAATAGAATCGATTATTTATGTGTGAGTGCAGTGTACCCTGTACTGACATCTGTTTTGGTAATAGATCATGTTAACCCGATTCATTTTTTGGTTTATTATTTGTTTTACGCCGGAGCCATTTTAACTACTTTCCCAGTTGTATAGTAGTCGGGAAATGTATTTTGACGACATAATAGTTAAATATACTTATAATTTGAACTTTCTCTTGTGAACCTTAGCATTAATGAAAAGGAATATTAAATGCCGTTTATATGGTACATTACTTATTTTTAACCCACTCAGTATTTATTGATAAAACCTAATTTTTGTAAAAAAATCGACTTTATATACTTCTTTTCTCGACTTGAAAACATAAATTTGTTGATGCAAAAAGGTTTTTCAAATAAAATTTATGGTAACTGAAAAAAGAATTTTTCAAAAAAAATGTTGCTAATATTTTTTATATTTTTTGAAAATGACAAAACAATTGTTTAAAAATTCCACATTTTCAAAGATACGTGCTTAACTAGTGTTATAATTACATATTATTGTAAAGTCACAAAGTATATATGAAAATAGTATCGGCGTATGCAATAATTATTACAACTCAATGTAAATAAGCTCATGTGTTCATATAATTTTTGTTTTTATTTTTCTTTTATTCTCTCATTTAGAACACAATAAAAATTGCCGAAATCAAATCCCACAACGATCAATTGGATTGTCAAAGGCTCGAGGAGAAAGCACGCATCTATGAGAACAAATTGTTTGTCGCAGAGCAAAACCGTGAAAAGGAATTGCAAAAAAGAATTGAAAAAGTTCAAAAACTTGTACGTTTTTCCAAAACAAAAAATTATCAGAAGTGGTCTTTGACTTAGTTAAAAATCTAATCTTTAATCGTGTTATTTAAATTTCAGGAGCGTCGTGCCGAACTTGTGCGCCAGAACAAGGCCCAGACCCAGGAGTTAGATGGTCAGCAGAACCCAGTAGCCTTATCAGGTTAGAAAGCTGATCTGAATCGAGAGCAGTGCTCACTCACTTCACAAAAGGCGATTAGGAAAGCAGCTGTTTTTCATAATAAACCAACACATGTTTAAGTAAAAAACCATTTAAAATAAACAAAATTCATAAAAGTGTTTACATATAATAAAAGCAAACAAAATCATACCGCTAAGCGTGTAGACCAGATAACATCTATATATTTATTTTGAAGCTCCTGCCTTTACGGAACTCTAACACGGGAAAGCTAAGAAAAGGCTAACCAAATTTGTATGCTTACGGTAAATAAAAAAGTTAGTAATGGAAATCTACATTTAAACTTAAAAGCCCAGGCAAAAGAAACCAATCAAATTGAAAATCCGTCATTTAAAAAACATATACTTTTTATCAATATTTTTCTGTATTTTAAAGTTACTCCTTGCCTTGTTTTTGCAAAAAATTTTTAATTTTGTGTTCTTTAATTTGACAATCTATGTCCCTATAGTTTGTTATTTTTTTTAGCTGGGACTGGGAATAATAATAATAATAATTTGTAGGTTTACCATCGATTTTCATGTTAAAAATTTTGTTAATTATTTTAAAATTTGAGTAAAATAATTTAATATATAATATAAATATATATGCAGAGCACAGTTAGACTGCCAATTTGGATTGATTTCTCATTTTCTATTTTAAAAAAATCTAAAAAAATACTTTACAAATGCTTATAGCACTCGGTCAAATCCAATTACATTTAGACGCGCGAAATAACAATTATTAAAAATTTTTTTTATATATTATATTTTTGAGTAGAATACTTTAAGCTTTTCAATATTTTGTGCTATTTTTTTAATATGGGCTTATGAAAAGTGAGTCGGGGCTATAATAAAAATACGTGTTAAGAAAAGTCCAAATAAAACATTAGGACATATTTTCCCAAAATCTGCAAGGCTTTTTTAGGCCGCTCAAATGACTTGCTTAAATTTAAATCTTATACAGTTATATATATGTACTCGAATAATACTAATGCTTCTATTTATAAAAACCGCAACCTCCTATTAAGAAGTGCATTGCCAATTAAAGAAAGTGAAAAAGAAAATTATCAAAAAGCGTCAATAAAATTGATAAAAATGCTTTAACATTAATTAAATTTATGTATGTCTACCCAAATGCAATACTCAGAAAAAATCTTGTTTATATATGAAATGAGAAATTATCAGATTAGCACAGAATACTCTTCGGGCAAAATTCGGATATAATCGACGTAAACATGATTATAATATCAATCTTTAATCAGCCTAAAGCAACACATACCGAATGCAATACTCAATTTTTTTTTTTAAATTTGAAGACAAAATTATTAGAGTTGGTACAGAAGATTTTTTGGGCGAGATCGACTTAAACATTTATACTGATGTTGATGATGATCAATTAACATCCGCCCAAAGACACGCATGTATCTACAAAAATAAATAATTCGAAAAAAAAAAACATTATTTATGTATAAAAAGATAAATCTATCAGGGCGAAATTCGGGTTAAATTAACGCAAACATCAAAACAAGAGCATCCTTAAAACCAATCAAGGAAATGCATGTGTCTATCCTGACACTGATAAATCGGTAAAATATTTTAATGTAATATGAACCCATGCAAGAAATACAATAGCCTACAAAACACTTTTTCGAAATTCCATGCTTAAATAAGGTTCATATAAGCCACAAAAACCTGACCACATGCTAGCAAATACTTATTACAATTGTACAATAAAAGTGAACAAAACAAATAAATTAAATATTTATTATTGGTGGATGCAGTATTAAATATTTGAATGTCGGATGTCTGGGTTCGAAGCTGGGCTGTCGACGGACCTTCCCTTCCGAAATCATCCGAGGACGTGTCCTTCAGGCTACTGACCCATTAGAGTGCTACCTCGGGATCGGTGCTCGAAGTTGAATATGGTATGGGTTCTCTGCGTCTGCGGCTCGGGGGCAGGTCCTGCGTCGTATTCGTTACTAGCAGCAGAATCGCTGGATTCTCGAGTAAATGGCTAAACATTTGGTTATCTTTCGTCTAAGGTTAGTAGGAGCCTTGAGTGTCTCCTCCCGGTGTGTGGGGGCGTTTTGTAGGCGCACCTTCCTCAAACGGTCTCCGCCGACTTAAATGTGGTGAATTCCGTGGTGTGCTGGAACGCCAACAGATGCTACCTTTTATATCTGCTGGATTTGAGGTCCTTCGTGCCTTGTTGTGCGTGTTTTCAGTTGAACAATCGTGTGGGGCCGTATTTTCTGCAATTCGGAGGCAATTCGTCCCAACAATTTGGCATAGTACAGTACAGCCCTGTGACCGTTTTGCCCTCCTTCAGATAGTTGATGTTGATCACACATGGTGAATCCCAAAAAAACGGTGGCCATCACCTTTCCGGCCGATGGGACAGTCTTCGCCCCATCGCGCCGACAGCTTTCTCATGCCCAAAATTTCATGAAGTAGATGACCCACGCGCTCTTTTGCCCTGTGGAAATAATAGTATCGATCCGAAAATTTTTCCTTGCGAGAGAGTCTGTCATTTATGTACATTTTGTTTCGTGCTAGTGAAACATATTACCCTAAGCATCTTAGTGCAACTAACGTCGAATTTAATTGATAACCGTGGCCTAGTACTTTGTGAATTTTTTGGTTACATTGTATACATACGAGTTGTGTTTAAAGCGTAAGGTGTCCTTTTAAAGTTAGCGGGCTACGTATTTTCGATTATTGATATGTATACCCGTAGCTCGTCGGAAAGTGTGCAACAGCTAAAAGGAAGCGGGTCCGGACCCATTTAGTACATATTTTCATGTACATGTATAAATGTCCGTCTGTATGTCTGACCGTCCGTCCGTATGAACGCTAAGATCTCAGAAACTATAATAGCTAAAAAAGTCAGAATTGACATGTCGATTCCTGGTCTTCCTGCGCCACGCCCACAATCGGCGAAATTCTATATCGTCTACGGTTTTTTTGAGTTCAAATGTATCTGTCTCATCGATACGAGGGCAGTCCAATAAGTAAGAGGATATATATTAAAAAGCGCCAAAGATATAATTTTTTTATGCTATTTCCCACCAATTTTCCGATCCTTCCTCTGGTGCTATATAATGTAGTCGTCCGATAAAATTAAAATTAAAATTCAAAACTTATTAAAAAATTTTGTTTTCAAGCGAAGGAGGTTATATATTAAAAAACACCACAGATATAATTTTTTAAATTTGTTTTCCTATTATTCTTTTAGAAGCTATAAGATATAGTTGTAAGATCTGGCGGGTCCCGACTTATATACTACCTGCAAAAGAAATACGACTTTTAGTATTTATTGATAAAACCTAATTTTTGTAAAAAAAATCGACTTTATAGACTTCTTTTCTTGTCTTGAATTTTTCAAAAAAAATGTTGCTAATATTTTTTATATTTTTTAAAAATGACAAAACAATTGTTCAAAAATTCTACATTGTCAAAGATACGGGCTTAACTAGTGTTATAATTACATATTATTGTAAAGTCACAAAGTATATATAAATCTAGTATCGGCGTATGCAATAATTATTACAACTCAATGTAAATAAGCTCATGTGTTCATCTAATTTTGGTTTTTATTTTTCTTTTATTCTCTCATTCAGAACAGAATAAAAATAGCCGAAATCAAATCCCAGAACGATCAATTGGATTGTCAAAGGCTCGAGGTGAAAGCCCGCATTTATGAGAACAAATTGTTTGTCGCAGAGCAAAACCGTGAAAAGGAATTGTAAAAGAGAATTGAAAAAGTTCAAAAACTGGTACGTTTTTCGAAAACAAAAAATTATCAGAAGTGGTCTTTGCCTTAGTTAAATATGCTTCCACTAATCTTTAATCATGTTATTTAAATTTCAGGAGCGTCGTGCCGAACTAGTGCGCCAGAACAAGGCCCAGACCCAGGAGTAAGATGGTCAGCAGAGCCCAGTAGCCTTATCAGGTTAGAAAGCTGATCTGAATCGAGAGCAGTGCTCACTCACTTCACAAAAGGCGATTAGGAAAGCAGCTGTTTTTCATAATAAACCAACACATGTTTAAGTTAAAAACCATTTAAAATAAACTAAATTCATAAAAGTGTTATGAATTAAAGCAAACAAAATAATATCGCTAAGCGAGTAGACCAGATAACATCTATATATTTATTTTGAAGCTCCTGCCTTTACGGAACTCTAACACGGGAAAGCTAAGAAAAGGCTAACCAAATTTGTATGCTTACGGTAAATAAAAAAGTTAGTAATGGAAATCTACATTTAAACTTAAAAGCCCAGGCAAAAGAAACCAATCAAATTGAAAATCCGTCATTTAAAAAACATATACTTTTTATCAATATTTTTCTGTGTTTTAAAGTTACTCCTTGCCTTGTTTTTGCAAAAAATTTTTAATTTTGTGTTCTTCAATTTGACAATCTATGTCCCTATAATTTGTTATTTTTTTTAGCTGGGACTGGGAATAATAATAATAATAATTTGTAGGTTTACCATCGATTTTCATGTTAAAAATTTTGTTAATTATTTTAAAATTTGAGTAAAATAATTTAATATATAATATAAATATATATGCAGAGCACAGTTAGACTGCCAATTTGGATTGATTTCTCATTTTCTATTTTAAAAAAATCTAAAAAAAATACTTTACAAATGCTTATAGCACTCGGTCAAATCCAATTACATTTAGACGCGCGAAATAACAATTATTAAAAATTTTTTTTATATATTATATTTTTGAGTAGAATACTTTAAGCTTTTCAATATTTTGTGCTATTTTTTTCAATATGGGCTTATGAAAAGTGAGTGGGGGCTATAATAAAAATACGTGTTAAGAAAATTCAAAATAAAACATTTAGGACATATTTTTCCAAAATCTGCAAGGCTTTTTTAGGCCGCTTAAATGACTTGCTTAAATTTAAATCTTATACAGTTATATTTATGTACTCGAATAATACTAATGCTTCTATTTATAAAAACCGCAACCTCCTATTAAGAAGTGCATTGCCAATTAAAGAAAGTGAAAAAGAAAATTATCAAAAAGCGTCAATAAAATTGATAAAAATGCATTAACAATAATTAAATTTATGTATGTCTACCCAAATGCAATACTCAGAAAAAATCTTGTTTATATATGAAATGAGAAATTATCAGATTAGCACAGAATACTCTTCGGGCAAAATTCGGATATAATCGACGTAAACATGATTATAATATCAATCTTTAATCAGCCTAAAGCAACACATACCGAATGCAATACTCAAATTTTTTTTTTTAAATTTGAAGACAAAATTATTAGAGTTGGTACAGAAGATTTTTTGGGCGAGATCGACTTAAACATTTATACTGATGTTGATGATGATCAATTAACATCCGCCCAAAGACACGCATGTGTCTACAAAATTAAATATTTCGAAAAAAAAACATTATTTATGTATAAAAAGAAATCTACCAGGGCGAAATTCGGGTTAAATTAACGTAAACATCAAAACAAGAGCAACCTTAAAACCAATCAAGGAAATGCATGTGTCTATCCTGACACTGATAAATCGGTAAAATATTTTAATGTAATATGAACCCATGCAAGAATTACAATAGCCTACAAAAACACTTTTTCGCGATTCCATGCTTAAATAAGGTTCATATAAGCCACAAAAACCTGACCACATGCTAGCAAATACTTATTACAATTGTATAATAAAAGTGAACAAAACAAATAAATGAAATATTTATTATTGGTGGATGCAGTATTAAATATTTGAGTGTCGGATGTCTGGGCTCGAAGCTGGGCTGTCGACGGACCTTCCCTTCCGAAATCATCCGAGGACGTGCCCTTCAGGCTACTGACCCATTAGAGTGCCACCGCGGGATCGGTGCTCGAAGTTGAATATGGTATAGGTTCTCTGCGTCTGCGGCTCGGGGGCAGGTCCTGCGTCGTAGTCTTTACTAGCAGCAGTTTCGCTGGATTCTCGAGTAAATGGCTAAACATTTGGTTATCTTTCGTCTAAGGTTAGTACGAGCCTTGAGTGTCTCCTCCCGGTGTGTGGGCGCGTTTTGTAGGCGCACCTTCCTCAAACTGTCTCCGCCGACTCAAATGTGGTGAATTCCGCGGTGTGCTGGAACGCCAACAGATGCTACCTTTTATATCTGCTGGATTTGAGGTCCTTCGTGCCTTGTTGTGCGTGTTTTCAGTTGAATAATCGTGTGGGGCCGTATTTTCTGCAATTCGGAGGCAATTCGTCCCAACAATTTGGCATAGTACAGTACAGCCCTGTGACCGTTTTGCCCTCCTTCAGATAGTTGATGTTGATCACACATGGTGAATCCCAAAAAAACGGTGGCCATCACCTTTCCGGCCGATGGGACAGTCTTCGCCCCATCGCGCCGACAGCTTGCTCATGCCCATAATTTCATGAAGTAGTAGACCCACGCGCTCTTTTGCCCTGTGGAAATAATAGTATCGATCCGAAAATTTTTCCTTGCGAGAGAGTCTGCCATTTATGTACATTTTGTTTCGTGCTAGTGAAACATATTACCCTAAGCATCTTAGTGCAACTAACGTCGAATTTAATTGGTAACCGTGGCCTAGTACTTTGTGAATTTTTTGGTTACATTTTATACATACGAGTTGTGTTTAAAGCGTATGGTGTCCTTTTAAAGTTAGCGGGATACGTATTTTCGATTATTGATATGTAAATTACAACAAGTAATATTCCAAATTGTGTAAATTGATAATATTGTAAAGCCGGCTGGCTATGCCTCCGTGGCAGGGGTAGAGCCGGCTGACTAGGTATTGGTGACCGCCAAGGTTGGCAGCCACCGGAGAGTCGGGTGGTCGCTTCGACTTCCTTCCTTAATTGATTGTTCGGGCCGGCGGTAGGTCACTGCCGCTGGTTGGATATCCGTGGTGAGGGTCGGCGGAAGGTAACTGCCGCTGGTGGCTCACTTCGCTGTAGATCCCAAGGGATGGTCGTATTGCTCCTATGTTGAGATAGGGAGATTACGGTGGAAGGATGACTGTCCTTCAATACCGCTGGCCTAGTGACTCAGTCAGTATAATAATTAATAAAAGAGTTAACGGCTAAGTGCCGGAGTTTCATGCATGAGAGCTGGTGCTCTTTATTTATTGAATATCAAATATGAACTGAATATGTGAAAAGAACTTAAAGCTAACAAAGGCTCACAGCGGCCACGCAAGTATGCAGTGTCTGCCGTCTGTGCACGAGCATCCGGCTCATTGCTGGGTCAGCAGTCTGGCCGGAGCTTCATTATGATGTTGACTGTGGTCAACGACTCTGGTCTGGCTGACCATAGTTAACTACTCCCCCTCTAAGTTAAGGCCGCCCTCGGCCGTATGTAATTCGGCGATGACCTGCCTAATCTGACCTGCGGATTTCCTTGCCTTAGTGAAGTGCCTGTAGGTGAGCCCGATGCAGATGAGTGCGCAGCATATTGCTCCTGCAATAATTGCTGCGAGACGTGATCGGTTGTTATCGATCTCTTCTCTGAACTCCTTGATGAACTCCAAGTTTCGTTCACGCAGGCGGTGAAGATACGGGAGGCTGAGGACATCTTGGGTGGCGGTGATGTTTAATAAGGGAAGACTTGCTGTCCCGGGAGCTCTCTTATGGGTGTTATCATGCTTGATGAAGAGCGTGTCATTTATCGCGGCCTTTTTCTCAAAGGTAATGAGGTGCGTGCCGTGAGTCCATGTCTCTGTGCCGTTGTCTACTCGCACTTTGGCCGACCTGTCATTGATGATTACAATCCCTTCGTCCACGTAGGTTACCGGGTGCAGGTCACTCTCTTGTATTCGGCAGTGTGCCACCCCTCCAGCGTGCAGTTCTCTGGCGCACGTACTCTCTGAGGCAAGGCGGCATCATGCGGCTCCCGGTGATACGGAGCAGTTTTTAATGGCGTAGATTTCTCCGCTGCATTCGGCTATGACGTTGTCTATTATCTGCAGCATTGTCCCCCCATGGGCAACTGGAAAAACTGTGATCTTTTTGCAGGATAGTTTAATTTTGGGAAATTTAATGATATAATGTAAAATGTTAATGGACTGTAGAATTTTTACGGACGAGACGGACAAAAGATCCCCTATGGGTGTGTCGGTGGGTTCATCAAGCCAAACTGATTTTAAGTCTTCATGATCTAAAATGTTCGGACTAACAATATTAATTTTGGCTAGGGTTATTGCATAGGGTTATATTGTAATTCCGTCATCAACATGCGGTTTCTAGCAAGCAGTGTCTCATATAAATGTCCAGTGTCTACTTGTGAATTTTTAGCTGATCTCAATATTGAATTGACGGTGTGGGTAAGTTGGTTAATTTGGTTTTGGACTTTAGTGTTTATTTTAATCTGTCTATTGTTTGTCTCGGCTAACTTCATTTCAGAAAATCTGATTTTCTCAAGGTCACCGGCATCCGGTGTACCTGCTACGACCTTCAGCATTGACCCTAAGAAATCCAAGCTCCTAGCTACTCTGTGATGAACGCCCAACGACTCTAATAAATCCTGGAGGTGAGCGGTGTCCACGCTCAGAAGCTTCTTCATATGGGATAGCGGAAACATGTTGATCATGTTGTTTGTCTCCTCTAGTACGCGCCCATATTCTGAGAGGTTTGCTGTATGTGTGACATAAGCGAACTCCTCCCATACTAGGATTTCACCATCCACGATGGGGATGTATCTGGCCTGTGAATAATCAGTAATGTGGGCCGACGCCAAGGACAGGAATATGCAAAGTGTTGGTCCGATCCTTTGAAATTAAACTTTAGCTATTTTATGCTTTAAGAGGTTTTTCCCACCACCAATAAAATGAACTTAATATTATAAACTAATAAATAAAAAACATAAAGGACACTGTTGGTAGCATCATTTAAGATTGTCCTTGTGGACCACCCTCGCCTTAATGAGGGCCGTGGTCCCCAGGTCCGCTTCTACGGCTCTCTCCTCACACAAGGGTGTGAGCTTATTTCCTAGCCTTCTGTTGGACTTTACCAATACCTTTTCGCCGACTTCGAATACTCTGCGTTGTCGGGAGGCATTTTCCCTGTTTCGGTGCGTGTTTTGCGCCTTAATGATCTTATCCCGGACCTCTGTCTGTGGGTTATCTGGGTGCTCTTGCACGATGTCGACCGGTCGATTGTCAACGACGGAGTGAATTGACTTATTATATTTGGCGGTTGCCAATAGAATAATCTCCACAGTATCAGTCATCCCCTTGTCGATTTTTAAGCACCGAGCGAGTTCCAAGAGGGTGCTATGAAAGCGCTCCACTTGCCCGTTTGAGACGCTATGGAGTGGCGGTGCATTTGCTATGCTGACGCCAAAATGATTGTCAAGCATGGCTGAGATAGTATGTGAACGAAGGTTCGTTATCGCAAAAGACTACTCTAGCCTTAGGGAAAAAATTCATGATCTGTAGTATGGCTGGTTTAAGATCTTCGATTGTCCTCGAGTGTACATGTTGCACAACTGCGAACTTCGAAAACTTGTCAATGCAAGTGAGGAAGTATTTTTTGTCTGTGGAAAAAATATCGATATGGAGCCATTCTCCCACATGAGAGGGGATCGGAGTCTCGCCTAGCTCATGTTTCTTGGGGTGCCTATCATACTTGGCTTTCGCATATGTTTTGCAGCTACGATTTCAGTAGCTAACTTGGCCATCTTTGGAAAGTAGTACTCGGAGAGTACCTGCCGGAGAGTACCTGCCTTTCTTGGGCCGATCTGTGGGCCCTATTGTGCTCGACGGTGAGGATTTCCCGTCTCTCAGGGACTTCAAAAATATCCGACACGCCGAATTGCCGAACCAACTCGTCCTGAATCATTGCCAGCGTGTGCAAGTCGCAAAGAATGGCGTTTACGCCCTTAGGAATGAATGTGTCTGCGAGTTCATTAATTAATGACTCTTTGCAGGAGAAGTTAATCGCATGCCGTCTCTTGTTTTCAAAGAGGACGAAGCTGCGTTTTGATGGAAAGCGTGCCTCCTCCAGAGTTATCTGGTTTTGGAAGCAGTTCAGGGGCTTATCCGTTGTCTCGATTGTGTGTGTCAAGGAGAGCTCGCTGTGAATGGTGGCTGCGCACGATTGGGCTTCCTGCTCCTCCATGACGTTAAGTTGTTGTCGTGACAACGCATCGGCAACCAGATTTTCCTTGCCAGGTTTGTATAAAATACGCGCCCCTGACTCATCAATGCGTGCTTTCCACCTTTTGATCTTTGCATTCGGATTGGATTCCGATACTGCAAAGGTTAGCGGTTGGTGGTCGGTAAAGATGTTGATATCTTTTACCGCGTACAGATAATGTCGCAGCTTGGCCAATGCCCAGACTATGGCCAAGAGTTCCCTCTCGTTAGTGGCGTAGTTAGCTTCCCTGTCTTTCAATGTCCTTGAGATCATTGTTATTGGGCGTCCCTCTTGGGACAATACTGCGCCAATGCCATGGGCCGAGGCATCTGTCGTTAGATGAAATGCCTTTTTGTAGTCGGGGTACCTTAGCATTACGTCGTCGGATGCCAAGATATTTCGTAATTTCTGGAACGCTTGTTATTGCGCTCCAGAGAATTGAACCGGAATGTTTCGTGACCTGTGACTACTAACTGTTCCGTTTTCCCCTTTTAGGATGTCCGATATAGGTCTCGCTATAGCTGCGAAGTCCTTAATGAAACATCGATAGTAACTGGCTAGGCCTAGAAACGATCGTACCTCAAAAACACTTTTGGGTTCCGGAAATTCTTTTATGGCCTTAACCTTCTCTGGGTCTGTTGTAGCACCGTTACAAGTGACTATAAACCCGAGGAAACTCACACTTTTCTTAAAAAAGCTGGATTTCTCTATAGATACTCTCATGTTCGCCTCGTACAGGCTCTTAAGAACCCAATCTAGGTGCTTGATGTGAGAGTTTTCGTCTTCCGAATAGATGATTACGTCGTCCACGTAAACATAGCAGAACTTGCCGATCTGTTCCCGTAGGTTGTCGTCGATGGTCCTCTGAAAAATGCTGCCTGCATTTTTGAGACCAAACGGTAGTCTGCGGAATTCATATTTCCCCCCATTCACTGAGAAAGAAGTTTTTTCTCTGTCGCGTTCTGCGAGTATGATCTGGTGGTAGCCAGACTTGAGGTCCAGCGTTGAGAAATATTTAGCATTACCCAGGTTGCCTAATATCATGTTAATATTTGGCATGGGGTATTTGTCGGGCACGGTTCTTTCGTTTAGCTTGCGAAAGTCAACAATTTTCCGGTTGCCGTGCTCATCGGTCCCTTTTTTATCCACAACCCAAATTGGATTGTTGTAGGGGGATACCGACTTCTGAATTATCCTGTTCTTAAGCAGATCTTCAATCAATTTGTTGACGAAATCCGCTGCTCCCATGGGGTACGGGTATAATTTTGCGTATATGGGCTCCTCATCAACTGTTCGGATGGTGGCTACCACCGATGTGTTGTAAGGCAAAGCCTCATTAGGGTTTGCGAAAGCCTTTTTCCTGGTCTTCAGCATTTTCAAAAACGAGTCTTTTGCCGATGGCGGTGCATCTGAGCAGTTCACGCTGGTGAAATTTACGTCAGTGCACGTGTGGAACTCGATTTTCTCCGCCTCGGTGCCCCAATTTAGGCTACCGGAAGCTAGGCAAAGCGTTGCCCCTGCCTGCTTTAGTAAGTCAAGGCCGATTATTCCATCAAAGGTGGATAAGTCCGGTAGTAGAAAGAACGTAGTTTTTAAATTAAATAAGGACACAAAGCATTTCTTTGTGATAGTAGTAACGCCATGAAGTGAATGAATAGTGAAAGGGGAATCGACGGGGCGAACGCCTTTTAAACCTTCGTAAGGTCGAATGAAATTTTTCGATGCGCCCGTGTCGATGAGGAACTTCATTTCTTTCCCCGCTACTCTTCTCCTGATGACGGGTAGCAGGGATTTTCCCCTAAAAAATTAATGGTTTCTGAATCGTATTCGGAGATGGCGTCATCGTCGACTTTGGCCGCTGCGCTGGAAGCTGCGGCTGCGTACGCACCCTCAGCTTGATCTGCGCTTTGGGCGATATGGTTAACCCTCTGTCTTTTGTGAGGGCCTGATCGACCGGAGGGGGTCGGCTTCCCGTTTTGGTAAGCCTGTGTCTGGGTCGGTTGTCTCATCCTGGAAATGGATCGGTTCCGGTCCATCGGTTCCGGGGTATTTTCTTTTGGTACAGAATGTATCTGCCCCCTATGCTGTTTGCTAAAATGCGGGTTTTTACCAGCACCGAACTGTTGATTTGCGTGAGGAAAGGATTTTTCCTGTTGGCGGTCTTGTGGGTTTGAGGTTTGCCTACGATCCCTATCCTCTTGGCTCTTTGCAAACGAAGTTGCGAATGTATATCTCTCGTGGTTAGATTCCACTTCCTGGGCTAATGCCAATGCAGCTGGCATGTCTTTCGGCTTCACCGAGAAAAAGACGTCGGAAAGACTGCGTTTGAGTCCCGAAATAAATACGGGGAGCGCGTCGTCCCGGAACTTTTCACATAAGATTCTTGCCGCCGACGCTTCGTACGACATCGTGGCTTTATTGGTAAGCAAGGTAAGCTTTTTCTCGACCTCGTCATAGTATTGTAGGAGAGTGAGGCTTCCCTGTCTGAGGGTACCCATCTCCTGCTCGATAACGTGTATCTGGCGCTTGTCACTATATGTGAAATCGAGGAGATCTATGATCGCGTCGAAATTCAGTATAGTGCCAAACGAGGACAGCACCGCATCGGCAGGGCCTCTAATTTTGCTCCTAATTATAACGACCGCCTGGTAGTGGCGTGAGCTATCTACGTAGTTCCTGAATATGAAATATGCGGCAACCGCCGCCTGCCGCCAAGAGACATATGACTCTTGTGCTCCCGTAAACTCGGGCAAGCATTTTACGGCGTCCAGGGGCTCATTGCACTGGATGTTGCCCTTAATATCAATGGGCTCATAGACCTTGATTTTGGAGGCTGCCGTCTGCGCGGGTGCTGCTTGCACCACTGCAACTTGGGCGGCTAATTCTTGAATGGTTTGGCGTAATTCAGCTTCTCTGGCCATAGCTTGGCCGGCCGCCTCTGCCAGGGCTTGGCTAACGGCGGCCTGGATAACATCCCTAAGCTGGTTCGAGTCCATCATCTTTACTTGGGGGGTATTAGGGGGTTCTTGAGTGGGTGTGGAAGTGCGTGGGGGCTCTTCTCTGTCGGATTCTGAGTTACTACCAAACCCCTTATTCTGCCTGTATTGCGTGAACTGAGAATTCATGTGTAGTAGAGCTAAATCGCACTGGTAAGAACTGCTCGCTCAATCTGTTTTGGAGGCAGTTGGCATGGTAAGGGGTACGCGGGGACGGAGCCGCCGCTTATCAACGATCAATGTGTGTGCTCGTTGAATTAAGCTGCCGCCTTGCCAAGCACTGACAAGGTGAGGGGTACGCGGCCTGAGCCTCCGCTATGATAAACAAAGAAAAAAAAATAAAAAACAACGATTGCCACACAAATGCATGTGCGACCGTATCGGGTTCGCAGCAGTAGAGTGGAGACAAAGAATAAAAAATGAAATTGGACTGCTAAGCTAATACCGAGAATTTTTATTCGAGCGAAGCGACAAATAGAAACAAAATAAAATATCTGCACACAGGAAAAAAGGTTTTCCTTTTATATATTTAATAATAAATGCCCAATAAAAATCCGAATTTGGTATGCTCAATTATAAGAGTCTTGGCTCTGATATTTATCCTCCACAATACGCTAATTTATACACCATAAGTATCTGAAGGGTAACAGTACACCGCTGCATAGAGTTTATGTTGCGTACACAGTGCGAAAAAATATTAGTGAAAGAAATAAACACTAAACACTATTAAAGTCGTAACGTTTAATATTGAGATTCTTTTTTATTTATTTTTTTTTCACTTTAGACTTGTTAATTTGTGCCCTGGTCCGAACTATGGATTATTTTTTAGTCGAAGACGTAAAAAGTTTGGCCGAAGGGCCCACTTACATGGTCTGTAATGGTGTGTTTATATCTCTGAACGGTTGCGCTGCTGTCACCTTCCAACTTCTGCTAGTTGGGCGCCAATTACAACAAGTAATATTCCAAATTGTGTAAATTGATAATATTGTAAAGCCGGCTGGCTATGCCTCCGTGGCAGGGGTAGAGCCGACCGCCAAGGTTGGCAGCCACTGGAGAGTCGGGTGGTCGCTTCGACTTCCTTCCTTAATTGATTGTCCGGGCCGGCGGTAGGTCACTGCCGCTGGTTGGATATCCGTGGTGAGTGTCGGCGGAAGGTAACTGCCGCTGGTGGCCCACGTCGCTGTAGATTCCAAGGGATGGTCTTATTGCTCCTATGTTGAGATAGGGAGATTACGGTGGAAGGATGACTGTCCTTCAATACCGCTGGCCTAGTGACTCAGTCAGTATAATAATTAATAAAAGAGTTAACGGCTAAGTGCCGGAGTTTCATGCATGAGAGCTGGTGCTCTTTATTTATTGAATATCAAATATGAACTGAATATGTGAAAAGAACTTAAAGCTAACAAAGGCTCACAGCGGCCACGCAAATATGCAGTGTCTGCCGTCTGTGCACGAGCATCCGGCCCATTGCTGGGTCAGCAGTCTGGCCGGAGCTTCATTATGATGTTGACTGTGGTCAACGACTCTGGTCTGGCTGACCATAGTCAACTTGTATACCCGTAGCTCGTCGGAAAGTATGCAACAGCTAAAAGGAAGCATTTCCGAACCCATTTAGTACATATTTTCATGTACATGTATAAATGTCCGTCTGCATGTCTGACCGTCGGTTCCGGGGTATTTTCTTTTGGTACAGAATGTACCTGCGCCCTATGCTGTTTGCTAAAATGCGGGTTTTTACCAGCACCGAACTGTTGATTTGCGTGAGGAAAGGATTTTTCCTGTTGGCGGTCTTGTGGGTTTGAGGTTTGCCTACGATCCCTATCCTCTTGGCTCTTTGCAAACGAAGTTGCGAATGTATATCTCTCGTGGTTAGATTCCACTTCCTGGGCTAATGCCAATGCAGCTGGCATGTCTTTCGGCTTCGCCGAGAAAAAGACGTCGGAAAGACTGCGTTTGAGTCCCGAAATAAATACGGGGAGCGCGTCGTCCCGGAACTTTTCACATAAGATTCTTGCCGCCGACGCTTCGTACGACATCGTGGCTTTATTGGTAAGCAAGGTGAGCTTTTTCTCGACCTCGTCATAGTATTGTAGGAGAGTGAGGCTTCCCTGTCTGAGGGTACCCATCTCCTGCTCGATAACGTGTATCTGGCGCTTGTCACTATATGTGAAATCGAGGCGATCTATGATCGCGTCGAAATTCAGTATAGTGCCAAACGAGGACAGCACCGCATCGGCAGGGCCTCTAATTTTGCTCCTAATTATAACGACCGCCTGGTAGTGGCGTGAGCTATCTACGTAGTTCCTGAATATGAAATATGCGGCAACCGCCGCCTGCCGCCAAGAGACATATGACTCTTGTGCTCCCGTAAACTCGGGCAAGCATTTTACGGCTTCCAGGGGCTCATTGCACTGGATGTTGCCCTTAATATCAATGGGCTCATAGACCTTGATTTTGGAGGCTGCCGTCTGCGCGGGTGCTGCTTGCACCACTGCAACTTGGGCGGCTAATTCTTCAATAGTTTGGCGTAATTCAGCTTCTCTGGCCATAGCTTGGCCGGCCGCCTCTGCCAGGGCTTGGCTAACGGCGGCCTGGATAACATCCCTAAGCTGGTTCGAGTCCATCATCTTTACTTGGGGGGTATTAGGGGGTTCTTGAGTGGGTGTGGAAGTGCGTGGGGGCTCTTCTCTGTCGGATTCTGAGTCACTACCAAACCCCTTATTCTGCCTGTATTGCGTGAACTGAGAATTCATGTGTAGTAGAGCTAAATCGCACTGGTAAGAACTGCTCGCTCAATCTGTTTTGGAGGCAGTTGGCATGGTAAGGGGTACGCGGGGACGGAGCCGCCGCTTATCAACGATGAATGTGTGCTCGTTAAATTAAGCTGCCGCCTTGCCAAGCACTGGCAAGGTGAGGGGTACGCGGGGCCTGAGCCTCCGCTATGATAAACAAAGAAAAAAAAATAAAAAACAACGATTGCCACACAAATGCATGTGCGACCGTATCGGGTTCGCAGCAGTAGAGTGGAGACAAAGAATAAAAAATGAAATTTGACTGCTAAGCTAATACCGAGAATTTTTATTCGAGCGAAGCGACAAATAGAAACAAAATAAAATATCTGCACACAGGAAAAAAGGTTTTCCTTTTATATATTTAAATAATAAATGCCCAATAAAAATCCGAATTTGGTATGCTCAATTATAAGAGTCTTGGCTCTGATATTTATCCTCCACAATACGCTAATTTATACACCATAAGTATCTGAAGGGTAACAGTACACCGCTGCATAGAGTTTATGTTGCGTACACAGTGCGAAACAATATTAGTGAAAGAAATAAACACTAAACACTATTAAAGTCGTAACGTTTAATATTGAGATTCTTTTTTATTTATTTTTTTTTCACTTTAGACTTGTTAATTTGTGCCCTGGTCCGAACTATGGATTATTTTTTAGTCGAAGACGTAAAAAGTTTGGCCGAAGGGCCCACTTACATGGTCTGTAATGGTGTGTTTATATCTCTGAACGGTTGCGCTGCTGTCACCTTCCAACTTCTGCTAGTTGGGCGCCAATTACAACAAGTAATATTCCAAATTGTGTAAATTGATAATATTGTAAAGCCGGCTGGCTATGCCTCCGTGGCAGGGGTAGAGCCGACCGCCAAGGTTGGCAGCCACTGGAGAGTCGGGTGGTCGCTTCGACTTCCTTCCTTAATTGATTGTCCGGGCCGGCGGTAGGTCACTGCCGCTGGTTGGATATCCGTGGTGAGTGTCGGCGGAAGGTAACTGCCGCTGGTGGCCCACGTCGCTGTAGATTCCAAGGGATGGTCTTATTGCTCCTATGTTGAGATAGGGAGATTACGGTGGAAGGATGACTGTCCTTCAATACCGCTGGCCTAGTGACTCAGTCAGTATAATAATTAATAAAAGAGTTAACGGCTAAGTGCCGGAGTTTCATGCATGAGAGCTGGTGCTCTTTATTTATTGAATATCAAATATGAACTGAATATGTGAAAAGAACTTAAAGCTAACAAAGGCTCACAGCGGCCACGCAAATATGCAGTGTCTGCCGTCTGTGCACGAGCATCCGGCCCATTGCTGGGTCAGCAGTCTGGCCGGAGCTTCATTATGATGTTGACTGTGGTCAACGACTCTGGTCTGGCTGACCATAGTCAACTTGTATACCCGTAGCTCGTCGGAAAGTATGCAACAGCTAAAAGGAAGCATTTCCGAACCCATTTAGTACATATTTTCATGTACATGTATAAATGTCCGTCTGCATGTCTGACCGTCGGTTCCGGGGTATTTTCTTTTGGTACAGAATGTACCTGCGCCCTATGCTGTTTGCTAAAATGCGGGTTTTTACCAGCACCGAACTGTTGATTTGCGTGAGGAAAGGATTTTTCCTGTTGGCGGTCTTGTGGGTTTGAGGTTTGCCTACGATCCCTATCCTCTTGGCTCTTTGCAAACGAAGTTGCGAATGTATATCTCTCGTGGTTAGATTCCACTTCCTGGGCTAATGCCAATGCAGCTGGCATGTCTTTCGGCTTCGCCGAGAAAAAGACGTCGGAAAGACTGCGTTTGAGTCCCGAAATAAATACGGGGAGCGCGTCGTCCCGGAACTTTTCACATAAGATTCTTGCCGCCGACGCTTCGTACGACATCGTGGCTTTATTGGTAAGCAAGGTGAGCTTTTTCTCGACCTCGTCATAGTATTGTAGGAGAGTGAGGCTTCCCTGTCTGAGGGTACCCATCTCCTGCTCGATAACGTGTATCTGGCGCTTGTCACTATATGTGAAATCGAGGCGATCTATGATCGCGTCGAAATTCAGTATAGTGCCAAACGAGGACAGCACCGCATCGGCAGGGCCTCTAATTTTGCTCCTAATTATAACGACCGCCTGGTAGTGGCGTGAGCTATCTACGTAGTTCCTGAATATGAAATATGCGGCAACCGCCGCCTGCCGCCAAGAGACATATGACTCTTGTGCTCCCGTAAACTCGGGCAAGCATTTTACGGCGTCCAGGGGCTTATTGCACTGGATGTTGCCCTTAATATCAATGGGCTCATAGACCTTGATTTTGGAGGCTGCCGTCTGCGCGGGTGCTGCTTGCACCACTGCAACTTGGGCGGCTAATTCTTCAATAGTTTGGCGTAATTCAGCTTCTCTGGCCATAGCTTGGCCGGCCGCCTCTGCCAGGGCTTGGCTAACGGCGGCCTGGATAACATCCCTAAGCTGGTTCGAGTCCATCATCTTTACTTGGGGGGTATTAGGGGGTTCTTGAGTGGGTGTGGAAGTGCGTGGGGGCTCTTCTCTGTCGGATTCTGAGTCACTACCAAACCCCTTATTCTGCCTGTATTGCGTGAACTGAGAATTCATGTGTAGTAGAGCTAAATCGCACTGGTAAGAACTGCTCGCTCAATCTGTTTTGGAGGCAGTTGGCATGGTAAGGGGTACGCGGGGACGGAGCCGCCGCTTATCAACGATGAATGTGTGCTCGTTGAATTAAGCTGCCGCCTTGCCAAGCACTGGCAAGGTGAGGGGTACGCGGGGCCTGAGCCTCCGCTATGATAAACAAAGAAAAAAAAATAAAAAACAACGATTGCCACACAAATGCATGTGCGACCGTATCGGGTTCGCAGCAGTAGAGTGGAGACAAAGAATAAAAAATGAAATTGGACTGCTAAGCTAATACCGAGAATTTTTATTCGAGCGAAGCGACAAATAGAAACAAAATAAAATATCTGCACACAGGAAAAAAGGTTTTCCTTTTATATATTTAATAATAAATGCCCAATAAAAATCCGAATTTGGTATGCTCAATTATAAGAGTCTTGGCTCTGATATTTATCCTCCACAATACGCTAATTTATACACCATAAGTATCTGAAGGGTAACAGTACACCGCTGCATAGAGTTTATGTTGCGTACACAGTGCGAAAAAATATTAGTGAAAGAAATAAACACTAAACACTATTAAAGTCGTAACGTTTAATATTGAGATTCTTTTTTATTTATTTTTTTTTCACTTTAGACTTGTTAATTTGTGCCCTGGTCCGAACTATGGATTATTTTTTAGTCGAAGACGTAAAAAGTTTGGCCGAAGGGCCCACTTACATGGTCTGTAATGGTGTGTTTATATCTCTGAACGGTTGCGCTGCTGTCACCTTCCAACTTCTGCTAGTTGGGCGCCAATTACAACAAGTAATATTCCAAATTGTGTAAATTGATAATATTGTAAAGCCGGCTGGCTATGCCTCCGTGGCAGGGGTAGAGCCGACCGCCAAGGTTGGCAGCCACTGGAGAGTCGGGTGGTCGCTTCGACTTCCTTCCTTAATTGATTGTCCGGGCCGGCGGTAGGTCACTGCCGCTGGTTGGATATCCGTGGTGAGTGTCGGCGGAAGGTAACTGCCGCTGGTGGCCCACGTCGCTGTAGATTCCAAGGTATGGTCTTATTGCTCCTATGTTGAGATAGGGAGATTACGGTGGAAGGATGACTGTCCTTCAATACCGCTGGCCTAGTGACTCAGTCAGTATAATAATTAATAAAAGAGTTAACGGCTAAGTGCCGGAGTTTCATGCATGAGAGCTGGTGCTCTTTATTTATTGAATATCAAATATGAACTGAATATGTGAAAAGAACTTAAAGCTAACAAAGGCTCACAGCGGCCACGCAAATATGCAGTGTCTGCCGTCTGTGCACGAGCATCCGGCCCATTGCTGGGTCAGCAGTCTGGCCGGAGCTTCATTATGATGTTGACTGTGGTCAACGACTCTGGTCTGGCTGACCATAGTCAACTTGTATACCCGTAGCTCGTCGGAAAGTATGCAACAGCTAAAAGGAAGCATTTCCGAACCCATTTAGTACATATTTTCATGTACATGTATAAATGTCCGTCTGTATGTCTGACCGTCGGTTCCGGGGTATTTTCTTTTGGTACAGAATGTACCTGCGCCCTATGCTGTTTGCTAAAATGCGGGTTTTTACCAGCACCGAACTGTTGATTTGCGTGAGGAAAGGATTTTTCCTGTTGGCGGTCTTGTGGGTTTGAGGTTTGCCTACGATCCCTATCCTCTTGGCTCTTTGCAAACGAAGTTGCGAATGTATATCTCTCGTGGTTAGATTCCACTTCCTGGGCTAATGCCAATGCAGCTGGCATGTCTTTCGGCTTCGCCGAGAAAAAGACGTCGGAAAGACTGGGTTTGAGTCCCGAAATAAATACGGGGAGCGCGTCGTCCCGGAACTTTTCACATAAGATTCTTGCCGCCGACGCTTCGTACGACATCGTGGCTTTATTGGTAAGCAAGGTGAGCTTTTTCTCGACCTCGTCATAGTATTGTAGGAGAGTGAGGCTTCCCTGTCTGAGGGTACCCATCTCCTGCTCGATAACGTGTATCTGGCGCTTGTCACTATATGTGAAATCGAGGCGATCTATGATCGCGTCGAAATTCAGTATAGTGCCAAACGAGGACAGCACCGCATCGGCAGGGCCTCTAATTTTGCTCCTAATTATAACGACCGCCTGGTAGTGGCGTGAGCTATCTACGTAGTTCCTGAATATGAAATATGCGGCAACCGCCGCCTGCCGCCAAGAGACATATGACTCTTGTGCTCCCGTAAACTCGGGCAAGCATTTTACGGCTTCCAGGGGCTCATTGCACTGGATGTTGCCCTTAATATCAATGGGCTCATAGACCTTGATTTTGGAGGCTGCCGTCTGCGCGGGTGCTGCTTGCACCACTGCAACTTGGGCGGCTAATTCTTGAATGGTTTGGCGTAATTCAGCTTCTCTGGCCATAGCTTGGCCGGCCGCCTCTGCCAGGGCTTGGCTAACGGCGGCCTGGATAACATCCCTAAGCTGGTTCGAGTCCATCATCTTTACTTGGGGGGTATTAGGGGGTTCTTGAGTGGGTGTGGAAGTGCGTGGGGGCTCTTCTCTGTCGGATTCTGAGTCACTACCAAACCCCTTATTCTGCCTGTATTGCGTGAACTGAGAATTCATGTGTAGTAGAGCTAAATCGCACTGGTAAGAGCTGCTCGCTCAATCTGTTTTGGAGGCAGTTGGCATGGTAAGGGGTACGCGGGGACGGAGCCGCCGCTTATCAACGATGTATGTGTGCTCGTTGAATTAAGCTGCCGCCTTGCCAAGCACTGGCAAGGTGAGGGGTACGCGGGGCCTGAGCCTCCGCTATGATAAACAAAGAAAAAAAAAATAAAAAACAACGATTGCCACACAAATGCATGTGCGACCGTATCGGGTTCGCAGCAGTACAGTGGAGACAAAGAATAAAAAATGAAATTGGACTGCTAAGCTAATACCGAGAATTTTTATTCGAGCGAAGCGACAAATAGAAACAAAATAAAATATCTGCACACAGGAAAAAAGGTTTTCCTTTTATATATTTAAATAATAAATGCCCAATAAAAACCCGAATTTGGTATGCTCAATTATAAGAGTCTTGGCTCTGATATTTATCCTCCACAATACGCTAATTTATACACCATAAGTATCTGAAGGGTAACAGTACACCGCTGCATAGAGTTTATGTTGCGTACACAGTGCGAAAAAATATTAGTGAAAGAAATAAACACTAAACACTATTAAAGTCGTAACGTTTAATATTGAGATTCCTTTTTATTTATTTTTTTTCACTTTAGACTTGTTAATTTGTGCCCTGGTCCGAACTATGGATTATTTTTTAGTCGAAAACGTAAAAAGTTTGGCCGAAGGGCCCACTTACATGGTGTGTAATGGTGTGTTTATATCTCTGAACGGTTGCGCTGCTGTCACCTTCCAACTTCTGCTAGTTGGGCGCCAATTACAACAAGTAATATTCCAAATTGTGTAAATTGATAATATTGTAAAGCCGGCTGGCTATGCCTCCGTGGCAGGGGTAGAGCCGACCGCCAAGGTTGGCAGCCACTGGAGAGTCGGGTGGTCGCTTCGACTTCCTTCCTTAATTGATTGTCCGGGCCGGCGGTAGGTCACTGCCGCTGGTTGGATATCCGTGGTGAGTGTCGGCGGAAGGTAACTGCCGCTGGTGGCCCACGTCGCTGTAGATTCCAAGGGATGGTCTTATTGCTCCTATGTTGAGATAGGGAGATTACGGTGGAAGGATGACTGTCCTTCAATACCGCTGGCCTAGTGACTCAGTCAGTATAATAATTAATAAAAGAGTTAACGGCTAAGTGCCGGAGTTTCATGCATGAGAGCTGGTGCTCTTTATTTATAGAATATCAAATATGAACTGAATATGTGAAAAGAACTTAAAGCTAACAAAGGCTCACAGCGGCCACGCAAATATGCAGTGTCTGCCGTCTGTGCACGAGCATCCGGCCCATTGCTGGGTCAGCAGTCTGGCCGGAGCTTCATTATGATGTTGACTGTGGTCAACGACTCTGGTCTGGCTGACCATAGTTAACTTGTATACCCGTAGCTCGTCGGAAAGTATGCAACAGCTAAAAGGAAGCATTTCCGAACCCATTTAGTACATATTTTCATGTACATGTATAAATGTCCGTCTGTATGTCTGACCGTCCGTCCGTATGAACGCTAAGATCTCAGAAACTATAATAGCTAAAAAATCAGAATTGACATGTCGATTCCTGGACTTCCTGCGCCACGCCCACAATCGGCGAAATTCTATATCGGTTTTTATTGAGTTCAAATGTATCTGTCTCATCGATACGAGGGCAGTCCAATAAGTAAGAGGATATATTTTAAAAAGCGCCAAAGATATAATTTTTTTATGCTATTTCTCACCAATTTTCCGATCGTTCCTCTGGTGCTATATAATGTAGTCGTCCGATAAAATTAAAATTAAAATTCAAAACCAATTAAAAAAATTTGTTTTCAAGCGAAGGAGGATATATATTAAAAAACACCACAGATATATTTTTTTAAATTTGTTTTCCTATTATTCTTTTAGGAGCTATAAGATATAATTGTAAGATCTGGCGGGCCCCGACTTATATACTACCTGCGAAAGAAATACGACTTTTAAAAAAGTTTCAGACCGATATCTTTAAAATTGATTAGCGTAAAAACGGACGAAAGGACAGACGGACAAGGCTAGATCGATTCGTTTCAAGATGCTGATCAAGAATATACTTTATGATGCCGGAAACGTATCCTTCACTACGATGCCAACTTCTGACTGAAATCGTACCCCCTGCCAAAAAAAATCTCATTTTGGATCGCTGTGTAATAAATAGAATCGATTATTTATGTGTGGGTGCAGTGTACCCGGTACTGACATCTGTTTTGGTAATAGATCATGTTAACCCGATTCATTTTTTGGTTTATTATTTGTTTTACGCCGCAGCCATTTTAACTACTTTCCCAGTTGTATAGTAGTCGAGAAATGCATTTTGACGACAAAATAGTTAAATATACTTATAATTTGACCTTTCTCTTGTGAACCTTAGCATTACTGAAAAGGAATATTAAATGCCGTTTATATGGTACATTACTTATTTTTAACCCACTCAGTATTTATTGATAAAACCTAATTTTTGTAAAAAAAATCGACTTTATAGACTTCTTTTCTTGTCTTGAAAACATAAATTTGTTGATGCAAAAAGGTTTTTCAAATAAAATTTATGGTAACTGAAAAAAGAATTTTTCAAAAAAAATGTTGCTAATATTTTTTATATTTTTTGAAAATGACAAAACAATTGTTCAAAAATTCTACATTGTCAAAGATATGGGCTTAACTAGTGTTATAATTACATATTATTGTAAAGTCACAAAGTATATATAAATCTAGTATCGGCGTATGCAATAATTATTACAACTCAATGTAAATAAGCTCATGTGTTCATCTAATTTTGGTTTTTATTTTTCTTTTATTCTCTCATTCAGAACAGAATAAAAATAGCCGAAATCAAATCCCAGAACGATCAATTGGATTGTCAAAGGCTCGAGGTGAAAGCCCGCATTTATGAGAACAAATTGTTTGTCGCAGAGCAAAACCGTGAAAAGGAATTGTAAAAAAAAATTGAAAAAGTTCAAAAATTTTACGATTTTTCAAAACAAGCAATTATCAGAACTGGTCTTTGCCTTAGTTAAATATGCTTCCACTAATCTTTAATCATGTTATTTAAATTTCAGGAGCGTCGTGCCGAACTAGTGCGCCAGAACAAGGCCCAGACCCAGGAGTAAGATGGTCAGCAGAGCCCAGTAGCCTTATCAGGTTAGAAAGCTGATCTGAATCGAGAGCAGTGCTCACTCACTTCACAAAAGGCGATTAGGAAAGCAGCTGTTTTTCATAATAAACCAACACATGTTTAAGTTAAAAACCATTTAAAATAAACTAAATTCATAAAAGTGTTATGAATAAAAGCAAACAAAATAATACCGCTAAGCGAGTAGACCAGATAACATCTATATATTTATTTTGAAGCTCCTGCCTTTACGGAACTCTAACACGGGAAAGCTAAGAAAAGGCTAACCAAATTTGTATGCTTACGGTAAATAAAAAAGTTAGTAATGGAAATCTACATTTAAACTTAAAAGCCCAGGCAAAAGAAACCAATCAAATTGAAAATCCGTCATTTAAAAAACATATACTTTTTATCAATATTTTTCTGTATTTTAAAGTTACTCCTTGCCTTGTTTTTGCAAAACATTTTTAATTTTGTGCTCTTCAATTTGACAATCTATGTCCCTATAGTTTGTTTTTTTTTAGCTGGGACTGGGAATAATAATAATAATAATTTGTAGGTTTACCATCGATTTTCATGTTAAAAATTTTGTTAATTATTTTAAAATTTGAGTAAAATAATTTAATATATAATATAAATATATATGCAGAGCACAGTTAGACTGCCAATTTGGATTGATTTCTCATTTTCTATTTTAAAAAAATCTAAAAAAATACTTTACAAATGCTTATAGCACTCGGTCAAATCCAATTACATTTAGACGCGCGAAATAACAATTATTAAAAATTTTTTTTATATATTATATTTTTGAGTAGAATACTTTAAGCTTTTCAATATTTTGTGCTATTTTTTTCAATATGGGCTTATGAAAAGTGAGTGGGGGCTATAATAAAAATACGTGTTAAGAAAAGTCCAAATAAAACATTTAGGACATATTTTTCCAAAATCTGCAAGGCTTTTTTAGGCCGCTCAAATGACTTGCTTAAATTTAAATCTTATACAGTTATATATATGTACTCGAATAATACTAATGCTTCTATTTATAAAAACCGCAACCTCCTATTAAGAAGTGCATTGCCAATTAAAGAAAGTGAAAAAGTAAATTATTAAAAAGCGTCAATAAAATTGATTAAAATGCTTTAACAATAATTAAATTTATGTATGTCATGCATTATGCATTTGGGTATGCAATACTCAGAAAAAATCTTGTTTATGTATGAAATGAGAAATTATCAGATTAGCACAGAATACTCTTCGGGCAAAATTCGGATATAATCGACGTAAACATGATTATAATAACAATCTTTAATCAGCCTAAAGCAACGCATACCGAATGCAACTCAATTTTTTTTTTTAAATTTGAAGACAAAATTATTAGAGTTGGTACAGAAGACTCTTTTGGCGAGATCGACTTAAACATTTATACTGATGTTGATGATGATCAATTAACATCCGCCCAAAGACACGCATGTATCTACAAAATTAAATATTTCGAAAAAAAACATTATTTATGTATAAAAAGATAAATCTATCAGGGCGAAATTCGGGTTAAATTAACGCAAACATCAAAACAAGAGCAACCTTAAAACCAATCAAGGAAATGCATGTGTCTATCCTGACACTGATAAATCGGTAAAATATTTTAATGTAATAAGAACCCATGCAAAAAATACAATAGCCTACAAAACACTTCTTTGAAATTCCATGCTTAAACAAGGTTCATATAAGCCACAAAAACCTGATCAAATGCTAGCAAATACTTATTACAATTGTACAATAAAAGTGAACAAAACAAATAAATGAAATATTTATTATTGGTGGATGCAGTATTAAATATTTGAATGTCGGATGTCTGGGCTCGAAGCTGGGCTGTCGACGGACTTTCCCTTCCGAAATCATCCGAGGAGGTGTCCTTCAGGCTACTGACCCATTAGAGTGCTACCTCGGGATCGGTGCTCGAAGTTGAATATGGTATGGGTTCTCTGCGTCTGAGGCTCGGGGGCAGGTCCTGCGTCGTAGTCTTTACTAGCAGCAGATTCGCTGGATTCTCGAGTAAATGGCTAAACATTTGGTTATCTTTCGTCTAAGGTTAGTAGGAGCCTTGAGTGTCTCCTCCCGGTGTGTGGGCGCGTTTTGTAGGCGCACCTTCCCCAAACGGTCTCCGCCGACTCAAATGTGGTGAATTCCGCGGTGTGCTGCTGGATTTGAGGTCCTTCGTGCCTTGTTGTGCGTGTTTTCAGTTGAACAATCGTGTGGGGCCGCATAGTACACTACAGCCCTGTGACCGTTTTGCCCTCCTTCAGATAGTCGATGTTAATCACACATGGTGAATCCCAAAAAAACGGTGGCCATCACCTTTCCGGCAGATGGGACAGTCGTCGCCCCATCGCGCCGACAGCTTTCTCATGCCCAAAATTTCATGAAGTAGATGACCCACGCGCTCTTTTGCCCTGTGGAAATAATAGTATCGATCCGAAAATTTTTCAAATAGATCTGTCTCATCGATACGAGGGCAGTCCAATAAGTAAGAGGATATATTTTAAAAAGCGCCAAAGATATAATTTTTTTATGCTATTTCCCACCAATTTTCCGATCGTTCCTCTGGTGCTATATAATGTAGTCGTCCGATAAAATTAAAATTAAAATTCAAAACTAATTAAAAAATTTTGTTTTCAAGCGAAGGAGGTTATATATTAAAAAACACCACAGATATAATTTTTTAAATTTGTTTTCCTATTATTCTTTTAGGAGCTATAAGATATAGTTGTAAGATCTGGCAGGTCCCGACCTATATACTATCTGCAAAAGAAATACGACTTTTAGTATTTATTGATAAAACCTAATTTTTGTAAAAAAAATCGACTTTATAGACTTCTTTTCTTGTCTTGAAAACATAAATTTGTTGATGCAAAAAGGTTTTTCAAATAAAATTTATGGTAACTGAAAAAAGAATTTTTCAAAAAAAATGTTGCTAATATTTTTTATATTTTTTGAAAATGACAAAACAATTGTTCTAAAATTCTACATTGTCAAAGATACGGGCTTAACTAGTGTTATAATTACATATTATTGTAAAGTCACAAAGTATATATAAATCTAGTATCGGCGTATGCAATAATTATTACAACTCAATGTAAATAAGCTCATGTGTTCATCTAATTTTGGTTTTTATTTTTCTTTTATTCTCTCATTCAGAACAGAATAAAAATAGCCGAAATCAAATCCCAGAACGATCAATTGGATTGTCAAAGGCTCGAGGTGAAAGCCCGCATTTATGAGAACAAATTGTTTGTCGCAGAGCAAAACCGTGAAAAGGAATTGTAAAAGAGAATTGAAAAAGTTCAAAAACTTTTACGTTTTTCGAAAACAAAAAATTATCAGAAGTGGTCTTTGCCTTAGTTAAATATGCTTCCACTAATCTTTAATCATGTTATTTAAATTTCAGGAGCGTCGTGCCGAACTAGTGCGCCAGAACAAGGCCCAGACCCAGGAGTAAGATGGTCAGCAGAGCCCAGTAGCCTTATCAGGTTAGAAAGCTGATCTGAATCGAGAGCAGTGCTCACTCACTTCACAAAAGGCGATTAGAAAAGCAGCTGTTTTTCATAATAAACCAACACATGTTTAAGTTAAAAACCATTTAAAATAAACTAAATTCATAAAAGTGTTATGAATAAAAGCAAACAAAATAATATCGCTAAGCGAGTAGACCAGATAACATCTATATATTTATTTTGAAGCTCCTGCCTTTACGGAACTCTAACACGGGAAAGCTAAGAAAAGGCTAACCAAATTTGTATGCTTACGGTAAATAAAAAAGTTAGTAATGGAAATCTACATTTAAACTTAAAAGCCCAGGCAAAAGAAACCAATCAAATTGAAAATCCGTCATTTAAAAAACATATACTTTTTATCAATATTTTTCTGTATTTTAAAGTTACTCCTTGCCTTGTTTTTGCAAAAAATTTTTAATTTTGTGTTCTTTAATTTGACAATCTATGTCCCTATAGTTTGTTATTTTTTTTAGCTGGGACTGGGAATAATAATAATAATAATTTGTAGGTTTACCATCGATTTTCATGTTAAAAATTTTGTTAATTATTTTAAAATTTGAGTAAAATAATTTAATATATAATATAAATATATATGCAGAGCACAGTTAGACTGCCAATTTGGATTGATTTCTCATTTTCTATTTTAAAAAAATCTAAAAAAATACTTTACAAATGCTTATAGCACTCGGTCAAATCCAATTACATTTAGACGCGCGAAATAACAATTATTAAAAATTTTTTTTATATATTATATTTTTGAGTAGAATACTTTAAGCTTTTCAATATTTTGTGCTATTTTTTCAATATGGGCTTATGAAAAGTGAGTGGGGGCTATAATAAAAATACGTGTTAAGAAAAGTCCAAATAAAACATTTAGGACATATTTTTCCAAAATCTGCAAGGCTTTTTTAGGCCGCTTAAATGACTTGCTTAAATTTAAATCTTATACAGTTATATATATGTACTCGAATAATACTAATGCTTCTATTTATAAAAACCGCAACCTCCTATTAAGAAGTGCATTGCCAATTAAAAAAAGTAAAAAAGAAAATCATCAAAAAGCGTCAATAAAATTTATAAAAATGCTTTAACAATAATTAAACTTATTTATGTCTACCCAAATGCAATACTCAGAAAAAAATCTTGTTTATGTATGAAATGAGAAATGATCAGATTAGCACAGAATACTCTTCGGGCAAATTCGGATATACCGATTGCAATACTCCAATTTTTTTTTAAATTTGAAGACAAAATTATTACAGAAGACTCTTTGGGCGAGATCGACTTAAACATTTTTACTGATGTTGATGATGATCAATTAACATCCGCCCAAAGGGAACATTATTTATGTATAAAAAGATAAATCTATTAGGGCTACATTTGGGTTAATTTAACGTAAACGTAAAACCACCAAAGGAAATGCATGTGTCTAACCTAGCACTGATAAATCGGTGAAACATTTTAATGTAATATGAACCCATGCAAGAAATACAATAGCCTACAAAAACACTTTTTCTATATTCCATGCTTAAATAAGGTTCATATAAGCCACAAAATCGGCCCACATGCTAGCACTTACTTATTACAATTGTATAATAAAAGTGAACAAAACAAATAAATGAAATATTTATTATTGGTGGATGCAATATTAAATATTTGAATGTCGGATGTCTGGGCTCGAAGCTGGGCTGTCGACGGACTTTCCCTTCCGAAATCATCCGAGGAGGAGCCTTCAGGCTACTGACCCATTAGAGTGCTACCTCGGGATCGGTGCTAAAAGTTGAATATGGTATGGGTTATTAGAAGCAGTTTCACTGGATTCTCGAGTAAATGGCTAAACATTTGTTTATCTTTCGTCTAAGGTTAGTGGAGCCTTGGCATGACTTTTAATCTGATACTGCTGGTCCCTCCAACGAGCAATTCAGCCTGTGGTGCTGTCACTGTGACCCACGACTGTAACAGATTCGACTTTTCAAATGGATGTCCCAGCTACCTGTAATAAATAAGAATTATTTTTTTAAGCTGTGTTCGCAATTGGAAAACTGCTTCTGGCTTCCCTTTTTAACGGCTTCCTCTTATTTATTTTCGATATAATTCTGATCTCTTCTTAAAAATTTTCTTTTTTTTTTTTGTATTTTTTTAATTTTTTGGTTGAAATTCTTATTTTTACTTAGTGATATGATAATAATATGATTTAGAACAATCAGATTAAAGAAACTAATTAAGGTTTTTAAATTATTATGATTTGATGGGATTATTGACCACCCCAAATTAAACACACTGACTGATGACAGTCAGGTATCTAGGGTCTATAGTTGTCTCTGAGGTTTTCCAGACTTGCGTTCATTAGGTTAAGGGTATAGGAAGACTCGGGCTCGTGCACTTCTGCTATTACTCGGTGCGAAGCTCGTCGGAATGCCGTGGAATCTTCCTTGCATTCTCTATAACACGCACTGCACTCCGCGAAAAAGACTTAAGTGCACTAAGCGGTAATCTAAAAGGCCCAAACAAAAGGGGGTGTAAACGGACTTAGAACATGCGGACGGATGTTGAAGGCAAAAGCGAATCAGACAGCATTAGGAGTTAGGGTGGCTAGATGATATTGGCTCCCCATTCTGTACCCTCCCTACCATGATAACTCGTGAGGAATTGCTTGCGGCTATCCCTTATTGTATGTTTATTCATTATTCACATTTTTAATTCATATTGCAGCGGCATTGTCAGATCAATCACGATCTCTTGGCCCAAATCTATTTAATCATGGTTAAACGATATACTTCAATTAACACAAAAAAATATCAGAAAATATTAGGTGGCTGCATTACAACTTAAATTCATCCTTCTCAAAAAACTTAAATTCAATTCAAAAATACAAGTAAAGTTTATACTCCGGCGAAGCAGGTTCGGTGGCCCCATCAAAGACGCTGCGCAAGGGTGCTTTCAAGACAAGTTTTTTTTTTATTACACATGCATGAATTTTATTTATTGGATCTTCTCTGAATTGAGACTAACAATAAGTATATAAAATCTTAATTTAAATCTGACAGTCAAGATGACTGACGCGAGATTTAAGGGGTCTAATAACTATTGCTGAGCTGGAGAGTAATTTCGTTGCAATCGGGTCCGGTATAAAACCGTGGCTAGGCCCCTGGCGAGCCGGTTTGGATGAGAAGTAAGCTTGGTGTGGTAGGACGCCGTTTTGCTTTGATATTTCGTCTATTACGGGTAGAATGCCGTAAGACGTTTCGATTTAGCCTCGCTTGTGAATAGGTGTGTTTACTTTTGTGCACCGAGTTGTTGTCTTTTTCAGTGATTTTGTGCGAGTGTTCTGTGTGTTTTTATTTACAAAGCTCAGCCTAACAATTGCGCTAGTAATTTTAAATAGATCTGCCAGTATACGGGTACGTGTTAATAGTTATTTTAACATTTCTATTAAACTTGTTTAATCTCTTAGCTTTGTTTGTGTAACTTACGCTCTCTAAGCTTGCTAAAACTCTTGTACTCCCTCCCAACATTCCTCGCTCCATTTTATAACAGTAAACTTCTCTCTAAGAACCTGCTGAATTTCTGGTAGACTTTTTCGGTGCTATTTCTGTAACTCTCTTACTTGATTAACATTGTATTTGTTCGTGCTGAAAGTTGTTAACGTCGCACAAGCCCCGATCAGTCGATAGAATATTTTCTCTCTCCTGCTCTCATACGTTTTGATACATTTTCGTGATCTCGCGTTCTTATTTTTTTTTGTGTTTTGTGCCTTGATCCCAGTCCCAATTTACTTTCAGGTATTTTGCTGGCTCTGCGATTCGATAATGCACGTCAAATGTGCAGGACTCACCGCCAGAGTTAAAGATTTTATTGATCTTAACTCTGGTCTTATGTGGTCATGTGTGAGGTGCTTTACTAAGCAGACTAGAGACACAGAGGTAAACGAACCAACTGTGGGTATGGATACAGCTAGCTCGAGTGAAGTCCATTTTCCCGGAATAAATCTTCTGTACTGGCTAAGTCAAAGAAATCGGTACCGACCATACCTTTAGGTACAGTAGGCACAGTTCCTGGATCTCAGCCTAGTGAGGCTCAGACTGCTGCTGGGGGGCAGAGAAATAAACCGAGAACAAATAACAGGCCCTACACTGTGCCAAAAAACTAAAAAGTTTAATTTTGGCGTATCAAAATGTTAGGGGATTAAATATGAATAAAGCTTTATGGTGACCCCTCTTCATTTACTGACGATCTTTTAGCTTTTATGGAAACTTGGCTGAAACCAGAGATATCCGACTCCGAAGTTCTGCCTAATAACTTTAATACTTATAGGACCAATCGCCACTCACGGTGTGCTGATTGCCTTTACCTCTAGCCTAACATCTGAATGCATTCTTGAATGAAATTGAATTTCTAAGTGTGAACGTTTTCTTGCACTTTTTATCTGTTTTTGTTACATGTTCTTATATTCCACCTGTCTCTGACCTAGTAATTTATGAGCACCATCTGTCTGCAATAAAATCAGTTCCATCCCTTCTTTCTAACAGAGACCTTTTGATTGTTTTAGGCGACTTTAATCTACCTGATATTTCTTGGTCTCCTCCTACTGACTCATTGGTCGCTATGCCCTTATCCGCACATGATTTTGTGAATGGCCTTTTAGAACTATCGTTACACCAAGTAAGCTTTATAAAAAATTCCTTAAGACGACAGTTAGATGTGTTTATTACAGACCCGTCTGAAATTACAGTATGTAGAATTGACGCTCTTGTTGTACCTGAAGACCGATATTATCCAACTATGGAACTGACAATTTGCCTCCCCTGCTCTGATACCTTCTCTCCTATAGTTTCTCCAACTAAATAAAATGTTTTCGTAAATGTGACTATAATAAACTTAACGATATGATTTCTCATTATAATTGGACTGACTTGTACAATTGTACAGACATTGAAAGTGCTACTGAACTATTCTTTACAGTGTTAAATAAATTTTTTAATGAATGCGTACCTGATAGGTTTCTTTCAAACCTAAGCAGTCCTCCTTGGTTTACCAATGCGTTTCAAAGACTTAAAAACTTTAAATCTAACACTTAAAAAAATGATAAAAAATCGGGTAGACCAGCAGATTTTTCGAAATATGTGGTGAGTCATTGCTATTCTATGTATCTAAATCGATGTAAATTTGAATTTTCAGACGATCTGAAAGAGTTTTACAACTTTGTTAATGCCAAGCGTAAGTCATCGGCATTGTCTTCATCGGTACGTCTAAACTCAATGGAGGTATCGACGGATTCTGAAATTGCTGATTTATTTGCTGAGTTTTTCCAAACTACTTATAGTTCGACAGCTTGGTCAAATTCTAACATCTATTCTAATAAAAGGATTTAAGAAAAAAATGCAGACTGACATTGTATATACAGATTTAAGTAAGGCCTTTGACTCCGTTAACCACTCTCTTCTTTTATTTAAATTAGATCAGCTTGGGTTTCCTAGTAATCTATTATCTTGGATTTCATGTTACTTGAATGGTGGGACTCAGAGGGTTATATTCAAGAATGCTGTTTCAAAATTGATCAACGTGACATCTGGAGTGCCTCTGCCATCTTTCCGCGTCTGGGAGTTTCTTGGCCGTAACTACTATGGCTACGTCATCCGCGAAACCAATGAGTCGTGCCCCTTCGAGCATCGTGATCCTAAGGATCCCCCAATGGCTTTGTCTGCGATTTCGCACAACTTTGCGACTTCATCCAGCATGCAAAGTGGCCTATACCAAGAAGGCACCTCCACCGGCTTGTCTCCGTTTGGTATGAGTACCAATTGGAGAGTTTTTCAGCGCCTAGGGAACACACGTTCTGTTAGGCATGCGTTATACATGTCAACAGATTGTTTTATGTTTGCTTTTATGGCTATTTTTAGTACTTTATTAGGAATTCCATCAGGTCCCGGTGCCTTGTTGTCCTTTATTGTCTTCAGAACCTCGAGGACTTCTTCAGGACTTGTGTGCTTTATGCTCCTCGTGTCCACGATCAGTGCCATACGCGCAATACCCTCTTACTCAGGGAATAGTGTTTCAACTATCCTCCTAGGCTGGCTGGGCATGTCGGCGATGGTCTACTAAATGCCGAAGCCGTTTTGTGACGAGTTTATATGCAAAGCCATAAGGATTGGAGTCTATTTCTTCGCATATATTATTAAAGCGGGTGCACTGCGTTTTTGAATAGTGTTTGCGGCTTCTTGTTTTTGTTCATAATGTTTATAACATTTTTTGCACAAAAACCGTATTATTTTAAAGCCTGTGTAATTTCACAGAAAGTCACATCGGGTTCTATTTCCTTAAGCACAACTTGCAAGCCTTTGCAGCTTTTTAGCTGGTACGTGTAGTAATTCTTTTTGACATCGTTTAAGTACTTTGACACTGCTCAGACTCTGTTTCGGTCTCCGCCAGAATGGAAAATCTATTTTCATTTGTTGATACGGTTTACTTTGGAAATATTAATGTAGAGATTCATGCCTCTCTGCATGGCCGAACCCGCTTGCGGAATTGTCATTTGTTCTACCGTAGCTGTTTTTGCCTTTGACCCGATTTTTTCACTTGGTTGGGTTGTTGCTTTACCGGCTGCAGAAGAAGAGAGTGGAGTCGTTATTGCATTGTGGGCGACAGGTACCGTTGTAATTGACGTAGTAATTGCTGTTGTTGTTGCACTAGGTGGCAGAAGCTCTGTTAGAGTTTTGCTCTCTGAATTTTTTCACGGGACTCGTCCTGTTGTTTTAGGCGTTGAGTGCGCTGATCCACGTTCTTAATCATTTGTTTATTGATATTGCATAAAGATTAATTAATTAATTGAGTAAAACTTTAGTTTCCGATTTGCGATTAGCATCACGAAACGCAAACCTCGCGTTTAGAAATCTTTCGAACGTTTTCGACTGAATGAATAATTTTTTTTCCGGAGCGTTAAAAAAACACGTCTACACAAGACCGAAGTGAATCAGCATCAATGTTTGAGTTGCGTTTTTTAACCAAAACGGCATGTACAGAATTTAATAAGTCCAAAAAGAATGCAAATCGTGGTTTTTTGGATATCGTTTTCTGCCATGGGAATTTGGTAGTATGCTTTAACCAAATCGAGGGCTGAAAAAATCTTTTTTCCTTGCAGTTGTTCTGTGAATTCATGTATGTGGGCGATTGGGTAGCGGTACGGTAATTGAATTTAGTTTTCGATAATCTCCACATGCCTGCCAGCCACCGTATTTTTTGGTAACCATATGTAATAGGCTGGACCAAGGACTTTTTGACGGGCGACATATGCCATGCTCAATCAAGAAACTTATGCACTGCACTGTGGAAACTGATATGTGTTTGGCTTGTGCAAGACATGCTAGTGTTGATAGCCCAGTGATTGAGTCGATTAAGCGTTGTATTTTAAGACCAATAGAAGCTGTGTGCATGTCAGCGATAATGAACGGCCATGTAAAGTATCGGCGAATATCCAAGTTTAGCTGAGTGACGTACTTGCCATAAGTATGAATGACTGTCTGATTCGCTGCGTACAGTGTCAGATCGCTCAGAGTA
This sequence comes from Drosophila biarmipes, assembly GCF_025231255.1. Classification (NCBI taxonomy): domain Eukaryota; kingdom Metazoa; phylum Arthropoda; class Insecta; order Diptera; family Drosophilidae; genus Drosophila; species Drosophila biarmipes. The sequence continues at coordinate 269,131 of NW_026114530.1, forward strand.
GTTTTGTGTATAACCAGCGTTCGTGGTATGACGAAAACCACAGCTTTAGAAACAACCAGGAAACGGATGTGAGATGTGCGATCGGTGACGTGTAGGCGCTGTTCCTGTCGAACAACTGGCTGAACTTTGGGCTCGCTGGTTATATTCGTGCGCCGCCGACCAGCGTGTCGGGCGACAGCTCCCTTAGTTTAACATGGTGGGCGTCACTTTTGAGCGTTTTCTCCAAATCGTTCGAGGTAAAAGTATAGCTTCTCTTGAGGCCCAGATGCCGGACGATTCAAATTTCCAGTTTATATACTAAGTGATCGTCCTTTGAATTGGAGATGTTTGACATCCTTTTGCAACACTCAAATTTATATGATAGCGAACGCAAGTTGTCGGTAATCTTTTTCCAGGGATCTTCGGTGGAAGTTGCGTAAATAGATGGACTCGCTTTAGTCATGGTATTCGTTTTGATCGCAAAAGTGACGTTGTGGTTTACCACCTCGAACATCTTGTCTGCGATCTTAGCGGGCTTATCCAAATTAGTCTCTTCCCAGACTGTAAGAGTGTGCAGAATTGCCGCCGGCATCTCTGCCAGGAAAATAAAAAGAATGATGTTCTCGCTGCCCGGGTCCAGAGCTAGTCGCCGCATGTTGGCCATGATCTCATATGGCTTTAAACCAGATGTACCTCCACCCTGCAGAAGTCACCGTAGTTTCCACTCTGGAAAGTCTTTGTAGTAAGCGATTTTAAATCGCCTTTTTCGTCGAAATTTAGCCGCCTAACTTTTTTTTTTGCAAATCGTATTGGCGTCTGTTCATTCAGTGCGCAAATTCTTAATTGTAACGTGTGTGTCAATTTTGTACAATATATAACTTTTATTATGATTTTACTTTCCAGGGTCGCCACTATAGCGAAGCGTGTTTGCCGTTTAAGTTTACTGATTGATAAAGAAATATAAATATTATTAATATTATTATTATCACTTCGTTCTTCTAGTCAGCTGGCAAGCTTCTGTTGGCGCTGCTGCCATCTTAGGTTGCCACAAATATATCCAATCATGTTGGGTAAAGGTGTGATCACGTACCCTTTTGTCTCATTAGCTCAGGTGTTGCTGTGCACTTGAGAAAGCTCGCACACTTAAATTATACAAAGGTTGTTATCTTATCATGTTTGGGAATAATGTTTTTTATGATTGTTAGACTAATTTACAAATCAAACGAACACCAATATAATAAATCTAATAAGTTAACGATAACAGATGTGAGAATATTTTCAAACACGCATTTTGGTTTCCGCACCAGAACGTTTAACTGGTAAACTGTCAATGATGTCCACAAATGAGGCATAAACGTGACACAAAAGGGATTAAAGCAAAAGCCAACCATCCATATCCTTACCATAGTAAGAGGGAAAAATTCACAAGCCTGAAAGATCAACAACAATAATCCGTGAAAAGCATAGAAACATTCCTAGAGACCCTTTCAAAGAAATTACTGGATGCGTATCACTCATCATGCCCGACACCAAAAATAATAAAATAATAATGGTAAACTGTCAATGATGTCCACAAATGAGGCATAAACGTGACACAAAAGGGATTAAAACAAAAGCCAACCATCCATATCCTTACCATAGTAAGAGGGAAAAATGCACAAGCCTGAAAGATCAACAACAATAATCCGTGAAAAGCATAGAAACATTCCTAGAGACCCTTTCAAAGAAATTACTGGATGCGTATCACTCATCATGCCCGACACCAAAAATAATAAAAAATTCCATGGTGGAATTGGGAACTGATACTCCAACTGATCCACCTCCCATTATGTAAATGAAATTTATTAATTTTATTTATTATACTTATACTTATAACAATATTTTGTAGGCTTTTAAAAGAACTAATTTTTCAAAATGAGTATCCCACAAATTTTGCCTTTTTGTGCTTTTTACTATACTGGCGAAGCTAATTAGATGCTTTACAGGAGCAAAAGATGGCAACGGTGAATTATATTTAACTTATTAACTTATTACCGTTAAAAAGACTGAAGAGGTTATCAAAGTGATCTTTGAACATCAAAACCTTCTTCAAGAGATATCGAAATTTAGAGAATTCCATCTGGTTGAAATCGGTGCTTTTAAAGGGTATCTCAGCAGGCTTTTGATGCTCTTTGCAGTTTTAGGCCGATTGCACTTGTTCCAAATTAAGAACACCCAAAAAAATTATTTAAGTATTATTTTTTACAACAATGAAAAAACTTCAAAACGCTTTTGTTTATGCACTAAGTGTAATAACTTAGTTTATTTTCACTAAGTAGTCAATGTGACAGGGCTCCTATATTTTGAAATACCCCTATAACTCTGGTAAGAAGGTCGTATTTGGTCGTTGTAAAGCAAAAAAGTTCGATGAAAATCTGACCTTCGAAACAGGGGTGGCCAACTTGGCATATTTTGACTCATTGTAATTTCTTATCTAATAAAGATAATAATAAGCATTATATTTTTCAGTTGTAATTAAATAGTTTTAGTTAGAATTTGTTTTTCTAAAAGTAAAGCATTTTTTTCATAAAGTTCCAAAGTAATAAATTGTTTTACGATAATAAAATGTCATAATAAAAAATCATTACATTTTTTTAAAGCATTTCTATAATATTTTATTACATTCTTCAAAGTAATTTCATTGAAATTTTATTGGCAATACATTTTTAAAAATAATTAACTTTTGAGTATTACCTTTTTAAAAAATAATAAAACCATATTTCATTAGCATTACTTCTTTTTTTAATTTTATGTCTGGTTGGGCAGCAGTCGTTTTGGGTCATTAGATTCGATTGTCAAACTACTTAAAGATCGAACATCCCTTTCACTTATCGTTAGGCGAGCCCCAGTTTTGGTGCCACCTCTTAAAGTCACCTGCTTTAATGGTATTTTCAATGTAATTTCGAACCTACCTACTAAGTTTCTTATTTAAAAATTCTTGTTGGGGGCAATATACGTGGGTATTATACGAAGCTTTTGTTTGGAGCGAATAATAACTCCGACAGAATCAAAATCGTTGCTAAGATTAACTTTTTCGTGATGTATTGAATTGTGCAATCCACAATTCCTGCTCCACCGTGGGAAGTGTTTGACGTGTTTTTAAGTATAAAAGTAAAGTTGATAGGAATGAAAATGTTATGAAGGGAATTTAAATGGGTTTCTTGAAGGCAGGCGTCTACGGTATAAGTAGTAACTGAAGTTGGTCGTAATTGTTTTCATATCCGTTAGAGTTCTATTAGTACCATTATAATAAATATCTTTTTTTTCTAAATATCTACTTAAAGTTCTTCCTTAGAGCTGATGTGGTTGTGTAATTAATTTGCTAACTAGGTTGTAAATATAGGCTTTTTTCCAATTTTCCTTTAACTTTGCGAAGTTGTTTTAATGTAAGGTTTGTCTTATTTGTCGGACTCAGTCATCTTCTTTTTACGGAACGTCGTGGTGACGTCTGTTGAAATTTTCGTATTCATTTTTTCGATGACGGTGCGTTTGAACGAAGTGGTGGGTTGGTGATGGAGGGTGTTGTTAGTGATTGAGCTGATAGGTCCTTGGGTGCTCACAGTCTTTTGGGCTTCATCCCCTCCTGGAATACGGAGTAGATTGACGAATGTGGAGCACACTCTAAATTCTTGACGCAGTTTTGAGGTCTTTGTGAGTTTTCTAGGGTTTTTATTGTTGTGATTTCTTTTTCTTTGATAAAGGCGACCATGTTTTATCTACAGAACTCTGATTGAACTTGTTGTTTATATCATATATGCAGTTTATTCAATACTTTGGTTTGTCGCATTAGTGCAGGTTTTCGGGGCTTCTACAGGCTTTGTTCGTAAAGTATATGTATTCTTGATCAGCGTCACCAGACTAGTCAATCTAGCCATGTCCGTCTATCCGCATGTCTGTCAGTCCGTTTCTACGCAAACTAGTCTCTCAGTTTTAAAGCTATCGGGCTGAAGCTTTCCTAAAAGTTTTCTTTCTGTTGCAGGTAGTACCAGCCGGAATGGACAATTATATCTTATAGCTCCCATTGGAACTATCGGGGAATTAATTAGTTTTGAATTTCGAATTAAATTTTATCAAAATGGGACGACTATATCAAATAGTTGCCATAGTAACGATCCCTCCCAACATTCCTCGCTCCATTTTATAACAGTAAACTTCTCTCTAAGAACCTGCTGAATTTCTGGTAGACTTTTTCAATGCTATTTCTGTAACTCTCTTACTTGATTAACATTGTATTTGTTCGTGCTGAAATCAGTCGATAGAATATTTTCTCTCTCCTGCTCTTATACGTTTTGATAAATTTTCGCGATCTCGCGTTCTTATTTTTTTTTTGTGTTTTGTGCCTTGATCCCAGTGCCAAATTTACTTTCAGGTATTTTTGATATTTTATTTCATTTTTCATTTGTTTGTCTTACAATAGCCCTTGTCTGTTCCAAGAAAAACTGCACACTTGCGTCTCAAACGAAAGACCCCTTTATTTTTTGCTGGCTCTGCGATTCGATAATGCACGTCAAATGTGCAGGACTCACCGCCAGAGTTAAAGATTTTATTGATCTTAACTCTGGTCTTATGTGGTCATGTGTGAGGTGCTTTACTAAGCAGACTAGAGACACAGAGGTAAACGAACCAACTGTGGGTATGGATACAGCTAGCTCGAGTGAAGTCCATTTTCCCGGAATAAATCTTCTGTACTGGCTAAGTCAAAGAAATCGGTACCGACCATACCTTTAGGTACAGTAGGCACAGTTCCTGGATCTCAGCCTAGTGAGGCTCAGACTGCTGCTGGGGGGCAGAGAAATAAACCGAGAACAAATAACAGGCCCTACACTGTGCCAAAAAACTAAAAAGTTTAATTTTGGCGTATCAAAATGTTAGGGGATTAAATATGAATAAAGCTTTATGGTGACCCCTCTTCATTTACTGACGATCTTTTAGCTTTTATGGAAACTTGGCTGAAACCAGAGATATCCGACTCCGAAGTTCTGCCTAATAACTTTAATACTTATAGGACCAATCGCCACTCACGGTGTGCTGATTGCCTTTACCTCTAGCCTAACATCTGAATGCATTCTTGAATGAAATTGAATTTCTAAGTGTGAACGTTTTCTTGCACTTTTTATCTGTTTTTGTTACATGTTCTTATATTCCACCTGTCTCTGACCTAGTAATTTATGAGCACCATCTGTCTGCAATAAAATCAGTTCCATCCCTTCTTTCTAACAGAGACCTTTTGATTGTTTTAGGCGACTTTAATCTACCTGATATTTCTTGGTCTCCTCCTACTGACTCATTGGTCGCTATGCCCTTATCCGCACATGATTTTGTGAATGGCCTTTTAGAACTATCGTTACACCAAGTAAGCTTTATAAAAAATTCCTTAAGACGACAGTTAGATGTGTTTATTACAGACCCGTCTGAAATTACAGTATGTAGAATTGACGCTCTTGTTGTACCTGAAGACCGATATTATCCAACTATGGAACTGACAATTTGCCTCCCCTGCTCTGATACCTTCTCTCCTATAGTTTCTCCAACTAAATAAAATGTTTTCGTAAATGTGACTATAATAAACTTAACGATATGATTTCTCATTATAATTGGACTGACTTGTACAATTGTACAGACATTGAAAGTGCTACTGAACTATTCTTTACAGTGTTAAATAAATTTTTTAATGAATGCGTACCTGATAGGTTTCTTTCAAACCTAAGCAGTCCTCCTTGGTTTACCAATGCGTTTCAAAGACTTAAAAACTTTAAATCTAACACTTAAAAAAATGATAAAAAATCGGGTAGACCAGCAGATTTTTCGAAATATGTGGTGAGTCATTGCTATTCTATGTATCTAAATCGATGTAAATTTGAATTTTCAGACGATCTGAAAGAGTTTTACAACTTTGTTAATGCCAAGCGTAAGTCATCGGCATTGTCTTCATCGGTACGTCTAAACTCAATGGAGGTATCGACGGATTCTGAAATTGCTGATTTATTTGCTGAGTTTTTCCAAACTACTTATAGTTCGACAGCTTGGTCAAATTCTAACATCTATTCTAATAAAAGGATTTAAGAAAAAAATGCAGACTGACATTGTATATACAGATTTAAGTAAGGCCTTTGACTCCGTTAACCACTCTCTTCTTTTATTTAAATTAGATCAGCTTGGGTTTCCTAGTAATCTATTATCTTGGATTTCATGTTACTTGAATGGTGGGACTCAGAGGGTTATATTCAAGAATGCTGTTTCAAAATTGATCAACGTGACATCTGGAGTGCCTCTGCCATCTTTCCGCGTCTGGGAGTTTCTTGGCCGTAACTACTATGGCTACGTCATCCGCGAAACCAATGAGTCGTGCCCCTTCGAGCATCGTGATCCTAAGGATCCCCCAATGGCTTTGTCTGCGATTTCGCACAACTTTGCGACTTCATCCAGCATGCAAAGTGGCCTATACCAAGAAGGCACCTCCACCGGCTTGTCTCCGTTTGGTATGAGTACCAATTGGAGAGTTTTTCAGCGCCTAGGGAACACACGTTCTGTTAGGCATGCGTTATACATGTCAACAGATTGTTTTATGTTTGCTTTTATGGCTATTTTTAGTACTTTATTAGGAATTCCATCAGGTCCCGGTGCCTTGTTGTCCTTTATTGTCTTCAGAACCTCGAGGACTTCTTCAGGACTTGTGTGCTTTATGCTCCTCGTGTCCACGATCAGTGCCATACGCGCAATACCCTCTTACTCAGGGAATAGTGTTTCAACTATCCTCCTAGGCTGGCTGGGCATGTCGGCGATGGTCTACTAAATGCCGAAGCCGTTTTGTGACGAGTTTATATGCAAAGCCATAAGGATTGGAGTCTATTTCTTCGCATATATTATTAAAGCGGGTGCACTGCGTTTTTGAATAGTGTTTGCGGCTTCTTGTTTTTGTTCATAATGTTTATAACATTTTTTGCACAAAAACCGTATTATTTTAAAGCCTGTGTAATTTCACAGAAAGTCACATCGGGTTCTATTTCCTTAAGCACAACTTGCAAGCCTTTGCAGCTTTTTAGCTGGTACGTGTAGTAATTCTTTTTGACATCGTTTAAGTACTTTGACACTGCTCAGACTCTGTTTCGGTCTCCGCCAGAATGGAAAATCTATTTTCATTTGTTGATACGGTTTACTTTGGAAATATTAATGTAGAGATTCATGCCTCTCTGCATGGCCGAACCCGCTTGCGGAATTGTCATTTGTTCTACCGTAGCTGTTTTTGCCTTTGACCCGATTTTTTCACTTGGTTGGGTTGTTGCTTTACCGGCTGCAGAAGAAGAGAGTGGAGTCGTTATTGCATTGTGGGCGACAGGTACCGTTGTAATTGACGTAGTAATTGCTGTTGTTGTTGCACTAGGTGGCAGAAGGTCTGTTAGAGTTTTGCTCTCTGAATTTTTTCACGGGACTCGTCCTGTTGTTTTAGGCGTTGAGTGCGCTGATCCACGTTCTTAATCATTTGTTTATTGATATTGCATAAAGATTAATTAATTAATTGAGTAAAACTTTAGTTTCCGATTTGCGATTAGCATCACGAAACGCAAACCTCGCGTTTAGAAATCTTTCGAACGTTTTCGACTGAATGAATAATTTTTTTTCCGGAGCGTTAAAAAAACACGTCTACACAAGACCGAAGTGAATCAGCATCAATGTTTGAGTTGCGTTTTTTAACCAAAACGGCATGTACAGAATTTAATAAGTCCAAAAAGAATGCAAATCGTGGTTTTTTGGATATCGTTTTCTGCCATGGGAATTTGGTAGTATGCTTTAACCAAATCGAGGGCTGAAAAAATCTTTTTTCCTTGCAGTTGTTCTGTGAATTCATGTATGTGGGCGATTGGGTAGCGGTACGGTAATTGAATTTAGTTTTCGATAATCTCCACATGCCTGCCAGCCACCGTATTTTTTGGTAACCATATGTAATAGGCTGGACCAAGGACTTTTTGACGGGCGACATATGCCATGCTCAATCAAGAAACTTATGCACTGCACTGTGGAAACTGATATGTGTTTGGCTTGTGCAAGACATGCTAGTGTTGATAGCCCAGTGATTGAGTCGATTAAGCGTTGTATTTTAAGACCAATAGAAGCTGTTTGCATGTCAGCGATAATGAACGGCCATGTAAAGTATCGGCGAATATCCAAGTTTAGCTGAGTGACGTACTTGCCATAAGTATGAATGACTGTCTGATTCGCTGCGTACAGTGTCAGATCGCTCAGAGTAGTTTTGTGTATAACCAGCGTTCGTGGTATGACGAAAACCACAGCTTTAGAAACAACCAGGAAACGGATGTGAGATGTGCGATCGGTGACGTGTAGGCGCTGTTCCTGTCGAACAACTGGCTGAACTTTGGGCTCGCTGGTTATATTCGTGCGCCGCCGACCAGCGTGTCGGGCGACAGCTCCCTTAGTTTAACATGGTGGGCGTCACTTTTGAGCGTTTTCTCCAAATCGTTCGAGGTAAAAGTATAGCTTCTCTTGAGGCCCAGATGCCGGACGATTCAAATTTCCAGTTTATATACTAAGTGATCGTCCTTTGAATTGGAGATGTTTGACATCCTTTTGCAACACTCAAATTTATATGATAGCGAACGCAAGTTGTCGGTAATCTTTTTCCAGGGATCTTCGGTGGAAGTTGCGTAAATAGATGGACTCGCTTTAGTCATGGTATTCGTTTTGATCGCAAAAGTGACGTTGTGGTTTACCACCTCGAACATCTTGTCTGCGATCTTAGCGGGCTTATCCAAATTAGTCTCTTCCCAGACTGTAAGAGTGTGCAGAATTGCCGCCGGCATCTCTGCCAGGAAAATAAAAAGAATGATGTTCTCGCTGCCCGGGTCCAGAGCTAGTCGCCGCATGTTGGCCATGATCTCATATGGCTTTAAACCAGATGTACCTCCACCCTGCAGAAGTCACCGTAGTTTCCACTCTGGAAAGTCTTTGTAGTAAGCGATTTTAAATCGCCTTTTTCGTCGAAATTTAGCCGCCTAACTTTTTTTTTTGCAAATCGTATTGGCGTCTGTTCATTCAGTGCGCAAATTCTTAATTGTAACGTGTGTGTCAATTTTGTACAATATATAACTTTTATTATGATTTTACTTTCCAGGGTCGCCACTATAGCGAAGCGTGTTTGCCGTTTAAGTTTACTGATTGATAAAGAAATATAAATATTATTAATATTATTATTATCACTTCGTTCTTCTAGTCAGCTGGCAAGCTTCTGTTGGCGCTGCTGCCATCTTAGGTTGCCACAAATATATCCAATCATGTTGGGTAAAGGTGTGATCACGTACCCTTTTGTCTCATTATCTCAGGTGTTGCTGTGCACTTGAGAAAGCTCGCACACTTAAATTATACAAAGGTTGTTATCTTATCATGTTTGGGAATAATGTTTTTTATGATTGTTAGACTAATTTACAAATCAAACGAACACCAATATAATAAATCTAATAAGTTAACGATAACAGATGTGAGAATATTTTCAAACACGCATTTTGGTTTCCGCACCAGAACGTTTAACTGGTAAACTGTCAATGATGTCCACAAATGAGGCATAAACGTGACACAAAAGGGATTAAAGCAAAAGCCAACCATCCATATCCTTACCATAGTAAGAGGGAAAAATGCACAAGCCTGAAAGATCAACAACAATAATCCGTGAAAAGCATAGAAACATTCCTAGAGACCCTTTCAAAGAAATTACTGGATGCGTATCACTCATCATGCCCGACACCAAAAATAATAAAAAATTCCATGGTGGAATTGGGAACTGATACTCCAACTGATCCACCTCCCATTATGTAAATGAAATTTATTAATTTTATTTATTATACTTATACTTATAACAATATTTTGTAGGCTTTTAAAAGAACTAATTTTTCAAAATGAGTATCCCTCAAATTTTGCCTTTTTGTGCTTTTTACTATACTGGCGAAGCTAATTAGATGCTTTACAGGAGCAAAAGATGGTTAGGCTTCCATACAATTCACCCAAGTCGTTTAAATAACGTCCAAGCTTCGTCGTGACCGCACTTTCCTGCGCACTGAGATCTAATAAAGCCCAAAATTGTTATGCAAAAAAATGTTATACCAAGTTTTTTCCCGCAGTTGATTAAACTTTACTGCTAGACAGAAAATTGAAGCAACAAAAGCATTGTGGCATTTAACATAGGTGCCATAATAAAAAATAGTTTAACCTCTTCTGCAATGCTACAAATAACTTAAGCCTGTCCCTTGCGGCTCCATGACTTTACAGTACTCCTTCATATATTCAAGCTCGCTAGGAGTAAACTTAGTACCGTTAAAAAGACTGAAGAGGTTATCAAAGTGATCTTTGAACATCAAAACCTTCTTCAAGAGATATCGAAATTTAGAGAATTCCATCTGGTTGAAATCGGTGCTTTTAAAGGGTATCTCAGCAGGCTTTTGATGCTCTTTGCAGTTTTAGGCCGATTGCACTTGTTCCAAATTAAGAACACCCAAAAAAATTATTTAAGTATTATTTTTTACAACAATGAAAAAACTTCAAAACGCTTTTGTTTATGCACTAAGTGTAATAACTTAGTTTATTTTCACTAAGTAGTCAATGTGACAGGGCTTCTATATTTTGAAATACCCCTAGAACTCTGGTAAGAAGGTCGTATTTGGTCGTTGTAAAGCAAAAAAGTTCGATGAAAATCTGACCTTCGAAACAGGGGTGGCCAACTTGGCATATTTTGACTCATTGTAATTTCTTATCTAATAAAGATAATAATAAGCATTATATTTTTCAGTTGTAATTAAATAGTTTTAGTTAGAATTTGTTTTTCTAAAAGTAAAGCATTTTTTTCATAAAGTTCCAAAGTAATAAATTGTTTTACGATAATAAAATGTCATAATAAAAAATCATTACATTTTTTTAAAGCATTTCTATAATATTTTATTACATTCTTCAAAGTAATTTCATTGAAATTTTATTGGCAATACATTTTTAAAAATAATTAACTTTTGAGTATTACCTTTTTAAAAAATAATAAAACCATATTTCATTAGCATTACTTCTTTTTTTAATTTTATGTCTGGTTGGGCAGCAGTCGTTTTGGGTCATTAGATTCGATTGTCAAACTACTTAAAGATCGAACATCCCTTTCACTTATCGTTAGGCGAGCCCCAGTTTTGGTGCCACCTCTTAAAGTCACCTGCTTTAATGGTATTTTCAATGTAATTTCGAACCTACCTACTAAGTTTCTTATTTAAAAATTCTTGTTGGGGGCAATATACGTGGGTATTATACGAAGCTTTTGTTTGGAGCGAATAATAACTCCGACAGAATCAAAATCGTTGCTAAGATTAACTTTTTCGTGATGTATTGAATTGTGCAATCCACAATTCCTGCTCCACCGTGGGAAGTGTTTGACGTGTTTTTGAGTATAAAAGTAAAGTTGATAGGAATGAAAATGTTATGAAGGGAATTTAAATGGGTTTCTTGAAGGCAGGCGTCTACGGTATAAGTAGTAACTGAAGTTGGTCGTAATTGTTTTCATATCCGTTAGAGTTCTATTAGTACCATTATAATAAATATCTTTTTTTTCTAAATATCTACTTAAAGTTCTTCCTTAGAGCTGATGTGGTTGTGTAATTAATTTGCTAACTAGGTTGTAAATATAGGCTTTTTTCCAATTTTCCTTTAACTTTGCGAGGTTGTTTTAATGTAAGGTTTGTCTTATTTGTCGGACTCAGTCATCTTCTTTTTACGGAGGGTCGTGGTGACGTCTGTTGAAATTTTCGTATTCATTTTTTCGATGACGGTGCGTTTGAACGGAGTGGTGGGTTGGTGATGGATGGTGTTGTTAGTGATTGAGCTGATAGGTCCTTGGGTGCTCACAGTCTTTTGGGCTTCATTCCCTCCTGGAATACGGAGTAGATTGACGAATGTGGAGCACACTCTAAATTCTTGACGCAGTTTTGAGGTCTTTGTGAGTTTTCTAGGGTTTTTATTGTTGTGATTTCTTTTTCTTTGATAAAGGCGACCATGTTTTATCTACAGAACTCTGATTGAACTTGTTGTTTATATCATATATGCAGTTTATTCAATACTTTGGTTTGTCGCATTAGTGCAGGTTTTCGGGGCTTCTACAGGCTTTGTTCGTAAAGTATATGTATTCTTGATCAGCGTCACCAGACTAGTCAATCTAGCCATGTCCGTCTATCCGCATGTCTGTCAGTCCGTTTCTACGCAAACTAGTCTCTCAGTTTTAAAGCTATCGGGCTGAAGCTTTCCTAAAAGTTTTCTTTCTGTTGCAGGTAGTACCAGCCGGAATGGACAATTATATCTTATAGCTCCCATTGGAACTATCGGGGAATTAATTAGTTTTGAATTTCGAATTAAATTTTATCAAAATGGGACGACTATATCAAATAGTTGCCATAGTAACGATCGGAAAATTAGTGGGAAAACAATATGAAAAAATTATATCTTTGGTTTTCCAACATACAATATCATCTAGCTGTCATAGGAAAGATCGAAAAATGGGTGGGAAAATAATATGAAACAAATTATAGCTTCGGTGTTTTTTGACATATTATTTTATAATATTGGGAATACAATTGTTTATATTTTTAAGAAATTCGAATTAAAGTTAATAAAATGAAAGAAACTGCCACATAAATAATGAAATAATTATCACTGAAGCCAGCAACAATCCTTAAAATGTTCACATTTTAACTGCAACGCCTTATGCTCAGTTGCGGAAACAGTGAAGTTGTGGGATTGAGTTAGCCTGAGTTGAACCTTTCGTTTTTACCAATAAGGTTTGGTTTCTATTCTTGTTAAAAGACTACTGCTGGTGAAGTTAGTGACCTTTTTAATTACGAATACGTTCTGGTGATCATAAACAATTTCGGCTCGGATATTGTTATCTTTATAGAAAAAGTGCCACAACCACTTCAGCGCTCACAAAAGGCCCAACACTGTGGTGGCCACAGTTTTCCTGCCAGACGATCAATATCTATCGATTGACCTAAACCAATTTTGCCACGCCCACTCTAACGCCCTTGAACGGTTTAAACGGTTTAAATCTGTTATCCGCTCACATAACATGTACGGAAGTAGGTAGGTGGCGCTTTACATATCGATTTGGTGCTTATACGAGTATATCTCCATTTCCCTTTTCCTTCCTTAAGCAGAGCTAACGGGTATTTGATAGTCGAGGCACTCGTCTATAGCTTTCTTCGATGTTGTTTTTGGGGTTTTACTAAACTTTCTTTTAACACTTATTTTTTCTTACCAAAATTGGTAAAACTTTGTTCTCGTTACTGCTGGTACTCGCGAAGTTCTGCAGATAGCACATCTTTACTCAATGAGGCTTGGATTAGTACTGTAAAAAGCAGTACTATAACAGTTTGTAAGCCCTTGCAGTTGCATGTTAGTAACACCATATTCATTTTTTAAAAATTGCCGATAGCTTAAGTAATTAAGAAAAAAAAGCTTTTTTACAATTATTTTATTATTAATCTACTTTTGATAATGATATAATGATTTCAGTCAAAAATTTGGAACGCAGTGAAAGAGACGTTTCCGACCCCATAAAGTATATATATTCTTGATCAGTGTCACAAGAAGAGTCGATCAAGCCATATCCGTCCGTCCGTTCGCCCGTCCGTCTGTTCATCCGTCCGTCCGTCTGTCCGTCCGTCCGTTTCTACGAAAGCTAGTCTCTCTAGTCGGAAACGTCTCCTTCAGTGCGTTGCAAACCACTGACTGAAATCATTATATCCTCTGCAGGGGTATAAAAAGTTTAGCATAATAGAAAATGGGAAAAAATATTTTTATTGAGAAATCATTTCAACACGTAACAGAAAAGATTATATATTTGCTCATATAGTCTTATATCTTATTTTTATTAAAGACATTGTAAATACAGGAGTAGAAGAAAATTTGAACAATCAAAACCAATCTACAATGATTATACCCTGCAGAGGGTGAAATGATTTCAGTCAGAAATTTGCAACGCAGTAAAGAAGAAGTTTACAACCCCATAAAGTATATATATACTTGATCAGAAGCAAAGTTAACTGAAATTTATTGTTATCATGAATATCAAACTATTAAACTAAAAAATATTTCCACAGCATATCTAACTAAAACTTTAAAAAATCTTATTCGTGAACTCTGATATCTAACAAACTATACAAGTTAGAGAACTAGGATTTCAGATTTCGATTTTATTGCTATGAGTAGCTAGTTAACCGAATAAACCAGGCACACTATAACGCCCACAAATCGCCAAAAACTGTGGCGACCACAGTTCTTATGCTAGAAAAAAAGATGACCTAATAAATCGATAACGACGCCCTCAACACTGCCGCCACATTATCATTTATTGAAACCGCGGTTAGGTGGCGCTTTACAATACCGCTTTGCCATTAGTATATCTCGATCTTTCTTTTGCTTCTTTTGGCTGAGTATCTGATAGTCGGTGCACTCGACTATAGCGTTATTCCTTATATTTACTTACTTTTATTAAGTGTTATTCGTTATTAATAAATGTTTTACTTACTGATAAATTTAACTTTCTTGCTTAGCCGCGGCTGCTTTGAGCGGGTCTTATTATTTTTCTTGATTGGTACGGATCTCCTTGACACTAAGTTCCAAAAAGTGAGGCAGCGTTTTGAAGTTCCGATTATGAAAATGTTTAAGCTTATTAGTATATAGTATATTTATTGTAGTTGAGTATAGTATAGTATATTTTCGATAGTTTGGTAACTGTTTGACCTAAATTATGGAAGTCTTTCGAGTTTTGAACATATTCCCATAACTTACGAATATTTAATCAGGTATTTTAAGTCAAAATTTGCATCTATTACTAATTTAATAAAACATGGAAAAAGTGGGGCAAAGATAGTAAAAAAAGTTTGGTTGGACATAGCATCTAAAAAAACAACTATCATAATTTTTTTTCTACACCACTTTGAAGCCGGTTGGACTGTCTTCGAAAAATGTTGCAAAATGTCAAAATACTTTTTTAACTATCCTTGCCCCAGTGTTGGGTTACTTACTTATGCCATTTATTTAATAATGAATGGGTTCTTTATTAATGTTGATTCGGCATTCTTAACTTATTTTCGGACGACCCAGTTGGCGACTGGGTCTCCCTAACGGCACCTAATTGAAATTTTATAATTACAAAAAAATTTAAGTCAACGATTGTCCCTTCAGACGTATTGTTGGAAAATTATGACTAATCTACAGCGTCTACCGTAAACATTTTGTGATGAAAATTACGGGTCTTATTTGTGACTTTTTGACATTAAAAGCTTAGTGGACCATACGGTTCTAAGGGTTATTGAAGCACACCCAGCAAGCTTTCGAAAGACTATAATAATGATACCGAATTAACTTCTACCCACAAATGGGGTTGTGATGGCAGCAACGACCTACGTTTACTGACTTGTTGGACATTACATATTGGAAACAGTTGAAGTGTTTGTGAAAGCATACCCTTATCTTAAATGCCACCGACTTTATTATTATTATAAGTAATTTTTGCCTCCAAATTGGTGTAAAGCCAGGAACCATGACTTCCAAAACACACGCGAGAGCAATACGACAAAAAATTGCATGTAAAAAACCATAGGGTTATATTCTATTTTCTTGATTTCGTAATTGTCAAATGGGTATCAAAGTTCTTTTGCAAAAACTATTATTATGGATGATGATGTTAAGAGCTTGAAGCATCTGGATACCAATCTCTAATACCGAAGATTCATATTAATATTCTATATTTTTATACCCTTGCCAAAGGGTATTTACCCTTCTTTACGTACCACATCAATCACGTCGGGCCAATGGAAATGACGACCAAGCGATATAATCACATCCTTGTCATAGTAGATGGTTTCGCAAATTATGTTTGGCTCTATCCGACTCGTAGCACTGGTGTAGTCGAAGTTCTAAACTGTCTGGATAAACAAGCCGTACATTTTGGAAATCCTTTCCGCATAGTGTCCGATAGAGGCACTGCTTTCACATGTCTTGCATTCAAGGAATACTGCGACTCACACAACATACAGCATCTGCTTATAGCAACAGGTGTACCCCGCGGCAATGGACAAGTCGAAAGACTTCACAAGATAGTCGTACCAATGCTAGCAAAGCTGAGCTATGAAAGTCCATTAGCTTGGTATAAATACGTGGGACGAGTTCAGCAAATTATCAATAGCACGAAGCCAAGAAGCACCAAGATTACGCCAGTCAAGCTTTTAACCGGAGTTGATATGCGGTTATCCGGCTGCAATGAACTAAAGGACTTTATGCAGGAGTTCGTGATAAAAGATCTTAAAGAAGAAAGAGAGAAGTTTCGCCAAACAGCAAGAGAGAACATCAAAAAGGTACAAGAAGAAAATAAGAAAGCGTTTGACTTGAAGCGGAAACAAGAAAGAGACTTCATGATTTGGTAGCAATTAAGAGAACTCAGTATGGTGTCGGATTAAAGCTTAAGGGAAAGTTTTTAGGACCTAACAAGATTGTTGTAGTCAAGGATCATGGGCGGTACGAAGTAGAACGTATAGGCGACTCAGAGGGCCCATTTAAAACAACTACGGTATCCGAGTACATGATGAAACCTTGGTCAGGTCCATTCGAGGCGAATGAACAGTCAGGAGGGCCGAATGTGGGATTTGAATCAGGCGGTCCTTATGCACGACACACTCGTAGCGGGTTAAGTTATATGGCAACTCTTAATCAGTTCACCATCGGAAATCCTTGATAAAGTACTCGATTCTTCTAAGACCGCCGAAACCTGAACGAATGAGCGAGGGGTCGTCGTTTAGCGTCTTGAAAAGAGCACGAGACAGTTTCAAAGAATTTAAACAGAACTCTGTAAATTAATCTAAGCACTTCTATGTTTAAACTTAATCCCAATAAAACATTGTGAATATAACTATTCCTACTCGTCACTAGACGAGTCGATCTAGCCATGTCCGTCTGCCGTCCGTCTGTTTCTACGCAAACTAGTCTCTCAGTTTTAAAGCTATCGGGCTGAAACTTTCCCAAAAGTCTACTTTCTGTTGCAGGTAGTATATAAGTCGGAACCAGCCGGATCGGACCACTATATCTTATAGCTCCCATAGGAACTATCGGGGAAAAAATAAAATAAAAAATGTTGTGTTTTTTAACATATAACCTCTAACGCTTGGAAATATCATTTTTTAATTGGTTTTGAATTTCGAATTAAATATTATCAAAATCGGACGAAAAAATATTATGAAAAATGTATGTATATATCTTCTAAGCTTGGAAATAACATTTTTTAATTAGTTCTGATTTTCGATTCAAATTTAATCCAAATCGGACTTCTATATCATATAGCTGTCATAGGAACGATCGGAAAATTGGGGGGAAAATAATATTAAACAAATTATAGCTTTGGTACTTTTTGACATATAACCTTCTAAGCTTGGAAATAACAATTTTTCATTAGTTCTAAATTTCGAATTAGGATCGTTCATAGGAACGATGGGAAAATTGGTGGGAAAATAATATAAAACAAATCATAACTTGGAGGCTCTTTGACATATTACCTTACAATATTGGGAATATAATTTTTAAAATTTGTAAGAATTTCGAATTCAATTTAATATAAA
Organism: Drosophila biarmipes; assembly: GCF_025231255.1. NCBI lineage: Eukaryota > Metazoa > Arthropoda > Insecta > Diptera > Drosophilidae > Drosophila > Drosophila biarmipes. The sequence goes on from NW_026114530.1 coordinate 286,791, forward strand.
TCGGACTACTCTAACATATATATGCCAAAAAAGTGGTCTGAAAAAAATGAATGAAATATTTTTATTTTAATATCACTGAAGTTAGGAACAATACTTAAAAATTTCACATGGTGTTACTAAAGTTAATTATTTCTTATAATTGCAAGGGTATACAAACTTAGGCTTCCGAAGCTAACTTCCTTTCTTGTTATTAATTATTTGATACAAAAAAGTTAAGTAATTCAAGAGACGGAAAAAAATGTTGGCAAATTTCAAAACTGATCACTTATTAAAACCTAATTTTTTCCAATGCGAAATACATCGATGTTTCATCGATGATTTAAATAATATACTAAGCAGATTTTGCTAAGTGAATTTGACCTTAACTTTAATTTGTAATGTCTAAAAATAAAAATCTGATTTTCATCAAAAAATTATCCATTTTATTATTAACTTTTTTAATAAAGACGAAAAAAAACAAATTAAAATATATTTGTTCATTATATACATGGTCCAATTCCGTAGTATATTGTAGTATCCTTATTTTGTAAATAAAAAATAAAATAATACATAAATAAAATAATTCTTCTTTAGGATATTGTACTATCTATACCATAATATCCTTACATTACTATCCATATTTTACTATCTTTACTGTACAATCCTTACTTTACTATCCCTATCTTTGCTAGCTTAACGACAACAGTCGATGCGACGTTTACTTATAAATTATCCACCGTTACTGAAAACGGTTTCAGACACACACGAAGATGCGGGAACGCAGAAGTATTTTTTACGTATACTTATGAACATAAAAAAAATACTAAAGACACATTTGGATATGTATATATATGTTTAAGTAACACCAAACTCACACCAACACCACCAACAAAAATAACTAAAATAACAATATTATGTTAATAATTTATAATGAAATTAAATTATGGAAAATGAAAAAACATCAGGAAGAAGTTATTAATAAGGAATACAGCTGAAGAGGCCGCAATTTATAAGGAGTTTAGGACCTAAGCTTCTCCTACATACATTTAATCAAGAAGTATATCCTTATAGCAACATCCGAGTGATGAAGTTCCCACCAATTAGTTCCCCTAAAGAGAAAGAGTTGAAATGTATATACCTTAATAAAATTTCTATTATATGTATGTAGGTACGTTATGTAAAAAAATAAACAAATAGTTAAAGTAAAAACTTTATAAACAAAAAAATCAATTATAATAAAAAAATGCAATACTTACCAATAAAAAAGTAAGTAACTGGTATCTAAATGTCCTGTTTTCTTATAAGTTTTAATACCAAAAGACCAACTTTGTAAAAATCGGTGTATTATAAAAACAAAACAAAACGAGCCTTTTACTGTTTTTTTGCTATACCCTTTATTTGATATATCTTTCGTTATGTTCGACCTATCCTTGCATTTCGAATTTGTGTGAAACGTCCGCAAAACCAAATGTGGTGAAACAAAAAGTTTCTTTAAACAAAAATAATAGTAGCTGCAAAAAGAATTTTTCAAAAATCATTTTGCTTTTGTTGTTATTTTTACCATTTTTTGAAAATGTTTAGAAATGTGAAAATTGAGTTGAAAATTGATTAAATAAAAAGCGCCAAAAGTATAAACTTTACAAAATTACTTATTTAAGCAGTCTACTTAAAAGTCTACAAGGAGATGAAAAGTTGGATGCAACGAGCGACAACGGCATGCTCCCAGATCACACAAAACATTCTCATGAGATCACAAACGACACCGGAAGTCTTTTTCGCAAAAGCAGACAGGATCATTTGGACCTTCATTTACCACCAACGGCAGTTCTTACTCCAGTGCTCTAAGATCAGGCACAGCTCACATAGAGCCGAAAATTGATGATCACTTTGCAACAAAATATGATGGAATTTATGTCCTTCATGAAAACCACCATGCAAACCTCTATGCAAAACAAAAACATCTTGTTACAAATGCTTGCAGCTCAGCAGTCCAAATAAACTATGCCTAGTATTCAAATAACTCTGTAGAACGCCAACGGTGTTCAACATGAAATAACTCAAGTTCTGAACGAAAACCACATAGACGTTATGTTGCTGGCAGAAACTCATTTCACCAGCAAATATAACATTCAAATACGGGGATACACGTTCTACAGTACCGACCATCCAGATGGTATAGCACATGGCGGAACCGGCATCTTAATAAGATAAGAGACCGCATCAAACACCACTTTCACAAAAGGTTTGCAAAAAATTATTTGCAAGCTACATCGATAAAATTTCAGTTGGGCAACTGCAACCTTGCCATTGCCGCTGTTTACTGCCCACCCCGTTTTACAGTCTCCGAAGACCAATTCATGCACTTTTACAATTCACTTTGAGAGCGATTCATAGCAGCAGGAGATCACAACGTCAAGCACACACAGTGGGTATCCCGCCTTGTGATTCCCTAAGGAAGGCAACTATATAATGCGCTTATCAAAACATGCAACAAACTGGACTACGTTCCACCAGGCAGCCTTACATACTGGCCTACAGATCATAAAAAACTACCTGATTTAATTGATTTTGCTGTGGCAAAAAATATTTCTCGCAGTCTAATATCTGTAAAATCGTTTTTGGGTCTATCATCGGACCACTCACCAGTGCCAATAACTCTTCTTCAAAGCCCGGAGTTAATCGAGCACCCTTGCAGGCTGACTTCGCATCGAACCAACTGGGTGAAGTTCAAAAAGTACGTAAGTTCCACGTTCTTAATCATTTGTTTATTGATATTGCATAAAAGTTAATTAATTAATTGATAAAAACTTTAGTTTCCGATTTGCGATTAGCATCACGAAATTTAAAACCTCGCGTTTATATATTTTTCGAACTTTTCGACTGAGTGAATAATTGTTTTTCCGGAGCGTGATGAAAACACGTCTATACGCGGCCGAAGTGAAGGCACCCTTGCGCGTCATGTGGCCGCACAAAACTCTCGTCTATGTCGAACGGTTGCCGATAGAATTGGAACACGGTGTTTTCACGCCGCGCTGGCGATGTTGTTGCCGGCCGGCTCCGACCGACACCCCTATTTTCCCTATTGGAAAATATAAAAATAACACGCCACCTTTCTCACACTGCCTGTGCTGTTAAATTCATGCATTTTTATTAACCAGTAGTCGGATGAAAAACGAAAATGATCCTATCTCTTTCTATTCACAATTTCTCCTGCAGCAGTTTTTTTTGCTTTTTCCTTTAAAGTTTTAATTGAAATGAACAAGAACTATGACGCGATATGTTGGCTTTACGCTGCGGCTTTGTTAAACTTCACCTAACGGGATCTTTCCAGATTCGGTTCTCCTTTCTGCACGCGCGAGAAAGAGAGGGTGCTATGCAGTAAACTATATGCGAGAGCGGGTCAGCGAGACGATGCTCGATGCTCTCCAATATACTTGGCGATTAGGTGATGACTTATATGCGAAATGACTTTGCTTAGAATTTTTACTTCAAATAATACTTTCGTTTAAGATTGGCCCCCACAAGATTCACATATAGTATTTAAAGTTTAATTTCAAAATCAATATCACAGAATCCCGGCGAAGAATATATATTTCTAACAAGGATTGCTGTTAAAACCACACATTCAGACACATTTTGCTTTACATCCAAAACTGATTTACAATGTCATAACAGTAACGTTCAAGGTAAATCTAATGCACAATATATTTTTAACTAGTTTCTCAAAACTCTCCCAAAGTCTTCTTTCTATTGCAGGTAGTATATAAGTCGAAACCAGCCGGATCGGACAACTATATCTTATAGCTCCCATAGAAACCATGGGGAAAAATTAAAAAATATATTTTTTCGGTGTTTTTTTTTAACATACCTCCTTCAAAGCTTGGAAATAAGATATATTATTTATTTTTAAATATCGAATTATATTTTATCAAAATCCGAACACTACATCATATAGCTGTCATAGTAACGATCGGAAAATTATTTGAAAAAATTATATCTTTGGTGTTTTTTGACATATTATCTTATAATATTGGGAATATAATTTTTTATATTTTTAAGAATTTCGAATTCAATTTAATAAAAATCGCACCAATCTAACATATAGATATCAAAAGAATGGTCTAAAAAAAAATGAAATAATTCTTTTTTTAATATCACTGAAGTGAGCAAGAATCCTTAAAAAGTTGATTATTATTACTAAAGTTGATTATTTCTTATAACTGCAAGGGTATACAAATTACGGTTTTCCGAAGTTAACTTCCTTTTTTGTTTCATATTATTTTACCCCTATTTTTTTTTTTTATTTATAGTCGTCCGATTGTGATAAAATATATTTCGAAATTCATAATTAATTAAAAAATGTTATATCCAAGCCTGGAAGTTTATATAATAATAAACACTGAAGATATAATTTTTTTAAATTTTTTCCCCGATAGTTCCTATGGGAGCTATAAAATATAGTTGTCCGATCCGGCTGGTTCCGACTTATATACTACCTGCAATATAAATTTGTTACTTATATTTTCCCATCAATTTTTCAATCTTTCCTATATGATTAGTCGCCTGATTTTGATCAAATTTAATTCGAAATTCAGAACTAATTAAAAAATGTTATTTCCAAGCTAAGAAGGTTATATGTTTAAAAACACCAAAAATATAAATTTTTTTATATTTTCCGGCTAATTTTCCGATTGTTTCTATGGCAGCTATATAATATAGTCGTCCGATTTTGATAACATTTAATTTGAAATTCAGAACCAATAAAAAAATGTTATTTCCAAGCGTAGAAGGTTATATGCTAAAAACCACCGAAGATATCATCTTTTCATATTATTTTACCACCAACTTTTCGATCGTTTTTATGGCAGCTAGATAAAGTCGTCCGATTTTTGATAAAATTTAATTCAGAATTCAGAACCAATAAAAAAATGTTATTTCCAAGCGTAAAAGGTTATATGCTAAAAAACACCGAAGATATAATTTTTCATATTATTTTACCACTAATTTTCCGATCGTTCCTATGGCAGCTATATGAAATAGTCGTCCGATTTTGATAAAATTTAATTTGAAATTCAGAACTAATAAAAAAATGTTATTTCTAAGCTTAGAAGGTTATATGATAAAAAACACGAAAGATATTATTTTTTTAAAATTTTTCCCCGATAGTTCCTATGTCCGATCCGTCTGGTTCCGACTCATATACTACCTGCAATAGAAAGATGCCTTTGGGAAAGTTTCAACCAGTTACTTTAAAACTGAAAGACTAGTTTGCGTAAAAACGGACGGACAGACGGAAAGGCGGACGGACAGAAGGACATGGCTAGATCGACTTGTCTTGTGACGCTGATCAAGAATATATATACTTTATGGGGTCGGAAACGTCTCCTTCACTGCGTTGCAAACTTCTGACTGAAATACCCTCTGCAAGGGTATAAAAATGCCAAGTGGATTGTGTGGCAACGGTACTTTAGTAGGCGAAACGCCAAAACGGAAAAATACGGACCACCACGCCAATTAACACAAAGACAAGAAAATAAAAAAAGAAAAGATCGCGCAATCTAGTACAAAATAAAAACAAATTAACATCGAAGAAAAATAATAAAAAATAAAGAAAAACGCTGCAGTCGAGTCCCTCGACTATCAAATACCCTTTACTCAGCGTAAAGAAGCAAAAGGGAAATTGGTATATACAAACAGCAAACTGATTTATTTAGATGTTATGTGAGCGGCAGACAGATTTAAGCGTTTAAGCCGTTTGTGGGCGTTTTAGGTCTGTCGATAGGTATTTGTGAGACAAACACATTTCAATTAAAATTTTGTTTCTACCATAAAAACTTTAGGCGCTACAGATTTTCGCGCATTGTGGGCGTCAGCGCTCATACGGACAGACAGACAGACATGGCTAGATCGACTGGGCTAGTGATCCTGATCAAGAATATACATACTTAATGTGGTCGGAAACGCTTCCTTTTGCCTTATAAATACTTTCCGACGAATCTAACAAAAAGGAAAATACTACGGAATTTTAAATTGCACAAAATACGTAAAACGAAACGCTTAGTGGAGGATATAGTGAATGAAAAAAAAATTGGGAAGTCAAAAGATGTCCGTATTCAAATCCTGGAAACGTACATATTATTTCCCCAGGTTGGCTAGTATTATTCGCACACAGCTGTGAATCTGCACCTCTTGCAGGCACCCAAATAAACCACCATTAAAACAAACCTCTATCCCCGATAACGCACAGCACCTAGAATTATAATGATTGATTACGAAAGAGGATATGTAACAAACCGCTACTATTATAAAAAAAATCTAGGCCAGGTGTCACCTCGAAATGCCAGCGCACGCGACAAAATGTTTTCCGGCTCTGGTTCTTCGACTATAGGTTTGATGGTCTTGCCGAAATCTTGGAATGCCTACAACTAATAAATCACAGATACTCGAGTGCATCACCAAGCTAACCGGTACAGATGAAAACACACATAACATTGTTGGTGTACTTTTCCTACCTATTCCCAATTTAACGGATCCGTCCCTCTCGCCTCCTTTGATGTTCTGGTCACTCTTACCCTCAGCGCTTAATAGCCTGAGCGACCTTTTTTTCCAAATGCAAAACTACATGGCAAGTCAACGCCAGCCAGGCCAACACAAGTCACTTTAAGCACATTACAAACATTTTACTCAATTTGAAATAAAAACAAAACGTAACCTACGGTGAACGATATAAAATTCGAAATAAGTGGACAAAATTCAAAATTATAATACTAAAGATATTTATACCAAAAAACTAGGGATAGATTTTAAAGTTTTAGTCGGATGACTTTGCCTAAATTAATAATTGTATAAATTGCCGTGCTTGCAGCTATTAAAGTCTTCATTTAGGGTCGGATATTTCAAATTTTAATTTTAATAAAAATGGTCGGACAAATTCGTCGACGAGCAAACAAAATGAAATTCAAAGCGATCGAACATTTTAGTTTACGCTCTCCCGTTTCGCTGAGAATTTATATGGTTACTTTTTATCTTGCTCTCTTCCTTTTTTCTAAGACGTAAAAAAAGATGAAAATTGTAACTCACCGCTGCCTTAAATCCATCGACGAAAGCTCTTTCATCGGGATGATGTTGTGGCTGTAAAAGGGGGAAATACAGGAAAAAAACGAAAAAGAGAAACTCATAACGACTTAGCAAAAAAAAATTGTCACTCGGGGCTAGCTGAAGTCTCGAATGCGGTTCTTTGACTGCCCAATGCACTAACACATCCACATATTAACTAGCATAACCAAAAAAAAATCTATTTTAAGACGTAATTTACTTAATTCTAGGTTCCGGTTTTCAACAAACCTTTTTTTTCGAAAATTCTCCGCTGCTTTTTCTTATGCGCGACTTATACCGCCGTGGGTTCTGGGGTCACAACTAGCTGGTTGAGATTTGGTCAGTTTAGGGTGAAAATTCATAAGTAAATGCTTTCCCCAACGCTGTCGCCGCCGACTTACCAGCCTGGCCGCCAATTTGCTAGCTTGGCCGCCGATTTTCCCGCTTGGCTGCCGATTATCCTCGCTTGAGTTTAGTACCAAAATCTCTTAACTAACATCCCCTTATCCAGTAATCGCTTTGAACCTCCTGCAAGAATTTCCGGGTAAACTACACTGACTAAACCTTCCCTTTCCTTTCATACAAGGTGAGTTCCAAAGTAAATAGGACTTTTTAATCTAGCGCCCTCTAGTGGCGCCGTATATATGTCAACTGATGCGTTAGAATCTGCTATCGTTTATCGACTTCCAGTAAAAATTTCATGACATTTCATCTATCGGAAGTGAGGCTATTGCTTTTTAAGTGTCAGTATGTTTTCGTCATCGGTGCGAAAACGAGCTTCCAACAAAGAGCCAACATTAAATGCGCCGTCTCATCGATCGATTGTGTCCGACTGTTTGACTAAAAATCACATTTTAGCTATCAATTACTCCCTGTATTCACCTGATATGGCACCGTGCGACTTCTACCTTTTCGGAAAAAGGCATTTGCTGATGAAAGGAAAGCGTTATGAAGACGTAGAGGCCATTCAAAAGACTTGCACCGGCACACTGGCGGCCATACTGGGCAACGAGCTAAAACACTCGTTTGACATGCTTTTGGACCCTGCAGAACGCTGTATTAAAGCAGAAGGAGACTATTTTGAATAAAATAAATTGATTTTGCCGAAAAAAATATTTGTTCTGTCTTTTTTTTAAAGTCCTGTTTACTTTGGAACTCACCTTGTAGACTCACGAGTCTTGGCACAATCCAGCCGCAAATCAAACGATGGAAAGTCTTCCTTTGCAATAAATAGTTCACTCTCTACCTAAGCTGATATTTATCTGCGTCCGCACTCTGCCGCTGCCTAAAATGGAAAAACAGACCCACTAGCTACCTACAACCCATTTCTAGGCCTTAGGTAGGTGACGCCACTGTTGGGTTTAATTCGACCCACAGATGGAGCTTCTAAGCTATATAGTAACTTAGATAAACGTTTCAGCCAACTCTCCTAAACAACTTGCGAACACTGGGAATTGAACTTGGCCATATCCCAACTCAGAGAAGCCAAGTAAACGGACAGGCGGAAAGCGACCAAAATTCTTATAAACAGAGTGGCACAATGGATGTCGCTAATAAACAAATTAAAGCCAAGGAAAGGAAGATCAATTTTTTTTTAAAGCTATATGTTAGCATCGACCAATTTTTTTAAAATTTAGTTCTCAGTTCTTAAAAATGCAAAAAAATAATATTCCCATAAAATAAGATAATATGTCAAACACATCAAATCTTTAATGTTTCATATTAGTTCCCCACTAGTTTTTCGATCTTTACAATGGCAGCTATATGATATAGTCGACTAAGTTGGAGAAAATTAAACTCAAAATTCAGAATTAATAAAAAAAAGCTATTTCCAAGATTAGCAGATATAAAAAACAGCAAAAATATATAAATTATTAAGATAAGTGCTTCATTCTGTCTGGTTCCGACTTAAAATCTAGATGCACAAGAAAGAAAACTTTTGGAAAATTTTTAGCCCGATAGCTTTAAACCTGGGAGACTTAGTGGCTGCATCGTCTCGACTAGTGATAGGGTCGGAAACGTCTCCTGCTTTGCAAAATTCTGAATGAAATCATAAAATCATCTGAAAAGGTATAAGAACAATTCAAAAAGGTTCAATGTGACGGAAGGGTCACCATCAGAGCAAGGTCGGTAAAAATCTTTCAAATCTCCCACTTCAGAAACTAATCCCAAAACAACAGTTAAAGGGAAAGTAATTTAATTCAGCATATGGCTCTTACTTTCTTGGTAGGGGACACTCTCTATCTATATATCTTAGCTCTTCACAACATATAAATTCACTTACAGGGAAATGCCCACTGAACGTTTCCCTAACTCATAACCTCCTCCAAACACAAAGAAAATAAAACAGATAAATCACTACCAAATATAAGCAAAAATAATTATGATAAACCTAGTTGAATATAAACAATTATTAGAATGAAAAACTAAAACCTTTCAGAAAGGGGGAACAATCAGTAAAAATGATAATATATAATACATAATTGGGACAAAAATTGTAGTAATATCAATACTCAAATAATAGTAATACACAAATAATATTAATACAAAAATTTTTATTATTATTATAACGAAATTGCCAGCAATTATAAAGTGCGGGTAATTTTTGTTTGTATTAAGCAATAGCTACAAAGGCCTTCTGCTTAAACTCGATGTGACATTTGACTTAAATATAGATGTATATGCATATGTGTGCTTAATCTAGGTTTGTATGTACATTCGAATTAAATTTAAATGTTATTATAGAGGTTAATGGATTTCAGAAATTGGATTGTTGTGGATATATTCATGGGGTCTACTATTTTTTCTAAAGATTGTTGGAGGAATTTATGTCTTTGCTCAATATATCTGGGGCATTCAAGGAATATGTGTGATAGGGTAAGGTTTTGGCTACATTGTTGGCATGTGGGGGGAGGTGTTTTGTCAAATAGGTGGCAGTGAGTCAGTTTAGTGTGTCCAATTCGGAGTCTCATAAATTTAATGGTGTCTAATCGGGAGGTAGTTGGGTTTAATAGATCTAAATTGTTATGTTTTTTATGTGTTGATTAGTTTGTAGCGAACAGATGTGTTGTTCCAGATTAGGTCGTTTTGGGCTTTCATGTGGTTACTAATGTATTTAAGAGTATCGTGTATGTTGTAATTTTGTTCTGATATTAGTGGCAGTGAGGTTGCTTGCTTAGCAGCTTTGTCTGCGAGCTCGTTGCCTATTATGCCGCAGTGTCCTGGGACCCATATCAGTGTGTATTTGTATTTGTATTTGTATTTTACCATTATTTTTCTAATTTCTAATATGTAGTACGTTGAGTTATTTGGGTTTTCCAGTGCTGTAAGGGCTGAGAGTAAGTCAGTGCAAATAGCAAATTTTCCTTTTTGCTTTTCCGCATATCTGCATGCGTGGAGAATGGCTGCTACTTCAGCGGTGAAAATGGATGAATAGGGAGGAAGTATTTTCTGAGTTATCATCTGTTGTGAGGAGGTTACGCTGTAAGCAACTCCCTTGTCGGATTTGGAACCGTCTGTGTATAAGAATGTGTGCTTTTTGAGAGTATATTTTATTTCTAGGAAGTTTTTATTGCAGACTATTGGTGGTGTGTTTGGCTTTAATAAGGTGTGTAAGAACTTGTTTATTTTCGAAAAGTTGAAGGACCAAGTTGGCGTGGTTTCTTTTTTATTAGTTATGGGGACAGGGTGAAGTTGTAGTGCTTTGCAGTGGTCAATAGTGTCTTTTATTGCTGATGTCAGTTTTGGGATTCGTTTTGTTTTCGAAATTTTTTTAATAATTTGTACCTGGGGGGAGTTTTTTTTTTCGCGGTGGATATCATTTTAAAGTTTTTTAATGTAGCATGTTTAATTCTTTGTTCTATTGGTCTTATGTTAGATTCGTATAGTAGGTTGTTTATTGGTGAGGAGCGAAAGGCCCCGAAGGCTATTCTAATAGCTGAATGGTATATTGTTTTTATTTGGTTAAGTTTTGATTTGGGTGCTTTTCCGTATAGAAATACCCCATAATCAATTTTTGACATGATAATTGAGTGGATTATATAGATAATAGTTTTAATGTGGCAGTTGAAACTAGACTAGATAGACATCTTATAATATTTAGTCTTTTAGAAATTTGTGTTGTTAGTCGATCTATGTGCGCATCCCATTTATAATTATTGGTTATGGTAACACCCAGTATTTTTAGAGACTTTACGTGTTTTAAGTTAAAGGTACTAAGCAACTTAAAGTTGCATTTTTGGTTGCGACAAATGTGTAGAAATTTAGATTTGGGTATAGAAAGACTGGCTCCAGAGTAATCACACCATTCTTGAATGTCAGTAAGCAGTGGGTTTAATTTATTGTTGTGTCATATAGTCTAGCGTTGCTAGAGAGTCAGATACCGATTTACCCTTTCTGAAACCCATTTGACGACTATCGAGTAGCTGGCTGTTGTTGACTAGCCACCATAGTCGTTTAGATATTATTTTATCCACGTCTTGAGATAGACAGCTATTTAGGGATATGGGTCTATAGGAAGATATTTCGGTTTTGTTTGAGTCTGGTTTGCTTACTTTAAATTGCTGTGGAATATGTACGTCGAGGATATTGTTATACAGTTTAAGTAGCCTTTGCATTACTGAATCTGGTAGATTTTTGATCATCGGGTAACTAATACGGTCTTTACCTGGTGTCTTGCCTTTTAATTAATTTAAAGCGCTTTTTAATTAAATAATTGAAATTTCGCATTCTAAGGATTGGGTTAGTGGAGATGTACTATGGGAGAAATTGTAGCTAATTTTTTCTCTGTGTGATATAAAAGTAGGATGGAAATTATTGTTAAGTGATGCATTTGACCAGAATTCGCAAAGGGATTTGGAGATGTCATATTTCTTTGTATGGATGTCAGATGGGTTGTTAGGGTTAATGAGACAGTGTATCTGTGTGCAAGTTTTAAGGCCACAGAATCTTTTGTTTTTTTTCCATATTGTTGGAATGAGGGTTTGTGGGTTTACGTCTGAGGTAAATTCGCACAGGGCTTTGCGTTTTTTCTGCTTTATTTCTCGTTTAGAATGGCGTTGGCTTTTTTGTAAGCTATTATGTTGGCTGCGTTTATATTACGACTCATGTTTTTCCAGGCTATTTTTTTTTTGTCGGTTTTTAGAATTTGTAGATCGGAGTCCCACCAGGGGATTTAGATGAGTTAGGGTGATATTGTGGTATGGATAAATGGGCGCTATGCTTCATGATGGTATAAGGGCGTCCTGGTTCTTGGTTTATTTGTTGGCTGAGTGGTCTGTCGTCGAAGAACTGTTTGTTAAGTTTTTGATAGAGAGGCCAGTTAGCTTTATCAATATTGAACTTTGGTTTGCCAATGGAGGAGTCAGTTGATACATTTTCAAAAAGTTGGATTAAGATCGGGAAGTGGTCACTACCTGAGAGTTGATTGTCAATTGTCCATTTAGCGTGTAGGAATAGTTCAGGGGAAGCTAAGGAGAGGTCAATATGTGTAAATGTGTGGTGTGTGGTGAAGTGGGTTGGGGAGCCATTATTGAGTGTGGTTAGCAAGGATTGGTTTATAAATTTAAACAACAGGTAGCCTCGTGCGTTATTATTTTGTGATTCCCAACTTTTGTGCCAGCTGTAGAAATCGCCTGTTATTAGGCAAGGAGTGTTAATATTGTTATAAGTGTCTTGTAGTTCTTAGAAGGGTGAAAGGTTTGTTGGGAGGTATATAACTAGAAATTATTGTAAATTTCACTTTAGATTGTACTGTTACGGCGATTGAGTCAAAGCTTATATTGTGGATTTGGGTTTGTTCTTATTGCAAAGAGTTGTGGATTAGGAGAGCTACCCCGCCGTACGGGTTGTTTGAGGTATTTATGTGCTAAAGAGTGTAGTTTGTTGGGATGGGAATATGATTGGTAGAGTCTTCACTCTGTGAGTATCTTGAATGGAAATTATTTGAGGGTTGTTTTTTATGAGTATTTGTAGGTGATTATAATTATTGAGGTATCCATTTATATTTAATTGTAATACTTTAAGCATGTTAAGGGTATAGTTTAAGGATAACTAGAACTAAAATAAGTTTCTATTAATATATCATTTCATAGGTCTAAATCTTCATCATTGCTCATTATATTCATGTTATCAGATATCTTACATTTCTTACTAGTTTTCTTTTCGGCTTTAGTTTTTTGGTTGTTTTGGTCTTTAGATTTCAAGGTAGTTCCTAACTTATTTGGTTTGGTTGTGAATATTTTTAATTTAAGTTCTTCCAAAATTTCGGAGCGTGTGGAGTATAATGATGTTGATGCAGTGGTGTCCATGTGTTCTTCAGGGGAGTCTTCATAGGTGATAATTTGTCTAGCTATAGGATTTGGAGTTGGTGGGCTTGTTTTTGATGTAGTGGTTGCGTGCGTTGTTGTTTCGGTAGCTGGTTCTTTGTGTGCAGTGATAGCGGCTTTCGGGCGTACGATATTGGTAGGTGGGTATGTCGTGTATTGTATATGAAGCGGGCTGTCTTGCGGTCTACTTTTTGCGTTATTTTGATAGCCGTTAATTCTTTTTGTTCGATAAAGGCGGGACATGATTTGTCCACAGCGTTGTGGTGTTTAATTTTGTCATCCTCGCATTTGCAGTTGATGCAGGTTGGGGTATTGGTGCATGGTTCGTTGTTTGTTGTGTGAATTTCTTCGGAGCAGTTGGCGCATGTTTTTGGGCTTTTACAGTAGGAGGAGGGGTGTCCAAATCTGAGACAGTTGAAGCATCTCATTGGAGGTGGAATGTATGGTCGTATGTTGACCACTTCGTATCCTATCCAGAGTTTGTCGGGTAGGGTAATTGTTGCAAAGGTAAGTATGTCATTTTGTTGCTATCGTTCTTATCTTTTTTTAATATTTTTCGGACGTCAATTACGTTTTGAGGTTTCGTTCTTCCAGGATTTCATTTTCATCAATGTTCCTTAAATCGTTGGAGTATATAATGCCTTTGGTGGAGTTCGGGCGGTCGGTCGGATGTACGAGTCATTGTAGTTGTTTTGGGCTCGGGCCCTTGGTGCGTAAGTAAAGCAAGTTTACTTGTTTATAGTTTTTGTTATTTTGAGGTTAATCGCGAAGAAGTTTTCGAATCGGATGATCGGTTGGTAGATTAAACTGATAATGTAGCTTGGAGCGTAGGTAAGTTGCACGTCTTAACTCTTTGAAGCTCGGAGTGAAACTGAATACAAAAATTATAATGATACACAAGTTATAATAATACACAACAAATAATAATACACGAAAAATAATAATAATATCCAACACAAGCAAATTGACAATTTTATTATAAGAATCTACTATTTCATTCACATGTAATTCTCGGTCGACGCTACAAGCGCGTCCACAATCTCCGTAGTGGCAAACCTCCATATGTGTCTCCTTACAACCAGGTACCATCAGAAGAACTAATAACGTCTTCAAACTGGCTCATCGACCAAGTAGCAAATGCACCGGTGCACTGTTTGGCCATTATCTGCAGCACGCTTCGGAAGTAATTTCGAGCATGGAAGGCAACTCTCAATCGACTGGCTAGGATCAGCCTGGAACTCGAGAGAAGACTAGACAAATCGGATTGGAATGTCATCTTGAAAGAGAAGGACAGCTTGGCAAAGAACAACAATCAGCAGATTCGATTTTTGACTCAACGAACGAATCGCTCCAAAAGCTGAACATCGTTATTGGGAGAGTCAAGACAATAGACGGAGACTTCCACGTGTTGACACGGTTCTCTGGGACCACGACGAGGTCGACACTATATTGGCGGAGATGGAAAGCCTCACATATCAAAACTTCTTTGAGCAAATCTGCTGAGATAGAGAGTAAATGGGTAAGATTTAAGACGCTTCAGCAGTTCTTAGTGAGCTTAGTGCGCACTCCGCTTATTCTAGATGGTCGACTGACTTTAATGCGCTCAGGAGGAAGATTTCCCATTATTTGCGACATTAACCGTGGCTTAAATCTAAAACAGGGCGTGCATAGACAAATAACAGCACTGCACTCGCGCCGTTTATTGTTTAACCAAATTTTCTGCCGAAGCAGGACAAGTAGCGCGCGTGGTTCTGTTTAGCAATAAGCGTAGTAATAATATTAGATGTATAATTTAACAATACGATACTCTTTAGGCATCAACGTCGTGAACTTGGTACTGTGTTTTATAACCTAGAGAGGGGTAACCGAGGGTCGCAAGGTGTTACCTCTCAAATGTTCTTCTCAATCTAATCGAATACCGAATAAGAGCGGGAAATAGTAAGGGATACCAGCAGAAGAGAACAGCAGTTGTATGCCGCGGCGACGGTCGTACAAAGCCGCACTTAGCATCCGAAGCATTTCAACGCGTCTTGGGCCAAGTGATTAAACCAGAGATGTCACCGAAAGCAATAGCGAATAATGATATAATTTTTTTTGCTGTACCTGGGGCACCGCGTAACAAGCCAAGGGACTGGTTCATACTCCGACAAGGTGGCAGCTATAGCCCAGATAGAACCACCATCAAAAGTCCGCGAGCTGAGTGAGTATCTTGGCTTGGCCTTGTAATACCGACAGTTCTTACCTGACTTCGTACGCATCGTCAATCCGACGCCAGCAACGACGGCATTGATTCTGGCGTATCCTGCGTCAGAAGAAGACGGCGAAAAGGTAATCTTGTACTCCAGTAAAACCTCAAACGAAGCCGAGAAGAAGTATTTGACAACGGGGAAAAAGTGCTTGGCCATTCTCTGGAAAATAGGGAAACTAATGGCTTACACTATAAGGTCGCTACTGATCACATGGCAATAATTTCGCTAAACAACATTAAAACCCGTTCAGGAAGAATCGCCAAATGAGCTGTGGTGCTGTAACATTACGACTTTAAGATTTCGTACTACTTAAACGTGGTAAACAACTCTCTGCCTGTGCCGGAAATTCTTCGGGGAGCAAAAAAGGCTGTGCCGAATGGAGAGGGCAACTGGATCAACTTGCGTGAGAAGATTAAGGCGCGGCCGCACATATTCGCAGAATATGTGTTAGAGGGCGAAACGCTATAGAAGCAGTTCCCACACAGAGCTGGCAACGAATGTGGCCTGGATGCTGTGCGTCCCGAAGTAAGGGATGATGATTTTCCCACGGCTGGTCATGTAGTAAACAAACAGTGTGCGTAGACTTTGCCGGACCACTGCTAAGACCGAAGTATGAGAACTTGATGACCGAAATCTTTTTAAAATGAGCAAAGTTTAATCAGTTACAAGCTTGAAGTTGGTACCGAGTATCTATTGACGGAAGTTATGCATGCGAGAAAAATAGCTTTGGCTTTTTGTATATAGCTGTGCCGCCGTGCTTCAGACTTCGATTGATCCAGAATAGGACCGGATGCAACTGCGAACCCATCCTTCGATGCGTCGGTGTGCATCGCGCTTTTTGCAACCCTGCGGTATAGTTTTAGGTCGCTCACCAATGCTTCCTTAAAATGGCTCCCTTACCTGCTGCTCGACCAGACCCATTTTAAATTAAACGTCTTTTCGCAGCAAATTTGTTAGACTTGGAAACTATCTGATGGCTTTGGTTTCCTACGCTCCAGGCTTAATTTCACCTCCTCCAACTTGATGTCCCAAAAATGTTATTGAGGACTGCAGGAATCGGCATTTCCTCCACTTCATCTTCAGCCCGTATTCCGATGCCGCGCCACTACGTACAGAGTCAGCGGATTCCTCCATAGGGTCTCGAAAGTACTAGTCACGGACAAAGGCATGCAGTTCGCCCCTCGAGCCTTCACAGCACCGTATAGTCCCTAACATCTGTACCAAGTTTCAATTGAATCCCCTTTTTTGTTTAGTTGTGAGAGGCGTAAAGGTAACAAGTTATTTTGTGTGCTCAGCGATTTTTTGCTATCGAAAAATATGGATCAAAGGATTTGCATCAAATTTTGTGTAAAAAATAAAATTAAGTGCTCCGAAACACTTGAAATGTTGACAATGGCATCCGGTGAAACTGTTCTGAGTAAAAAAAAAAATGTTTACAAGTAGTACAAACTCTTCCAAGATAGCCGGGAAGATGCCAATGACGAGCCTCGCTCTGGACGCCCAAGCACGTCAACAACTGATGAAAACGTTCAAGCAGTGAAGAAAATTGTTTTGGAAAATCGTCGAATCTCTATCAGAGAAGTTGCTAAAGACGTCGGTATATCGCTTCGCTCGTGCCATGAAATTTTTTCAAACGTTTTGGGCATGAGTCGTGTGTCAACGAAGTTTGTTCCAAAATTGCTGAATTTTCACCAAAAGAACCGTCGCATGAGCATCGCTCAAGAGCTGTTGGATGACGTCAACGACGACCCAGATTTACTCAAAAGGGTCATAACTGATGACGAATCATGGATATATGGTTATGATATCGAAACCAAAGCCCAATCGTCACAATGGAAGAGCCCAGGTGAGCCAAGACCGAAAAAAGCACGCCAAGTTCGATCAAATGTCAAAGTTTTGATCACTGTATTCTTCGATTACCATGGCGTGGTGCATCAGGAGTTCTTACCATATGGTCGTACGGTCAATAAACAGTATTATCTGGAAGTTATGCGCCGTTTGCGAGAAGCAATACGAAAGAAACGGAAGTGCTTTGAGGATTGGAAAAACCGTTGGCATAAGCGTATTGTATCTGAGGGGGATTACTTTGAATTGATAAATAAATTAATAATTTTTCTTGAAAATACAAAGTCACCTTACTTATTGAACATACCTCGTACATCATATGAATTGGAAACGTTGGCTGTCGTGAATGCTGTAAAACATTTTCGTCACTATCTGCATGGGAGAAAATTCGTAATTTTTACTGACTGTAACTCAATAAAATCTTCGAAATTGAATACAGGGAAGGTAAACGTATGGCACACGTCGACTTTCTATCCAGGAGCCCGGTGTATCTAAAGAATAAGTTAGTATCAAATAAAATAGTAGAAAAACGAATTGACTTAACAGAAATATAGGAGAACTGGATAATGGTAGAACAACAAAAGGATCCAGAAATATAAGAAATCCTAACTAAGTTGAAGAATGACGATTTACCACTGGCATTAGTTGCCACTTAAATCAAATTAAATCAAATGTCTTGTATAGAAAGATTCAAAGGAATTCAAAAACGCGTTGTTTACCTGTAGTTCCTCGTACTTTTCGCTGGTCAGTTATTAATCAGGTAATCGAGTCTATCATGCATCTAGGTTGGGAGAAAACACAGGATAAAGTGTGCGATCATTACTGGTTTTCGGGTATGACCAAATATGTTCGAAGATTCGTGGAGAACTGCATTACATGTAGAGTTTCTAAGGGTACGTCAGGAAAACCCCAAATGGAATTACACCAAATTCCAAAAATAAGCATTCCTTGGCACACTGTTCAAATAGATATATCAGGAAAATTGAGCGGGAAAAGCGATCGTAAGGAATTTATCTTTGTACAAATAGACGTTTTTACAAAATACGTTTATCTATTTCACACCTTTTCCTTGGAGTATAAATGCAATGAAATCCTCGATTGCCATTTTTGGCGTGCCAACACGTTTAATTGCCGATCAGGGGCGCAGCTTCACGGGCACAAAGTTTGTGCAATTTTGTTCTAGCCAAAAAATACAATTACATCTAATTGGAACGGGCGCAAGTCGAGCCAATGGTCAAGTTGAAAGAGTCATGAGTACCCTGAAGAATCTTTTGACGGCTGTTGAGACAGGCTCTAGATCGTGGCAGGATGCACTAGGGGATGTGCAGTTAGCTCTTAACTGTACAGTTAATCGTAGCACTAAGTGTAGTCCTTTAGAACTTTTGATTGATAACGTTGGGCGACCACTAGGGTTGATACCTATTAGTGATACCGAAGATGAAATTGACAAGACACAATCAAGGGAGTTCGCTTCTAAGAACATGGAGGAGGCCGCTAGATATGAGATATAAGGTTCTGTGTGGAGGACTTTGTGCTGCTTAAAAACAGCGAGAGACAACAAACAAAACAAGATCCTAAGTTCAGAGGACCCTTTTTGGTGGTCGAGGTATTGGAGGGAGATCGATACGTTTTAAAGTCTACACAGAACAATAGGCGTTACAAGTACCCACACGAAAGTTTGCGGAAGTTACCGGATGTGCAAATTCCAGAAGAGCTTGATATAAATTACAAAGAACAAAGTCAGTTGGAAAAGCCTGTTGAAAAAGAAAATTCGTGAAGCCAAGTGATTGGCAATGAACGAGAGTTGCTTTAGAAATGTGTTTGATGAATTCGTGAAGCCAAGTGTTGGGCGATGGACGAGTGATGTGTTTGACGAATTCGTGAAGCCAAGTGTTGTGCGATGGACGAGTGATGTGTTTGATGTCTTAGTGAAGCCAAGAGTAATATGATTAAAGTTAAGTTAAGGAACATCATACGAATTTGAGATTATATGGTTAAGTTTTTGATTAATATGATTAAAGTTAAGTTAAGGGACATCATACGAATTTGAGATTATGTGGTTAAGTTTTTGGAAGCAAAAAGAAAAAAAATAATAGTAATAAAAACAAAAATTTTAAAGTGGAATGAAATTCAGATGTTTATCATAGACACGGGGACAAGTCAGTCTCTCATTAGACCAAGACTATGGTGTGACCATAGGTCGTGGTAGGATATACCAGTTCTGGTATGATGGGGACTCAGTTTGTGAACTGAGGCCGTGTGTGGCTTCGTTGTGTTGCTGGATCTGGTCTCTCTATTTTCGTTACCACTCGTTACTTCTATTCGTCCCGAGTTTTAGCGTGGTGTTATGTTGAGAACTGTTGAGTAAGTGGCGGCTATGAGCAACAAAGGCAACGAAGACTCGCAGCATCATCCAGGACTTGAAATGGAGGAGCAGCAAGCTAGTGATCAAGCGACGGATGAGGGCCGGCGTGGAGAAGACTTCAATTCTCCGACATGTATATAAAAACTTTAATTATAAGTTAATCAGAATAAGGAAGTTTTAGTTCATATAAAACATAAACATAATTAAAAACTAGATAGCCAACTGTAAATATGTAAAAAACAAAACGTGTAAATATGAAATGCTGTAAATATTTTGTTATGTTTTGTAATTTTTGTATATTTTGTAATTATAAGTTACTTAGAATTAAAAAATTGTAGTTGATAAGTAAACATAATTAAATATATAAAAATATATATAAAAATATAAACATACAAAGTGTAAATAGGCGATAAAAACGAAAATAAAGAAAAAATTCGGTATATTGTTTTGTATTTAAATTTGTGTATGTAAACTTGACATTATAATACCAAATTAACAACATTATCTATTTGATATTCTTAGTTTCTTTTCTACAATAACGTAAATCTGATATTATAATATCAGCTGCGTAATATCAAATATACAAAAAATTTATACCGCTAAAATGTAAAAATGATATACTGAAATATCGATTTTAACATTTCTGTCATATCAATTTGATATGTGCCATATCAGGGCCGGTTTTATACTGAATTTTATCAAATTAACCATCATATCATATTAATTTTTGTTCTATGTAGATAACCAAAAAATCGTTGAATTCCAGATCCATATCTTTTATGATGATAGAGCAACTAGAAATTAAAATCTCAGTAAATAGAGAACTATAATATATATATATATATAAGGAAAATCCAACTCTTCATTTTCTTTAGTTAAAGTTTCATTATTTTGTTCAACAGTATTACTTTGAACATCCGAATCTTTTCCATGTAAAACTCTTGGTTTTAGCATGTATATATATATATATATATATATATTATAGTTCTCTATTTACTGAGATTTTAAGTAACTGTAGAATATATATATATATATATTTTATTCTACACTTTTAGAGTTCACAACACATTTCGATCGAGATATTTATAAATACAATATTTCTACACATTCAGTAAGTAACCAGAAACCGTCAGAATTTTTTTTTGGGAGGAACGCCACAATGAACTTGATCAATATGAGAAAAGTCGACAAGAAAATATCGAGAAACTAAAAATTAAACAACACTCAGACCCAGACACAGTTACAATGAATAAATGGTAACGCTTTGATTATTACAATATAAAAGTGTATAAAAGTGAAAAAAGTTTAAAAGTGTGTGTGTGCATACGAATATGCAATTCTGCAATTGTACATACGGAATGTACATGAACAACAAGGAGTGATCACTAAATAATAAAGGGAATCTTTAAAAGAATTAAATAATTTTTTTTATTTTATTATATATTTCCACAGCAAAAAGCACACATACATTTAACCAATTCGCCGAGATCGTTCTAGAGACGCTTCGACGAATTTGCCGCAAATCTCCGCGTGGTGGCAAGACGGAGTTACCAGAAAAATTGTTAAGAAAAAATGTTAAGAAAAATTGTGGCTGTGATAAAATTGCTGGAAATTGTTGCTGTGAAAAGTTGCTGTAAGTTGTTGCTGTGAAAAGTTGTTAGAAATCGTTGCCTTAAAAGATTGCTGGAGACTGTTTCTGAAGAGTGTTGCTAGTTTTTTTTTGATTTGCTGTTTGATGGTGATAAATATTCGATTTGGAAGTTTAGAATGAGAGCGTTGTTAGAAGAGCATGATCTTCTGAAGGTTATAGATGAAACGCATGAAGAAATGACTGATGAGATAAAAAAGGCTGAACGAAATGCAAAAGGTTTAATAATAGAATAGTTAAGTGATGCGTTTCTATCTTTCACTAATAGTGGGAGCACTGCTAAACAGATTTTTGCAAACTTAGATGCAATTTACGAGAGAAGAAGCTTGGCATCACAACTATCTCTGCGAAAGAAACTTTTAGCCATGAAATTAAAAGGTGACACTTCACTCCTCAATCATTTTAATTCCTTCGACGATCTCATTACTGAACTTATCGCATCAGGAGCAAATTAGATGACATGGATAAAATATCCCATTTACTTCTAACTCTTCCACCTAGTTATGATGGAGTTATAACGGCAATAGAGACTCTATCGGAAGATAATTTGACATTAGCCTTTGTTAAAACACGACTTCTTGACCAAGAAATAAAACTTAAGAATATTAGTAAGGATACTAGTATTAAAGTCTTGCAAGCAGTAGGTAAAAAGGAGTTCAAAGATATTAAATTTAAAAATAATCCAATGCAGAAGTTGAAGAAAAAAGTGTTCAAGCCAAGTTTCAAAACGAAACCAAAATGTTTTCCTTGCGCTAAGCTAGGTCATTTAAAGAAGGATTGTTTCTTTTTGAAAAGGCAGCCAAATCAGAATCTGAATGAAAATAAAAGAAAGGAAGGGCAGGCTCAGATGGCAACAGCAGCAACAACCCAACCAGAGCATAGTTTTGCCTTTATGTTGAGGAGTGAAACTTCCAACTCAAAGACAAACGAGGCTGAGTTTATACTTGACTCAGATGCATCAGACCACCTAATAAATGACACAGCATTGTTCTCCGAATATGATCATTTGGAATCAAATGTGCCCATCGAAATGGCCAAACGCGGAGAGTTTATCCACGCTACAGCCAAAGGAGTGTGAATATTACCAGCTGCGGAAACCAAATCACCTTGCAAAACGTTTTGTATTGCAAGGATATTCCACACAACCTACTATCAGTAAAGAAAATGCAGGATGCAGGCATGACCATTGAATTTAATCCTGGAGGTGTAAAAGTAACAAAGAATGGGAAATTGGCCTTTAATGGAATCTGTGAGTACAATGTACCTATTATAAAATTTCAATTGAACAGTAAAGTATTTTCGACTAAAATTTCAAATAGTACTGAGTATCGATTATGGCATGAAAGATTAGGCCACATAAGCGTAGGAAAATTTTTGGAAATAAAGCGAAATAGTCTTTTTGAATATACTAATATTTTAAGCAATATTGATTTAAACCATGAATTATGTGAGGCTTGTATAAATGGCAAGCAATCTAGATTAAAATTTCAAAAATTTAAAAATAAAAAATATATTACAAGACCTTTGTTTGTTGTCCATTCCGATGTTTGTGGCCCAATAACCACCACCATTGATAATAAAAACTACTATGTACTTTTTATTGATCAGTATACACATGACTGTGTAACCTATTTAATAACTTATAAGTCGGATGTGTATTTCTGTTTTAAGGACTTTGTAGCGAAGAGCGAGGCTCACTTTAATTTAAAAATTGTGAATTTATATATCGATAATGGAAGGGAATATCTGTCTAATGAAATGCGTGATTTCTGTATCGAAAAAGGCATCAGCTATCATTTAACGGTTCCTCATACTCCAGAGTTGAATGGTGTATCAGAACGGATGATCCGAACAATCACCGAAAAGGCTCGATCTATGATCAATGGTGCTAAACTCAATAAACATTTTTGGGGTGAGGCTGTTTTAACAGCAACTTATTTAATTAACAGGTCCCCAAGTAGAGCATTGCAAAAGATCAATAAAACACCATTTGAGATGTGGCATAACAAAAAGCCAACGTTAAAATATCTGAAGATTTTTGGTTCGACGGTATATGCATTGAATAAAGTACAAAAAAGAAAGTTTGACGAAAAGTCAATTAAAGCTATACTTGTTGGATATGAACCAAATGGTTATAAATTATGGAATGAGGAATCGAGGAAATTTATGACAGAAAGAGATGTTGTGGTGGATGAAATAAACATGCTAAAACCAAGAGTTTTACATGGAAAAGATTCGGATGTTCAAAGTAATACTGTTGAACAAAATAATGAATCTTTAACTAAAGAAAATGAAGAGTTGGATTTTCCTTTAGTGGAAAATAATGAATCTGTTGATTCTGAATTAAATGAACAACTCAATGAAAATTCCACATATCTTGAGAATGCCGATCCAGTCGTTGAAACTGGTGATAAATTAAAAGAAAATGAAGAGGAAGAAGAAATCAGACGTAGTGAAAGAATTAAAAGTAAACCCAAATTATCATATCGATTTTTAGAAAGATGTCTAATGAATACTCAAATATGCTTGAATGATATTCCTAATACCTTTGATGAGATTAAGTTTCGTGAGGACAGATCTTTCTGGGAGAATGCTATACAAAATAAACTTAAGTCTCATTTTCAAAATAATACCTGGACTTTAGTGCATAAGCCAGATAATAAGAACAAAGTTGATTGCAAATGGCTATTTAGTATTAAAAAAGATAAATTTTGGAACTTAGTAAAGTACAAAGCAAGACTTGTAGCGCGGGGTTTCACTCAAGAATATATGGCTGATTACGATGAGACATTTGCACCAGTTGCACGAATATCCAGTTTTAGATTTTTGTTGGCCCTTTCAAATCAACATGATTTAATTGTTCATCATATGGATGTAAAAACTGCGTTTTTAAATGGAACTCTAAAAGATGAAATCTACATGAATGCTCCAAAAGGCCTGAATCAGTCTTATGAGAATAAAGTATGTAAGCTTAATAAAGCTATATATGGCCTTAAGCAAGCTGCTAGATGTTGGTTCGAAGTTTTTGAAAGTGTGTTGAAGGATGTTGGATTTCAAAACTTAGGAGTTGTCGGTGTATTTATATTCTGGATAAGGGAGATATTTCGAGAAATATAAATATCCTGTTATATGTGGATGATATAGTAATTGCAACACACAAATCAGATACAATGTCAGAATTTAAATCTTACCTTCATGATAGGTTTCAAATGACCGATTTACGGGAAATTAGACACTTTATTGGCATAAAAATTGACAGAACCGATGGAGAGATTTGTCTTAGTCAGTCGTCATATATTCAGAATGTATTGAGAAAATTTAATATAGAAGATTGTAATTCAGTTAGTACTCCCCTCCCAAACAAGTTGGACTATACGGCTCTGCAATCGGAAGAACTATGTGATGCACCTTGCAGAAATTTAATTTGTTGTTTGATGTACATAATGTTATGTACACGGCCTGACTTAAGTATTTCAATAAGTATTCTAAGCAGATATACAAACAACAACAATAAGGAACTATGGCAAAACCTTAAAAGGGTTCTTAGATATCTGAAGGGAACTGTTAATCTCAAGCTTAGATTCAAGAAAGAAACTAATTTTAATAATATTCTTACAGGATATGTAGATTCAGATTGGGCTGGAAATGAAACTGATAGAAGAAGTACCACAGGGTATTTATTTAAAATGTTTGAAAGTGGCTTAATTTCCTGCAGTACCATGAAACAAAAGTCAGTTGCTGCTTCATCTACTGAAGCTGAATACATGGCCTTATTTGAAGGTGTGAGAGATGCTCTTTGGCTTAAATCACTAATAAATGAGATTAACCTAAAATTAATTGGTCCTATAGAGATTTTTGAAGATAATCAAGGTTTGAAATAGTTCAAATAACCCTACTTGCCATAAGAGAACTAAGCACATAGACATTAAATATCATTTTACAAGAGAGCAAATTGAAAAGAAACTAATTTGTGTAAAGTATATTCCCACAAATTTGCAACTAGCTGATATACTGACGAAGCCATTACCAACTGCGCAGTTTATTTCCCTGAGAAGCCAGCTGGGACTTTCAGAATAAATAAACTACGAACTATGGGAATGATTGCTGAAAATTCATCGCCTTTAGAAGCCATATGTGAAATGGATCTGGATTTTTTTTGGTATTAATTTCAATTTCTCATACCTACTAAGCCTTAAGTAATTGAATCGAATTCATATACTTGATTATTTTTCCTAAATGGATCTCATGAAGTACTTGTCATGTCAAGAATCGAAGTGATAATCAATGTAACTTTTGAGGCGGCGTGTTAAAATTTGCATCTTCAAATATGCAAAAGTCACATTATTAATTATGTACACCAAAATGTGTTCGTTGTTGTCTTGACATCTATCACGCCTGTTCGTTGATCTCTTGACCTATCGATATTCTCGTTCACTTCCTTTCTGGCATTGAGAGCGTTTGGTACACCTAAAATCTAATTGGGAGTTATTATTTATTCATTGGTGGTTGTCTGGTTAATACTTAATTGTATTACTTCTATATTAATAAATTACAATAATTAATAACTTTAAAACGGCTATTTGTACAAGAATGTGTCGTATGCCAAAAGTTGAGGAATCGCAAGGGCTATACCATCTAGCATTTTTTTTATTTTGATTCGTAAAAGCCGTTTCGAGAAATCGGAAAAAAGGCTAAAAATAAGGCTAAAAAAAAAATGTTGACCATAATTTTTGAGCGGTGGTATTTAGACAAAACGTATGTAAAAGGCGTACATAGTATTTGAAAATACCTTTCTAACGACGTATACCCCAAGCCTGTAGCTTCATTTGGGCAAACCGTGTTTAAAAGGAGATCATAATATTTCAAAATACCTTTTTAACGACGTATTGCTATGCTAATGCTAAACTATTGCTTAATTACTTCATATGTTATGGGTACACAAAATTTAGCTATTTATAGCTGTTTTCTCGCCAAGCTAGCTAGTTTTTTCAAGAGTGGAAGAACTAATTGTTCTTATATTTCAAATATTGTGACCCCTTGTTATCTTCTGAGAATGAGCAGGAGAAAGTGAACGTGCGTACCCACGGACCCGAATCTCACCCCCTACCCTCGAGTCCTTGCTCATGACTGCTTCTGCGCGAAGGTGTGAAATTTTAATTTTGTGATTTTTTTTTCAAAATGTGCAGTTTTTATTTTAAAACAGAGAAAATTATACCATTGGAAAGGGCTTGAAAAATGCTTTCCAATGACACCACAATGCACTAAAAAAAAAAAAAAATTTGGTGTCATTGGAAAGCATTTTTCAAGCCCTTTCCAATGGTATAATTTTTTCTTTTCTAAAACAAAAACTGTACATTTTGAAAAAAACTCACAAAATTAAAATTTCACACCTTCGCGCACAAGCAGTCATGAGCAAGGACTCGAGGGTAGGGGGTGAGATTCGGGTTCGTGGGTACGCACGTTCACTTTCTCCTGCTCATTCTCAGAAGATAACGAGGGGTCACAATATTTGAAATGCAATAAAAAGGGAGGGTTCCGTGGAATACCAAACACACTGATTCTGGGATGAGTATACGCTTGCAATTAAAAACAACTCATACAAAATACATTTAAAACCGCCTGAAAAACCTCCGCAACCGCTTTTAATAGCTACTCTTAGCTTAAGGCTTAGGAAATTCGAATAGTTGCATCGCGACATCTTATGCCAATGCTGGCCCGACTTTAACTGATCATTTATTCATATCTTGCTTACACAGAGATTGCCTTTCCTTAACCTATGTCGAAGTTGCACACCTTCGATATTTACCTACATCCAGACCCCTCCTATACCACGTTCACCCCCGGTAACTTGTTATCAATCCTTGTGTTCGTTTCCCTTCTAATAACCATTCTACTGGGGTATTGGGCTGCTCCTTATGTTCGAGAACCAATCGGATTGGTTCTAGGAGTACAACATGCATGTATGCGCTTCCTGTAGATGTCAACCTGTTAAGTGAACATTCTGGACTATAAAAATGACACCACTCAAATTGCTCAGGATCAGTTCTTCCAATGCCTCAGTACTGTATTCTAATAAAATAATTAGATCCACATCGGTCTTTGCAATCGCGCCTAACAAGTCTAATCGTGCTTTTTACCTTTTAAACGAGTGGGTGAAAATTGGTAACAACATTATCGTGCTTTTTACTTTTATAACGAGTGGGTAAAAATTGTTAACAATATTACAACATATAACAATATATTTTTTGAATAAAAATATTAAAACCAAAACCCTAAAAATGGAGTCATTCGTTGCTTGTGATTTGTGTACCAAAAATGTGGAGATGAGTGAGTTTGAAACTCATTATGCTCAGTGCTCAAAGCCTCGGAATGCCTTCGAGGTTTTAATGTGTAAATCAAAAATAAGGTGTGACTTATGCTTTACCTTAGTTCATAATTATGAATTTGACGAGCACTATCAATTGTAATGGACCTATAAATGCCTTCAATGTTTTAATGAATGTTGAAAAACGGCAACCACAAAACAGAAGGTCAAATCATTTGGACGATCATCCCACAACATCATCAAGTGCTCTCAAACGGATGAGAATGGATGAGGGTAAGGAAGTACTCAAACAAGGAAAAAAAGCTAAGATTAGCGAAAATAAAAATGATTTAAAATTATAACTTTTATGTCCTACTTGTGGTGACAAATATCTTGCATCAAGGGAACGACAACATATATTGACTGATAAGCATAAAAATGCATCAGCCAGAGAAGTAAAAAATAATGAAAACATAATTCTTCTTAACTCTCAAACTGTTTTTCCTGTTAAATCATATCGAATCAATAGTACAGTCCAAAACACTATTGATTTAAAAGATTTTTATCAGCATTGCCAAAAAAATATAATTGAAATTATAAAGCTTTGCATGATAGAATATAGAGCCATTAAATTCAACCTAAGAGTTTATGGTACCTATATTAAACAAACAGACGAAGGAGTTACTGTTGAAACAACAAAACATTTTGGGACATCATATAAATCTGTATACCAAAATGAAAGCATTATCGATGAACTTAATATGGCAGTAGATAGCTTACTAGCATCGAGCAGTGAGTTAAAAGAAAAAGACTCTGGTTGGGCAATAAAAAATTTCAATTATTTTGAAATTACTATAATAATGCTAGAAAACATTCCTGCTAGCGGATACATTCAGGCCCCGAAGAATATAAGAGCCCGAAATGCACTTATAAACGTACAGAATACTGACGTATTTTGTTTCAAATGGTGCATACTTACAACAGCAAAGTAAAAAAAGTATTCACGAGAGAAAATGACAAAGCCCACAACTTACCACATTAATATTAATAATGAAATAATTGTATATGACGGAATAAGATTGGATTTTTCAGGAATCGAGTTTCCAATAACGAATAAAGGGATTATCCATTTCGAGAAAAATAATAAAGACTTTAGTATAAATGTTTATGAGATCGACGCTGATGGTGATAAAATTATCGGCCCAACGTTTAGAACCAAATGTATTCAAACTAACCACATCAATATATTGGGAATAAATAACGTAAACCAAGACAGTATGCATTACGCTTACATTACAAGTGTAAAAGGATTATGCTACTCACAGTATTCCAAGGCAAAATCAGGAGGATATTTTTGTGATAACTGTCTAAATTCACAGTTAATAATACTACCCACAACCAACTTGAATGCGGAAAAGTGGCCTCGTCTTACCCTGAACCAAACACTACAACTTCAGTAAGGGCTTTCATAAAAAATTATCTCCTCCGGTGGTGATATATGCCGATAGAACATGCCTAAATTCGTTTTCAACGTCATCAACAACAAAAGTGCAGAAGCATACTGCATGTGCCGTATAATTCTATATAGCACATAAATATAATCCGGATCTTAACGAATTATGGACATATGAAGGTATGTAAAAACAATAAATAATTAATTTCTTAGTATTTTAAAAACTAATTCAAATTTTGTATAATTTTATAGGAGCTGACTGCATACAAAAATTCTGCAAATCACTAAAGGAAAAAACTACGAGCTTGTTTTACATGTACTGGTCGACCCCCAAAAACCCGATTGCTAGCACAATCCATGAACAGGAAGGAAATTGCTGTGCCTGTGAAAAGGAAATAAACGCTGACGATCTGGACAAATATTTTGATCAATTTTCTGGAAAATACATGGGTCCCATTCATAAAAATTGTAAGCCAAAGTACAAATTAAGTGATCCCTTCTTTCCTGTAGTATTTCATAACTTATCTAAATATGAGATACTTTTATTCATTAGTGAATTAAGAGGAGACTTAAGCCCCATACCCTGTAATAAAGAGCTTTATATAGCGCTAACGCAGACAATTAAAATAAATGCATCAAATAGATAAAAATAAGATATATCGACTCGATTAGGTTTTTAAATTCTAGTTTAGAAAAACTATCAAGCTACATGGAGGACAAAGATTTTAAAATTCTAAGTACTAAATTTCAGGGAGAAAAATTTAAGCAAATGCGTAGGAAAGGTGTTTTCCCTTACGAATATTTAGATAGTTTTGAAAAATTTGAGGATACCCAGCTTCCTGACATTGATAGTTTTTACAATTCTCTCACCGAAGAAAAATGTAGTATAGATGATTATATTTTTGCACAAAAGGTTTGGAAAACTGTCAACTGTAATACTATAAAAGATTATATAAAACTTTATTTAGAAAGTGATGTTTTAATTTTGACCGATGTTTTCGAAAATTTTAGAAAAATTTGTCAGAAAATTTATAAGCTTGACCCTATTAACTATGTTACAGCACCGTCAATATCTTGGGATGCTATGCTCAAATATACTAATGTAAATTTAGAACTTATTAGTGACGGAGACATGTACAACTTTTAAAATATTACTGCTGATGGAAATGTAGGATATATATTAGAAGTGGATTTAGAATATCCTACTGATCGCCATGACTCGCATAACTACTTGCTTTTCTGTCCAGAAAACAAAGTTCCTCCAGGAGGTAAGCAGAAAAAACTTATAGCTGATTTATCGAATAAAAGCGAATACATTATCCACTTAAAACCGCTTCAACTTTGTATACAGCATGGTTTAATTGTAAAAAAGAAATACATAGGGTTTTGTCTTTTACACAATCATGCTAGTTAAAGCCCTATATTGATTTAAACACTGATCAAAGAAAAATAGCCGAAAATGATTTTGAAAATATTTTTTTAAGTTAATGAATAATGCAGTATACGGCAAAACAATGGAAAATGTCGCCAAGCGTAGAAATATAGTATTAGTAAAACATTATAAATCAAGGCAAAATTCGCCAGGCTTCAGGCAACGCATAGCTAGACATGACTTCCATAGCGTTGAGATATTTGGGACAGATCTTGCAGCGATTGAATCAAAACCATCAAAAATTATGTATGATAAGCCAATATACATAGGAGTTGCTGTTTTAGAATTATCTAAATGGTTAATGTATGAATTTTATTATAATTTTCTATTACTTAAAAGTCCTTCTTAGAAAATAATTTATATGGATACAGATTCATTTATTTTATCTTCAGAGGAAGACTTTTACGAAACTATAAAAGAAAATCCTGAACGATTTGATACCTCAAATTATAAACTAGAAAACCAATTTAATATAGTTCAAGCTAATAATAGGGAACCTGGCAAAATGAAGGATGAACATGCAGGTAGGGTTATGACTTCTTTTGCTGGACTTAAGGCTAAGGCATACTCTTGTTTAGTTGATAAGGAAGACAACGAAAACGAATGAATACAAAAAATTAAAGGAGTTAAGAAATCAGTTATTAAAAAACTGAATCATGAAGATTATATAGAATGTATAAAATATAAAAAAACATTTTATGGATCCCAGCGAGTTATTCGAAGTAGGTCGCCCATCCTCTATACTGAAATTATAAATAAAATAAGTCTTAATTATAAGGATGATAAAAGATATATTTTACCAGATAATTGTAATACATTGGCTCATGGTCATTATAATATTGAACATATATTAAGTAGTCAAAATTAAACCCGTTATTAAATAAATGTTTATATGTTTATATTATAAGAATAAAAATTTGTAAATAAATAGATAATAAATTAAACTTGTTATTGTTGCGTTTTATTACTTTAGCAGGTCATTTACAGATATCCATGAGTTGTGGCTGGAATCAAAACCGCTCCATTTTACAAGCACTTGATTATTTTTCCTTTTTAGTATTTTCTCTACTAGGAAAACATTTTTGTCTTTCACTTTTTGAAGTTCCTCTTCATAAAATGACCCATTAATAGGTGAACCCATATAATATTGTATTTCATATGTTACGGGGTATGTAGACTTGACTTTTAAAACTTTAAAAATTTCTGTGGTCCAATTAAGTTCGTATCCCTTCTTAATGCTCCCTTGTATTTACTTATTCTAACAAAATCACCTACTAAAAATTTATGTTTTGGAAATATTTTTGGTATATTATGTACCGATTTTAAAATAAACTCTTCATTTTTCGTGCAGACATCTATAGGCTTCATTTTAATTGTTCGGTGATATGAATTATTGTATTGATTTACGAGATAATTGATGTTATGAATCCACTTATATTACCCTGCATACTAAACATTTTCCACATACGATTTTTTAATGTTCTATTGAAGCGTTCACATATAGAAGCCTTGAGATGCGTATAAGTATGATAATGATTTATATCAAATTTATCCATTAATTTCCTAAAAGTGGAATTAAAAAATTCTTTCCCTTGATCTGACTGAATATTCTTGGGTGTACTTTTACTCCTTTTAAAAACACATTTCATTGCCTCTGCTACATCCAGGGCAGACTTTGACTTAACTGCCTATGCATACGGCGTATGCATACTTTGAGAACGTGTCAATAACGGTCAGTAAATATCTAAAACCCTTATTTTCTTTCGAAAATGGTATCAACTTGTTGTTTGCTCATCTTAAGGTGATTATTTATTTTTTTAATCAAGTATTTATCAACAAACATTATCGATATAGATATCGGAAGAAGTTTAACTCAACTACCCAATTTTTTTACGAATTGTAGAATACACAAGAAAAAACTTCCACTTCGATGTTCATTAAATAATTTATTTAAACTGTTTGTATTCTTAGAAAACACCAATTATGAAATATATAGTAATGGTGACACATGTGTTTAAAATTTAGTAAAAAGAAATTCATGGTCCTATCAGGTTGTCTCTTATTATGGATTCTTTTAAGAGATTTTTTGGAAATGATCCCCGTAAAAATGGATACACGCAACTTATTTATTGTAATTATTGCGGATCTGATACTCATTTCGAGAAGAACTGCTCCAAGAAACTCGATCAAGAGAATATTAATAAAACCTAGTATAACTTAAAAACATTATATAAGCAATTAGTAATAATATAATATATTAAAATTAATTCCGAATAAAAAAATTCAATAGATCGAATTATTTGGTGTTATGCAGAGGAGAGTGCCAAGCCCAATTTCGAACAGAATGAATATTTCAAAGGAGTCCCTGAAACAGTTGAAAATGAAACGAATGAACCAATTCTTTTAATATTGGATAACTTGATAATGGGAGCCTTTAATAAAAATGCGTGTGAGCTGTTTACAAAAGGATCACACCATAGGAATTTATCAGTAATAGTGGTAACTCAGAACATATTTCATAAATCTTCGCACACCAGAGATATTTCACAAAATACCAAATACATTGTTGCTTTCAAAAATCCTCGTGATAAGCTTCAATTTCAATGTTTAGCAAGACAAATTTACCCAGAAAACCCCACGGAGCTATTTAGAATATATAAAGAAGTAACGGAGCAACCTCACGGATATTTACTTATTGATCTCACTCAGGGCATTAACGATCTCTTAAGATTTAGATCTGACATTTTTAATTCAGAATATTCTGTGTGCTATTCAAATGAAAATGGTTTACAAAAAGAGCCTAAATCGCTTGAAAGCGAACAAACATTTATTGTATGTGCTCAAAAAGGCTGACAATAGACTACGTAAGGCAATTAAAGCAATAGTAATAGTGACCTGGTAAAAACAATAGTAGAGATTGTATTGAACACATTACAGGGAAACCATAAAGTTACTAAATCCCATCTTAATGCTCTAAAAAAGTATAAAAATGCATTGCGCTACCTTTCGTGCCCAAAGCGTACATTAAACTCTAAGAGAAAAGTCCTTATTCAAAAAGGGGGGATTTCTACCGATTCTAATAACTTCATTGCTTTCTGGAATTTTTGGAAAACTATTAAAAAATGATTAAGAATAAACATAATTTAAGAAAAGTAATTTTAATGCATCCTAACAGCTATCAGAAATTGATAAACAATGATAGAGGAAATGAATTAATAAGTATAAAATTTTTACCAATATTAAATAATAACAAAATAAGTAATTTCGATAAATGGACCAAAATTCGTCAAGAACTAAGTTACTATCAAAATAAAAAACGTAATAAATCATGGAATTTTCAAAATGAACAAAAAGCGAATCCTATTACAACCAAAACAATTGAATCTCAAACCACTGATTGGATTGATATAAAACCCAGCACATCAAAATCAACATCAAAGTACGATCACTCACGTCCGGAAAATTTTGAGTTTCCCGATTTACCACCTAAAAGTGATAATGAGGATTTTAGTTCAAATAAAAAAGAAAATGTTGTTTCAGATAAACGAAAAGTGAGTGATACCTCTTTTTTAGATAGTAAAACAGATAAAAAGAAAATAGGATTAGAGAAACCAGTGCTCAAAGCGAAGCTTAATGAACGACAACGCAAATTCAACGCAAAACTACAAAAATTGAAAACGGAAACTTTACCTTATCAAAATTTTAAATATGTAACAGGACGTGAAAGGTTTATGCGATCGGTTAGAACAAAAAATCCAGTACAAACTGGTCAAAATAAATTAAATTGGATTTCGTATTATTAACTTCCATAAATATCAAATATGGGTTATTTAAATGAGATTTTTATCACATTGTTAAGTAATGACTCAATGAATGTATTTCCTGACAACGTAAAGTGTGCATTTACAAACATTGTTAACATTCCAGAAGACATGAACGATGATTGGGAAGTCGGTATTTCAGACATATATTTGAATAATTACATTAAATATACACCTAACCAAGATAAAAATGTCGTTGAAGAAACCGAGTTTGTTAGTCTTGTAAATGCTGAAACATTTAGGTATAAAAATGTATCCGTTCAAACGAATATTCCTGAAAATGGATTGATTTTTATTTACACTGACATAATAAAACCAAGGTCAGTAGGTAGTAAAAGACCGCGATGTCTTCGTGTAATGCATTATAATGGAAAGGAATGAAATATTCAATTTAAAAATATTGAATATTACCCTTTGGACATATGGTCGCCAAATGAAATCTCAATACTCATTACTGATTCCAATGGATATAAGGTACCATTTGAAACTTCAGCTGTTCCGATTTTTGTTACTCTTCACTTTAGAAGAAGAAGAAGGTCAGGACTATAAATAATGCATAACAAAATATTATTTATTTAGAACCAAAATAGTCATCATGGTGAAATCTTATCAGGATTATTATGTATATCAGTGTGAATTTGTGAGAAAGCCTTTAAGAAATATAATTCAAGAACAAAGTAAAACTGCTTTACAAAATCTATCAAATAAAGCAATTGATAAAATTACTCGTTTTCAAAGTGGAAGTGGAAAAAAAGGCTAGGTAATAGGAAAAAACGACTTCATTATACATCTAAACGACCACGTAAACATACCCAAACGCAACATAAAAAAAAATCAACAAGAAAATTAAATATTAAAGATATTTTTTCTAAAGCAAAATGAGTACGCATATCAAATGTATGAAAAGTGAATTAGATTTGTTTGCGGCACACCCCACGCAAAGTCCTATTCTAAGAAGTAAAGAAGTGTCATACAACCCTATTGCTTCTTTGGACGGTGCCTCTTCAATCGAATTTGTTTGCTTGGGAAATGGTGAAACGTATCGAGATTTATCCAGTGTTTATTTACGACTTGTTGTGCAACTTAAAAAAAATGATAACAACAGCATTGAAGGAAATGCTGTTGGTGTTGTAAACAATATTCATTCAATATTTAGAAGTTCGTCAGTTTATTTAAATAATATACTGGTATCGCAAAGTGATAATAATTATCACTATAGAGCGTATTTGCAAACAATTTTAAACTATGGGAGTGACGCTTCTGAAAGTCACTTGGCCTCCCAAGGTTATTTTCCCAATTTTGGAAGAATAACAGCAGGGAAATATGTTTATCCGGACTCGAATGAAACCCTTAAAAATATGTTTCAAAATAGTAACAAGGTTGAGTTATTCGGAAAAGTTCATGGAGATATTTTCAATCAAACCAAACTGCTTGTCAACAATGTCGATTTAAGAATAAATTTCAATATTGAAAAAACAGCGTTTTATTTAATGGAAACTGGTACTGAATCAAATTGAAAGATACTTGAAGCACAACTTTTTATGAACCACAGTTAACAGTTAACCCAAGCATTTTATTGGCTCATCATCATGTTTTACAAACAAAAAATGCTCTGTACCCATTCAGCAAGGTTGAAGTCAAGTCATTTACAATATATCCGGGCAACAATACACTGTCGATAGATAGACAACGCAGTTATTGGTCAAATACCAAATATTCTGGCCTTTTGTATGGTTAAGAACCGCTCATACTCAGGAAACCGAGGCTTAGACCCATTTCAATTTGAACATTTTAAAATTCAACGCTTTAATCTATTGGTTAACGGAGTTCAAGTTCCTTCCCAGGTTCTGGAGTTCGATTACTCGAACGCTGAAAAGGTTCAGAGCTCAAGAGGTTATAATATGCTTTTTAGATCATGTGAAATTAAACATTACGATCGTGGACTACAAATTACCAAGGAAATGTTTGATTCAAACAGTTTTATATTAGCCTTTGACTTAACTGCTGATCAATCAAATTCAACTATATGTTCAAATTTAATCTCTCAAGGTACTATAAGAATCGAAGGAAGATTTTCGGAACCACTTGCTGAAGCAGTTACTTGCTTGGTATACTGTGAATACGATTCAATGACTGATATTGATAAGCATAGAAATATTCGTACGCTCTTTTAAAATGAATACTTTACAAATTGAACATTTTCTTTCTAAGCATTCAAAGACGAAATCTATTTTTAAAGGAGTTTTTCCTTCTGATAGTTTACCAAAAACTATTTTAAAGTATCCCGCACTAATAATTGCGAATACCGACACTTCAGATCAACCTGGAACTCATTGGATTGCATTTTATTTTATAGTCGTAGGTCAGCAGAATTTTTCGATTCATATGGTCAATATCCCCAGAAAAAAAGAATTTTTAAAATTTTTAAAGTCTAACGCTTATAAATTTTGTTTTAATAAGCAACAACTGCAGGAATACTTTTGTAACACTGGCGGACATTGTTGTATGCTGTTCGGTCTTTTTAAAAGTAAAAAGAAAACACTAAATTTTTTTTAAAGAAAATTCAAGAAAAACGATTTTTCATTTAATGATAAATTAATAATAAAAATGTTTAAGAACCATTTTAAAAAATAAAAAACATATATATATTTAAGTAAAATTAATTCGTTTTATTTATGGTTTTGGAGCAATACGTTTGTTTAACTTATAATATTTAATCATTAGGCTAAGGGCTTCCTCTTTCAGTGCAGGCAGCATATGACACTGACATGTGTCTGGTCCAGATGAGGCATCATCGTCGCTCCAGGGACAAAGTTCATAATGGAATCCAAACTTCGAATGGATCAACTCTTTTTCCTCTAAATCCTCCAAAGTAGCTTTTAGGAACTCCATCCTTTGTAGGTGTTGCTCGAAAAGCATGCCTTCAAATTGCATCAAGAATAGTTCTATCTGTTGAGCGTACATTTTTAAGGAAAACTATTTCTTTTTGAGACTGATTTAAGACTGTTGCTGGATTTAAAAACTCAGCTCTTTATTTTAAAGAATCTTATTTACTTTACTTATTTACTGATAAAAATTCAATTTGAGCACAACTAAATCTGTTCAGATCTTTTCCTTTATATACCATATGAGTTATTCCATTCTCATTTAATTTCCTAAATGGTGTCTTTGTAGAAAATTTGTTCACA
The DNA here is from genome assembly GCF_025231255.1 of Drosophila biarmipes. Classification (NCBI taxonomy): domain Eukaryota; kingdom Metazoa; phylum Arthropoda; class Insecta; order Diptera; family Drosophilidae; genus Drosophila; species Drosophila biarmipes. The sequence continues at coordinate 324,496 of NW_026114530.1, forward strand.
TAACTTTTAGGTAGAAATATCCAAACATCTTTATCGTCCTTATCAGTTAAATACAGAGCTATTTTAGTTCCATATGGTGTCTTTTTCAGCTTACATCCAGTGATCTTATACGCAAATCCAATACATAGATTTTCAATTTTTGTGTAGCCAATCACAGGCTTCACGTCATTTAAGGTCTCTAAGAAGTCCTATCAAATTCAACAAAATAAGGTGATAAAGTATTTACTTTTAATTTATATGCATACCATTTTTGATCAGCGTAAGATTGGATTCGTCGTGCACTAGTACCTAACTGTTGTATACTAATTCTTTAACCAGAAATTACGTCGTCTTTTATACCATTCAAAAACTATACATTTCTATCAATTCATGTGGAGTAAATGAGATAACAATATGTCTTCAATTTATGTACCAAAATACTTATTCAAACTATGTAATACTTGAGAATAAAGTCAGAAATACATATCAGTATGTCTATCTCTTTTTCTATTTATATAAATCTTCCAATAGCGTTAAAATAAAGTTAGTATATATATCGTAAGAATTGTCCCTCAAATGCTATATAAGATACAGTTTTTATAGAAAAGTCAGTTTATTTTTAAAAACATCGAAATGGTGAAGTACCATTGCGAGTTGTGTTCAGAAACAAAATCCTTTACTACTCGCAGCGGCCTAAAAGCGCATACATTAAAAATACACAACTTCGCCTATCAGAAATCTAAATCCTCCTTTTATTATTGTTATTTCTGTCCTAAAGTACGGAAAATTTGGTTGCGATACGATTTTAATATGCATCGTCTATTGGTTCACAACGCAGAGCTAAAAAGTTTTTGTAAGGCAAAGAAAAATTGTAATAAATAAAAAACAATTATAAGCCCTCAATTTTAAAATAGTTTTTACTTTATTTTTCTTTATGCATGGTGTATTTATAATTAAAAAGTTAAGAATCTAGGTCAAATAAAACATCTAGTAATGCGTCGTCATCTCCATCATCCAGCAAAGTTAAATAATGGTTAGTCGGTGACGGTTGAGGTCCCATAAGTTTTTCAAAGATGTGGTCGTCGTTAGGAAAAACCTCATCTTCTGGCCTGGATAGGTCGTCGTCCAATTGAAATTCCTGTGCACACTGAAATACATCTTCACCTTCTTCGTGTGTGATAAGGGACTCCAAGAAAGCCTGCGTTGTAGTCCCCAATGGAAACTGGCTCCACTCAAGAGACTCCAATCCTGGGTCCCTATTTTGGGTTGACGATGAAGCCGGTTGAAATACGCTTTGCAGAAGGCGATCAACCGAATCTTCTCCTTCGGAAACCTGCACAAGTTCCAGATCCGAGTTTTCGATTATTTCAAGATCAGAATCTTGCGTGGGTGGTAATTCCAGGTTGTCAACCTCAACCTCGTTTTCCGAATCGATAAATTCTACGGTTAGATCCATAGATCCATACTGAGGCATTTGAAGAACTGATCCTGAGCAATTTGAGTGGTGTCATTTTTATAGTCCAGAATGTTCACTTAACAGGCTGACATCTACAGGGAGTGCATACAGGCATGTTGTACTCCTAGAACCAATCCGATTGGTTCTCGAACATAAGGAGAAGCCCAATACCCCAGTAGAATAGATATTAGAAGGAAAACGAACACAAGGATTGATAACAAGTTACCGGGGGTGAACGTGGTATAGAAGGGGTCTGGATGTAGGTAAATATCGAAGGTGTGCAACTTCGACATAGGTTAAGGAAAGGCTATCTCTGTGTAAGCAAGATATGAATAAATGATCAGTTAAAGTCGGGCCAGCATTGGCATAAGATGTCGCGATGCAACCATTCGAATTTCCTAAGCCTTAAGCTAAGAGTAGCTATTAAAAGCGGTTGCGGAGGTTTTTTAGGCGGTTTTAAATGTATTTTGTATGAGTTGTTTTTAATTGCAAGCGTATACTCATCCCAGAATCAGTGTGTTTGGTATTCCACGGAACCCTCCCTTTTTATTGCATTTCAAATATTGTGACACCTCGTTATCTTCTGAGAATGTGCAGGAGAAAGTGAACGTGCGTACCCACGAACCCGAATCTCACCCCCTACCCTCGAGTCCTTGCTCATGACTGCTTGTACGCGAAGGTGTGAAATTTTAATTTTGTGAGTTTTTTTCAAAATGTGCAGTTTTTATTTAGAACGTATACGCTTGCAATTAAAAACAACTCATACAAAATACATTTAAAACCGCCTAAAAACCTCCGCAACCGCTTTTAATAGCTACTTGTAGTCAACGCTAGAGTGACAAACTACACCCACTCCCAATACATACCTGTCGCTGACGGGATCGTACTGGTGTGGGACCAGAGACATGTTTTGTGGCACTTAAGCAATTTAAGGAAATTCTCATGATAAACGAAACTGCTAAGTTTTCCAATTTATTCCCAAAGTCGCACAAGCGAAAATTGCTAGAGGTCGACACTGCCTATTAATAGGCAAACGCAGGATAGAATGAATAAGCTCACATATACTGTTATTAAAATTATTTAAGCAAAACAAATCGATATAGTTGACACTTCACACTTATAAGATGTTCTTTTGGCCAGAAATGTAATATTAATAACCGAGATTGAAAATGGAATGCCAATATTATAAACACGGCAATTTTTTACCACGATACTTTTAAGTCTGTCTTAGTAGTTTATAGATGGGCCGTCTGGATCGTATTTCTGGATAATAAGAGCGCGTAAAGGCAGAAAGTCTGTTCTTATAAGAGGGAGGTCCATAAGGACAACCTCAAAAATAACCCTTTTTCATTTTTCTATTGCTTAACACACACTCTTAACTTTCATATATTTGCCGTAGTTTTAACATTTTGTTTTCTTACAGGATCGCAGGGATTGTATTAATAACGTTAACTGTAGTCAACGCTAGAGTGACAAACTACACCCACGCCCAATACATGTCTGTCGCTGACGTGATCGTAATGGTGTGGGACCAGAGACATGTTTTGTGGCACTCAAGCAATTTAAGGAAATTAGCAATGATAAACGAAACTGCTAAGTTTTCCGATTTATTCCCAAAGTCGCACAAGCGAAAATTGCCAGAGGTCGACACTGCCCATTAATGGGCAAACGCAGGATAGAATGAATAAGCTCACATATACTGTTATTAAAATTATTTAAGCAAAACAAAACGATATAGTTGACACTTCACACTTATACGATGTTCTTTTGGCCAGAAATGGAATATTAATAACCGAGATTGAAAATGGAATGCCAATATTATAAACACGGCAATTTTTTACCACGATACTTTTAAGTCTGTCTTAGTAGTTTATAGATGGGCCGTCTGGATCGTATTTCTGGATAATAAGAGCGCGTAAAGGCAGACATGGGAAAGTCTGGTCTTATAAGAGGGAGGTCCATAAGGACAACCTCAAAAATAACCCTTTTTCATTATTCTATTGCTTAACACACACTCTAAACTTTCATATATTTGCCGTAGTTTTAATTAATTATGCTTAGTAGGGCAATAAATTAGGTCATGGTGACAGGTGAGGGGGTAATTAAAGTTAATGGGTGCGTGACGAGTCACGTTAATTAGGGTGATAAGCTGACAGGTGGCCGTTACTAAGATTTAAAAAATGGGTTAAAACGGGGGGAGTGATCGTTAATTAGGGTGATAAGTGGACAGGTGTCAGTTACTAAAATTTATAAATGTGTTAAAACGAGGGGAGGGTTCCTAACTAAGCGGTTGATCAAATGGCGTGGAGTTACTGGGGAGTGACGGGTGGTCGTTACTAAGATTTAGAAAATGGGTTAAAACGAGGGGAGTGATCGTTAATAAGGCTGATAAGTTGACACGTGTCCATTACTAAGATTTGGAAAATAGGACGGATTGTATATAGAGGTTAATGAGAAGGTTCACGAGATGAAACGGGAGTTGAGTAGCAAGCTACTATTTTAGTGGATCAGGGGTTGTTTCAAAAGTGAAAGGATCAGTGACCATTTAATTAGCATAAGCACTAGAAAATCTCACAGGCTGTTTAGGTCGCGGAGTGTTTATGACACGGGGTGTTTACGTCACTTTGGTCGCTTAGTTAATATAACTAAGAACACCCATGAACACTGGCCCCTTTGCTTGAGACTGAAAACATATTTGGAAAGAAATAGCTGAAATCAAACATCCACCCCCAAACAAAATGAATATATAAATTTGTATTAGTATTAGCATTTGTATTAGTATTTTTATACCCGTTACTTGTATAGTAAAAGGGTGCCTAGTGCCTACAGTTTTTATGATAGAAACAAAATTTTAGCTGAAAAAAATGTGCCACGCCTACTTTAACGCCCATAAAACACCTACTGAAATAGCCGGTAGGTTTCGCCCTAAAATATCGCTTTGCTGCCTGTATATCTCCATTCCCCTTTTGCTCCCTTAAGCTGAGTAAGTGAGTGATTGTTTGACTTAAATTTTTTTAATTCTTTGAGGACTTCGGAAATATAATTGCAAACCTTGTTGTTTTTGGTAGACATTTTGATCGTCGTTTAGTTGTTTTGTTGTTTTTAATGTTTTGTTGTTCTTTTGATTGTTGTTTAAATATTTTTTGATGTTTTGTTGTTTTGATGTTTGGTTGATGTTGCTGCTGCTGCTGATATTATTGATCTAGTGGACTTTCAAATCGAACTGAAGTTCCACCCTAGGTACTGATCACATTCGCTTTTCACCACCATCCCTTCTCACACAATCATCCCTGTTTGTCAAGTTTGACAAATGCTAAGTTTTCTAGAAACCGAGAAACCTTCAAAAACCTGGCCGGTAGGTAGAGATCACATTTACACTCTTCATAGTGGGATCATGATTTCTTTCACCAACATCCCTTCTCACATAATCATCCCTGTTTGTCAAGTTTTAGTTGGACAAATGCTAATTTTGTTAGAAACCTGGTTTCTGGTCACTAATCAATCTCACGCCTCTTAATAATGAGAATCACGATTTCTTCTATTACCAATCCTTCCTCCCCCATCAACTATTCTCGATACTGGTCAGCAACCAATGAAAACGTTACAACCTTATTTGTATTTTATAGAAACTTGATTTATGTATATAATCTTACCCCAAAGTTGTATTTAAAGTTGAAGCTCGTTTAAATCAAAATAGTCTACTCAAGTTTCTTGAAGTGAACTACTGCGATTACTAGTTTTGAAAAACAGTAAGGTGATCTTATCAACGTCTGTATCTTAATTTGTAAAAATATTTAAATAACAATTGCAAATTAACTACATTACAAACTGTGTGAAGAGACTTTAAAAACAATCTTAAAATTTATTATACGACAAACTCTTTTAAAAAGCGGTTGTTGGTTAGAAATAGATAAGATTTTGTTGTGTGGACTGTATTAATTTTTATTCTTGCCAGTTTCGAAGCCTATTTGATACTAAGTTGAATGTCACCAAGAGACGCCATAGCAGCATTGCCAGAGGCGAAAAAAGATATGTATATAGATATATGGCGGTTTTCTTTTACATAGATTGAATATATAGGATAGTGATGGCATTATGCGCCTAAAGATGAGAAGTTATTAAAGACTGCAACCGTTCACGAACAGTTGTATTTAGACAAATTGTGTTTAAAAGACGTACACGGTATTTCGAATTACCTTTCTATCGACGTATAGCACAAGCCTGTAGCTTCTGAGTGTTTTACATAATCTTAAATTCCCAGGACCTTTAAATGGAGTTTCGATTCGCGCAAAACAAGGTCAATGCTCATGCAGTGAAGGATGCTCTGAATAGGTAAATGTGTCAATTTTTGTTGATTAATAACTTTAAAACGGCTATTTGTACAAGAATGTGTCGTATGTCGAAAGTTAAGGAAACGCAAGGGCTATAACCGTTTTCGAAAAATAAAAAGATGCTAAAAAGAAGGCTAAATAAAAAAAAAGTTGACCATAATTTTTAAACGGTGGTACTTAGACAAATCGTATGCAAAAGGCGTACATAGTATTTCAAAATACCTTTTTAAGTATGTATAGCATAAGCCTATAGCTTCATTACATCACATAATGGGTATACAAAATTTAGCTATTTATAGCTGTTTTCTTGCCAAGCTAGCTAGTTTTTTCAAAAGTGGAAGAACTAATTTTTCTTATATTGAGCTGTTTAACATCGTCTAGAATTTTCAGGATTCTAAAATAACGTTTTGGTACAAACTGGCAAACAATATAAAATTTTTAATTTGAGAGGACCCCGAAAATCTTTTTTTGAACGGAGTATCCGATTTTGATGATCAACTTCTTTAGGTTTGGCGATACCTTTCGATTGATGTATCACTCGAAACAATCGGATGATTGCTTTAGATTTTCATTCATTTTTTTGTGTATATATGGTAGTTGCCTTCGCACACCCTTTTGGTGTGCTTCGTCAATACGTGTACTGCCGTCCACATTGATAGTGACAACTCTAATTCGGAATGAAATTAAGAAAAGACTACACAACTCAGCAACAGACAAATAAATATGTTCAGACCCGCATGTACATAAAACATTAAACAAAACACAAGGGGAGTTAAATTGGGTTAGTATATATAAACATTTAATTTTATTAATTCATTTGTCTCTCTCTTTCTCATTTCATTTGAATATGTTTATCTTTTAGGGTCAAGTATTGATTTTTCAAATTTAAATTCTAGTTCTAATTATTGTTTTAATTCAAGTGACTTTGTTGAAAAGTATCACCAAAAAAAATGATGTTAACTTAAGCAATATTAATAATAAATAATAATAATTATAATTTATATTGTTCAACTTGGTTTAGTAATCAAATAAAAGTTTCTATTGTTAAATCTAAAATTGTTTCTGTTTTTTTTTGGGATCGGGGGTAATGCATTTAAATACATATACATATGACATTATTCTCATTTGAATTGTATAAAAATCGTTCTGTAGTTTTGTGGCACCTTGGAAATTTAATTAATGCTCGTGCACATAATTTTTTACGACCACTTTAATTAATATTACTATTCTGTGGAGGTTCCCAATCACTAACTATCTTAATGTCAACCCGATTCTCGATATTTTCGAGGTAAACACTCGACCATTGTTTACTATTATATTAATTATTTAGAAATTAAAAAAAAATCTTTTTCAAATGAATTTTTAGCTTTTTAGCAATATAGGGTGTTAAGGTCTATATATGTTTTGAGCCATGGCAATTATTTTTTTTTTGCTTGTTCGCTATTAGTGGAAGTCAACCACTCAAGCCTTTGATAATGTTATAATTTTTTTTTTATTTGGTGCAGCAGTGCACCAAACCACCCCGAAATCCAAATTATACATATCAATATCAGTTTTAACTGTAACTCAATTTGTGTGGTTTTTAGCTTTGCCTGCCAAGATAAGTCTGTTGTTGTATAAAAATAAGCTGGGTCAAGAGAATAAATTTTCATGTAAGTTAAATGGAAATTTGCAAAAACGTCAATTAATAATAATACATCAGTTTTTAAATAAATCTCTAGATATTCCTTTAGAGACTTACAGGAAATTGTGTCCAAACTTTAACAGCATGATTGCCTGATGATAATCCTCTTGAAAACATTGCTTTTCTGATTATAAAATTGGTATCTTGATGGTAAAAAAGTTTCATGTAGTCTATGCTCTGAATCAAAATATTCATATGGGAATACACATTCTTTCCGCATTTCCGCCTAAATCATTTTCACAATTAAAATGTGATTTTACTGATTTAAGTTGTTCATCTTCTAATTTTGATGTTAGGGCATATAGACTAGATAACATAAATCTAAATGTGTCTAGAAAGCTAATCTCAAAACTGTTTCCACATTGCTCCTTGTTTGTAGGAATAACTTTATTTTCTCCAGATATAAGTGATAAACAAGTGACCATCATACTTATAAAAATTATCGAAGAAAACTGGGATAAGATTAGACGTTTTAATTATATTTATAATTACATATGTATAAAATGTGTTGCACCCCTGTATCTACCTGTATAAAGGCTATGATATCGAACCATATCAAACGCTGAAACCTTTTCACAAATATGACAATTGACGGCATACTCAAAATCAAATTCGTCCTCTGGATTTATTACTATGGGAACAACTTTACTCAAATATTTTGTATGTATAGTTTTTAACAAGTGAAATAACAAAATGTATACCTGAATTACCCCCCGTTTCCATTAAAAATTTATTTAAACTAGAATCATATGCACACTTTATAAAGTATGCGTATGATATTGGTACATGTTCATTTAAATTAAATAGCTTAGGACTTACATTAATATTTTTACGACCAAGTATTGTGAAATTAAATTATACTGACCAATGCAGTTATTGGGCTTCGAACGGAAGCTGATGTTTACTTTAAGTTTGATTATTTCGGTTGGGGAACCAAGAGCGGACCTCAAAGCCAAAGACATAGGCAAGGGTAAAGACAAAGGCAAAGGCAAATGCGAAGATCGCTGAGATTGAAATTGGAAAATTGTTTATAAATGCCATAAGAGGCCTGGTTTTACGGGGTGGATAACTCTCCCCCTTTATTATTAATTTCTTTTAAGTGCTCTTTTAGTTTAAAAAAAGGCATTGGTCGTATTTTTTTCGGTGACAATTCCTTCTTAATTTGTATATTCTTGCATAATAATTTCATGGTTTGAATTTTCATTTTTTTAATTTTCATGGTTTGAATTTTCATTTTCTAAAATGTCATGGTTGTTTTTTCTTCTAGTTCAGGCCGTTGTTTTCTGTTCACAAAAATAAAGTTTTTATATTTTATAAAAAGTAAAATATCAAATATACGATAATAACAATTAATAATATAAAAGAAATTGGAATTTTTGTGTTATTAATTTGGAAATATGGATTGAGAATGTCTATATTATCAAGAGTAAGTTCCGAATTATAATATATTCGTTTATGTCATAATAAATAAATTTATGCTGTGCTATGTAGTTTAATATTTTCTTTTTGGTGTTTACATAAGTAATATTATTTATGGTTACTGAGTCATTAAACAAAATTAAATATGAACTTTGCTGTTTGGTATGTCTACTACGTTTGTTCCTGTAACTAAAATGGCACCATCTTGGAGGATATATATTTGTATTAGTTTCTCTTATTTTAGAACAATTAGCTTTTTCGCCATTTAATAGTTTTATAAAACAACTTGTTTCAGAACCTTATTTACAGTAGTTGTTAAAAATTTCCTGTTTAAAATTGGTCATGAAGTAATATTTATTTTTTCAAAAAGCAACTTGATTGTTTATCAATAATTTTCCATCGTGTTGAGCAATAGCTCTTGTTTTATACAGGTCACATTTTCCATTAATGATGGGGTATTTTATATAGATTACAAGTAAATTGTTATTAAATAAAATTTTAAAGGTTGATATATCCATTAAGTCGGTTAATACTACAGATTGTTTTTCGTGATTGTAAATTTCCTTAACTTCTTTTTCATTTAGTATCTATCTTTTTATTAGTATCTAATAAATTTTGAAAATCGGGTATGAGCAACCGCAAACGGTGTTTTCTTAAAATTGTTTCATCATTGAAGACTACATTTTTTAAACTTTCAGTTAGGTATTTTACTTCATTAAATAATTTGGAATTTATTGTGAATTGGTTGTTATTATTTTGTATTAAGTCATCTATTTTATTTTGTACAGTTATGAAATCATTATGATCAGGAGTTCCTGCTATCCATTTCCTTAAAGTTCCTATTTCGTTTATTCCTCTTTTTTGCCTTTTCGGCATTATTTCTGATAATGTTATTTTGATGAGTTCTAAATCCATTGAAATTTCCCATTCTTTATCTGCTTTTGCAGATTTATTTAAAATTCTTGATTCTGTGTTAATTATTTCTTCATAAAAACTTAAATTAGTTACGTGAAATAAGTCTGCGCATGAATCATACGTCAATACGTCTTTGTTGTCCTTAAATAATAAATAATCCTGACTTGTGTAGTCAATTATTTCGGAACTTGTTAAAAGTATTAAGTTCAATATGAGTACCAGGGGAAACATTTCTCTGGATAAAGTAAAATTATATTTTTTAAAATCTATTTAGTTACATATATTTTTTTATTGGTATTTTTATTTTAATTTTTTGTTTTTATTTTATTTAATATTCAATATTTATTATAATTTAATATTATCTTTATGAATAATCCAATTTCTATTGTTGATAATTATTTTGTTAGGCATATACCTGTTTTTTAAATGTGGCTTTAAGCTTATTTATGTTTTTTTTTTTCATAAACAACTTGTCCTGTTTTCATTATGTGTTTCAAACATTTTTGACTGTGTATTTTTTAATAAAAGCGGAACATTTTCGTGCTCAATTTTATTATAAAGAATATCAAACGGTTTTTGGTGTTGTGGAATGAATAGTCTGATTATGTTTTTGAGCGGCTCTAATAACTATTTCAGAATAGTCAATTAAATTGAACTCTTCTTTTATGCAGCGGGCTATTTCTGTTAATATCGAGTGTGCTCTCTCAACTTGTCCGTTTGAAGAACTGTGTCTTGGGTCTGCGTAATGTAAACTTATTCCACACCTCTGTGCATATGATTTAAATTGTGCCGATGTACAACTCGGTTCGTTATCTGTCATAATTACTTTAGCTTGAGGAAATTGTTGAAGTAATTCCATTACTTTGTTTTTAATGTTTAACTTAGTTTGAATTTCTTTTACTACAAGGTATTTGGAATACGCGTCAATACAAGTTAGAACTGTTAAATTTTGTGCGTAATATATATCTATATGTAAATGCTCTCCTTCTTTATTTGGAATTGGGGCTTCCCCGATTGGAATTTTTATTGGGTGCCTGTTATACTTATTTTCGTTACAAATTACACCATTTTTAATATATTCTTTCAATTTTTTAAAACAGTTCGGCCAATAATATAACTTACTGATCTGTTTGTCAATTTCTTTAGTGTGTTTCTTCTATTATTATAGCTTAATCTTCTTCGTTTTCTACGTCTTGTAGAAAGATTCCTGTAAAAAGGAATGTGTTAGTAAAATTATTTTTTAAAGGTAATTGAATATGAAATAAGCCCTCTAAGGTACAATGAATTCCTACCGTAATGTTAGGTGGAAGATACTTTCTTAATATACATATTACATTTTCTGGTGTGTCATATTCAATTAGGTGTCGTGTCTCATATATTGTATACCTCCCCGTTGTTAATATCAGTTGTTGTTTAAACTGGTTTAACGGTTTACGGGTCTTTTGTATTACAGTTTCAAAACTACTTTCTGCTGAATGCTGTATGTTTTGATCTGAATCTGACTGGTATGTTTGTTCTATATCGCTGTTGGTAATATTATTTATCTGAATTCTTGATAAGGCGTCTGCAACTAAATTAGTTGTACCTGGCTTATAAATGGCTTTTGGACTAAAACTTTCTATGAAGGAGTACTAGCGTTCCATTTCGATATTAGGAATTTTATCAGAGATTGCGAAATATAATGGTTGATGATAGGTTTGAATTTTAATTCCAATCACTCCGTATAAGTAATTTATCAGATGTTTTAGAGCCCATACTATGGCTTAAAGTTCTTTCTTATTGGTTGCATAAACTTGTTCTGTAGTAGTCAATGTTTTTGAGATAAAAGTAATTGGTTTACCTTCTTGAGATAATACTGCAACAATTGCGACGTCAGAATCGTCGGTGGTTAGGGTAAATTTTTTATTAAAGTCCGATAGAATCAATTCTACTGGAGCAATGAGATTTTCTTTTAGCTTAGTAGGGCCTAGGAAACTTCATAAGTCACGAATATTTTTTGGAAGTGGATATTTAATAATGGTATCAATTTTTTCTGGGTCTGTCTTGATGACAGTTTAAAAAACTTTGATTTTTCTAAAGATATTTATAATTTTCTACATAATGTTGTTCAATCGAATTTGAGAATATTATAATGTCGTCCATGTAAACAAGGCATGTTTTCCCTACTTGTTCTCTTAGTATGTCGTCCATTGGTCGCTGAAAAATTCTTGGTGCATTTGTTAGTCCGAATGGCATTCTAAAAATTTTTCTCGACTGAATAAATCTGATATTCATTAATATCTGATGAAAGCCTGATTTTAAATCTCTTGTTGAAAAATATCTTGCTTTTCTCAAGTTAGATAAAATTACTGACGGGTCTTGCATTGGGTACCTGTCAGGTATCGCACTTTCATTTAATTTTTTATAGTCAATAACAAGTCTTAATTTACGACTTCCATCTTTATTTTCTCCTTTCTTTGGAACTACCAGAGCTGGTGAATTGTAAGGGCTTCGGCTTGGTCTTATAATTTCTTCTGATAGCATTCTACTGATTTCGCTTTTTACAAAGTCGGTGACAGACAAAGGATACGGGTATTGTTTCCCGTACATTGGCCTATCGTGAATTAGATTTATTTCCCCTTTTATGACTGTTCTAAATGGAATTTGCATATTTATCTTTGAATGCGCATTTTCAATATTGTAAACTATCTTTTCCTTTAGACCTTCCAATTGATCAGTACCTATATTATTTATCTGTTGTTTGTCGAATGACTAAACAACGTCGGTCTTGAAAGTATAACATTTTAAACGATTTTTACTTATTCGATTTTTGATGGTATTTTCTTCGTCGGCACTCTCAGGATTTTCAGTTCGCAAGATTGTTGTGTTTTTATTGACGGATATTTGTACGTCACCGTTCTCAGGATTTTCGAATCCCAAGCTTTTCTCACTATTTTCCACAAATAATGAATCTGTGTTTTCGCTACTTTTATCATCAAAATATTTTTATATAATAAATTCTTTTAACGGAAGAATATTATTTTCTTCAATTAAACTTATTTCATTTTTTTCCTCAATATCATAATATTTTAACTTTTCTGTCTTCCCTTTATATTTTAAGACCCCCTTTTCTGTATTTATTATAGCTCCCATTTTTCTTAATAAATTAAATCCAATTAGAAGATCAAATTATAATCCTTCGATTTCGAAAACATTTGTCTTGTTTCAAATATATTTATATTAATGTAATATTTAATAATAGTAGTAGTAGTTTCTCTTTTATATATTTATTTTATTTTCGAAAATTCCACTTTTTATATAACAAGCAGTGGCTCCTGTATCTATTTTAACTGCTTTTTGGATTTTTTGTGTACCCTATTTAAATAAGGCATTCCCCTGTAGGGGTCTGATCTAAAAAATGATCTTCATTGATATTATTCCATCTTGTTACTTTATTGGCTGGCTGAATCATTGTTCCATCCGATTCCCTTTTTTGAGCTTGAGTTTGCTCTTTATTCTGATTAGTTTATTGTTTTGATAATAATTATTATATATTCCTCGATTATTATTCGCCTGCCAATAATTATTCGCCGACCGATTATTATTAGGTTTATTCTGGAGTTGAATCGATGGATTAACATCCATTGGCTCGACAGCTTGTTGTTTTTGATTATTATTTTGATTATTGTTTTGCCAAAAATTTCCCCTTTTGTGGCCAATTATTATTTTTGTTATAATTCTAATTTTTACCCATTTTATTAGTATTATTATTTTGTCGAACTTGTTCGAATCGCAAGTTGTTTCCCTGATATTTACTGTCATTTTTAAATCCATTAAACCTGTTTGCAAATTGTTTGGTTCTAATTCTTGTACTTTTGCCAAAACGTTGGGCAAATCTGGTGGATTTAATGAGAATAGAGTTTCTGAAATTGATTCATTTAACCCGGTTATAAATATTCTTAGAGCATTGCTCCTTATTGTTTTGTTTGTTTCCTTTGTGATTAAGTTGTCTTTTCGTATGTCAAATGGTTTTGTTTATTAGTAAAGTCATTTTTTCATTAACTTCGTTATAATATTCAGTAACTTTCATTCGTTCCTGCCTGAGGATACTTAGTTCTGACTTTAGAATATGTATTGGTCGTTTATCGTTATATATAAAGTCCAATCTAGATAAAATTGCTTGAAAGTTTAAAACGGTTCCATGATTGGTAAGGGCATCATGAGCAACTCCCCTAATTTTATTTCGTAAAATTGTTAGGGCGATAAAATATTGTTCACTCTGAATTTTACAAAGACTCATTACTGATTCAGCAGCTTCCCTCCAACCTACATATTGTGTTGGTTCCCCTGTGAATTTTGGTGAAGATTTTGCTACATTTATCGCAGTTTATAGGTGGGTCAATTGCTTGTATCTTATAATCCTCCACAGTTTTTGCATCTGTGGCCAACCTTCCTTCTAATCCATCTATTTTCCTGCTTACTTCACTCAATTGAACATTTATTAATCTATTAATTAATTCCACTGTTAGGTTCTCCAGATTGTTGCTTGTTCTTTTTATCAATTTTTTTATATCTTAAATTATTTCTTTTCTTTACCCTGATCTTAATTTATTATTTTTAATTGTATATAATTAAACTTTAATTCCTCACGATAGTGTCCCGAAGGTGTCTTCTTTCTGAGAGGTTGTGGGTTGATCTTCCTTAACAGCGAAAAAATATTCTTCAGCGTAGATTGATGGCCTAAAGAATGCTCTTCTTTTCTTCTTTGGGTTTGCTAGTTTCAGCAAACCCAAAGAAGGTTGTTGTTGATTCATGTTTGTTTTAAAGCCTTTTTACGTTGTTTGTTTTTATTTTGTGTTCTTGTATTTTTGTTGGTCCACCTTTATTTTTTTAAATACACCTTTAAATGGATTATTTCTTGGTTTCCATTTAAATCAATCACTTTCAAAGTGTTGTGTCGTTTGGTGTATTTTTTTTCACTAAAAATGTAGAGTTGTTGGCCGCGCAAGCTCCTTTTTTATTTAACTTAGTTTTCATTAAATAATTTTTTGGAACTTTTTTAACGCGGCCCCATGTTGGGCGCCAGTTAAATTTTGTGATTATATGGTGATTAAAAAAAATACAGAATTTTTCTTTTATATCCTTGGTATTAAACCTTCATTTAAAATACAAATAATACAAGACACTTTTATTTTCTGTGATTTATAAACCGTTCGCGGTCTTCGTCAAAAAAAAAACTGAAGATCCAATCTTAAATATAATCCAAAGAACATCGGCCAGAAGCTTTTCTGGAGCTTCAAGAAGTTTCTTTTTGTTTGAAATAAAAGCTCATGATGAAAATGACGCATTCTATTGTGAAATTCAATTATGCTGACCAATGCAGTTTATTTGGGTTTTGGAATGGGGAACGCGCAATTGATTGGGCTTTGAAGGGAAGCTGATGTTTACTTGAAGTTTGATTTGTTTATTTCGGTTGGGGAACCAAGAGCGGACTTTAAAGCCAAAGACATAGGCAAGGGTAAAGACAAAGGCAAGGCAAATGCGATCTCTGAGATTGAAATTTGAAAATTGTATATAAATGCCATAAGAGGCCTCGTTTCACGGGTTGGATAACTTGTATGTGTATGCGAATAACTTGTATGGTTTGGCAATGTCACAACCTTTACAATATAAAGACTTTAAGTGGATGTCTACCAGAGACATAGAACATTTTGATATTCATAATATTCCAATTCATGGTAAATATGGTTATTTTTTTGAAGTGGACCTTATATATCCGTACCGTTTACATGATCTTCATAATGATCTTCCATTTTGTCCATCAAATTCTCTGCCCTCAAATGAGGATAAGGTCAAAAAATTAATTGTTGACCTGGGAAATAAAAAATGATGTAATACATTATTGGAATTTGCAACAATGTAAACATAATGTTTTAGTAGTAAAAAAATGCATGGAGGAGTACAATTCGTACAAAAGCCTTGGTTGAAAAATTATATTGATCTAAATACTTTCCATAGGCAAAATGCAAAAAATAAATTTGAATAAGATTTTTTTTAAGTTGATGAATAACTCTGATTACGGAATAACGATGGAGGACCCCGAGCGCGGAGTCGATATAAAGCTACTACTTGGCAAGCTCCAGATAGCAACAAGACTGGACGAAAAGCACATTGTGCCAAAACTTTAATTTCAAAATCTAACTTTCATAGTGCAACTAAAATTAATGAAAATTTAATAAATTAAATTTATATGCAATGTAAATGAAAAGATTGTCCGTTCTATTATCGAAATGGAAAATGTATGATTTCCATTATTAATATTTTAAGCCAAAGTTTCAAGAAAAGTTACTATTGACTTATATGGATACTGATTCATTTATCTATACAATAAAAACTGATCATTTTTTTAATGATATTCGTAATGATCTTGAAGACAAATTTGAAACATCGGACATTCAGACGTAAGGATTCAACTCTATAACTTCAAAAGAGTTAATAAAAGAAGTTTAGGTTTTTTTAAAGATGAGCTTAAAGGTAAGGTCTATGTTCAAAGGCTTATTCTTATAGAATAGATCAAGTTGAATCTTCACACAATAAAGCAAAGGGAGTGAGTTCACGAAATCTTACAATTGAACACTATAAAATCGTTTTAATGACTGGCACCCCACTTTATGGCAATAGATCAAAATGATCAAAAGCACACAAAATAACTACAGTTTAAGTTAATAAAAAAGTTCTTTTTGGCAAAGATAACAAAAGAAAACATAATTTTATCAAGACACAATTTTTAAAGGTAAGTAATGAAGGTCATGGTATGACATCAATAAAACATTATAGACTAACTGATTTAAATCTATTTAGTAGTATATATTTTTTATTGATATTTTTATTTTAATTTTTTGTTTTGATTTTATTTAATATTCAATATTTATTAGAATTTAATATTATCTTTGTGAATAATCCTATTTCTATTGTTGATAATTATTTTGTAAAGCATATTTTCCTTAACTACCTGTTTTTTATATCTGGTTTTAAGCTTATTTCGTTCCCCAGGTTTTTTTCTAAACAACGTGTCCTGTTTTCGTTATGTGTTTCAAACATTTTTGACTGTGTATTTTTTAATAAAAGGGGAACATTTTCGTGCTCAATTTTATTATAAAGAATATCAAACGGTTCTAATCCTTCGATTTCGTAAAACATTTGTCTTGTTTCAAATATATTTATATTAATGTAATATTTAATAATAGTAGTAGTAGTTTCTCTTTTATATATTTATTTTATTTTCGAAAATTCCACTTTTTATATAACAAGCAGTGGCTCCTGTATCTATTAAAATCTTTAACTGCTTTTTGGATTTTTTGTGTACCCTATTTAAATAAGGCATTCCCCTGTAGGGGTCTGATCTAAAAAATGATCTTCATTGATATTATTCCATCTTGTTACTTTATTGGCTGGCTGAATCATTGTTCCATCCGATTCCCTTTTTTGAGCTTGAGTTTGCTCTTTATTCTGATTAGTTTATTGTTTTGATAATAATTATTATATATTCCTCGATTATTATTCGCCTGCCAATAATTATTCGCCGACCGATTATTATTAGGTTTATTCTGGAGTTGAATCGATGGATTAACATCCATTGGCTCGACAGCTTGTTGTTTTTGATTATTATTTTGATTATTGTTTTGCCAAAAATTTCCCCTTTTGTGGCCAATTATTATTTTTGTTATAATTCTAATTTTTACCCATTTTATTAGTATTATTATTTTGTCGAACTTGTTCGAATTGCAAGTTGTTTCCCTGATATTTACTGTCATTTTTAAATCCATTAAACCTGTTTGCAAATTGTTTGGTTCTAATTCTTGTACTTTTGCCAAAACGTTGGGCAAATCTGGTGGATTTAATGAGAATAGAGTTTCTGAAATTGATTCATTTAACCCGGTTATAAATATTCTTAGAGCATTGCTCCTTATTGTTTTGTTTGTTTCCTTTGTGATTAAGTTGTCTTTTCGTATGTCAAATGGTTTTGTTTATTAGTAAAGTCATTTTTTCATTAACTTCGTTATAATATTCAGTAACTTTCATTCGTTCCTGCCTGAGGATACTTAGTTCTGACTTTAGAATATGTATTGGTCGTTTATCGTTATATATAAAGTCCAATCTAGATAAAATTGCTTGAAAGTTTAAAACGGTTCCATGATTGGTAAGGGCATCATGAGCAACTCCCCTAATTTTATTTCGTAAAATTGTTAGGGCGATAAAATATTGTTCACTCTGAATTTTACAAAGACTCATTACTGATTCAGCAGCTTCCCTCCAACCTACATATTGTGTTGGTTCCCCTGTGAATTTTGGTGAAGATTTTGCTACATTTATCGCAGTTTATAGGTGGGTCAATTGCTTGTATCTTATAATCCTCCACAGTTTTTGCATCTGTGGCCAACCTTCCTTCTAATCCATCTATTTTCCTACTTACTTCACTCAATTGAACATTTATTAATCTGTTAATTAATTCCTCTGTTAGGTTGTCGGCTGAGGCTACACTACCTGCAGAAAATTTTGGTGCTGAACCTCTGGTTTTCATTTTTAAATTTAATTCACCAAAGCTATTTATTAAATTCTCCAGATTGTTGCTTGTTCTTTTTATCAATTTTTTTATATCTTAAATTATTTCTTTTCGTTACCCTGATCTTAATTTATTATTTTTAATTGTATATAATTAAACTTTAATTCCTCACGATAGTGTCCCGAAGGTGTCTTCTTTCTGAGAGGTTGTGGGTTGATCTTCCTTAACAGCGAAAAAATATTCTTCAGCGTAGATTGATGGCCTAAAGAATGCTCTTCTTTTCTTCTTTGGGTTTGCTAGTTTCAGCAAACCCAAAGAAGGTTGTTGTTGATTCATGTTTTTTTTAAAGCCTTTTTACGTTGTTTGTTTTTATTTTGTGTTCTTGTATTTTTTGTTTAATAATTTGGTCCACCTTTATTTTTTTAAATACACCTTTAAATGGATTATTTCTTGGTTTCCATTTAAATCAATCACTGTCAAAGTGTTGTGTCGTTTGGTGTATTTTTTTTCACTAAAAATGTAGAGTTGTTGGCCGCGCAAGCTCCTTTTTTATTTAACTTAGTTTTCATTAAATAATTTTTTGGAACTTTTTTAACGCGGCCCCATGTTGGGCGCCAGTTAAATTTTGTGATTATATGGTGATTAAAAAAAATACAGAATTTTTCTTTTATATCCTTGGTATTAAACCTTCATTTAAAATACAAATAATACAAGACACTTTTATTTTCTGTGATTTATAAACCGTTCGCGGTCTTCGTCAAAAAAAAAACTGAAGATCCAATCTTAAATATAATCCAAAGAACATCGGCCAGAAGCTTTTCTGGAGCTTCAAGAAGTTTCTTTTTGTTTGAAATAAAAGCTCATGATGAAAATGACGCATTCTATTGTGAAATTCAATTATGCTGACCAATGCAGTTTATTTGGGTTTTGGAATGGGGAACGCGCAATTGATTGGGCTTTGAAGGGAAGCTGATGTTTACTTGAAGTTTGATTTGTTTATTTCGGTTGGGGAACCAAGAGCGGACTTTAAAGCCAAAGACATAGGCAAGGGTAAAGACAAAGGCAAGGCAAATGCGATCTCTGAGATTGAAATTTGAAAATTGTATATAAATGCCATAAGAGGCCTCGTTTCACGGGTTGGATAACTTGTATGTGTATGCGAATAACTTGTATGGTTTGGCAATGTCACAACCTTTACAATATAAAGACTTTAAGTGGATGTCTACCAGAGACATAGAACATTTTGATATTCATAATATTCCAATTCATGGTAAATATGGTTATTTTTTTGAAGTGGACCTTATATATCCGTACCGTTTACATGATCTTCATAATGATCTTCCATTTTGTCCATCAAATTCTCTGCCCTCAAATGAGGATAAGGTCAAAAAATTAATTGTTGACCTGGGAAATAAAAAATGATGTAATACATTATTGGAATTTGCAACAATGTAAACATAATGTTTTAGTAGTAAAAAAATGCATGGAGGAGTACAATTCGTACAAAAGCCTTGGTTGAAAAATTATATTGATCTAAATACTTTCCATAGGCAAAATGCAAAAAATAAATTTGAATAAGATTTTTTTTAAGTTGATGAATAACTCTGATTACGGAATAACGATGGAGGACCCCGAGCGCGGAGTCGATATAAAGCTTGTTAGTACTTGGCAAGCTCCAGATAGCAACAAGACTGGACGAAAAGCACATTGTGCCAAAACTTTAATTTCAAAATCTAACTTTCATAGTGCAACTAAAATTAATGAAAATTTAATAAATCAAATTTATATGCAATGTAAATGAAAAGATTGTCCGTTCTATTATCGAAATGGAAAATGTATGATTTCCATTATTAATATTTTAAGCCAAAGTTTCAAGAAAAGTTACTATTGACTTATATGGATACTGATTCATTTATCTATACAATAAAAACTGATCATTTTTTTTAATGATATTCGTAATGATCTTGAAGACAAATTTGAAACATCGGACATTCAGACGTAAGGATTCAACTCTATAACTTCAAAAGAGTTAATAAAAGAAGTTTAGGTTTTTTTAAAGATGAGCTTAAAGGTAAGGTCTATGTTCAAAAGCTTATTCTTATAGAATAGATCAAGTTGAATCTTCACACAATAAAGCAAAGGGAGTGAGTTCACGAAATCTTACAATTGAACACTATAAAATCGTTTTAATGACTGGCACCCCACTTTATGGCAATAGATCAAAATGATCAAGAGCACATAAAATAACTACAGTTTAAGTTAATAAAAAAGTTCTTTTTGGCAAAGATAACAAAAGAAAACATAATTTTATCAAGACACAATTTTTAAAGGTAAGTAATGAAGGTCATGGTATGACATCAATAAAACATTATAGACTAACTGATTTAAATCTATTTAGTAGTATATATTTTTTATTGATATTTTTATTTTAATTTTTTGTTTTGATTTTATTTAATATTCAATATTTATTAGAATTTAATATTATCTTTGTGAATAATCCTATTTCTATTGTTGATAATTATTTTGTAAAGCATATTTTCCTCAACTACCTGTTTTTTATATCTGGTTTTAAGCTTATTTCGTTCCCCAGGTTTTTTTTTCTAAACAACGTGTCCTGTTTTCGTTATGTGTTTCAAACATTTTTTACTGTGTATTTTTTAATAAAAGGGGAACATTTTCGTGCTCAATTTTATTATAAAGAATATCAAACGGTTCTAATCCTTCGATTTCGTAAAACATTTGTCTTGTTTCAAATATATTTATATTAATGTAATATTTAATAATAGTAGTAGTAGTTTCTCTTTTATATATTTATTTTATTTTCGAAAATTCCACTTTTTATATAACAAGCAGTGGCTCCTGTATCTATTAAAATCTTTAACTGCTTTTTGGATTTTTTGTGTACCCTATTTAAATAAGGCATTCCCCTGTAGGGGTCTGATCTAAAAAATGATCTTCATTGATATTATTCCATCTTGTTACTTTATTGGCTGGCTGAATCATTGTTCCATCCGATTCCCTTTTTTGAGCTTGAGTTTGCTCTTTATTCTGATTAGTTTATTGTTTTGATAATAATTATTATATATTCCTCGATTATTATTCGCCTGCCAATAATTATTCGCCGACCGATTATTATTAGGTTTATTCTGGAGTTGAATCGATGGATTAACATCCATTGGCTCGACAGCTTGTTGTTTTTGATTATTATTTTGATTATTGTTTTGCCAAAAATTTCCCCTTTTGTGGCCAATTATTATTTTTGTTATAATTCTAATTTTTACCCATTTTATTAGTATTATTATTTTGTCGAACTTGTTCGAATCGCAAGTTGTTTCCCTGATATTTACTGTCATTTTTAAATGCATTAAACCTGTTTGCAAATTGTTTGGTTCTAATTCTTGTACTTTTGCCAAAACGTTGTGCAAATCTGGTGGATTTAATGAGAATAGAGTTTCTGAAATTGATTCATTTAACCCGGTTATAAATATTCTTAGAGCATTGCTCCTTATTGTTTTGTTTGTTTCCTTTGTGATTAAGTTGTCTTTTCGTATGTCAAATGGTTTTGTTTATTAGTAAAGTCATTTTTTCATTAACTTCGTTATAATATTCAGTAACTTTCATTCGTTCCTGCCTGAGGATACTTAGTTCTGACTTTAGAATATGTATTGGTCGTTTATCGTTATATATAAAGTCCAATCTAGATAAAATTGCTTGAAAGTTTAAAACGGTTCCATGATTGGTAAGGGCATCATGAGCAACTCCCCTAATTTTATTTCGTAAAATTGTTAGGGCGATAAAATATTGTTCACTCTGAATTTTACAAAGACTCATTACTGATTCAGGAGCTTCCCTCCAACCTACATATTGTGTTGGTTCCCCTGTGAATTTTGGTGAAGATTTTGCTACATTTATCGCATTTTATAGGTGGGTCAATTGCTTGTATCTTATAATCCTCCACAGTTTTTGCATCTGTGGCTAACCTTCCTTCTAATCCATCTATTTTCCTACTTACTTCACTCAATTGAACATTTATTAATCTATTAATTAATTCCTCTGTTAGGTTGTCGGCTGAGGCTACACTACCTGCAGAAAATTTTGGTGCTGAACCTCTGGTTTTCATTTTTGAATTTAATTCACCAAAGCTATTTATTAAATTCTCCAGATTGTTGCTTGTTCTTTTTATCAATTTTTTTATATCTTAAAATATTTCTTTTCTTTACCCTGACCTTAATTTATTATATTTAATTGTATATAATTAAACTTTAATTCCTCACGATAGTGTCCCGAAGGTGTCTTCTTTCTGAGAGGTTGTGGGTTGATCTTCCTTAACAGCGAAAAAATATTCTTCAGCGTAGATTGATGGCCTAAAGAATGCTCTTCTTTTCTTCTTTGGGTTTGCTAGTTTCAGCAAACCCAAAGAAGGTTGTTGTTGATTCATGTTTGTTTTAAAGCCTTTTTACGTTGTTTGTTTTTATTTTGTGTTCTTGTATTTTTTGTTTAATAATTTGGTCCACCTTTATTTTTTTAAATACACCTTTAAATGGATTATTTCTTGGTTTCCATTTAAATCAATCACTGTCAAAGTGTTGTGTCGTTTGGTGTATTTTTTTTCACTAAAAATGTAGAGTTGTTGGCCGCGCAAGCTCCTTTTTTATTTAACTTAGTTTTCATTAAATAATTTTTTGGAACTTTTTTAACGCGGCCCCATGTTGGGCGCCAGTTAAATTTTGTGATTATATGGTGATTAAAAAAAATACAGAATTTTTCTTTTATATCCTTGGTATTAAACCTTCATTTAAAATACAAATAATACAAGACACTTTTATTTTCTGTGATTTATAAACCGTTCGCGGTCTTCGTCAAAAAAAACTGAAGATCCAATCTTAAATATAATCCAAAGAACATCGGCCAGAAGCTTTTCTGGAGCTTCAAGAAGTTTCTTTTTGTTTGAAATAAAAGCTCATGATGAAAATGACGCATTCTATTGTGAAATTCAATTATGCTGACCAATGCAGTTTATTTGGGTTTTGGAATGGGGAACGCGCAATTGATTGGGCTTTGAAGGGAAGCTGATGTTTACTTGAGTTTGATTTGTTTATTTCGGTTGGGGAACCAAGAGCGGACTTTAAAGCCAAAGACATAGGCAAGGGTAAAGACAAAGGCAAGGCAAATGCGATCTCTGAGATTGAAATTTGAAAATTGTATATAAATGCCATAAGAGGCCTCGTTTCACGGGTTGAATAACTTGTATGTGTATGCGAATAACTTGTATGGTTTGGCAATGTCACAACCTTTACAATATAAAGACTTTAAGTGGATGTCTACCAGAGACATAGAACATTTTGATATTCATAATATTCCAATTCATGGTAAATATGGTTATTTTTTTGAAGTGGACCTTATATATCCGTACCGTTTACATGATCTTCATAATGATCTTCCATTTTGTCCATCAAATTCTCTGCCCTCAAATGAGGATAAGGTCAAAAAATTAATTGTTGACCTGGGAAATAAAAAATGATGTAATACATTATTGGAATTTGCAACAATGTAAACATAATGTTTTAGTAGTAAAAAAATGCATGGAGGAGTACAATTCGTACAAAAGCCTTGGTTGAAAAATTATATTGATCTAAATACTAAAAACTGATCATTTTTTTTAATGATATTCGTAATGATCTTGAAGACAAATTTGAAACATCGGACATTCAGACGTAAGGATTCAACTCTATAACTTCAAAAGAGTTAATAAAAGAAGTTTAGGTTTTTTTAAAGATGAGCTTAAAGGTAAGGTCTATGTTCAAAAGCTTATTCTTATAGAATAGATCAAGTTGAATCTTCACACAATAAAGCAAAGGGAGTGAGTTCACGAAATCTTACAATTGAACACTATAAAATCGTTTTAATGACTGGCACCCCACTTTATGGCAATAGATCAAAATGATCAAGAGCACATAAAATAACTACAGTTTAAGTTAATAAAAAAGTTCTTTTTGGCAAAGATAACAAAAGAAAACATAATTTTATCAAGACACAATTTTTAAAGGTAAGTAATGAAGGTCATGGTATGACATCAATAAAACATTATAGACTAACTGATTTAAATCTATTTAGTAGTATATATTTTTTATTGATATTTTTATTTTAATTTTTTGTTTTGATTTTATTTAATATTCAATATTTATTAGAATTTAATATTATCTTTGTGAATAATCCTATTTCTATTGTTGATAATTATTTTGTAAAGCATATTTTCCTTAACTACCTGTTTTTTATATCTGGTTTTAAGCTTATTTCGTTCCCCAGGTTTTTTTTCTAAACAACGTGTCCTGTTTTCGTTATGTGTTTCAAACATTTTTGACTGTGTATTTTTTAATAAAAGGGGAACATTTTCGTGCTCAATTTTATTATAAAGAATATCAAACGGTTTTTGGTGTTGTGGAATGAATAGTCTGATTATGTTTTTGAGCGGCTCTAATAACTATTTCAGAATAGTCAATTAAATTGAACTCTTCTTTTATGCAGCGGGCTATTTCTGTTAATATCGAGTGTGCTCTCTCAACTTGTCCGTTTGAAGAACTGTGTCTTGGGTCTGCGTAATGTAAACTTATTCCACACCTCTGTGCATATGATTTAAATTGTGCCGATGTACAACTCGGTTCGTTATCTGTCATAATAACTTTAGCTTGAGGAAATTGTTGAAGTAATTCCATTACTTTGTTTTTAATGTTTAACTTAGTTTGAATTTCTTTTACTACAAGGTATTTGGAATACGCGTCAATACAAGTTAGAACTGTTAAATTTTGTGCGTAATATATATCTATATGTAAATGCTCTCCTTCTTTATTTGGAATTGGGGCTTCCCCGATTGGAATTTTTATTGGGTGCCTGTTATACTTATTTTCGTTACAAATTACACCATTTTTAATATATTCTTTCAATTTTTTAAAACAGTTCGGCCAATAATATAACTTACTGATCTGTTTGTCAATTTCTTTAGTGTGTTTCTTCTATTATTATAGCTTAATCTTCTTCGTTTTCTACGTCTTGTAGAAAGATTCCTGTAAAAAGGAATGTGTTAGTAAAATTATTTTTTAAAGGTAATTGAATATGAAATAAGACCTCTAAGGTACAATGAATTCCTACCGTAATGTTAGGTGGAAGATACTTTCTTAATATAGATATTACATTTTCTGGTGTGTCATATTCAATTAGGTGTCGTGTCTCATATATTGTATACCTCCCCGTTGTTAATATCAGTTGTTGTTTAAACTGGTTTAACGGTTTACGGGTCTTTTGTATTACAGTTTCAAAACTACTTTCTGCTGAATGCTGTATGTTTTGATCTGAATCTGACTGGTATGTTTGTTCTATATCGCTGTTGGTAATATTATTTATCTGAATTCTTGATAAGGCGTCTGCAACTAAATTAGTTGTACCTGGCTTATAAATGGCTTTTGGACTAAAACTTTCTATGAAGGAGTACTAGCGTTCCATTTCGATATTAGGAATTTTATCAGAGATTGCGAAATATAATGGTTGATGATAGGTTTGAATTTTAATTCCAATCACTCCGTATAAGTAATTTATCAGATGTTTTAGATCCCATACTATGGCTTAAAGTTCTTTCTTATTGGTTGCATAAACTTGTTCTGTAGTAGTCAATGTTTTTGAGATAAAAGTAATTGGTTTACCTTCTTGAGATAATACTGCAACAATTGCGACGTCAGAATCGTCGGTGGTTAGGGTAAATTTTTTATTAAAGTCCGATAGAATCAATTCTACTGGAGCAATGAGATTTTCTTTTAGCTTAGTAGGGCCTAGGAAACTTCATAGGTCACGAATATTTTTTGGAAGTGGATATTTAATAATGGTATCAATTTTTTCTGGGTCTGTCTTAATGACAGTTTAAAAAACTTTGATTTTTCTAAAGATATTTATAATTTTCTACATAATGTTGTTCAATCGAATTTGAGAATATTATAATGTCGTCCATGTAAACAAGGCATGTTTTCCCTACTTGTTCTCTTAGTATGTCGTCCATTGGTCGCTGAAAAATTCTTGGTGCATTTGTTAGTCCGAATGGCATTCTAAAAATTTTTCTCGACTGAATAAATCTGATATTCATTAATATCTGATGAAAGCCTGATTTTAAATCTCTTGTTGAAAAATATCTTGCTTTTCTCAAGTTAGATAAAATTACTGACGGGTCTTGCATTGGGTACCTGTCAGGTATCGCACTTTCATTTAATTTTTTATAGTCAATAACAAGTCTTAATTTACGACTTCCATCTTTATTTTCTCCTTTCTTTGGAACTACCAGAGCTGGTGAATCGTAAGGGCTTCGGCTTGGTCTTATAATTTCTTCTGATAGCATTCTACTGATTTCGCTTTTTACAAAGTCGGTGACAGACAAAGGATACGGGTATTGTTTCCCGTACATTGGCCTATCTTGAATTAGATTTATTTCCCCTTTTATGACTGTTCTAAATGGAATTTGCATATTTATCTTTGAATGCGCATTTTCAATATTGTAAACTATCTTTTCCTTTAGACCTTCCAATTGATCAGTACCTATATTATTTATCTGTTGTTTGTCGAATGACTAAACAACGTCGGTCTTGAAAGTATAACATTTTAAACGATTTTTACTTATTCGATTTTTGACGGTATTTTCTTCGTCGGCACTCTCAGGATTTTCAGTTCGCAAGATTGTTGTGTTTTTATTGACGGATATTTGTACGTCACCGTTCTCAGGATTTTCGAATCCCAAGCTTTTCTCACTATTTTCCACAAATAATGAATCTGTGTTTTCGCTACTTTTATCATCAAAATATTTTTATATAATAAATTCTTTTAACGGAAGAATATTATTTTCTTCAATTAAACTTATTTCATTTTTTTCCTCAATATCATAATATTTTAACTTTTCTATCTTCCCTTTATATTTTAAGACCCCCTTTTCTGTATTTATTATAGCTTCCATTTTTCTTAATAAATTAAATCCAATTAGAAGATCAAATTCTAATCCTTCGATTTCGAAAACATTTGTCTTGTTTCAAATATATTTATATTAATGTAATATTTAATAATAGTAGTAGTAGTTTCTCTTTTATATATTTATTTTATTTTCGAAAATTCCACTTTTTATATAACAAGCAGTGGCTCCTGTATCTATTTTAACTGCTTTTTGCATTTTTTGTGTACCCTATTTAAATAAGGCATTCCCCTGTAGGGGTCTGATCTAAAAAATGATCTTCATTGATATTATTCCATCTTGTTACTTTATTGGCTGGCTGAATCATTGTTCCATCCGATTCCCTTTTTTGAGCTTGAGTTTGCTCTTTATTCTGATTAGTTTATTGTTTTGATAATAATTATTATATATTCCTCGATTATTATTCGCCTGCCAATAATTATTCGCCGACCGATTATTATTAGGTTTATTCTGGAGTTGAATCGATGGATTAACATCCATTGGCTCGACAGCTTGTTGTTTTTGATTATTATTTTGATTATTGTTTTGCCAAAAATTTCCCCTTTTGTGGCCAATTATTATTTTTGTTATAATTCTAATTTTTACCCATTTTATTAGTATTATTATTTTGTCGAACTTGTTCGAATCGCAAGTTGTTTCCCTGATATTTACTGTCATTTTTAAATCCATTAAACCTGTTTGCAAATTGTACTTTGCAA
This sequence comes from Drosophila biarmipes, assembly GCF_025231255.1. Taxonomy (NCBI): domain Eukaryota; kingdom Metazoa; phylum Arthropoda; class Insecta; order Diptera; family Drosophilidae; genus Drosophila; species Drosophila biarmipes. Next base: position 352,518 of record NW_026114530.1, read on the forward strand.
TTGTACTTGTACTTTTGCCAAAACGTTGGGCAAATCTGGTGGATTTAATGAGAATAGAGTTTCTGAAATTGATTCATTTAACCCGGTTATAAATATTCTTAGAGCATTGCTCCTTATTGTTTTGTTTGTTTCCTTTGTGATTAAGTTGTCTTTTCGTATGTCAAATGGTTTTGTTTATTAGTAAAGTCATTTTTTCATTAACTTCGTTATAATATTCAGTAACTTTCATTCGTTCCTGCCTGAGGATACTTAGTTCTGACTTTAGAATATGTATTGGTCGTTTATCGTTATATATAAAGTCCAATCTAGATAAAATTGCTTGAAAGTTTAAAACGGTTCCATGATTGGTAAGGGCATCATGAGCAACTCCCCTAATTTTATTTCGTAAAATTGTTAGGGCGATAAAATATTGTTCACTCTGAATTTTTCAAAGACTCATTACTGATTCAGCAGCTTCCCTCCAACCTACATATTGTGTTGGTTCCCCTGTGAATTTTGGTGAAGATTTTGCTACATTTATCGCATTTTATAGGTGGGTCAATTGCTTGTATCTTATAATCCTCCACAGTTTTTGCATCTGTGGCCAACCTTCCTTCTAATCCATCTATTTTCCTGCTTACTTCACTCAATTGAACATTTATTAATCTATTAATTAATTCCACTGTTAGGTTCTCCAGATTGTTGCTTGTTCTTTTTATCAATTTTTTTATATCTTAAATTATTTCTTTTCTTTACCCTGATCTTAATTTATTATTTTTAATTGTATATAATTAAACTTTAATTCCTCACGATAGTGTCCCGAAGGTGTCTTCTTTCTGAGAGGTTGTGGGTTGATCTTCCTTAACAGCGAAAAAATATTCTTCAGCGTAGATTGATGGCCTAAAGAATGCTCTTCTTTTCTTCTTTGGGTTTGCTAGTTTCAGCAAACCCAAAGAAGGTTGTTGTTGATTCATGTTTGTTTTAAAGCCTTTTTACGTTGTTTGTTTTTATTTTGTGTTCTTGTATTTTTTGTTTAATAATTTGGTCCACCTTTATTTTTTTAAGTACACCTTTAAATGGATTATTTCTTGGTTTCCATTTAAATCAATCACTGTCAAAGTGTTGTGTCGTTTGGTGTATTTTTTTTCACTAAAAATGTAGAGTTGTTGGCCGCGCAAGCTCCTTTTTTATTTAACTTAGTTTTCATTAAATAATTTTTTGGAACTTTTTTAACGCGGCCCCATGTTGGGCGCCAGTTAAATTTTGTGATTATATGGTGATTAAAAAGAATACAGAATTTTTCTTTTATATCCTTGGTATTAAACCTTCATTTAAAATACAAATAATACAAGACACTTTTATTTTCTGTGATTTATAAACCGTTCGCGGTCTTCGTCAAAAAAAAACTGAAGATCCAATCTTAAATATAATCCAAAGAACATCGGCCAGAAGCTTTTCTGGAGCTTCAAGAAGTTTCTTTTTGTTTGAAATAAAAGCTCATGATGAAAATGACGCATTCTATTGTGAAATTCAATTATGCTGACCAATGCAGTTTATTTGGGTTTTGGAATGGGGAACGCGCAATTGATTGGGCTTTGAAGGGAAGCTGATGTTTACTTGAAGTTTGATTTGTTTATTTCGGTTGGGGAACCAAGAGCGGACTTTAAAGCCAAAGACATAGGCAAGGGTAAAGACAAAGGCAAGGCAAATGCGATCTCTGAGATTGAAATTTGAAAATTGTATATAAATGCCATAAGAGGCCTCGTTTCACGGGTTGGATAACTTGTATGTGTATGCGAATAACTTGTATGGCTTGGCAATGTCACAACCTTTACAATATAAAGACTTTAAGTGGATGTCTACCAGAGACATAGAACATTTTGATATTCATAATATTCCAATTCATGGTAAATATGGTTATTTTTTTGAAGTGGACCTTATATATCCGTACCGTTTACATGATCTTCATAATGATCTTCCATTTTGTCCATCAAATTCTCTGCCCTCAAATGAGGATAAGGTCAAAAAATTAATTGTTGACCTGGGAAATAAAAAATGATGTAATACATTATTGGAATTTGCAACAATGTAAACATAATGTTTTAGTAGTAAAAAAATGCATGGAGGCGTACAATTCGTACAAAAGCCTTGGTTGAAAAATTATATTGATCTAAATACTTTCCATAGGCAAAATGCAAAAAATAAATTTGAATAAGATTTTTTTTAAGTTGATGAATAACTCTAATTACGGAATAACGATGGAGGACCCCGAGCGCGGAGTCGATATAAAGCTTGTTAGTACTTGGCAAGCTCCAGATAGCAACAAGACTGGACGAAAAGCACATTGTGCCAAAACTTTAATTTCAAAATCTAACTTTCATAGTGCAACTAAAATTAATGAAAATTTAATAAATTAAATTTATATGCAATGTAAATGAAAAGATTGTCCGTTCTATTATCGAAATGGAAAATGTATGATTTCCATTATTAATATTTTAAGCCAAAGTTTCAAGAAAAGTTACTATTGACTTATATGGATACTGATTCATTTATCTATACAATAAAAACTGATCATTTTTTTTAATGATATTCGTAATGATCTTGAAGACAAATTTGAAACATCGGACATTCAGACGTAAGGATTCAACTCTATAACTTCAAAAGAGTTAATAAAAGAAGTTTAGGTTTTTTTAAAGATGAGCTATGAGGTCTATGTTCAAAGGCTTATTCTTATAGAATAGATCAAGTTGAATCTTCACACAATAAAGCAAAGGGAGTGAGTTCACGAAATCTTACAATTGAACACTATAAAATCGTTTTAATGACTGGCACCCCACTTTATGGCAATAGATCAAAATGATCAAGAGCACATAAAATAACTACAGTTTAAGTTAATAAAAAAGTTCTTTTTGGCAAAGATAACAAAAGAAAACATAATTTTATCAAGACACAATTTTTAAAGGTAAGTAATGAAGGTCATGGTATGACATCAATAAAACATTATAGACTAACTGATTTAAATCTATTTAGTAGTATATATTTTTTATTGATATTTTTATTTTAATTTTTTGTTTTGATTTTATTTAATATTCAATATTTATTAGAATTTAATATTATCTTTGTGAATAATCCTATTTCTATTGTTGATAATTATTTTGTAAAGCATATTTTCCTTAACTACCTGTTTTTTATATCTCGTTTTAAGCTTATTTCGTTCCCCAGGTTTTTTTTCTAAACAACGTGTCCTGTTTTCGTTATGTGTTTCAAACATTTTTGACTGTGTATTTTTTAATAAAAGGGGAACATTTTCGTGCTCAATTTTATTATAAAGAATATCAAACGGTTCTAATCCTTCGATTTCGTAAAACATTTGTCTTGTTTCAAATATATTTATATTAATGTAATATTTAATAATAGTAGTAGTAGTTTCTCTTTTATATATTTAATTTATTTTCGAAAATTCCACTTTTTATATAACAAGCAGTGGCTCCTGTATCTATTAAAATCTTTAACTGCCTTTTGGATTTTTTGTGTACCCTATTTAAATAAGGCATTCCCCTGTAGGGGTCTGATCTAAAAAATGATCTTCATTGATATTATTCCATCTTGTTACTTTATTGGCTGGCTGAATCATTGTTCCATCCGATTCCCTTTTTTGAGCTTGAGTTTGCTCTTTATTCTGATTAGTTTATTGTTTTGATAATAATTATTATATATTCCTCGATTATTATTCGCCTGCCAATAATTATTCGCCGACCGATTATTATTAGGTTTATTCTGGAGTTGAATCGATGGATTAACATCCATTGGCTCGACAGCTTGTTGTTTTTGATTATTATTTTGATTATTGTTTTGCCAAAAATTTCCCCTTTTGTGGCCAATTATTATTTTTGTTATAATTCTAATTTTTACCCATTTTATTAGTATTATTATTTTGTCGAACTTGTTCGAATCGCAAGTTGTTTCCCTGATATTTACTGTCATTTTTAAATGCATTAAACCTGTTTGCAAATTGTTTGGTTCTAATTCTTGTACTTTTGCCAAAACGTTGTGCAAATCTGGTGGATTTAATGAGAATAGAGTTTCTGAAATTGATTCATTTAACCCGGTTATAAATATTCTTAGAGCATTGCTCCTTATTGTTTTGTTTGTTTCCTTTGTGATTAAGTTGTCTTTTCGTATGTCAAATGGTTTTGTTTATTAGTAAAGTCATTTTTTCATTAACTTCGTTATAATATTCAGTAACTTTCATTCGTTCCTGCCTGAGGATACTTAGTTCTGACTTTAGAATATGTATTGGTCGTTTATCGTTATATATAAAGTCCAATCTAGATAAAATTGCTTGAAAGTTTAAAACGGTTCCATGATTGGTAAGGGCATCATGAGCAACTCCCCTAATTTTATTTCGTAAAATTGTTAGGGCGATAAAATATTGTTCACTCTGAATTTTACAAAGACTCATTACTGATTCAGCAGCTTCCCTCCAACCTACATATTGTGTTGGTTCCCCTGTGAATTTTGGTGAAGATTTTGCTACATTTATCGCATTTTATATATGCTTGTATCTTATAATCCTCCACAGTTTTTGCATCTGTGGCCAACCTTCCTTCTAATCCATCTATTTTCCTACTTACTTCACTCAATTGAACATTTATTAATCTATTAATTAATTCCTCTGTTAGGTTGTCGGCTGAGGCTACACTACCTGCAGAAAATTTTGGTGCTGAACCTCTGGTTTTCATTTTTAAATTTAATTCACCAAAGCTATTTATTAAATTCTCCAGATTGTTGCTTGTTCTTTTTATCAATTTTTTTTATATCTTAAATTATTTCTTTTCTTTACCCTGATCTTAATTTATTATATTTAATTGTATATAATTAAACTTTAATTCCTCACGATAGTGTCCCGAAGGTGTCTTCTTTCTGAGAGGTTGTGGGTTGATCTTCCTTAACAGCGAAAAAATATTCTTCAGCGTAGATTGATGGCCTAAAGAATGCTCTTCTTTTCTTCTTTGGGTTTGCTAGTTTCAGCAAACCCAAAGAAGGTTGTTGTTGATTCATGTTTGTTTTAAAGCCTTTTTACGTTGTTTGTTTTTATTTTGTGTTCTTGTATTTTTTGTTTAATAATTTGGTCCACCTTTATTTTTTTAAATACACCTTTAAATGGATTATTTCTTGCTTTCCATTTAAATCAATCACTGTCAAAGTGTTGTGTCGTTTGGTGTATTTTTTTCACTAAAAATGTAGAGTTGTTGGCCGCGCAAGCTCCTTTTTTATTTAACTTAGTTTTCATTAAATAATTTTTTGGAACTTTTTTAACGCGGCCCCATGTTGGGCGCCAGTTAAATTTTGTGATTATATGGTGATTAAAAAGAATACAGAATTTTTCTTTTATATCCTTGGTATTAAACCTTCATTTAAAATACAAATAATACAAGACACTTTTATTTTCTGTGATTTATAAACCGTTCGCGGTCTTCGTCAAAAAAAAACTGAAGATCCAATCTTAAATATAATCCAAAGAACATCGGCCAGAAGCTTTTCTGGAGCTTCAAGAAGTTTCTTTTTGTTTGAAATAAAAGCTCATGATGAAAATGACGCATTCTATTGTGAAATTCAATTATGCTGACCAATGCAGTTTATTTGGGTTTTGGAATGGGGAACGCGCAATTGATTGGGCTTTGAAGGGAAGCTGATGTTTACTTGAAGTTTGATTTGTTTATTTCGGTTGGGGAACCAAGAGCGGACTTTAAAGCCAAAGACATAGGCAAGGGTAAAGACAAAGGCAAGGCAAATGCGATCTCTGAGATTGAAATTTGAAAATTGTATATAAATGCCATAAGAGGCCTCGTTTCACGGGTTGGATAACTTGTATGTGTATGCGAATAACTTGTATGGTTTGGCAATGTCACAACCTTTACCATATAAAGACTTTAAGTGGATGTCTACCAGAGACATAGAACATTTTGATATTCATAATATTCCAATTCATGGTAAATATGGTTATTTTTTTGAAGTGGACCTTATATATCCGTACCGTTTACATGATCTTCATAATGATCTTCCATTTTGTCCATCAAATTCTCTGCCCTCAAATGAGGATAAGGTCAAAAAATTAATTGTTGACCTGGGAAATAAAAAATGATGTAATACATTATTGGAATTTGTAAATGTAAACATAATGTTTTAGTAGTAAAAAAATGCATGGAGGAGTACAATTCGTACAAAAGCCTTGGTTGAAAAATTATATTGATCTAAATACTTTCCATAGGCAAAATGCAAAAAATAAATTTGAATAAGATTTTTTTTAAGTTGATGAATAACTCTAATTACGGAATAACGATGGAGGACCCCGAGCGCGGAGTCGATATAAAGCTTGTTAGTACTTGGCAAGCTCCAGATAGCAACAAGACTGGACGAAAAGCACATTGTGCCAAAACTTTAATTTCAAAATCTAACTTTCATAGTGCAACTAAAATTAATGAAAATTTAATAAATTAAATTTATATGCAATGTAAATGAAAAGATTGTCCGTTCTATTATCGAAATGGAAAATGTATGATTTCCATTATTAATATTTTAAGCCAAAGTTTCAAGAATAGTTACTATTGACTTATATGGATACTGATTCATTTATCTATACAATAAAAACTGATCATTTTTTTTAATGATATTCGTAATGATCTTGAAGACAAATTTGATACATCGGGCATTCAGACGTAAGGATTCAACTCTATAACTTCAAAAGAGTTAATAAAAGAAGTTTAGGTTTTTTTAAAGATGAGCTTAAAGGTAAGGTCTATGTTCAAAGGCTTATTCTTATAGAATAGATCAAGTTGAATCTTCACACAATAAAGCAAAAGGGAGTGAGTTCACGAAATCTTACAATTGAACACTATAAAATCGTTTTAATGACTGGCACCCCACTTTATGGCAATAGATCAAAATGATCAAGAGCACATAAAATAACTACAGTTTAAGTTAATAAAAAAGTTCTTTTTGGCAAAGATAACAAAAGAAAACATAATTTTATCAAGACACAATTTTTAAAGGTAAGTAATGAAGGTCATGGTATGACATCAATAAAACATTATAGACTAACTGATTTAAATCTATTTAGTAGTATATATTTTTTATTGATATTTTTATTTTAATTTTTTGTTTTGATTTTATTTAATATTCAATATTTATTAGAATTTAATATTATCTTTGTGAATAATCCTATTTCTATTGTTGATAATTATTTTGTAAAGCATATTTTCCTTAACTACCTGTTTTTTATATCTGGTTTTAAGCTTATTTCGTTCCCCAGGTTTTTTTTCTAAACAACGTGTCCTGTTTTCGTTATGTGTTTCAAACATTTTTGACTGTGTATTTTTTAATAAAAGGGGAACATTTTCGTGCTCAATTTTATTATAAAGAATATCAAACGGCTTTTGGTTTGTTGTGGAGTGAATAGTCTGATTATATTTTTGAGCGGCTCTAATAACTATTTCGAATAGTCAGTTAAATTGAACTCTTCTTTTATGCAGCGAGCTATTTCTGTTAATGTCAAGTGTGCTCTCTCAACTTGTCCGTTTCAAGAACTGTGTCTTGGGTCTGCGTAATGTAAACTTATTCCACACCTCTGTGCATATGATTTAAATTGTGCCGATGTACAACTCGGTTCGTTATCTGTCATAATTACTTTAGCTTGAGGAAATTGTTGAAGTAATTCCATTACTTTGTTTTCAATGTTTAACTTAGTTTGAATTTCTTTTACTACAAGGTATTTGGAATACGCGTCAATACAAGTTAGAACTGTTAAATTTTGTGCGTAATATATATCTATATGTAAATGCTCTCCTTCTTTATTTGGAATTGGGGCTTCCCCGATTGAAATTTTTATTGGGTGCCTGTTATACTTATTTTCGTTACCAATTACACAATTTTTAATATATTCTTTCAATTTTTTAAAACAGTTCGGCCAATAATATAACCTACTGATCTGTAATTTTCTTTTAGTCCTTTATGAGCTCGACTGTGTGTTTCTTCTATTATAATACCTTTATCTTCTTCGTTTTCCACGTCTTGTAGAAAGATTCTTGTAATAAGGAATGTGTTAGTAAAATTATTTTTTAAAGGTAATTGAATATGAAATAAGTCCTCTAAGGTACAATGAATTCCTACCGTAATGTTGGGTGGAAGATACTCTCTTATGGTGTGTCATATTCAATTAAGTGTCGTGTCCTGCCAAAGATTTCCTGGGAATCATGTATTGTATACCTCCCCGTTGTTAATAACAGTTGTTGTTTAAACTGGTTTAACGGTTTACGGGTCTCTTGTATTACAGTTTCAAAACTACTTTCTGCTGAATGCTGTGTGTTTTGATCTGAATCTGACTGGTATGTTTGTTCTATATCGCTGTTGGTAATATTATTTATCTAAATTAGTTGTACCTGGCTTATAAATGACTTTTGGACTAAAACTTTCTATGAGTACTCCTTCATAGCGTTTCATTTCGATATTAGGATTTTTATCAGAGATTGCGAAATATAATGGTTGATGATAAGTTTGAATTTCAATTTCAATCAATCCGTATAAGTAATTTATCAGATGTTTTAGAGCCCATACTATGGCTTAAAGTTCTTTCTTATTGGTTGCATAAACTTGTTCTGTAGTAGTCAATGTTTTTGAGATAAAAGTAATTGGTTTACCTTCTTGAGATAATACTGCAACAATTGCGACGTCAGAATCGTCGGTGGTTAGGGTAAATTTTTTATTAAAGTCCGATAGAATCAATCCTACTTGAGCAATGAGATTTTTTTTAGCTCGTTAAAAGTTTTAATAGGTGGGTCATCCAGATGAATTAACGTTTTTGTTGTCATTCTTGTTGAAATTTTGCCGTTATGACCTCCTAGATATTTTGTTAGAGGTTTGGCTATTAAGGCGTAATGCCTACGCGTAGGGCCTAGGAAACTTCATAAGTCCCGAATATTTTTTTGAAAGTGGATATTTAATAATGGTATCAATTTTTTCTGGGTCTGTCTTGATGACAGTTTAAAAAACTTTGATTTTTCTAAAGATATTTAGAATTTTTTACATAGTGTTGTTCAATCGTACTTGAGAAAATTATAATGTCGTCCATGTAAACAAGGCATGTTTTCGTCCATTGCACGCTGAAAAATTCTTGGTGCATTTGTTAGTCCGAATGGTATTCTAAGAATTTTTCTCGACATCAGATTCATTCATTAATATCTGATAAATGCCTGATTCTAAATCTGTTGTTGAAAAATATCTTGCTTTTCCCAAGTTAGATAAAATTACTGACGGGTCTTGCATTGGGTACCTGTCAGGTATCGCACTTTCATTTAATTTTTTATAGTCAATAACAAGTCTTAATTTACGACTTCCATCTTTATTTTCTCCTTTCTTTGGAACTACCAGAGCTGGTGAATTGTAAGGGCTTCGGCTTGGTCTTATAATTTCTTCTGATAGCATTCTACTAATTTCGCATTTTACAAAGTCGGTAACAGATAAATGATATGGGTATTGTTTCCCGTACATTGGCCTATCGTGAATTTTCCCTTTTATGACTGTTCTAAATGGAATTTGCATATTTATCTTTGAATGCTCTTTTTCAATATTGTAAACTATCTTTTCCTTTAGTCCTTCTAATTGATCAGTACCTATATTATTTATCTGCTGTTTGTCGGTATTTTCTTAGTCGGCACTCTCAGGATTTTCAGTTCCCAGGATATTTCTACGACGGCGTTCTCAGGATTTTTAATTCCCAAGATTGTTGTGTTTTTATTGACGGATATTTCTACGTCGGCGTTCTCAGGATTTTCGAATCCCAAGCTTTTCTCACTATTTTCCACAAATAATGAATCTGTGTTTTCGCTACTTTTATCATCAAAATATTTTTATATAATAAATTCTTTTACCGGAAGAATATTATTTTCTTCAATTAAACTTATTTCATATTTTTCCTCAATATCATAATATTTTAACTTTTCTGTCTTCCCTTTATATTTTAAGACCCCCTTTTCTGTATTTATTATAGCTCCAATTTTTCTTAATAAATTAAATACAATTAGAAGATCAGATTCTAATCCTTCGATTTCGTAAAACATTTGTCTTGTTTCGAAACAAGTTGAATGGTCCGCCAACACCTACGGCTTAGACCTAGACATTATCCCCCGAGCGATGCCGGAGTTGCTGAAAGGAAGGGCGTTGAAGAGGTTTATCGCCAACAATAAACAATGGAAAACCTGGGCAGAGTTCATTGAGAGCTTCCATCTTTACCTTCTGCCGAGAGATCTCTTCACAAGGCTGTCGGATCAGGTCAGTCAACGAAAGCAGGGTTTCAGTGAGTCATTAAAAGACTACATGATCGACATGCAGACGATGTCGAGGCCACTAAACTATTCGGCGAGAGACACCTTAAAGATCATAAAGGAAAACTGCACCCCAAGCCTAAGGATCTACCTAAGGGCGTACAAAGTGCCGGACACGTTGGTGCTATTAGCCGATGAATACGAAGAACTGGAAAAGGAGCGGGAAGCGTTCGCCCAAGAAAACAAGTTCTCAAAGGCAAAGTCGTCACAACAAACGCAGGTCACTTGCAGAAGATGCGAGGAGACAGATAGCCAGGAGACACGGAGAAATGACCAATTTTCACCGCCGCAACGAGTCCCACGACAGCAGGCAACAGGAGCACCACGAGGAGGCCAATGGTCGCCACCACAGCAGCTACAGATACAACCAGCGAACACGATGTGGAGAATGCGAAACACAACACAGAGGCCGCGGGGAACGACACACATTGCAGATCTCCATGAGGCCTGCCGAAGGTGCGGCTCCAAGCTAACGGGCAAGCTAATCGAGGAGGAGCAGCAGTTGTCCGGAGCGGTGACGATGGGGGGAGGTACGTACAAGGCCACGATCGACACCGGGGCATAAGCGAGCTTTATAAGCAAGGAACTGGCGGAGAACCTGGTTGCCCTCGGGAGGATTACGAGGACACGTCGGCAAGTTAGGTTGGCAGACGGAAGGTGCGGCGGGATCGATGAACAGCTGGAGGATGAGATCGCTCTTGGGTACAAGCGACTAACCATGAGCCTGCTGATACTACCAGGGGTAGTGGATTCATTGGTGTTAGGATGGAACTTTCTAACTCATGCCGGAACCGAGATGAAGTGCGCTGGACACGAGGTGATAATACCGGCCAGGAACCGACACAATGGGTGGCTCGAGGAGAGGCTATCGGTAGCAGTCGTGCAACAGGAAACAGAGTACGACGACACAGCGAAGTTCCTGGAGGCAGAGCTAGCCAGTTTCAAAACCATGACAGGAACGTCAAACATGGCAGAGCATCAAATAACAATGAAGGACGACAAACCAATAAAACAGCGATACTACCCCAAGTTCAAGGGGAGATCAATGCGAAGGTGGACGAGCTACTCCAAATGGGATGCATAGAGCACTCAACCAGCCCATACAGCTCTTCCATCGTGATGGTTAGGAAGAAGACGGGCAAGTGGAGACTGTGCGTCGACTTCAGGCAGATCAACGCCAAATCGATAAAGGATGACTACCCAATGCCTCGAATAAATTATATCCTCGACCAGCTGAGAGAGGCACGGTACATAAGCAGCGTGGACCTGAAGGATGGCTACTGGCAAATCCCGCTGAAAGAAAGCAGCAGGCAGTACACTGCATTTACAGTGCCGGGAAAGGGCTTATTCCAGGGGAGTAATGCCGTTTTGACTCCATTCGGCATGTGCAACCTTCCTGCGGGTGTTGGACCGGGTAATTGTTCCCCAGATGTCGCCGCACGCATTTGCGTACCAGGACGATCGCCAGATGGGCCCTGGAGTTGCAGCAGTATAACTTCGAAATAGCGTACAGGAAGGGACAACTCAATGTGGTGGCAGACGCATTATAATGGCAACCACTACCATTAACACTGCGAAGGATAAAGGAGACATCGGCGGCGGAAGCCTCCGCAGCATGCAGCTGGATTTAGGACATTCGCGGAAAGATTAGGATCCAGCCACAAAAGTACCTGGACTACATAATGGAGGGAGACACCTTGTACAGGAACATTCCACACAGAGCAGGCAGTGAGGATGTCGCGACGTGGAAGATGTGCGTCCCGAAAGCTCTACGAGAAGCGGTGCTGAAAGAGAACCACAACTCACCGACAGCTGGCCATGTAGGAAGCAGAAGGACAATAGCACGTCTGGCAGCCCGGTACTACTGGCCAAGCATGCACCGAGACGCTCGAGCCCACGTAAGAGGGTGCGAGACATGTATCAGATTCTAGCCGAATCAGATGCAGGCAGATGGGAAAATGCTAACGCAGGTGCCAGAGGAACCGTGGGCTACAGTATGCGCAGACTTCGTCGGACCCCTGCCGCGTTCAAAACACGGCAACCAAATGCTGCTGCTCCTGATAGACAGGCTCTCCAAGTGGACAGAAGAAAGCGTTCAGAGAATGCATCATCGCAAGGCTTGGGACAACGGAGTACAGTTCAACAGCAAAATCTTCAAGAGTATCCTGGCCGAGATGGGAACACAGCAACAGTTCACAGCTCCATATACCCCGCAAGAGAACCCGACAGAAAGAGCAAACAGGACCATGAAGTCGATGATAGCGCAATTCACAGGGCAGGATCAGAGAAACTGGGACGAGATATGGCCTGAGATCAAGCTGGCAATAAATACGGCACGCGAACACAAAAAAGAGAGGACACGTGAGAGAGCTGAAACAACAACAAACACAGAACACATGCGAGCAGCCACAATCAGATACGTTAGACAAAGGCAACAATAAAGTGTCAAAGAGTCTCAAAGGATAATACGTACACGAGGAAAAGGGTCCAAGGATAGCTCCAAGGATATCGATATCGTGAGCAGGCACTCTGGGTATCGATAGCCGATTAGTATCGGTGCCCAGTGGGAACAGATGGAGGATCGGCGCGGGAGACTTAAGGTTGCTATGCGGAGGACGACCGGCGCTGTGAAAACGAAACGGTTGAATGCGTCGAGGGATCGTTGAGGGAGCGCCGAGGGAACCGGAACGGGATGCGCCATGACTCAATGGCTAGGATATACAAGGGAACGCCGGAGAGTGGGGGCGCTGATTTTCTTAAATCTTTCCCGAAGTAATGGGGGAATGTGAGGAGTTGAATAACTCCACACAAATCCCAGCAACGGATGGCCGGCCGCTCACCAGGTACGCGGCGAATTTGAGTTGTGGCGGCGCGGCGAAGAGCGATGGGAGAACGAGAGAGTTTGGAGATCGAGGACGGTCAATGTTTTTGAGATAAAAGTAATTGGTTTACCTTCTTGAGATAATACTGCAACAATTGCGACGTCAGAAGCGTCGGTGGTTAGGGTAACTTTTTTATTAAAGTCCGGTAGAATCAATTCTACTTGAGCAATGAGATTTTCTTTTAGCTCGTTAAAAGTTTTATTAGCTGGGTCATCCAGATGAATTAACGTGTTTGTTGTCACTCTTGTTAAAATTTTGCCGTTATGAACTCCTAGATATTTTGTTAGAGGTTTGGCTATTAAGGCGTAATGCCTACGCGTAGGGCCTAGGAAACTTCATAAGTCCCGAATATTTTTTGGAAGTGGATATTTAATAATGGTATCAATTTTTTCTGGGTCTGTCTTGATGACAGTTTAAAAAACTTTGATTTTTCTAAAGATATTTATAATTTTCTACATAATGTTGTTCAATCGTATTTGAGAATATTATACAGTCGTCCATGTAAGCAAGGCATGTTTTCGTCCATTGCTCGCTGAAAAATTCTTGGTGCATTTGTTAGTCCGAATGGCATTCTAAAAATTTTTCTCGACATCAGATTCATTTATTAATATCTGATAAAAGCCTGATTCTAAATCTGTTGTTGAAAAATATCTTGCTTTTCCCAAGTTAGATAAAATTACTGACGGGTCTTGCATTGGGTACCTGTCAGGTATCGCACTTTCATTTAATTTTTTATAGTCAATAACAAGTCTTAATTTACGACTTACATCTTTATTTTCTCCTTTCTTTGGAACTACCAGAGCTGGTGAATTGTAAGGGCTTCGGCTTGGTCTTATAATTTCTTCTGATAGCATTCTACTAATTTCGCATTTTACAAAGTCGGTAACAGATAAATGATACGGGTATTGTTTCCCGTACATTGGCCTATCGTGAATTAGATGTATTTTCCCTTTTATGAATGTTCTAAATGGAATTTGCATATTTATCTTTGAATGCTCTTTTTCAATATTGTAAACTATCTTTTCCTTTAGTCCTTCTAATTGATCAGTACCTATATTATTTATCTGCTGTTTGTCGGTATTTTCTTAGTCGGCACTCTCAGGATTTTCAGTTCCCAGGATATTTCTACGACGGCGTTCTCAGGATTTTTAATTCCCAAGATTGTTGTGTTTTTATTGACGGATATTTCTACGTCGGCGTTCTCAGGATTTTCGAATCCCAAGCTTTTCTCACTATTTTCCACAAATAATGAATCTGTGTTTTCGCTACTTTTATCATCAAAATATTTTTATATAATAAATTCTTTTACCGGAAGAATATTATTTTCTTCAATTAAACTTATTTCATATTTTTCCTCAATATCATAATATTTTAACTTTTCTGTCTTCCCTTTATATTTTAAGACCCCCTTTTCTGTATTTATTATAGCTCCAATTTTTCTTAATAAATTAAATACAATTAGAAGATCAGATTCTAATCCTTCGATTTCGTAAAACATTTGTCTTGTTTCGAAACAAGTTGAATGGTCCGCCAACACCTACGGCTTAGACCTAGACATTATCCCCCGAACGATGCCGGAGTTGCTGAAAGGAAGGGCGTTGAAGAGGTTTATCGCCAACAATAAACAATGGAAAACCTGGGCAGAGTTCATTGAGAGCTTCCATCTTTACCTTCTGCCGAGAGATCTCTTCACAAGGCTGTCGGATCAGGTCAGTCAACGAAAGCAGGGTTTCAGTGAGTCATTAAAAGACTACATGATCGACATGCAGACGATGTCGAGGCCACTAAACTATTCGGCGAGAGACACCTTAAAGATCATAAAGGAAAACTGCACCCCAAGCCTAAGGATCTACCTAAGGGCGTACAAAGTGCCGGACACGTTGGTGCTATTAGCCGATGAATACGAAGAACTGGAAAAGGAGCGGGAAGCGTTCGCCCAAGAAAACAAGTTCTCAAAGGCAAAGTCGTCACAACAAACGCAGGTCACTTGCAGAAGATGCGAGGAGACAGATAGCCAGGAGACACGGAGAAATGACCAATTTTCACCGCCGCAACGAGTCCCACGACAGCAGGCAACAGGAGCACCACGAGGAGGCCAATGGTCGCCACCACAGCAGCTACAGATACAACCAGCGAACACGATGTGGAGAATGCGAAACACAACACAGAGGCCGCGGGGAACGACACACATTGCAGATCTCCATGAGGCCTGCCGAAGGTGCGGCTCCAAGCTAACGGGCAAGCTAATCGAGGAGGAGCAGCAGTTGTCCGGAGCGGTGACGATGGGGGGAGGTACGTACAAGGCCACGATCGACACCGGGGCATAAGCGAGCTTTATAAGCAAGGAACTGGCGGAGAACCTGGTTGCCCTCGGGAGGATTACGAGGACACGTCGGCAAGTTAGGTTGGCAGACGGAAGGTGCGGCGGGATCGATGAACAGCTGGAGGATGAGATCGCTCTTGGGTACAAGCGACTAACCATGAGCCTGCTGATACTACCAGGGGTAGTGGATTCATTGGTGTTAGGATGGAACTTTCTAACTCATGCCGGAACCGAGATGAAGTGCGCTGGACACGAGGTGATAATACCGGCCAGGAACCGACACAATGGGTGGCTCGAGGAGAGGCTATCGGTAGCAGTCGTGCAACAGGAAACAGAGTACGACGACACAGCGAAGTTCCTGGAGGCAGAGCTAGCCAGTTTCAAAACCATGACAGGAACGTCAAACATGGCAGAGCATCAAATAACAATGAAGGACGACAAACCAATAAAACAGCGATACTACCCCAAGTTCAAGGGGAGATCAATGCGAAGGTGGACGAGCTACTCCAAATGGGATGCATAGAGCACTCAACCAGCCCATACAGCTCTTCCATCGTGATGGTTAGGAAGAAGACGGGCAAGTGGAGACTGTGCGTCGACTTCAGGCAGATCAACGCCAAATCGATAAAGGATGACTACCCGATGCCTCGAATAAATTATATCCTCGACCAGCTGAGAGAGGCACGGTACATAAGCAGCGTGGACCTGAAGGATGGCTACTGGCAAATCCCGCTGAAAGAAAGCAGCAGGCAGTACACTGCATTTACAGTGCCGGGAAAGGGCTTATTCTAGGGGAGTAATGCCGTTTTGACTCCATTCGGCGTCTGCAACCTTCCTGCGGGTGTTCGACCGGGTAATTGTTCCCCAGATGTCGCCGCACGCATTTGCGTACCAGGACGATCGCCAAATGGGCCCTGGAGTTGCAGCAGTATAACTTCGAAATAGCGTACAGGAAGGGACAACTCAATGTGGTGGCAGAAGCATTATCAAGGCAACCACTACCAGTAACACTGCGAGGGATAAGGGAGACATCGGCGGCGGAAGCCTCCGCAGCATGCAGCTGGATTTAGGACATTCGCGGAAAGATTAGGATCCAGCCACAAAAGTACCTGGACTACGTAATGGAGGGAGACACCTTGTACAGGAACATTCCACACAGAGCAGGCAGTGAGGATGTCGCGACGTGGAAGATGTGCGTCCCGAAAGCTCTACGAGAAGCGGTGCTGAAAGAGAACCACAACTCACCGACAGCTGGCCATGTAGGAAGCAGAAGGACAATAGCACGTCTGGCAGCCCGGTACTACTGGCCAAGCATGCACCGAGACGCTCGAGCCCACGTAAGAGGGTGCGAGACATGTATCAGATTCTAGCCGAATCAGATGCAGGCAGATGGGAAAATGCTAACGCAGGTGCCAGAGGAACCGTGGGCTACAGTATGCGCAGACTTCGTCGGACCCCTGCCGCGTTCAAAACACGGCAACCAAATGCTGCTGCTCCTGATAGACAGGCTCTCCAAGTGGACAGAAGAAAGCGTTCAGAGAACGCATCATCGCAAGGCTTGGGACAACGGAGTACAGTTCAACAGCAAAATCTTCAAGAGTTTCCTGGCCGAGATGGGAACACAGCAACAGTTCACAGCTCCATATACCCCGCAAGAGAACCCGACAGAAAGAGCAAACAGGACCATGAAGTCGAAAAAAGAGAGGACCATACACGTGAGAGAGCTGAAACAACAACAAACACAGAATACATGCGAGCAGCCACAATCAGATACGTTAGACAAAGGCAACAATAAAGTGTCAAAGAGTCTCAAAGGATAATACGTACACGAGGAAAAGGGTCCAAGGATAGCTCCAAGGATATCGATATCGTGAGCAGGCACTCTGGGTATCGATAGCCGATTAGTATCGGTGCCCAGTGGGAACAGATGGAGGATCGGCGCGGGAGACTTAAGGTTGCTATGCGGAGGACGACCGGCGCTGTGAAAACGAAACGGTTGAATGCGTCGAGGGATCGTCGAGGAGTTGAATAACTCCACACAAATCCCAGCAACGGATGGCCGGCCGCTCACCAGGTACGCGGCGAATTTGAGTTGTGGCGGCGCGGCGAAGAGCGATGGGAGAACGAGAGAGTTTGGAGATCGAGGACGGTCAATGTTTTTGAGATAAAAGTAATAATAAGGTAAACCTTCTTGAGATAATACTGCAACAATTGCGACGTCAGAAGCGTCGGTGGTTAGGGTAAATTTTTTATTAAAGTCCGGTAGAATCAATTCTACTTGAGCAATGAGATTTTCTTTTAGCTCGTTAAAAGTTTTATTAGCTGGGTCATCCAGATGAATTAACGTTTTTGTTGTCATTCTTGTTGAAATTTTGCCGTTATGAACTCCTAGATATTTTGTTAGAGGTTTGGCTATTAAGGCGTAATGCCTACGCGTAGGGCCTAGGAAACTTCATAAGTCCCGAATATTTTTTGGAAGTGGATATTTAATAATGGTATCAATTTTTTCTGGGTCTGTCTTGATGACAGTTTAAAAAACTTTGATTTTTCTAAAGATATTTATAATTTTCTACATAATGTTGTTCAATCGTATTTGAGAATATTATACAGTCGTCCATGTAAGCAAGGCATGTTTTCGTCCATTGCTCGCTGAAAAATTCTTGGTGCATTTGTTAGTCCGAATGGCATTCTAAAAATTTTTCTCGACATCAGATTCATTTATTAATATCTGATAAAAGCCTGATTCTAAATCTGTTGTTGAAAAATATCTTGCTTTTCCCAAGTTAGATAAAATTACTGACGGGTCTTGCATTGGGTACCTGTCAGGTATCGCACTTTCATTTAATTTTTTATAGTCAATAACAAGTCTTAATTTACGACTTACATCTTTATTTTCTCCTTTCTTTGGAACTATCGCATTTTACAAAGTCGGTAACAGATAAATGATACGGGTATTGTTTCCCGTACATTGGCCTATCGTGAATTAGATGTATTTTCCCTTTTATGACTGTTCTAAATGGAATTTGCATATTTATCTTTGAATGCTCTTTTTCAATATTGTAAACTATCTTTTCCTTTAGTCTTTCTAATTGATCAGTACCTATATTATTTATCTGCTGTTTGTCGGTATTTTCTTAGTCGGCACTCTCAGGATTTTCAGTTCCCAGGATATTTCTACGACGGCGTTCTCAGGATTTTTAATTCCCAAGATTGTTGTGTTTTTATTGACGGATATTTCTACGTCGGCGTTCTCAGGATTTTCGAATCCCAAGCTTTTCTCACTATTTTCCACAAATAATGAATCTGTGTTTTCGCTACTTTTATCATCAAAATATTTTTATATAATAAATTCTTTTACCGGAAGAATATTATTTTCTTCAATTAAACTTATTTCATATTTTTCCTCAATATCATAATATTTTAACTTTTCTGTCTTCCCTTTATATTTTAAGACCCCCTTTTCTGTATTTATTATAGCTCCAATTTTTCTTAATAAATTAAATACAATTAGAAGATCAGATTCTAATCCTTCGATTTCGTAAAACATTTGTCTTGTTTCGAAACAAGTTGAATGGTCCGCCAACACCTACGGCTTAGACCTAGACATTATCCCCCGAGCGATGCCGGAGTTGCTGAAAGGAAGGGCGTTGAAGAGGTTTATCGCCAACAATAAACAATGGAAAACCTGGGCAGAGTTCATTGAGAGCTTCCATCTTTACCTTCTGCCGAGAGATCTCTTCACAAGGCTGTCGGATCAGGTCAGTCAACGAAAGCAGGGTTTCAGTGAGTCATTAAAAGACTACATGATCGACATGCAGACGATGTCGAGGCCACTAAACTATTCGGCGAGAGACACCTTAAAGATCATAAAGGAAAACTGCACCCCAAGCCTAAGGATCTTCCTAAGGGCGTACAAAGTGCCGGACACGTTGGTGCTATTAGCCGATGAATACGAAGAACTGGAAAAGGAGCGGGAAGCGTTCGCCCAAGAAAACAAGTTCTCAAAGGCAAAGTCGTCACAACAAACGCAGGTCACTTGCAGAAGATGCGAGGAGACAGATAGCCAGGAGACACGGAGAAATGACCAATTTTCACCGCCGCAACGAGTCCCACGACAGCAGGCAACAGGAGCACCACGAGGAGGCCAATGGTCGCCACCACAGCAGCTACAGATACAACCAGCGAACACGATGTGGAGAATGCGAAACACAACACAGAGGCCGCGGGGAACGACACACATTGCAGATCTCCATGAGGCCTGCCGAAGGTGCGGCTCCAAACTAACGGGCAAGCTAATCGAGGAGGAGCAGCAGTTGTCCGGAGCGGTGACGATGGGGGGAGGTACGTACAAGGCCACGATCGACACCGGGGCATAAGCGAGCTTTATAAGCAAGGAACTGGCGGAGAACCTGGTTGCCCTCGGGAGGATTACGAGGACACGTCGGCAAGTTAGGTTGGCAGACGGAAGGTGCGGCGGGATCGATGAACAGCTGGAGGATGAGATCGCTCTTGGGTACAAGCGACTAACCATGAGCCTGCTGATACTACCAGGGGTAGTGGATTCATTGGTGTTAGGATGGAACTTTCTAACTCATGCCGGAACCGAGATGAAGTGCGCTGGACACGAGGTGATAATACCGGCCAGGAACCGACACAATGGGTGGCTCGAGGAGAGGCTATCGGTAGCAGTCGTGCAACAGGAAACAGAGTACGACGACACAGCGAAGTTCCTGGAGGCAGAGCTAGCCAGTTTCAAAACCATGACAGGAACGTCAAACATGGCAGAGCATCAAATAACAATGAAGGACGACAAACCAATAAAACAGCGATACTACCCCAAGTTCAAGGGGAGATCAATGCGAAGGTGGACGAGCTACTCCAAATGGGATGCATAGAGCACTCAACCAGCCCATACAGCTCTTCCATCGTGATGGTTAGGAAGAAGACGGGCAAGTGGAGACTGTGCGTCGACTTCAGGCAGATCAACGCCAAATCGATAAAGGATGACTACCCAATGCCTCGAATAAATTATATCCTCGACCAGCTGAGAGAGGCACGGTACATAAGCAGCGTGGACCTGAAGGATGGCTACTGGCAAATCCCGCTGAAAGAAAGCAGCAGGCAGTACACTGCATTTACAGTGCCGGGAAAGGGCTTATTCCAGGGGAGTAATGCCGTTTTGACTCCATTCGGCATGTGCAACCTTCCTGCGGGTGTTCGACCGGGTAATTGTTCCCCAGATGTCGCCGCACGCATTTGCGTACCAGGACGATCGCCAAATGGGCCCTGGAGTTGCAGCAGTATAACTTCGAAATAGCGTACAGGAAGGGACAACTCAATGTGGTGGCAGAAGCATTATCAAGGCAACCACTACCAGTAACACTGCGAGGGATAAAGGAGACATCGGCGGCGGAAGCCTCCGCAGCATGCAGCTGGATTTAGGACATTCGCGGAAAGATTAGGATCCAGCCACAAAAGTACCTGGACTACGTAATGGAGGGAGACACCTTGTACAGGAACATTCCACACAGAGCAGGCAGTGAGGATGTCGCGACGTGGAAGATGTGCGTCCCGAAAGTTGGCCATGTAGGAAGCAGAAGGACAATAGCACGTCTGGCAGCCCGGTACTACTGGCCAAGCATGCACCGAGGCGCTCGAGCCCACGTAAGAGGGTGCGAGACATGTATCAGATTCAAGCCGAATCAGATGCAGGCAGATGGGAAAATGCTAACGCAGGTGCCAGAGGAACCGTGGGCTACAGTATGCGCAGACTTCGTAGGACCCCTGCCGCGTTCAAAACACGGCAACCAAATGCTGCTGGTCCTGATAGACAGGCTCTCTAAGTGGACAGAAGAAAGCGTTCAGAGAACGCATCATCGCAAGGCTTGGGACAACGGAGTACAGTTCAACAGCAAAATCTTCAAGAGTATCCTGGCCGAGATGGGAACACAGCAACAGTTCACAGCTCCATATACCCCGCAAGAGAACCCGACAGAAAGAGCAAACAGGACCATGAAGTCGATGATAGCGCAATTCACAGGGCAGGATCAGAGAAACTGGGACGAGATATGGCCTGAGATCAAGCTGGCAATAAATACGGCACGCGAACACAAAAAAGAGAGGACACGTGAGAGAGCTGAAACAACAACAAACACAGAACACATGCGAGCAGCCACAATCAGATACGTTAGACAAAGGCAACAATAAAGTGTCAAAGAGTCTCAAAGGATAATACGTACACGAGGAAAAGGGTCCAAGGATAGCTCCAAGGATATCGATATCGTGAGCAGGCACTCTGGGTATCGATAGCCGATTAGTATCGGTGCCCAGTGGGAACAGATGGAGGATCGGCGCGGGAGACTTAAGGTTGCTATGCGGAGGACGACCGGCGCTGTGAAAACAAAACGGTTGAATGCGTCGAGGGATGAGTGAGAGTTTTGAGAACGTGGGAGTTTGGAGAGCAAGAGAGTTTGGAGACCAAGAATGGAGAAAGAGAGAGCGGAGAATTGGCGGGCGAAGCGAGAGCGCGGCACACAAACATTCCACATGCTTCACCGGAATCAGCGGACGACAGCATCAGGCTGGACGGCCGCGGGAAGCAGTGCGTGAAGGATAAGAGAGTCAAACAGGAGCCATGGACTTTGGACCCGGTGTGTAGAGTTTTGGCGGGCCATGTGCAAAAGGGAAATAACGGTTCCCAGAGGGCCTATATAAACCCGCAGGGCGCAGGCAGCGGGATCAGTCAGTCAAGAGCGATCAGTCAGTCGAGAGCATCAGTCGAGTACGATCATCAAGAGTTAAGGCAAGCAGTCGAACGAACACTACGACGGAGCCACACCAGGGCGAGTCGTCGGAAGCAGCGCTGTGGGAGCTTACAAGGAGCAAGATTGTCACGTCGAGACGTTCGGGATTGGGATTACTAGGAATCTCTGAACTGAGACACAGGTGGCTGAGGTCTAAGGAGGCACCACACGGCTAAGTCAAGGCATCTGTTATTTCCTGCCAACGAAGTCCTGGCGTTACGCCTGGAGGGTCTTCTAGACTTAGAACAGCGAAAGCCGGCGACTTGAAATCGTAAGCTTGGGGGTAAGCCTGTCGAGCCCAGTGTACCGCCCAAGCACTACGCGGACGTATCCCGGCGTGAGCCCAGTGCGCCAAGTGGAGTTGAGCAGGTCCTGGCGCGATCAGCCAGAAGGGAGAGAAGTCCCGGAGCGGCGCGAAAGAACCCCGAGAGTAGCGAGCCAGAAGGGAGAGAAGTCCCGGAGCGGCGCAACAGAACTCCGAGAGTAGCGAGCCAGAAGGGAGAGAAGTCCCGGAGCGGCGCAACAGAACCCCGAGAGTAGCGAGCCAGAAGGGAGAGAAGTCCCGGAGCGACGCACCAGAGCCCCCAGAGTAGCGAGCCAGAAGGGAGAGAAGTCCCGGATCGGCGTATGCCCACGAACCCAGCACAGGAGTCAAGACGTACAGCCCTGTCAGGAGCAGTTCGCAGGACACCGCCACCGGCAAGCAGGACACCACACCGCAACGGCCACGCAAGGAGAATTGAGTCCGCAGGAACGGCACAGGACCATCCGGGACAGAGCAAGGGACAGGCGGTCGGGTATCGAGAGGAGTGATCCTGGAGAGCTCGTCAGTCTGTTCACCCTAGTCTGAGAACGGTGACGCTTCCCTAAGCACGCACGGCTGACCCCATAGCGAGTCTAAATCGTGGCCGAGCAGTCACCGAGCCAATCGCGTCAGGAGCAAGCAGCGGTCAAGGATCTTCAAGGAGCGACAAAACGGGAACACCGTGTCAACGAGGCGAGCGAACATTGAGAAACAACCGGAAACAACAAGACAAGCAAATTATAAAGCCGACTGCAGTTATACCGGCAATAAACCCACTACGAACAAGTGAATTCTGTGCTTTTTCACTGAACTACTGGGCGGTCACGTTTATATAAATTTGGTGGGACGAACACACACAGTCTACTGAGCTAGCCGCACAAATACCGTAGCGAGCAGAGAGCAAATAAAATCAGTTCGTTACAAGTAGTAAAACTAAAGTTTCTCATATCAAGCTGTTTAACATAATCTAAAATGTACAGGTCAAATATAGTTTGGATACGCATTTGGATTGTTTTTCTTTTAGGCCATCTGGGGATGTCCCGTAAAAAGGGTATTGGTGCATTTGATGCAGGTCTGCTTGGAATACCCTTCCATATTTGTGTGCAGGTCTTCTTGGAGAACCCTTCCACATTTTTATCCAGCAGCATGTGGAAAACATTTTGACGAGAGACCCGTCGTTCACAGCGGCAGAAACCGTCGGCGAACACACGCCGTTTATCATTGCTTTAAGTGATGTTTATGATGTCGATTATTAAACAATGTAAACGCCAACGTTAGACGCAATCAGGGCGTTTCCAATAACCAACGAATCCCAAGCCTGTGCTGCTTTATTTAAACTCCTACCAGTTGAGAAATCAAACGCAATATCACTTCAAAGCGTGGTGGAATCCCTTTGTACCTGCTCAAATATTGTCCAGGCCATGTTGATCTACACCCGCAACAAATAAAACGAGTCGTTGAATTTAAAAAATCTGCCGAATTGTGAGCAGTCTTTGAAGCGGCTGAAACTTTATTGTCAGAATCTTCAATCAAGCAATCACACATCACAAGGACCGTTGCCGCAGCGGCAATCAAGTTCATCACACAACATTGCGTCATGACAAGGCCAATGCGGCCATGGAAGCGCATCCTGACAGCCGCGCAGACATCCAATTGATCCGATAACGTTCTCTGCACACTCAACCGGGACAAGTTATCTTAGCCATGGCCGTGGTTTTGGTCAAAGACGCATCAGGAACAGACAGGCGTAGCAGAGCATTGTTTGATGCATGTTCTGAGGTGAATATCATCAATAAGGAATTCGCCTAAGACCTTCGTCTTCGTTATGAAAAATTCAACATGGGAATCCGTAGCGTTGGAGACTCATCCAATCGCGTATCAATGAAATGGTGCGCAGCACATTTACTCGCTCAACTACTCAACAAGGACAAAGGATTGTTCGGAGAAAGACTCATACCGTCTTACCTCTGGTCAGACTCACAAATAGTACTTTATTGGCGCCAGCAGCTCTCCGTTACGCTCCCAACCTTCGGAGGAAGTCATGTTTTATAAATCCAGAGTAAAAAATCAGCAGTCAAATTGAGATTTGTGTCCACCTAAAGCAAACCAGCCGATATTGTCTCTTGTAGTTGCATTGTCACCGAACTGGGCCCATTAAGATGGTTCACTCGTCCTCCGTTTGCTGCCATCGATTTGGATATTGTTAACTGCGAAAAGCGGAAAGACAAATTTTCAACCACAACTGCTGGAGTCACTCGCAAGCACGGCTCATACAGCCTTTGTCCACGCATTGTCGCATGGATGTTTTAATTCATACACTTCGTTCGGAAATCATTTAAGTTCAAGGGTCCTACTCTATGTCCGAACGAATTAGATCACGCAGCTAACTGCATAACTTGGAATCTTAAAAACCCCTCGATTCCGGAAGAACTTTGATACAAGACAAAAACAAGTACTTAAACATTCTCCAAAGTTTCTTTCTCATTTCGTAGGCACCGCTAAAGGTCGGAGGACGACTCGACTATTCCGATTTTCCTGAGAGTGAGAAGCACCCACTACTACTTCCCAGCTAATAATCAATGGCAGTTAAATATGTCCGCCACCTTCATACCCAAAACATTCATGCTGGACCATAGGCGTTGATGGCGTTACTTCGTCTAAAATTCTGGATCTTCAAATCAAGAGATTTAACCCGACGTATTCGTGCCTGTACCCACTGCAATTGATATTGACCCGTGCAAGTGGCCTTGTCCTGAGGTTGTCCCGGTTGTTCGAGAGCAAAAACGCTCTATAATGCACTATTCAGACGTTCTTTAAACTTTGATCAACGTACAACATCTTGCTCTTAAGGTAGCATTTACATGACCTTATTATTTTCATAAAAATATCACTTTTTTAATAATCAAAAGGTTTTACAGCCCACAATTTAAACAGCCTGCTGTTTTTTCATAACTCAAACAGAATGTACCAGGCATTCTTCTTCTTTTCTTCCTAAACAGAAAGAAGAGTAAAAATCTGCGAGGCGTGCCACCCCTACTCCGGTCCGATTTTCATCGAACTTTCTTGCTTTTCCAGTTTACTAGTGATAAAACAAAATCTTCATTTGAAAGGTTTTGCATAATTTTGAGTTTTACTGGAGGTTTAGGGGAAAGAATATGGCATTTTTGGCACTTTTTTGAAAAAGTTGCACTCAGTTATTATTTCATATCTTTGGAATGGTTGAAGATTTCTTTATGATGTTTTCACCAAACAATCAAGAATTATTATAGCTTAAAATTTTTTTTTTTAATTTTTAAATGTATTTTTTAAGAGTTTAAAATCATTTGAAAGATAAGTTTGATTTCAGCCGTAAATAATTTAATTTATCCCACCTATTTTTATTTGGTAAAATGCGAGTTTGATCCTTACTATGGGCTTAATTAAAAACAAGAAAGATAGTTAACTTTGACAAGTAGAAGTTTGTATACCCTTGCAGTTATAAGAAATGCAGTTATAATAATGTTAGTAACACCATGTTAAATGTTTAAAATTGTTTATGGCTTTGGTGATATTAAAATAAAAATGATTCTTTTTAATAATTATTTCATTATTTCTCTGACCGCTTCTTAGACAGCTATTTGTTAGAGTCGCCCGTTATTTATTAAACCTTATTCGAAATTCTTAGAAATATAAAATATAACATTCCCAATAGTATAAAAACATATGTGAAAAAACACCGAAGCTTTAATTGGTTTCATATTTTTTTCGCAAGAAATTTCCCATCGTTCCAATGGCAGCTATATGATAAAGACGTCCGATTTTTATGAAAATTGGGCCATTTATAGTTTTCTCGCAAAACAAGCTAGTTTATGCAAAAGTGGTTGTACTAATGTTTCTTACATCAAGCGGACAAACTAAGAAACTGAATAAATTTTTCATTCTGAGAAGTTCCTCAAAAACTTGTTTTGCATGCAGATTCTAAAGCTTCTTGCGCAGCGCAACGCCCACTCTGACGCTTACATATATCTCTTTAACTAAAATTTCAAAAGGATTTTGTTTTGATCCACAAAAATGTTTCAATAACGATCATTCATTAAAAAGCAAATAAAGCTTACAACCTTGGGAACAGTCGCAAAGCAACTTTCATATTTCTATCTCCCTCGCACTCACCTTAGGGTAACGGGTTTCTGATAGTCTCTTTTACTTTAAAAAGCGTACTGGGCTTAATATTTATGTATGTTTATACTTTGAATTAAAGACTTAATACAGTTTGGTTCGTCTTCCAAAATTAGCTGATTGATACTTTGTGGACAAGTCAAAAACAACGTTAGTTTTTATACCCGTTAATCGAAGGTAAAAGGGTTAACTAGATTCTTCGGAAAGTATGTAACTGGCAGAAAGAAGCTTTTCCGACCCCATAAAGAAAATATACTTGATCAGGATCACAAGCTAAGCCATGTCCGTCTGTCCGTTCGTCCAATAACAATAAAAGCTACAGAAGTCAGACTTGGCATGCAGATTCTTGGGCTTCAGCGGGGTTCCATAGCCCACATAGCCCTATAGCCCACAATTCGCGAAAGACTGTAGCGGATGCAGCTAATACATATCGTTTAAGCAAAAAAAAACATTTTTCCACGCCCATTTTAATGCCCACCAACCGACCAAAACTGCGGGGATCGTTTTCATGCTTAAGAATTTTCTTTTTTTTGAAATGTATTAGACTTATCAATGCTTATCGATTGACCTAAAAAAGTTTTCCACTCCCACTCTAACGCCCACAAATTGTTAAATCGCTTAAATCTTTCTGCCGCCCACATTGGCATACGTTGACTTTTATTTAAGTGAAATACAAGAACGCCCAGTTAAATGCTAACACCACTTACCGATGGTATGAAAAGTTTTTAAACAACTGTTGATACATGGCGATTTTAACATTAATTGAACTTAAGTTGAAGTTTCTATAAAATACAAATTAAGGTTGTAACGTTTTGATTGGTTGATGACAAATATTTTTTAAAAGTTAAGATAAGAAATTGTAGGTGCAATGCTTTCATTGGTTGATTTCTAGAATAGTTGATCGGGGAGGAAGGGTTGGTAATAAAAGAAATCGTGATTTTCAACATAAAGAGGCCTGAGGATGATTAGTGACTAGAAACCAGGTTACTAACAAAATTAGCATTTGTCTAACTAAAACTTGTTAAACAGGGATGATTGTGTAGGAAGGGATGGTGGTGGGAGCACGATCCCCCTATGAAGAGTGTAAATGTGATCTCTACCTACCGGCCAGGTTGTTGACGGTTTCTCGGTTTCTAGAAAACTTAGCATTTGTCCAACTAAAACTTGACAAACAGGGATGATTGTGTGAGAAGGGATGTTGGTGGAAGAAATCATGATCCCCCTATGAAGAGTGTAAATGTGATCTCTACCTACCGGCCAGGTTGTTGACGGTTTCTAGAAAACTTAGCATTTGTCTAACTTAGTCTTGACAAACAGGGATGACTGTGTGAGAAGGGATGGTGGTGAAAAGCGAAAGTGATCAGTACCTAGGATGGAACTTCAGTGCGATTTGAAATTCCACTAGATCAATAATATCAGCAGCAGCAACAACATCAACCAAATATCAAAACAACAAAAACTTTTAAACAACAAACAACAATCAACAAAGCATTAAAAACAACAAAACAACTAAACGACGATCAAATGCCTACAAATTCTCAAAGAATTAAAAAAAAATTAAGTCAAACAATCAATCGACTACCAGATACCCGTTACTCAGCTTAAGGGAGCAAAAGGGGAATGGAGGTATATAAGCAGCAAAGCGATATTTTAGGGCGCCACCTAGCGGCTATTTCAGTAGGTGCTATTGTGCGCGTTAGAGTAGGCGAGGAACATTTTTTTCAACTAAAGTTTTGTTTCTGTCATAAAAACTGTAGGCACTTGGCACCCCTTTACTCTACGAGTAACGGGTATAAAAATACTAAATAAAAAAAAATTTTTAAATTCAAATTTCTATATCCTTTTTGTTCGGGGGTGGGTGTTTGTTTTCAGCTATTATTTGCCAAAGATGTTTTCAGTCTCAAGCAAAGGGACCAGTGTTCATGGGTGTTCTTGGTTATATTAACTAAGCGACCAAAGTGACGTAAACACTCCGTGTCATAAACACTCCGCGACCTAACAGCCTGTGAGATAGTGCTTATGCTAATTAAATGGTCACTGATCACTTACACTTTTGAAACAACCTCTGATAAACTAAAATAGTAGTTTGCTATCAACCCACGTTTGATCTTGCGAACCTTCTCGTCAACCACTAATTACAATTCTTCGTATTTTCTACATCTTAGTAACAGACACGTCAGCCTAATTAACGATCACTCCCCTCCTTTAAGCCCATTTTCTAAATCTTAGTAACGGCTACCCGTCATACTTCAGTAACTCCTCGCTATTTGATCAGCCGCTTAATTAGGAACCCTCCTCTCGTTTAAACACATTTATAAATTTAAGTAACTGACATCTGTCATTATTAATTGCCTTCCCCTCGATTTATTATCCAGTAATACGATCCAGACGCCTCATTTATACACTACTTGTATTAGCAGATCACCACACACAGGTACCTATCATAAGCCTATTAGAGGCATCTAATATTAAATCCACGTGCTGATCGCATGCCCTATAATAAGAATTACATGTGAAAAGGTCACAATCTTTCCCGTATCACACCAACACACTATTCTGCAACAATGATGCCCTAGCGGTCACTGAATGCGCACTAACAATTTACGCATCCTTCTGCAAGCTGGCAACCCACGATACTTGCGCTCTAGGCGTTTCTCAGATCACCCTAGTGCCTTTATTACTGTGTTTATACGATGCCGAATTTACGTTATCATTTCTTGCTTTCAGCCGATTCGTATGTGTATAAACGCCATTTCGTGAATTCGTGAATTCAACGAAAGTTGACTATGATTTCAGCCTGAAAGCGTGACCAGGAGGCAACGCTCTTTGGCTCTTGCATTAATGCCCA
This sequence comes from Drosophila biarmipes, assembly GCF_025231255.1. NCBI lineage: Eukaryota > Metazoa > Arthropoda > Insecta > Diptera > Drosophilidae > Drosophila > Drosophila biarmipes. Next base: position 382,191 of record NW_026114530.1, read on the forward strand.
AAAAGCTCTCAGTAACTTTGGAAATTAATTTTTCGGTTCTTAATTGATTAAATGAAGAACTTTAGTTTATCCAACGCGTTGTTTGGGTTGTTTACATTTTGTAAAAGTGTGAGAAGGGGTTCTTTCTATATCGCGCTTTTAAAAAATCGTGATTCCTATAGTATGAACATAGCATAAGACGCCTTTAGCGGCCGTGCCTGGTTCTTGGCGTGGTGAGTTATGCATTTTCTGCTAGTGTCAGCAGATTATGATAAGTGGTCGGCTTGCCGGCCACGTTTATCCAGGGTACAGCTTATAAGATTCAGTTTTATTTTTCTATGAGTAAAGACCTTAATTACTGAATTGGTTATCAAGCTTTAATGGCCGTCCTCCCATTATATTTGTACAATGTCCAGAAACGGCTTTGAGCCTACCAAAAGAGTAGGCCAGCGCATTACCCGGAGGAGCTCTCTAATCCCAAACATCGGCCACGGAGGAGACCCACTGGCCACGTTAGGCAGCCACTTTATCTCCCACTCCTCACGGACAGCGGCGAGAGACGACGACAAGACTACTAATATAATTTCCACATTTCTGTTATATAAACCTGTATCGTAAGACGTTTGCTGTCAAATCGTTTCTGGCAACTTGATAGTTAGCATCCTTTATTTCTAATGAATCTCCATTTTAAAACTAAATAAACAGGAGGGCAAATGCTAAAATTTTTGATTGATGCCAGCAGCAATAACTGCAACAAACATAGAGTATAAACTGTTACTGTAAAATGTAATCCCTAACGGGTATTGGTCAACACCATAAATGACTGCACGTCAGCAGCGTTCGATCTCATCAATGAACAATAATGTTTTTTTGGCTTGCCTGCCGAGCTGCCCCTGCAAAGAAGATCCAATGGTTATTAAACTGGGCTTAAGCTTAATTAACATTTCGTAGGCTATAGGATTAAAATCTTGTTCCTTCAAGCTAGATTAAGCGCGCTCAGTACTAAACTTTAATTTTTTAGGAATTCCAGGTGAACTTTTAAAAAGTACTCATCCACCTCAACCGTATGACAATTTGAAAGCATAGGGAAAATTAAAAGCGACCCTGATCTTGTTGAAGATGGTGGCCATGAAGTGTGATTCTCCTTGCCTTGCTGGTGTTGCTTGGAGGATTCCAGATCCATAGCCCTTAGTTGGACTATGCCCATCAGCCATTTATATTGAAATCCATTAATTTTAGGTTCTAAGAAACACTTAAATCGATAGTGAACTCTTTTTGTGTCCACTAGTATGCCACTGAGCAGCTATAGAAATCTTTTAGATTGCTGCCACATCTATTTCTCATAAGCTTTCTCCTTTAGGTTGCGAAACGAATGGCAAAGAGAACTGCACAATACCAAATAATAGAACTAGCGGCAACGCGCAAAAGAGAAAGTTGCAATATCAATATTAAATGGAACTGAATATCTTCAGGCTAGAGCAAAAATTGTATTCTTCTATAAGTGACGAAGCAAACTTAGCATTTTTATTTCCCATTCAAGAGTCGATAATAATCCCGTTTTGTTATAGTGAGTTGAAATATTTGGAGAATGTGACTTAATCAATAGGAAAAAATGTACCGTAGCATACAACAACAAAGCAAGATTTATTTTGAATATTAAGCCACACTATTCAATTTCGAGTCATGCTAAACAAATCTTTGGACTAGACTTTTTCACATGGACTAATTTAGAGCACTGACTCTTCTCTACAAAATAGTCACGACCATGGAACCGAATTATTATAATTACTTAATTAAATAATTATTATAATTACGTTTCTCAACTTTGCACAGTCAACGAAGACTTATAATATAATGCCAACGGGAAACTACTACTCTTCGAGAGAAAATCACTTCTTTTGGCTGTTAAGCTTGGGAACAATTTACCATACAGGATAAAGAATATTAGAAGTGCTAGACAGTTTCGAAAAGAATCACTTTAAAAATTAAATAATAATTAACACATAAAAACTAACTATAAGTGCAACATTATACTATATACGAATTTAAAATTGAACAATTGAACATTCATACGGAATTCTTAAAAGTTAAAATGCAAATCTAACTCAAATTTCATCATACAATTTACAGTTGTATCGACCTAACAATTATCAAACAGATTCAAACCAGCCAAGTCAAAGCGCACAGTTGACTTAAACATAAACTTATTAAACAGATAGATTTACATTTTCTCATTTCGACCAAACGCCCAACCCATAGCGCATGGCTGTTTACATTTTGTTATTTCATAAAACATCGCAGTTCCCACCGGATCGATCATCATTATTTTCTTCAATAATCGCATCATCATGTTCTGAGGTAATCCCCATCTCATCAAAAATTCGTTGGAATATTTGTAAGTTCCATTTAACGCTTTTATTTTAATCGACCGACGGTAATATCTCAACCACAAAGAATGGGACCTTAGCCTTCGGGTCTAGTTTTGTCTAATGGCGGTCATCACTACTACTTTATGCCCAACAATAATTGCTTGTTTTTTATCGAACCTACATAAATCGTCTTCAGCAACCGGTACAAGTTTGGTCATCTTATAAGTATGTTTAAAGGACGAACTCTTGTTATTCTGTTGAAAGTGCTATGAGAGACAGTTGGATTTTCTAAATGCGTCCTGCCAGTTCCCCTATCTATTTCAACCGCTGTTAGCATATCTTTCAGAACTCATGCTCGTTTGACCTGGCTATTCTATCTTCTGTACTGAGAAAAAGTCAGGAAACCTCAGGAAATTCCCCGTAGCGCAATTTGAATACGATAAATGATGCAAGCCCCAAATATTGAACACGGGGTTTAAGAAAAGAATCGCTTGTCTATTCCAGGCACTTGTAATAAAGCAACTGAAACGACGATTTGCTCTACCGTCAGGGACTTCCACCTGGCGTTACTACTCTACTGGGCGACCATCAAGCAGATACATTACAGTTGCGGCCAAGATTTCCATTCCCCGAAATATTGCAAAGGGTAGCATGTTTGTAACAGCCAATAGTTTTTGGCGAATAATGACTAAAAGCCTGTTTTCTGAGAGAATGTAATGTACCGTACCGTACCGCGATCAGGATTAAAGTTCGGCAATACAACGGACTCGTTATACTGATTTTATGAGTTCTGAGAAAGTACAATTTTTAGATTCCAAAAGCATTTTCACATTATTTTCACGTTTAATGTCGCGCATCGTCTTCTGCTTCAGGCTGTTCTTAGTTCCGCTCCAAACAGAAACGTTTCCTGGCGTGTGGCATGATTTTTAGAGCTTAGTGTTTCAAATACGAATTCTTGACTGCTTTTGTGTCGACGTCTTCTTTACTTTCTTTCTTCTTCTTCGAAGATAACGTTTTCTCTTATTATACTGTATTTTTAAGAGGTTATGTAAATTTTATACTTGGCCCTTCGTGTTTTATTTTTCGAAAAGGAATGGCATTTGGAATGCAATGGTGACGTTTATTCGGAAATGTGTCTTGGTGCAGGGGCATTTCAAAGTCGCAAATGATCTCATCTTAAAAACAAATGTTCTTATGCTGTCAAGACCTTTTAATATTTTTCCAAAGAAAACCACTTTTGAAGGCTTATCCTTCCTCATAACCTCCTAAAACCTCTTTCCAAAAGGACGGTCCTTCGGCTTAAGAACCGCATGTGATCCTACACAAATTAATATACAATCTTCACTATGCCTGTCTAACGAAAAATTATATAATCATTTTACACAAAAAACATTATTTTTTCTATGGTTATTGCGACTGAACTTGCCACACGGATACACTTTGCTTATCAGCTGTGCGTTTCTGTAAGCACACTAGGTTAAGCAAAGAAGCCAAGGGTTCAGAGAGTCTTTTAAAAACTACATGACAGAGATTTTGGCCCTAAAAAGAGCTTTCGGGTACAGCAACAATTAAACTTCAGTGATCGTGAAAGAGAATTGCACTCCAGACCTTCGGACCTGTGGACGACCTTGAAGCGCTTATGGTATGGGCAGAAGAGAATAAAAGATTGGTCATTGTTCGCCAATGAGAACCTTGCCAGCAAATCCAAAGTCCAGACTTAAAGCACAAGCAACTTGCTAGAAGCGCAATGAGACTGACGGGTACTGAACACAATCCAAGGGTAATCGAGCCCAAACCCACTTCACTGAGCCGCAGGAAACCTGTGGCAAATACAATGAACATGGGCACTGAGCAAGTGGTTGTCGAAACCAGCGGTCGCTGTGGGATGTGCGGCAGAAGAGCGGGAAATGGCCAGCAATCCCAGCTTCACAGCGGTAACCGAGGGTCGCAAGGTGATACCTCTCAAATGTTCTTGTCAACCTAATTTGAATACTGCCCAAGAGCAGGAAATAGAAATCTAATTGGCAAGGAAGAGAGTCGTTCAAAGCCACAATCGACATGAGCTGGTGGACAATTTGGCAGCTCTGGGAAGGATTATAAGGACAAGACCGCAAGTTAGCAGACGGGGGGTGCAGCGCTACAGATGGGATTTATCGACGGGATTCATTGAAGATCTCTTACAGCTCGTCTTTAGTGATGGTAAAGAAAAAAGCCGGCAAGTCGACTTTGTGTGTAGATGACAGACAGGCAATGGAACGCGTAAGTTTGATCGTGCACCAATTACGTAAATCACGGTTAATCAGCAGCCTGCCCTCAAAGAATGGAAACTGGCATTTCTCTTGAAGAAACAGGGAGAAAGTTCACGGTGCCGGGAAAGGGGCATTGGTTCTGGCGTATCCTGCGTCAGAAAAAGACGGCGAAAGGTAATCTTGTACTCCAGTAAAACCTTAAACGAAGCCGAGAAGAAGTATTTGACAACGGGGAAAAAGTGCTTGGCCATTCTCTGGGCAATAGGGAAACTAATTGCCTATACTTTAAGGTTGTAACTGATCAGATGGCAATAAATTCGCTACACAGCATTAAAACCAGTTCAGGAAGAATCGCCAAATGAGCTGTGGTGCTGTAACATTACGACTTTAAGATTTTGTACTACTTAAACGTGGTAACCGACTCTCTGCCAGTGCCGTAAATCCTTCGGGGAGCATATGAGGCTGTGCCGAATGGAGAATGCAACTGGATTGGGCAACGAATGTGTCCTGGATGCTGTGCGTCCCGCAATAAAAGATCATGATTTTGATTGATGAATGAAGAGTGCCACTGGATCAGTTACTTGCGTGAGAAGATAAAGGCTAGACCGCAGATATTCTCAGACTATGTGTCAGAGGTTGAAACACTATAGAAGCAGGTCCCACACAGAGCTGGCAAAAAATGTGGCCTGGATGCTGTGCGTCCCGCAATAAGGGATGATGATACTCCCACGTCTGGTCATGTGGTAACACAAAAACCGTTGCTTGACTAGCAGCACGATACAGGAATACAACGGAACGAAAGGACGTAAGTGCGTAAATGGAAGGAATGCCTGAAAATCAAGCCTGGACAAAGTAAAGCGGTGGAAAAAATACTGACACAAATAGCGGAAATGCCATGGGCAACAGTGTGCGCAGACTTTGCCGGACCACTGCTGAGATCGAAGTATGAGTTACTACTACACTACTTACAGCGTCCCTTAAAAATCCGTCTAAATGCGTTGTTGAAGAATTGATCGCCCCTATTCATTTTAAATTTTTTTAAACGATCTTCTAAAAAAATGTCTTCATCAATAGTTTTCTTTGGTTCTGGCTGTTGTTTTTTGGAAACAAATATTTGTTTGTATTTATTAATGAAATTATGAAATGATTTATTTTTTTATTTAGTATTACCTTTATACATAAAAGTATTTATAATATTATAAGCAGTTATAGAAGGAGTAACTAGCTATTAAGGCTATCGACTCGATAGTAAGGGTTTATAGCTAAACAATTAATAAGAGTTATAACATGTCGTGATGTTTAAATAAGGTGTATGATATTACTATTCGTTAGTACTAGTAGGGTAGCTAATAAGATTGAGGGCGAGGTAAGCCCGATAAGTTTATGATGTACACATAGTCTTTTGACTAACATTTTTCAAGAGTCTTGCTTAAACAGGGAAAATTGGGATTATAATGGCGGATTTCCATATGCCTTTACCAAGCATTTCATTGTATATTTATAAATAGGCGATACTTCTCTTCTGTGGGCAAATGTTTAAGCATTGGGTATGAAATCCGGTCTGTACCGGGAGTTTTACCTTTCGCGTATTGAAGGGCATATTCAAGCTCGCTCCAGGTAAAATGAAAATCGAGATCAGTAGCAGATGCGGACAAATTAATTACTGTGTATTCCTGCGAGAGAACTTCTTGTTTGCGGGTCTTGTATTAGTGGGCGAAGTTGTCGTCCTTGGAACAGTCCGAACAAAAGTTCCCAAAAGCGTCGCTAATGTCTGCAGAGTGATGTATCTCATTAAATTTATACTTAATTGTTCTGAGGCCATGTGAGGAGTTACCAATTAGGCGATTTAGATCGGACACTGTCTTAGTAGAAGATAAAGGGCTAATATTTGATGGGAATTGTAAAAAGGATTCCAATTTTGTTATTTTGGATTTGTATTTAAATGGGGCATTGAATTTCCTGTAAGAGATCAGAGCAGCAGTGCTCCTGGTTTGTTTATTAATTTGCCAAGGGGATTGCTTTTGTTTTCTTAGATCTTGAAGAGTTTGACTCCACCAACGGACAATTCACTGATGTAGACAGGGTTTGGTTTACGGGATTGCTACATTAGCTGCTGCTTTAATTCCTTTCATGATTTTTAGTTGAAGGAAAATTAAAGCTAAACTTGCATTCGGCGCGGTACAGATCCCAATTTGGTTTATCTACTTTAAATTTCGGAGGTGGTGGAATTTTGTTGGGATTGGTTTGAAAATGAATGTGTGTAACTATAGGATAGTGATCACTTCCATATAGAGAGTCTTTTACGGACCACATACAAAATGGGAACAATGATGCGGAGGCTAAAGTTCAATAGCCGTGAAGGAGTTGTGGGTAGAGTGATGGGAAGCTGAGCCATCATTAAGAATAGTCAAGATTGATTTGGTAATTACCTCTTCTATTTGAAGCCCTCTTGAGTTATCTGAGGTTGACCCCCAGACTGGAAATATGCGTTTCCTGCAGAGAAATAACATCCGGGTTGGTATCGTTAATAAAAAGTTGTAGTTCGTTATAATTGTTAAAGTAACCATTCATATTCCACTGTACTAGTGTAATGGACATAAGCGGTAAAAGAAATTGGATTTTATTGCGTTGAGATCTTGGATAGACGACATTGTAAATCACTCATAGAATCGTTAGAAAAGTCATTTTTATGTTTTTGGGTATTCCATTTATTTGTGTGTGAAGTTGAAATAATATGATTAGAAGATGATGTTTGACTGTTTGCTTCATGTTCAGCATGAATTTCTTGTAATAGTGCAAAAGATGCAAGGGAATAGGTTATATTTGTTTTGATCAGATAGAGCGGTTGGGTTGGATTGATAAGAGCTTGTGGGGATAGGGGAATGATGGATAGTGGAAGAGGGAGGGGGAAGGGAAACGGAATGGGAGTTGTTTGTGGTTTCATTGGAGGAGATGTTTTTGATTTTGTCATTATTTTTATTTTGGTTTGCATTTTCGCTGCGTTGATGTGATAATTTAGAGTAGGAAGCGGTATTATGTAACGAGTGTTTTTTTAGAGGTATAGGACTTTAAGTTGCAATAAAACAACGATGGATTATTCGATTTACATGAATTTTTTTTATTTGAAAGATAATCTTGTGGCATTACATTTTATATATGATATGATATCGGCAATAACACGGCGAATGTTGTCATCCAAATGGTCAAGCGTTTGTGGCTTATCCGCGTAGACCAATTACTTTACAGAGCCCCACAGAAAGTAGTCTAGCGGTGTTAAATCACAAGATCTTGGAGGCCAATTTACAGGTCCAAAACGTGAAATTAGGCGGGCACCAAACGTGTATTTCAATAAGTCGATTGTGGCACGAGCTGTGTGACATGATGCGCCGTCTTGTTGGAACCAGAGCTCCTGGACATCATGGCTGTTCAATTCAGGAATGAAAAAGTTAGTAATCATGGCTCTATATTGATCACCATTGACTGTAACGTCCTGGCCATCATCGTTTTTGAAGAAGTACGGACCAATGATTCCACAAGCCCATAAAGCGCACTAAACAGTCAGTTTTTTTGGATGTAACGATGTTTCGACTTACACTTGAGGATTAGCTTCACTCCAAATGCGGCAGTTGTGTTTGTTGACTTAGCCATTCAACCAGAAGTGCGCTTCATCGCTAAACAAAATTCGCTTATGAAAATCGGGAACAACGACAATCTCGTTTTGGGCACATTCAACGAATCTACGCCTTGCTTGATGATCGTTTGGCTTCAATTCTTGCAGGAGTTGTATTTTGTAAGCACGCAAGCCAAGATCCTTCCGCAAAATCTTCCATAAAGTGGATGGACACAGATCCAATTCCTGTTCTCGATGGCGGATGGACTCATTCGGGTATTCCTCAATGCTAGGCTCTACAGTAGCAATAGCTTCTTCTGTACGCGCCGTACGGCGTCTCTGGGGATGCGAGTTATCAATAAGAGTAAACGTGGTGCGAAAACGTTCCATGGTTAATCGAATTAACTGCTCTGATGGACGATTTTGTTGACGATAAAATGGACGTAGTGCGTGATACGTATTCCGCACTGAACCATTACTTTCGAAATAAAATTGCACTATTTGCAAGCGTTGTTCAGGCGTGAGTCTATTCATGATGAATTGCCAAACCAAACTGAGAATAAATCACTCTAAAAAACACCCGATATTAGTATTTACTTTTGTTCTTTGTACCATTGGCACAGCTAGTTTTTGTGCATTTACTTGGGGTATGCAGGGGAAGGGCACATTCAGAGCAGAGAGGAAAGTGATTAAAATGCTTGGCTGTCTGGCACGTCTTGCAACGCATGGGGTTTGGTGTGTACTCGCGAACATTAACAGAATGCCAGGAAATTTCGACATTAGCTGGGAGGCTATAGAGTTCAAAGGACGACTCCGGCTTGGAAAAACCATCGTAGGACGTTCTAAATTTGTACACTTTCGTCACTTTTTGTGATTTAAGTTCGTTGACAATTTTTTCATCGGGAATGTCGGAGAGATAAGGAGCATAAACCGTACATTTTACAAAATTAAGGGCCTCATGGAGCTTGCACTTTATTTTGTATAAACCAGAAAGTTCAGTATTGTTTAGCATCGGCTTGGGTTCTTACTAGCATTAGTAAATTTCCATCTCTGAGGTTCGAAATTGACACAATTGTTTTGGAGATAATTTTTAAGGCACGGTGAACGGCAAAGGATGAGAACTGGGAGATCGCCTTTTCGGTGTTGGTAGAGGCAATTATATACTTCGGATTATCCGATCAGGTTGGAGGGAGGTCGGGAAATGCCATATCCACTTTTTGGGGTTGTCTTCTTTTTCGATGGGAGGCTGACCAGGTTGGCTGGCCCCAAAAATTGATAAAGAGAATTTGCCAATAAAATTCGAAGTCCAATCTTGGCCGAAAATTGGTGTTTACATTAGCGGAGAGTCGGAAAATAGAATGACGCAATTTGCTTATTAAACTCGAAGTCCAATTTTAGCGGAGTTTTGGGACCGCTTTAGGGATCTTTTTGTTTACGCTAGCGGGCTTGGAGCTCGCTTCTGGGGTTTTTTTTGTTTACGTTAGCGGAGCAGGGCTCGCTTGGGACTTCAATGTTTACAATATCGGCTTGGATGTTTACAGCATCCGTTTGATGCGGACTGCGTGAAGTTCATCTGCGTGGGATCGATTTGGAGGCCTGGTTGACAGAAATAGCTGACCATGGACTTATCTCGGGTCTGTCAGAGTTATCTCTAAATAATGTGTCATATAACTCTCCCCATTCTAACTTAAATCGTACCGATTCATTGGAACTGCTGGGTATATTGAATTTAATTGGCTGGTTAATTCAACAATTATATTTTCTTCTAGTGTATTTTCGTTGTCGTGGATATTATTTATTTCAATATCGGAAATATTGCCTTCTGTTTCAATTTCTATATGAATTTGCAATGGTTTGAATATTAAAAATTTTCTGAACTTGATTATAATCATAACAATTTAATATATAAAAATGAAAATGATTAATACTAACGTATCTGGTGTTTGAGTTTGTTTATTTTCGATGAATTAATTAGTATGTTAATATAATCGAATGAGAGTTCCGAATCATTAGATATTATATATTCGGATATTAAAAAATCTGTATATTTTCGAGCGGTGATGTATTCCAATATCTTATTGTCCATATTGGTGTGTGATATATTATTAATTTTAAAGGTGCCGTTAAAAGTTATTAAATATTACCCATTTATATTAACTGTCATTAACTGTATTTTCTCCATTTACAAAAGTGGCTCCATCTTGGACTACATCTACATTTTTATTTTTTTCTCGGATTTTGTTACAAAAAGATTTTTCTCCATTTAGTAATCTGGTGAAACAAGAGCCTTCTGGGTTAACTGTGCAATAATTATTAAATATTTCTGTCTTAAAATTAAACATTATATATTACTTATTTTTACATTTTGCGACGTGATTATCAATTAATAATTTTCAGTCAATATGTGAAATGGATCTTGAAAAATTGGGTATTTTATGTAAATTTTAAAAAGATCTTTTTGCAAAGTGATTTTAAATTTATATATATATCTAAAAGGTCTGTTATAATTACAGATCTATTTTCGTGTTTCTTGATCCTTAAAGGCTGTTTTGAATTCTTCAGATAAAGATTTAAACTCTTTACAAATTGTAGAATTAATTACCGAATCGATCGTTATTATGTTGTATTAAATCATCGATAATAATATCTTTGGTATCCTTGTAAAGAAAGAAATCATGGTTCGTATAATCCATAATTTCGGATTTGGCTGTGGCTACCAGCAATAATAAGTGCGTTATTGAAATCATTATCTGCAATTTGAAACAAATTATTTAATATTATGTTTATGAATTGCATGGTTTCTGTTATTTATAATAACTTTATTAGGGAGATGTTCCTTAACTACTTGTTTTTTATATCTAGAATTCAGCTTGTTTCTATCTCTGTGTTTCTTTTCTTAAATTGGCTCTCCTACGTGATAATTCTTATTTTGTCTATCTTTATTGTGAAAATGCAACATTTTCTCTTGAGCTTGTTGCAATAATTTAGAGATACCACTTGTGTTTGATTTTATTAAATACTTGTAGACTTACCAGTCTTGGCACAATCCAACCGCAAATCAAACGATGGAAAGTCTTCCTTTGCAATCAATATGTCACTCGCTACCTAAACTAAGATTTATCTGCGTCCGCACTCTGCCGCTGCCTAAAAACAGACCCACTAGCTACCTACAACCCATTTCTAGGCCTTACATAGGTGACACCACTGCTGTGTTTAATTCGGCCACAGATGGAGCTACTAAACTATCTAGTAACTTAGATAAACGTTTCAGCCAACTCTCCAAAACAACTTGCGAACACTGGGAATTGAACTTGGACAGGCGAAAAGTTTTCATTCTACTTTTATGGAAATATATCGAAAATATAAGTGACCAAAATTCTTATAAACAGAGTGGTACAGTGGATGTCGCTAATAAACAAATGAAAGCCAAGGAAAGGAAGATTACTAGGTGAGTTTCAAAGTAAACAGGACTTTTAAAAAAGGCAGAAAAATCGTTATTTTTGGCAAAATCAATTTATTTTATTAAAAATAGTCTCATTCTGCTTTAATACAGCGTTCTGCAGGGTCCAAAAGCATGTCGAACGAGTGTTTTAGCTCGATGCCCGGTATGGCCGCCAGTATGCCGGCGCAAGCATTTTGAATGGCCTCTATATCTGCATAATGCTTTCCTTTCATCGGTAAATGCATTTTTCCAAAAAGGTAGAAGTCGCACGGTGCCATATCAGGTGAATTCGGGAAGTGGTTGATGGCGAAAATGTGATTTTTGGACAAACAGTCGGACACAATCGATCGATGAGACGGCGCATTTAATGTTGGCTCTTTGTTCAAAGCTCATTTTCGCACCGATGACAAAAACATACTGTCACTTAAAACGCAATAGCCTCACTTCCAATAGATGAAATGTCATAAAATGTGTACTGGAAATCGATAAACGATAGCAGATATAGTACTTTCATTAAGTTTTATAATCTATTACGAGTCTGAGCTGTGGAGTTCCATCTTCACCCTTTTTTGGTACCACTAGTACAGGGGAATTATAAGGACTTCTACTTGACCTTATAATTTCAAATTTTACAAAATCTGAATCTGATAGAGCATAAGTGCACTGTTTGCTGTAAATAGCCCTATCATTTAAGGTGTTTATTTTACCGCATATATCTGTCCTAATTGGAATCTGCATATTAATTTTTAAAATTATATATTAAATATTATCATTAAAGAATCTGCACATCAATTTTTGTAATTAAACATAATTTCGTTCTCCAGATATTTTCTTTGATCTGCAGAAGATTTTTTTAAGTTGTTTATTTTTTGGTTGTCGGATAAGTGGAAGGCGCGTTCAGGGTTTTTAACTCCCAAACTTGTTTTTTCCTCGGATTTTAACGGCGGTGTGCGTATGATTAAATATTTCCGAACCTTTATTTTTGTCAGATTTCTCAACGACGGCGGGCACAGGATTTTAAGTTCCCGAACCTTTAATTTTGTCGGATTTTTCAACGACGGCGTGTTCAGGATTTTTAAATTCCGAACCTTTATATTTGTAAATGTAAAACTACCCTGGTTCCAAGAATTATTCTTATTCTTATTATAATTACCATACGTATTTTTGTTCTGGTTGTTGTCATGATTAAACCTTTCGCTGGTAATTGTAATTCTTATTTTGTTGTCTTGGATTGTGGTTGAAATGTGTTTCTCCATTTCCACCAGAGTTTGGCTCACTATGTTTTCTCTGAATAGTTGAGAAATTGTTTGCGAATGAGCCCTCATGTTGTTGCTTTCTAGTTCCTTAACTATGACTATTGCATTTGGTAGGTCAGGTGGATTCATTGAGAAAATAAAATCTAAAATTTGGCCGTTGAGGCCTGTAATGAAAACTCTAAGAGGTGTCTTCCTACGTTTCTCATTCATTACCGCTGTTATCAGTTTGTTTCTACCATAGGTCATAATAGTTTTATTATTTAGTAGAGTTAATTTTCTATTAACCGTACCATAATAATCCATTACGGATAATTTTCCATGACTCAATACACTTAATTCCTGTTCAATAGTATAATTTCGACGTTTGTCGCTAAAGACAAAGTCAAGTCTGGCCATTATGGCATCGAAACTTAATACCGTACCATTATGGATTAAGGCATCATTTGCCATTCCCTTTATTTTGTTTCTTAATATATTTAAGGCTGAATTGCCCCAGCTTGCATATTTATCTTCTTCACCTTTATATTCCCTAACAGATTTGATGATCTCGTAAGATGTGCCGCACTTGCTATATCGGTCTATAATCTCTATCTGATAATCCTCAACCGATTTTATTTTATGAGAAAGCTGCGATCTTATGTTTACGATCTCTTCCTTAAATGGATTTTATTCAAGATTTATAATTTGTTTTCTCTTACATTTAACATTGTATTTTTTGTTATTGCCTAATGGTTTGTATATTCTTGTGGCGGATTTATGTGGAGTCTTTTGTTTGTTTGACATTTTGAGAATTTTTTCGAATTCAGAAATTAAGTCTTCCCCCTTGTTTTTTTTTTGTTTTTTTACAATTTTCTTTAAAAATAGTAATAAAAATAAAAAAGGATAGAATCGCTCACGAATCTTCCTTCTTATTTTTCTTCTTGTTGTATTTTGATCCTGTTGGGGTCACCTTGTGTTGGAAGATAATATTGATTGGGGTCATCCTTCCTTCTTTGGTTTTTAAATTGGGGTCTTCCTTCTTACTTAGAGTTTATTTTTGGAGAGGGATTGCCCTTCAGCCCTATTTTTCTTTGAATGTCTTCTTGTTGATGACTTCGAAGATTTGTTTGTTAATTTTTGTTTTTAAACATTTTACTGTTTTTCACAATAGTTATTTGTTTCGGTGAAATATTTCGGAAGCATTTTGTTGTTACTTTTTAATTTATATATTGTCCGAGCAGTGAATTTATGTTACGTGCACTATTTTGTAATTTAAGATTTAAAGGGATTATTTTATGGATTATTTTGCACCTTAATTTTTTGATGAACATAAACTTTTTATTTTTTCCGGTTGTATAGGATTTAAGGGGATTATTTCATTTATTAATTTCCATTTTATTTTGACCAACATAGGTCTTATGTGTTCTCTGGTTGTATCGGGTGTTTGGACGCTCAAAATTCCTTTTGAGCTCGATTCGGATCTCAAAAACGGTCTGATTGCTCTCTAGTTCAATGAACAATAATCAAACCTCGGCTTAAGAGATTTATCTCCAAAAATTGATAAAGATAATGACTCAAGAGAGTCGGAAAACAGGATGATGCAATTTGCCAATTAAATTCGAAGTCCAATCTTGGTCGGAAACTGGTGTTTCTATTAGCGGAGTTTAGGGACCGCTTTGGGGATCTTTTTGTTTACGCTAGCGGACTTGGGGCTCGCTTATGGGGATCCTTTGTTTACGTTAGCGGACTCAAGGCTCTCTGGGGACTCCGATGTTTACAATATCGGCTTGGATCCGTTTGATGCGGTCTGCGTGAATTTCAATTGTTTTTCATAACGTACACCATTAAGACAGTTCATCGAGTCCCCAAAATCATATTCATATAGACCTTACGTTATATAAACCAATTTATCTTTTTTTTACAGAAAGCCGATTTTTGGGACAAAAATTAAAGATTCCCACTCCATCGAGTACCCAAAATTGAGGTCGTTTTTGTCAGAATCCTTGCATTGAGAAATTTTTTGGCAAACACATTAAAAAATTGGGTCTCGAAGCGTTTTGGGGTTTTAACATCCACCGAGTTACTAAATTTGAGGGCTTAAGCTTGTAACGCCGCTTGCAACTTTTTTAATTTTTTATTTTTGATTGAAAATAAAGAGTTTTTGAATCATAAATATAAAAAATAACATTCATGAACATAAAATTAAATTATTAGTTCAACAAATTCTTTATAATGTAACCTAATGTTTCTATTTAATATTTTCTCTTTTTAAGAGAAGATCCCGTCTTGCGCCGTTCAGCTTTTCTCTGGTTGTCAGCTCAAGACTTGACTTACTGGGGAGTCCTATCCTTAAGATGGGGATTCCTCTTGATTACCTCGATGTACTTTTTTAAGCAAAGGTAATTTTAAAATTAGAGCTGGTTCGCCAACCTCGATGGTCAAGGCGTAAAATTTATTCAGCAATCCAGTTTCCATTTTTGTTGAATTTTTCCAAAAGAAGATCCTAAAAAAAATTTTATTAGATAATTTTATTAATTTTATTAAAAAGCAAAATTTAATTTAAAAAAATTTAAACGATTTTGATATTAAAAGTTTAATAAAGTATTATAAGTATTTTAATATTAAATAATAATAACATTACAATAGATACTCAATTTTCATTGTTTTAAAAATTTTCTAGAAACTCATCATCGGATCTGCTTTCAGATTAATTTTGCGAATAGTTTGACCCGGAGTCTTCAAAACCATCTACAAAATACATGCAACTATATTTATAGTGCTTACAAAAAACATAGTACAAAATTATTCTAATGTTAATAAATTAATTTGTACATAGATTATATTTCAAGTAAATGATTAATTTCATTTTTTATATGCAAAAATGCTGATCATAAAATATGTTCTTTATTCTTATACTCGTACATATTTAATTATTTAATTTTAGTCTTAGAATAATTCACACCATTTTTGCTTGTACAAGAAATTGTATTCCAACATATTGAGCTTTGTTGGAGCCATTATTATTAAAATCGTACATTTTAACCAAATTTAATTGCCAAGGTATTGCCAAGCTGTCTGCGATACCGAAGCTTTTCGAACGTCTAGTAACCTGTCAGATTCAGCATATGTGTAGTTCAACTATTTTAACCTCACAACACGAATTTGTTAAGAAACGTTCTACTTCTACGAATCTTCGCGAACTTTCGTGTCAAATTCATAGTAGTTTTCTCCAGAAAAAACAAACAGATGTCATATTCACCGATTTCAGCAAAACCACTCTTTACTTATTTATAAACTATCTCTTATTGGATTTCCTCCGTACTTACTTGATTGGATTTCGTCATACTTGTCGAAAAGATCTCAACGTGTATTGTTCAAAAACGAAGTATCTTCTCTGGTAAATGTTACTTCAGGCGTACCACAAGGTAGTCACCTGGGACCATTACTATTCATTTTGTTTATTAATGACCTCCCACAGGTGATGTCCCACTTTTATGTATGCAGATGATGTGAAAATCTGTATGTCGTTTTCTAATTTAAGCTCACAGCTTCTTATTCAGTCTGACCTCAATAAGTTCCAGGCATGGGTCTCAACATACTTGTTATCACTAAATTATTCAAAATGCAAAACAATGTCGTTCTCGCGCACTACTTTTCACACAACCTCGTACACCCTTGGAAACTCCTTATTGGAACGCGTGGTGAAAATTAATAATCTTGGTGTGTTGTTCGATCAAAAACTTTGTTTCAGTAGCCATATCTCAGTTATAGTTAATAAAGCTACCGGCGTCTTAGCCTTTATTAAGCGTTGGGCAAAAGAGTTCAATGATCCGTATACAACTAAATCGTTATACGTTAGCCTAGTTCGCCCAATTATGGAGTACTGTTCTGAGGTATGGAATCCACAATATGTATACCAACAGAACTTAATAGAATCGGTTCAAAAACAATTTTTGTTATTTGGTTTGCGCAACCTTAATTGGGATCCTGATCGGCACTTACCACCTTATTTGTAAAGGCTAAAATTGATTGACCTAAACACCTTAAAACGCCGCCGATTTTGTAACGGCGTAATATTTATACATAAACTGCTGACCGGAGCGGTGTATTCTCCTACACTGTTGAGAGACATTAATATTGCAGTCCCGTCAAGACACACTCTTGCCTTCCGACCTATCCGTCTACCAATTGTGAGATCTAATTTTTCCCTTCATGAACTATTTTGTGTGTGTAATACTTATAATTTAGCCTATCAATGTATATCTTTTGAGTCTTCTATTGATTCTATATCTTCTCAAATTTACTGTTACCTCGAATAACTAAATGTATTAACTGTTAAGTTGTTAAGTTAA
This sequence comes from Drosophila biarmipes, assembly GCF_025231255.1. Lineage (NCBI taxonomy): Eukaryota > Metazoa > Arthropoda > Insecta > Diptera > Drosophilidae > Drosophila > Drosophila biarmipes. The sequence continues at coordinate 399,427 of NW_026114530.1, forward strand.
TTGTCCATAGTTAACTATAAGCCAAATAAATAATAAATACCTAAGCCTCTGGCACCCACTAACCTTACTCACTATTTCTTAACTGAACAGGAATGGATTCATCCTCTGGGTCGTCGTTTCCTAAAGCTGTTATGAGCATTTTTGACACCTCCATAAAGTTTGCAAGTCTGTCTATTTGCATATCTTCTACATTTAACGGAGAGGTATACCTTATGTTTTCTGAGCATAGTAACTCTTAAAGCCATTGGTCACCTAGCTCCATACCTTTCCGCAAACATTTTTAAAATTGGACACGCCCTTGCATAAGGTTTTGCTAAGGGCTTACAATGGACAACCCTGAAATAGATGTTTGTTTCTTTTATGCCAGTAATTTTTCTATACTTTAATATAGTATCTATACAAAATTTATCAAAGGGCGTAAACTAAAAAATCTTTTTTCTGATTTTTATATCTAGCCATGTCCGTCTGTCGGTATGATCGCTGAGATCTTGGAAACTATAATACAGTCAAATTTGGCATGCAGATTCCTGGGCTTCCTACGCAGCGCAGTTTGTTGTTGTGGCAAGCGGGGTGCCACACCCTGTGGAATGAATTCGGAGCTATATTTTTGTTCCTGACGGCAAGCTCGTCGCACCACCAACGGAAATTAACTTAACCTAAAAAAAAAATATTTTATTAGCTGTGCTTAAAGCTAGTAAATTTGTGCCAAGAGGTAAAAAACGTTTTTTTTTTTTGATGTTGTCTTTGTGGACCACCCTCCCTTGATTAGGACTGTGGTCCCCATGTCCGCTTCCACATTCTTCTCTTCACACAATGGTGAGAATTTGTTGTCTGGCCGCCTGTTGGATTTTACCAGGACTTTTTCACCAACTTTGAACACCGTGTTCTGTCGGGCAGCATTTTCCTTGTTCCTGAGCTTGTGCTGTGCGATTTTTATCTTATCCTGAATATCATTCTGTGGTTGATCCGACTGTGTTTGAATTACGTCGGCTGGCCTCTTGTCGATGACCGAATGGATAGATTTATTGTATCTGGCTGTGGCCAGCAAGATTATCTCGACGGTGTCACTGATGCCTTTATCAATTTTAAGGAATCTAGCAAGCTCTAGAGTGCTGTGGAATCGTTCCACTTGTCCGTTCGAGAAACTGTGGAGGGGCGGTGCATTCGAGATGCTCACGCCAAAATGGTTTTCCAGCGTGGACAAAATGGTGTGCGAATTCAACGATGGTTCGTTGTCACAATATATGACCTTGGCTTCCGGAAAACATTCAAGAGTTGTAGCAGTGCTGGTTTAATGTTCTCTATGGTTCTAGAGGGGATTGGCTGGACCATCGCAAATTTTGAGAATTTGTAAATGGGTGTAAGAAAATATTTTTTATCCGTTGAGAAGATGTCTATGTGTAATATTTCCCCAACCTGGGTCGGGATTGGTGGAGTTAGCGACAATTTCGCTAGCTAGCTTGGCCATTTTCGGGAAGTAGTACTCGGAGTATACCTGGCCTTCAAATCGAAGCATTTCTTCGTGATTGTGGTGTTGCCGTGAATTGAGTGAATTTCGAAGAGGCTTTCTACCGGGACGCATTTCAATCCTTCGAACGGTAGGATGAAATTTTTCGAGGCGCCCGTGTCAATAAGCAGTTTCATATTTATCCCCGCTACTCTTCGTCTGATGACGGGCAGCAGGGATTTTCCCCTAAAAAATGGACTACGTCTGAATCGTATTCGCAAATAGCATCATCGTTGATCTCTGCTATTGCGCTGGACGCAGTTGGCATGTCCTTCGGCTTTGCCGAGAAGTACCATCAGATAGACTGCGTCTAAGGCCCGAAATAAATACCCGGAGCGCATCGTCCCGGAATTTATCACACAGAATTCCTGCCGACGATGTCTCTTACGACATCGTGGCTTTATTTGTGAGTAAGGTGAGTTTTTTTTCAACCTCATCGTAATATTTCAGGAGTGTGAGGCTTCCCTGTCTGAGGGTGCCCACTGTTCAATGACGTGGATCTGCCGTTTGTCACTGTAAGTGAAATCCAAACGGTCTATGATCACTTCAAAATTTAAAATGGTGCCAAAGAAGGACAACACTGCATCAGCAGGGCCCCTTATTTTACTTCTTATGATAATCACTGCCTGATAATGGCGTGAACTACCATTGTATCGGCACTTGACAGCGTCCAGGGGCTCGCTGTATTGAACTGTGACCCAAATTTCTATGGCTGCATAAACCTTAATTTCTGGCGTTGGGGCCGAACTTCGGGAAGTCGTGGGAGCAGCGCGCTTGGCTGGTCAATGCATCGCTTACTTGCCTGAGCTCCCGTACTATTTGTAAATTTGCGGCGGCCTTTCCGGGAAGGGCGTTGTCAATAGCCGCCTGCACTACTCCTCTAAGTTGTTCAGGATCCATGAGGTCTACCCTTTCGGCCGCTGGAGATTTCTACGCGTCTTTTTCGGAATGGAAGCTCGAAGGAGTTCTTCACTATCTGACCCTGAATCGCTAGCGTACTGCTTGACGCTTCTATATTTAGAAAATGGCGAGCGCATATAAGCACACAAAAGGATTAGAAAACGGGAACACAGAGCCTCCAAAATGAGGTCTCGTATTTCATCATTATATAATTCACCTAGTTAATTTTAATGGTAGTAGATACCTGTGCCCTTGCATAAAAATAAGTGTAGTGGTAAATATATAAAAATTATAATATTGTAAATTATAAGATATATAGGGTAAATAAGACTGACACACAGCCTTGACTCATAGTCAAAATATTTTAAATCAAAAAAATGTATGAATTTAACGTAATATATTTAAATATTTTATTTTCGTTAATCAAATTCCAATTTTTATCGGGCTGGGAGCCGTTTTACTCTCGTAGTATTCTTTATTAACTAGTTCTACTTTGCAGACTGGTTAGAAAATATTTAAACAAGGGGTGCACTTACATTTTATTTAATGTGGTTTTTTCCTCAAAGATAACAATTGCTGACAGAGGTTGACTTACGTTGGGAGGTAATTGCCCCCTTCGCCTGCTGGCCTAGAGACTCAGTCAGTACAAAATAATAAGAGATATTTAACGGCTGTTGCCGGAGTTTTGCAATGCTATAGAACGTGTGTTTTTTATTCGTATAGAGCTTGAAGCGAACTGAACTTAAAGTTGACAAAAATGAAATTCATATCGGCCACGCAAATATGCTGTGTTTGCCGGCTATGCACGAGCATCCGGCCAAATGCCGCATCAGCGGTTTTGGCCGCCGCTGGGCTTCGGACATTCGTTCATCGCCTCCAAACCGGTTAGCTACTTAGTTAACTTATATAGTAGTCGCTTCGCTCACCCTCCTGGTACACTTCGTCACAACGTCCACAGTGATGTTTAATACTTACTTCAATTTAGTTCTACCTTACTTACTCTAGCCTTTGATCATATTTAACGGTAGAGTTTGAATATTGACCTGCAAAAAGGGAATGCTATAAATTAGTAGAGTTATAATATAATAAAAAAAAAAATTAATCGAAAATATGTTATATAGTTAGCTTACTTCGGCAATTAGCTAAACAGCTATTAGAAGGTAATGTTGGTATTTAAACAAATAATATATATAAAACTTACTATGACAGAGCTTAAAACATGGGCCTTGACCTTTTGAGTTCTTAGCAGTGGTTCCTAGATTGGGATGCGAAATTCAAAATATCAGTTTTAACTTAATACAATTTTTTTGGTGCTTAGATATGCTTAGCTTAACGTTAAAAATCTTGAACACAGTCAAAATAAAATAGTTTATTTTGGCTAACTTTTTTTGTTTCAATTAGACCTTCGATAAAATAATTTGTAGTTCTATATCCCTTCCTTGGACATCATAGAATTTTCCAATAAATTATTTTTATTGCAATTTTCTTTAAATATTATACTTATTTCCATTAAACTGTACAACTATTTTATATTATATTGTTTTATTATTTATTATTGTATTTTATTATTTTTTTTAATTAATAGCATACTCCCGCAAAAAATTGCAACATCGAAAATGTTTATCGATACATTTATTACATTTAAATTAAATTTCTTTACCCTACCCATCAATTGTTTACACAAAACCTTATCACTATTAATGTATATGTTCACTCTTATCTCTTTATAGCTAATGCTAAATGTTAATGTTAAAATATTGCATAAAAAAATTGAAAAGCATTATGATCAACAATGAAAACGGTAAATCATAAGCTCTCTTGTTATGCATAGTCCAACCATAAGTATAACGAAAGCCACCCTTCAATTCCGAAAAAAAACGTTTCCCATGGGAATCCCCTTGGGATTCCGGGGGGACATGTCCTCTTGCACGGGGTTACGCCCCATATAGAAAATTGTATGGGATGTCCGCTTTTTCCCAGGGGAGAATACAAAGGAAAATTTTTCGAATTCCCTTCGGATTTCACCTTTTTCTTATACTCCTTTGTTGTATGGCCTGTCTTTTTGAAAGTTCTTAATTTTTGCATGGATTTTCTTATAGATTGGTCCGGGTCCTCGGAATCCCTGGACAACGATTCTGAAAGATAAGGGCATGTGTTTAAAAAAATGTGTTTTACTTGTATACTTGTATATTTACCTTGACTGATTTTACCTTAACTGTGTAAAATCCTTTGAGCGATTTTATCACGCCACTTTCGGGTAGGGGAACCAGAATTTCTATGTTAGAAAACCTATAAAAAAACTTCAAAAAGGGACGTTCTTTAAACGTGGATCAGCGCACAACATCTTCGACTCAAGGAAGCCTTTACATGACTTGATTTTTTAATATCACTTTTATTAATAAATTAAAAAGAGTCGCAGCGCACAATTTAAATAGCCGCTGCTTCTCTTTATATAACTCAAACAGAATGCAGGTATTCTTCTTCTTTTGGCTTCTTTCTGAATATAGCGTGAGACGCAAAGAAAAGGACCGGCCGAAGGTTGCTGTCTGACTCCCGCGAACAGCCAGAATTTAATCACAGAAGAGTAATATCCGAAGATCTGCCTTTCTTTCTTGCCGGACCGCTTTCGGCGGCACTCTCTAATTCTGCGCTGATATCGACAGCAGCATACTGAATTAAGCAAAATAAAAAAACAAAAAGCTCTTGGACATGTCCCAGAGATCGGACTGTGGAACTGAAGGGTAGAATATAGTCTCACACAGAACTTCGTGAACTAAATATCACTGAGTCCACCGTTTTAATTTTTGGATCAAATTCCGCCATCTGCACCGGGGCAGAGGCTGAGCAATAACAACAACCACTGGCATTTGCACGAGGGCAAAATTTCACCTTTGGCTGCCTCCCATTAGTTAGCGGATTCAAAATTGGCGACCGTGACAGGACAGCTGTCCTGAACCTTAACAATTTGGCTGCGAGGAATCACAAGGGATTCAGTGCCAGCAACAATTCAAGCGGATCAGTGGGAAAGTTATCTGAACTTGGACTTTTACGGCATCACACCATTACGTCACCAGTACACCTCAGACAATTACTGGAGCAGCCTTTAAATCGGCAGATTTAGCCCAGTTCACTTGTTATTTTATCTTTCGGACGCAAATAATACAAATAAGAAGAACATTCTTGTTAATCTAGTTATATACATAGGTGTAATTCATGTAACATATGTCGTTAAAGCTTCTCAGAACACGTAGGCTTGCTGTACCCCAGTTTCGGAGCTATTCTTAAACTGTTGTAGGGTGTCAAAACTAGTTAAAGCCTCTCAAACGCACTTTCCTTACAGTTTGACTGATCTTTCATCTCTTTGCAAACATGACCAAACCATCTGTAGAAGAAAAGTTATCTACACAAGAACTCTGCTTCAACGAAACATGCAACGAACTTCGAATCGATCGGTTACCGACACAGCAATGGACGCTGCATCGGCAGAGTGTCACTACCCTTTGGAATCGCACTTTAGGCAATTGTGTCAAGTTTAACAGCAAATTAAATACATATACTTGGAGAAGATTCTCGGGATCAGTAGCGGCAGATTTTATAGCAACAAAATCTACGATTTTAAAACGTGCATATGCTGACAAGCGCAATGACCCTGGGGACACCATCTTGATAAATTCCACCTTCTGCAACATGCCCCCAGTTCCCATAGTCGATTACCTTCTCTAAAACTCCCAAAATTTGACGGAAAGTATGGCGAGTACAACCGTTTTATTGCAGCCTTCAATAGTATGGTTCATGATGATATATTACTTTCTAATATTGACAAATTTAAGTATCTACTCGGATGTCTTTCTGATCCTGCATTGAGTGTAGTTGCTGCACTTCAAGTATCGGAAGACAATTACAAAAAGGCGCTGGAGCGCCTTAAGAAACTATTTGATAAAAAAGTGTTGATCTTACTCGAACATGTACCTAGCCTTTTTACCATTTTTTAAATGAGAAAATCTGAATCTTTATCCCTTCTCTCTTGGCACCGAACAAAATGCATTTAAAGACATTTTAATACAGCGTTTTGAAAAAGGTCGCTTTAGATTCAAAACATGTTTATGATCGACGTCAGAACAATGAGCAGTTTCCAACTTGGGATAATTTCTACAACATATTAGGTAAGCTTTGTCAGTTTCTAGAATGCAGCGCAGGGCCAGTCCAGGAGTTCAATAATAAGCGCCCAGAAAAACTAAAACACCCCCACAAAATGATTTCTTAACGGCTAGAGGGAGTTGTGTAAAATTCTAGAGATCACAATCTAGGATCGTGCCCTTCGTTCATTACACTCCGACATGAGAAGCGGCATGCTTGGGTAAACTGTCTTCATAAGCGCTACATCGCATCCTTCGAAATTTCGCTGTAGGACTTGTCGCGGGTTGCACCATTCTTCGTTACATCGCAGGAGTGAAACACAAGAAACTTATCAACCAATTGTAGAACAGACAAACGAGCAACCTCGTTGCTCCACAGTCGCATTTCTTTCTCTTAAATCAAATCGAGCTCTTATCCCAAACGCTATAGTTCATATCCAGGATAAATACGGAATGTTCCACCCGGCAAAGGCCTTGCTTGGTTCTGGATCGGAAATTAACTTTATCACAGATACTTTCGCCAGCAAATTAAAACTTCAGCGAAAGCGTCAACATTTTGAAGTTTCTGGTATAGCAGATGTTACAGCAAACTTAAGTTCTCAGTCTCGACTACCGTACGCTCACTTTTGCCTCCTGACGAATGGTCATTGTCAAGTTTTTGGCAATCCACAATCTAGAGCGAAGGCTAATGTACTTATGTGCAATATCTCGGAGTCCCAACAACTGAATGAAAATCTAAAAAGGTTTTGGGAAATCGAATAGTTTCCAGAATCATCTCAATACCAGTACACAACTTAAGAGGAAGAATGGAATCGCACCTTCTGCAAAAACTCTGCCTTTCTCAGGAATGGGCGAGTTCAAGTTCGTCCTTCCTTTTTGAAATCTACCTAACAATTAGGAAGTTTAGTGAATATTGCCAAGCAAAAATTTTTTCAAATAAAGCGTCGTATACAACAATTACCCGATCAAAAAGAAAAAATTTATTCTGGTTTTATGCAAGAATATATTGATCTGGGGCACATGCAACCTAGATAGTTTTGACTCAAATCAACCTCTCTATGTAATCCCGCCTCACGCTGTTCTGCGTCCAGACAGCTCAATAACAAAGTTGCGTGTAGTTTTTGACGCATCTGCGAAGTCGTCGACAGGAGTTTCATTAAATAACATTTTATTGGTTGGACCGACAGTTCAGCAGGATCTTATTTTAAAATAAGAATTTTCTATCGGATCTCAAATTATATCTAAAGAGATGTATGTCGATGACCTTCTTGTTCCCAATTGGATGAATTTTGCTTTCGGTTCGATTTGCAAAAACTAACGATATGACGGAAAGGAACATTCTCTCAATTATTGCACTGTTGTTTGACATACTGGGCTTGTTAGGACCAGTGGTTATAAGATGCAAAATTTTTGTGCAGGAGCTGTGGATGAGTCATTTGGATTGGGACGAAATACTGCCTTTAAAAAATTATAGATCATTGTCTTGACTTGCACAATTTTAACCAAATTGCCATACCCCGATATGTAGCATTTTTCCCGAATCATTACTGCTAAATATACATGGATCTGCGCTCAATTCACAATGGATCGGTAGAATCGCATTTACTCATAGCAAATTTAAAGGTTGCCCCAATTAAGGTCCTTTCTCTTCCACGATTAGAGCTCTGTGCTGCATCAATTCTTTGTGATACGTGAATCAAAATAAAACATAAGTTAAGCAACATACAAACGGTTTTTTTCTGGACAGACTCCAAAATCGTATTACACTGGCTCACTATGCACTCTTCGTATGGTGTCTTGGCGTCATGTGCCAGGAAAAGAAAATCCGGCTGACATCATATCTCGTGGATCAGCGAAATTCAAAATACAAGTTAGTTTACAGGGCCAACCTTTCTTAATTTGAAAGAACATCTTTAGCCGCAATCGTTGGACAAAATCGAAACCATAGATGTGGACTTGGAAATAAAAAAAAAGTCATCATTCTAATGCCCCGAATCTAAAAAAATGTCCTTGAGCAAATTATGAATCGAGTCTCTTCGTATCATCGTATTCTTCAAGTCACAGCTTACGTTTTGCGGGCGTTTAACAAGATACCTGCAAGCAAAAACCTCTGCATGTCGAAAGCGGTTGAAATGCCAGCAACTGAGTTGCAGCACTCGTTCCTGTTTATTGAAGGACTTATTCAGAACCAAACGTATTGGAGGGAAATAGATTGTTTAAAGAAAGGTAAAGTCCTCAGCGCAGATCTTCAAAGGCTAACAACTTTTCTGTCGGAATCAGCTATAGGAACTCTAACAGTGTTTCGTGTTGGTGGGCGTCTAGAAGATGCGCAAATCCCGGTAGAAGCCAAGGACCCACATTTACTGCCAAAAGATCACAAATTCACATATAAGCTGGTCGAATTTCTTTACCAAACTAACATGCACGCAGGACCCAAGGCTCTAATCGGAATCCTACGTGTCAAAGTATGGATCGTTAATTCTCGTCGACTAGTTAGCAAAGTGGTGTTCATTTGCTGGACCAGATCATTTGGTCACTTCCTGCTGACCGGGTGTCACTCACAAAACCCTTTGCTGTACCTGAAGTCGACATATGTGGTCCATTTCTGATGTCCTTTAGCATCATTCTGACGTACGAGGAATTCCAAACTGTTGAAGCGATTGTTAACTCACAACCCCTCGCGCCTCTTTTAGAAAATCCAAACGTTGGAGAAGCCCTATCATCTTTTGGTCTGAACGTCTTTAAAGGCACTTCCAGAGCCAAGTTTAGATGAATGCAATCTATCGCTTGACACGTTGGCAACGGGTCACCCACATCAAACAAAAATTCTGGGAGCTTTTGGCGAGATAACCTGCACACCTTGCAGGCCCGCAGAAAATAGATTTCTCCAAAGGTGAACTTAGTCCCGGGGCAGCTGTTCATGATCCATGAAGACAACGCTTCACCTCAGCAATGGCCCTTGGAACTCCAATACTTTCCAATACTTGCTCTGGAGCGGACGGAAGAGTCCGAGTCGTCGATATTAAGACGACAAAAGGGGTCATTCGTCGTCCAATTCGTAAGGTTGCGCCCCTGCCTATCTCACCTGTATATTGAAAGGCCTTCCAACGGGCGGAGGAACATACATACGCTTGCCTCTTTATTTTAGTTGTGTGCTAAAATATTACCCTCTATTGTAAAGTATTATGATCCACAATGAAAACGGTTAATTATAAGCTTTCTTGTTATGCATAGCCCATCCAAATGTATAACCAAAGCCACAATATAGTCTAACAAAGAACTTCGTGGAGTAAAGATCATATATCGTTTTAATTTTGGATCAAGCTGCGCCATCTGCACCGGGGCAGAAGCGGTGCAACAACCACTGGCATTTGCTAAGGGCAACCACTGGCATTTGCACAAGGGCAAATTAAACCTTTGGCTCCTCCCATTAGTATAAATGGGATACAAATTTAGAAAACAGATTGCATAAATACATATATGCTTATCAAAATGTACTGTGAATATCGATACATTTATTATCATTTTAATTTATAGTAGATAGGAAACGCGGGCTCTCAGACAATTTTCATATTAATGGCCTACCGACCCCCAATACAATAAATCTCACAAGTTAATGATTCTCAGATGTGGAAAATATTTTGGAACCCATATTTTCGTTTCCGCCCCAGAAAGTTTTACTGGTAAATTGTCAAAGATTCTCACCTTTCCACAAAGAGTCATTAAGATATCAGCCAAAGTCAGAGACCCGAACATGCGCCCTTGTCCGAGGGGCACGCTCATTGAGAAGGTCCCTGGGCCGCAATAAAAGGGACACGCGCCAATGACCTTTTGCCGTACACAAGTGTGAGGGGCACGCTTACTGACTACCTATGTGTCTCTGACACATTTCCAAAAGGGTACAACGCACAAGTATACCTGTAATTTAAACTCGAAATAGAAAGTCACAAGTTTATTTTGTAGCATAATACATTTTTTCAATTATTTTGGTATTGCGAACATGATTGGTTATTCATTGATATTAATTTTCTGGCTCTGCTCTGACGAGTTGCATAGAAGACGCATGCGCACGTTGCCGATGTGAAATGAAGATTACAAAATGTAAAGTGTTTACCATAATTTGTAGTTCTCAGATCATGTCCACCTTTATTCATAAACATAGTTTTTGTTATTAGAAGGTATTGCATGTTCTGAACGATTATCTGTCCTTTAAATTGCTCTATGAATTGGTCAATTTCCTCATGAAATTTCATTTTACCAATCTTATGTTCTTGTAGCTCTTTACACATCTAGCCTCAATTTTAAAATTATGTATAGACTAGAAATGTCAAAATATTGTATGCATTGTTTAGAGCAAAAGCCCCGCCCTTAAGATGTGTATAACAATATAGAAACCGGTTTCCTTCAAACCTGTTTAATGAGGGACAGCCCACTTCCTACAGTTTTTCTGGATTTTGTATTTAGCTAAGTAAAATCATATGGTGGTTCTATTAAAAAACTATTATTCAAGCTAAAATCTTTTTCGAATACAATTCCAATTTCCTTTAGAATACATTTATTATTATTATCAAAGAAACCTTGAGCATCAACCGAAACAGTTTCTTCATTTTCTTAATTTTAAACAACACAATGGTCCGTTTAATGGGTTATATTCAACTAAACGATCATGTATAAGGAGACAATAAGCTTGGGTATTTTCATGATCAATACGACCTGTTTTCACTGATTCATTTTGATATGAATGATCAACCACAACAATGGGAGCCTTCAATTTAAATTCATTTGGGGTCAAAAATGGTTGTGAGTCTCGATTATAGTAACTATATTGAAATCTTGTATAAATTTCATAAAGGTGATTCTTACTAAAATCGACATTCAAATTTTCATATGGATATGACTCAAAATTCAAGCAAATTTTCAAGTTTGATAAATTATTTGTGATAAAATCTCCGTTTAGTGTAAATCCAATTATAGCAAATCGTGTTTTTTTTTTTTCAAACACATCGCCAAGATTCTTGTTTAGCATCAACACTAGTTCGTGTTTACAACTTAACAAAACTTTTTTATAATCCTTATCAAATCCCAACAAATTTTTGAATGGTACAGAAAAGTTGAAGTGCGGTCCCGTAGAAATTTCGTCTCCACTGCTCCATCCAGAATTTAATAGATTTTGGCTTTGAAGATTATCCAGAGATATAGTTTTGTAGGGTGGTAGTAATTTTCTCCAAAAAGTAAGTCATACAATTATTAAAAAAAAAAAGTGGTAACATTATCAGTGGTAACTTTCGGTAAGGTAACTTTCGTGAAGAAGCACGTACAAGTCTTAATTTTGGATAGTAATTCGAATTTCTACGTTTGGTTTAAATGTTTGATTATACGATGAATAAGTAATAAACTCTTTTTTCGAAATACTTTCATCTGAGTAAACCTTTTCTCGAACATTTAAAATTTCGTTCATTGTTTTCCTTTTCATATTTTATATTATACTCAAAGCTTCAATCCTAACGACTTAAAAAATAATATGTTTTTCAAAGTAAGTGAGCTTCTTTTTACTGATGTTCTTCCTTCTTTAGCTTTACAATTAGTAATGCTTGGCTGAGGACTAAGGCTACGACTTTTATTATAAATAATCATTCTATCAGCCAAATGTGCATCCGAATCGAAACGTTTTCACCACGTAAATTCATCAAATCACCAAATAGATAGTGTGCTTATTTCATCACAGTTGATTGGAAAAAAAATTAGATTATATGGTCATTTTATACCCAGGTGGAATATTAATGCCAAACTCATGTAACGTATGATTCGGGGGATTCGGTGATGAACCGCTGATTATATTACAATCCAAACGAATTGTATTAATTTTTAATATGTTCAATGTCTGATCTAATCGATAGGTTTTTGTAGGATGCGGTTCTAGAACTTTTTGATGGAAGCCAAACAGTTGTCATACCGACCGTTCCTTTTTAAAGTAAACTGACTGTCGTAAGGTAGTTATTTCAACTTGAAGTGTATAATTACTTTGGGTTTTTAATGTTTTTTCAATGTTATAGTCTTTTAGTTTATTGTAAATAAAATCGGTGATGTCATTCAATTCGTATGATCCAGGAGGAATCGTAATAACATTGCCACCAATGTAAAATAAATTATTTTTTTCGTCAATATTTGGAATCGCATTATACATATTAAAGTCAATAAGAGCGCTTTCATATTGCCCATTCAATTCGATAGGTGGAAAAAAGTTTGTGTTTATAATGGAACTATTTCCATTCAAAAATAATGTAAGTGATCTAGACATATTGAAATCTATTGATAAACTGTATCTTGGTATCTAAACCAGCTTTTATTGATATCACTCCTTAAATCATAATAAATTAATTAAATCCTTTTCTGTACCTTCCATTATCCAGTTCATCATCCTCGCTAATCAAGAGGAATCCGTGTTGATCCTCCCAACAAATTTTTACAAATGTTTCATAATTTATATCACTGTTAATATGATCCCGACATATATGCCACATATCTAAATCATCTTGTTTAAACATTATTTTGGGAGAATGTATGATATCCCATTCCTTTTATCGGTTTGATTAATTTCTTCAAGTACTCATATTTAGGTTGATATAAACTTTTTGAAAATATATATACATTTTCGAATTTTAGTCCATTGGGGCTTTCTATTAAACTTATCAAAATATTAGTTTTACCACAATTGGAAGGCCCGGCAATTAGATATCTTATTGTATTCGGTAAGAGGACACTATGTCGTCGCGGTATTTTTTTTTTTCGTTTTCATCGTTAACATTTTTAACTAAAATTTTAAATTTTAACTAATTTATTTTTAAGCGAAAATTCGATGATCTCAAACAAGTCAGAAATCAGACGAATTTGCAATTGGCGGAAACTTTTAAGCCCCTTACCGAACCCTTACATCAACTTGTTAAGGAAAATAAAAAAAAAAGACATTTAATGTAAAAGACAGTATAAAAGTAAAACGTGAACTAAATAAAATTATAAAATACGACGATGATGAAAAAGATGATGAAATCGAAATACACCTTCACCAATGTATACAAAAGAGGTCGATATGGGTCTAGACGCAGATCTAGAAGATAAAAACACTAGTTATAATTATGATGTTAATATCAGTAATTTGACCTGAGGAAAAGTGTTGGATAAAGGTTATGGACCTAAAAAAAAAATGCAAGCAATTTATTAACATTGGGCATTAATAACTAAAAATTAAAGATAATAAAAAAACATTTTCTGATGGAATGAGTTGTAATCTGACTCCTGGTCTGTACTCTCTAATTTTTCTTGTTAAACCTGAAAACTATGGTGATCATGATTTAAAGATGTATAAAAAAATTCTATTAGAAACGAATATACAAAAAGTATGCTTTAATCCTAACAACCGAATCAAGAGAACATAATCATACAAATATAGCCATATTATTAAGAATTTGATAGACAATATTTTCAATTATATATCGTCTATTCCACTTCGCTCAAAAACAAGTTTTGGTTACATGATCCTTCAGAAGTCAAATCCAAATATACTGGAATCACTAGTCACAATAATGAAATTTTTCCCATACTAGAGGAGTTGCGTGAGGAAAGGATTATATTTTAATGGGTATAAATATCAAGTGCACAAATGTTTTACAATTATAAACAACATTTTTCTGTTGATAAGGAAAGATCAGAAAATTTAAAAAGAAGTGTTAAGTCTACTGAAGGATTATTCATCGATGAGGACGGTAGCCTAAATGCTCAAAATAAACGTATCAAGAATTGAGCAAAACCTTTACATAAAGATGATCTAACCCCGAAAGCATATACTGGTGAGAGCACCAGAAAGTTGGGAAAAGATTTAAGAAAAATTATAACGAAATATTAATTGTCAACTCACGAAAATTTCAAGCTTAGAAAATAAAATTGAATTGTATTATAAGAGGGCAGACAATTTTTGGCAAAATTCTTGAAAAGATTAAAAGCATTGAGGATTACATTTTTAAATATGTAACTTAATATCATTACCGAAAAAAAGAAAGTGTTGCTTTCAGCCTATTAGAAAAATATGATTATGCGAGAAATCATAAATGAGTTGTAAACAGAGGCGAGTGATAACAAGGGATATAAATGATCTATGGAAAGCAGATTTGGTTGAAATGGGAGTCTTTTCCACATCAAACGATGGGTACAGATTTTTGTTGACTGTTATAGACAAATTTTCGAAATTTGGTTGGGGTGAGGCATTAAAGACAAAGATGCTATTGATGTTTCTCAAGGCATGGAAAGAATATTTAAATCAGGGTCATGGAACCCCAAAAAAAAGGCAAAAACTGATGATGGTACTGAATTCTTTAATTCAAAATTTAAAGTATTAATGAAAAGTTATTGGATAAATAATTATTCAATCCTCAGTACTCTAAAGGCATCAGTAGTTGAACGTTTTAATAAAACTCTTAAAGAACTAATGAGGCGAGAATTTAGTTTCAATGGAAAATATAAGTAGATAGATATGTATAAGCAATTAATTAATAAATAATAATCGGGTGCATAGAACAATTAAAATGAGTCCAAGTAATGTGTATAATTCCAATGAAAAACAAATATAACAAACGTCCTATTATCACTTGAAAATATTTGTTCCAGATAAATTCCGTAAAGGGGACCACTTTCGTATTAGTAAATATAAACATGTTTTTGAGAAAGGGTATACACAAAACTATACAACTAAAATCTTTAAAATTAGAAACGTAAACAATAACTACCCTAAAGCATACTTACTTGCAGATTTAGATGGTAGTCTAATTCAGGGCGGATTCTTAACTCAAAAAAAAAACAAGATTCCTCCATACATACCTAACTGAAAAAGTTATATGGCGAAAAGGAATTAAAGTTTTAGTTAAGTGGCTGGGGTTTTCAAAAACTAGGTGGATAAAGAAGGAAGACATTTTGTAGTAAAACAAGTGATTTATTTTATTTCATTTTTTTATTGTAAATATATTTATCTTATCTACTTAGTTTAAAGTTATTTTTGTACAATCTTTACTTAAATAAATTTTTAAAAATATATATATATATTTTACTTTTTTAACTGTAGTTATTTTGTGTGCTTTTGATCACTTTGATCTATTGCCATAAAGTGGGGTGCCAGTCAATAAAACGATTTTATAGTGTTCAATTGTAAGATTTCGTGAACCCTTTGCTTTATTGTGTGAAGATTCAACTTGATCTATTCTATAAGAATAAGCCTTTGAACATAGACCTTATTGTTAAGCTCATCTTTAAAAAAACCTAAACTTTTTTTATTAACTCTTTTGAAGTTATAGAGTTGAATCCTTACGTCTGAATGCCCGATGTATCAAATTTGTCTTCAAGATCATTACGAATATCATTAAAAAAAATGCTCAGTTTTTATTGTATAGATAAATGAATCAGTATCCATATAAGTCAATAGTAACTTTTCTTGAAACTTTGGCTTAAAATATTAATAATGCAAATCATACATTTTCCATTTCGATAATAGAACGGACAATCTTTTCATTTACACTGCATATAAATTTTCATTAATTTTAGTTGCACTATGAAAGTTAGATTTTGAAATTAAAGTTTTGGCACAATGTGCTTATCGTCTAGTCTTGTTGCTATCTGGAGCTTGTCAAGTACTAACAAGCTTTATATCGACTCCGCGCTCGGGGTCCTCCATCGTTATTCCGTAATCAGAGTTATTCATCAACTTAAAAAAATCTTATTCAAATTTATTTTTTGCATTTTGCCTATGGAAAGTATTTAGATCAATATAATTTTTCCTCCATGCATTTTTTTACTACTAAAACATGATGTTTACATTGTTGCAAATTCCAATAATGTATTACAAAATTTTTTATTTCCCAGGTGAACAATTAATTTTTTGACCTTATCCTCATTTGGGGCCAGAGAGTTTGATGGACAAAATGAAAGATCATTATGAAGATCATGTAAACGGTACGGATATATTAGGTCCACTTCCAAAAAATAACCATATTTACCATGAATTGAAATATTATGAATATCAATATTTTCTATGTCTCCACTTAAAGTCTTTATATGGTAAAGGTTGTGACATTGCCGAACCATACAAGTTATTCGCGTCCACATACAAGTTATCCAACCCGTGAAACGAGGCCTCTTATGGCATTTATATACAATTTTCAAATTTCAATCTCAGCGATCTTCGCATTTGCCTTGCCTTTGTCTTTACCCTTGCCTATGTCTTCGGCTTTGAAGTCCGCTCTTGGTTCCCCAACCGAAATAAACAAATCAAACTTCAAGTAAACATCAGCTTCCGTTCGAATATCAATCAATTGCGCGTTTCCCATTCCAAGCCCCAAATAAACTGAATTGGCAGCATAATTGAATTTCACAATACTTCGTCGTAAAAATATTAATGTACCCTAACCAACGACGCTTCTGACGTCGCAATTGGTGCAGTATTATCTCAAGAAGGTAAACCAATTACTTTTATCTCAAAAACATTGACTACTACAGAACAAGATTATGCAACCAGTAAGAAAGAACTTTAAGTCATAGTATGGGCTCTAAAACATCTGATAAATTACTTATACGGAATGATTGGAATTGAAATTCAAACCGATCATCAACCATTATATTTCGCAATCTCTGATAAAAATCCTAATATCGAAATGAAACGCTATGAAGGAGTACTCATAGAAAGTTTTAGTCCAAATATCATTTATAAGCCAGGTACAACTAATGTAGTTGCAGATGCCTCATCAAGAATTTAGATAAATAATATTACCAACAGCGATATAGAACAAACAGACCAGTCAGACTCAGATCAAAACACACAGCATTCAGCAGAAAGTAGTTTTGAAAATGTAATACAAGAGACCCGTTAACCGTTAAACCAGTTTGAACAACAACTGTTATTAACAACGGGGAGGTATACAATACATGATTCCCAGGAAATCTTTGGCAGGACACGACACTTAATTGAATATGACACACCATAAGAGAGTATCTTCCACCCAACATTACGGTAGGAATTCATTGTACCTTAGAGGACTTATTTCATATTCAATTACCTTTAAAAAATAATTTTACTAACACATTCCTTATTACAAGAATCTTTCTACAAGACGTGGAAAACGAAGAAGATAAAGGTATAATAATAGAAGAAACATGCTTTGATTCCGCTCTTGGTTCCCCAACCGAAATAAACAAATCAAACTTAAAGTAAACATCAGCTTCCGTTCGAAGCCCAATCAATTGCGCGTTCCCCATTCCAAGCCCCAAATAAACTGCATTGGTCAGCATAATTGAATTTCACAATAGAATTCGACATTTTCATCATGAGCTTTTATTTTAAACAAAAAGATACTTCTTGAAGCTCCAAAAAAGCTTCTGGCCGATGTTGTTTGGATTATATTTAAGATTGGATCTTCAGTCCTTTTTTGACGAAGACCGCGAACGGTTTATAATTCGAAGAAAACAAAAGTATCTTGTATTCTTTGTTTTTTTAAATAAAGGTTTAACACCAAAGATATAAAAGAAAAATTCTGTATTTTTTTTAATCACCGTTCAATCACAAATTTAACATACATGAAAAATGATGACATCTGCGAGGAATCGTAATCTGACAAATATTTATTATTTCCTTTTGCGTATCTATGACAACATTTGACTTAACCACCTCGAATGCTTTTTTGAATAAATCTATACATATCTATATCTGTCAGCAATTCAAGTTTAATATTTGTGGTTTTCAACATTGCCTCCCAAGAAAGACCTGGTGTCGTAAAATACTGAGCTGGGTCTAGTCAATAAATTTGCATACCATTTTTTTGAAAATTTTTAAAAATGTCTGTTAAAGGGAATACAAAACTTTTCAAATATAGTTCTAAGTAGTCTTTTAGAGTTCAACATGAGAAATGTGACCCGAGAGCATTCCCTTTCCGTTAAATTACTATAGAATGCTTCCCTTGGTGGAAGGGAAGTTTCTTCAAGTCCATTAACGGAATCTAAATATTCATATGGAGAAATACCCTTCGTGCACATTAGTTAAAATTTTTTATCATTAGTGAAAAATGACTTCACAGTATTCATTTGATCGTCAATTTAATTAGATGCTAAGGTAGACAAGCTTGAGGGCATGAACCTATTGGTATCGAGAAAAATTTCGAAACTATTTCCATTAAAACTTATTATTTTTTTCGAAACAGAAATATAGTTTTCCTTATTAATTGGTATTACCGAAATTTCTCCGCGAATCTTTCCTAGATCTTTAATAAATAAATGGAAGTCGTATTTCGAAAAATTATGAAAAAATACTGGTATGAATTTGTTTACTTTATAATCCAAGATACATGTAGAGTGAGCTGCACCCCTAAAGTTACCTTTATAATGACAGTGACAGTCAATTTCGTAAGATTTTCGATTAAGGACTTTACAAAACTGGTTCCTGCATTTATTCCTGTTTTTAAATCAAATTTATCTAGTCTAGAATAAAAAGTACACTTTATATAATAGGCGTTTGGTATCGGAATATGTTCATTAATATTAAATAATTTGGGACTCACTTCAAGATTCTTTGGTTCCAGAATGCATTTAAAATCCGCGTAGACAACGAATAGAACTTGAAGCTGATGTTGAACTTGTGTAAATTCCAGAGTATTTTTTAGCGGTATTATTGAGACCTTCCTACTGCATAGCGTCTTGTGTTTCAATTCATCTTCCTCAGTTCCGGAAAAATTTAAACAAACATTGCAGAGAAATTGCGCTCTCTTCTGATTTCTTTGAAACGAAATATGAATTAGTTATTTAATTGTTTAAAAAAGAAAAAGGGTTTTACCTTGAAATACACGTACATATAATGTCCATATCATTTCCGCCGTCTTTCAAAAACAACATATTGATGTGAAGAGGTTTTTCCACTTCCGATTGAAAAAGTGGTCCAATTTCCCTCGTATCTTCATTATATCCAAAAACGTTTAAGCTCATTTTAGTTTTCTTTTTTAGAAAATGTTTTATACATTTTATTTTGAGGGAGAATGTCAACCTTGTGAAATCTAATTAATTACTTAAATAAATTATTTCCAGCGATATGTCAATGTTATACGCCGAACATCTTTGCGGTATATTTACAATTTTTAAGGCAGAAGTCAAGGCCCATTTAAAACAATATTGATAATTTTCATTACATACGTTGACTATCGCCTTTTTCGTTGAAAGGAAGCGAGGTAGTAATATGAATCATGTGTATAATGATTTACATCCATTTCCAAGCGAATAAATTCTTTAAGAGACCATCCATTTCTCTCTCTTGAAATTCTTCAGTTTTTGAAATGGAAACCATGGAAATAAGGTATGTTCATAAAAAATACATTCGAAATCAGAATCTTTATTCATGATCGACATTTTACTTTGAATGCTTTTCATTTCAAACTATTCAGATTCGTCTTTAAAAAGAATATACTCAGCGAACAGTTCAATGTTTACTATTGCTGAAGTATAACTTTCTAATAAAATACTGAGATGAGGTAGCAACGACAATCCAGCTTCACTTAAGAAATTTTCAGGTAGAATCCAGTCCGATTCATCGTTTACATACATGTAATGCAATATTCTCCCCCTGAATCCTTCAGAAATTTTCTTGACTCTTCCGTCAAGGGGTTGAATTGCATTTCACTTATGGGACTCTGAGCGGACATGATTTGACCACCGACCACTTGACTTGTTCTTGATTCAGCAGACTAACCCACTTCAATACTTTTTTTAGAAGACTAACTATTGTCCCCAGTCATTCATAGAGCTTGAAGTGGGCGTGTACGATAATATTGAAAATGAGAGGTGCATACTTAGAATTTTGTAAAATTTATTATAAATATAGATAGTTCTAGTAGGGCACATAGACTATTCATTAGTTAGAAGAGATAAGAAGTATTAATTTTGAAAAATATTTGATACAAGTATAACCAAAAGGACACATTCAGATCGATAAAGGAGACAGAGAAACATAGAACAAAGGAGAAGGTTCGATTGAGATTTTGTAAATTCGAAATAAAAAAAGGTAATTTTAACAGGTTACATCAACTATTCATTTGTTAGAAGAGATGAGAAGTATAGGTTTGAAAAATGTTTAATACAAGTGTAACCAATAGTACACCATCAATCGATCAAGGAGATAAAGCAGAAAAAAAATTGTAAAAAAATTGGGAAAATCAAAGATATTTATGTGTAAGGCTTGAGGTAAAAGAAGAATACGAAAACCTATATAAAATTTTCGATATAAAATGTGTAAAAGTATTTTAAAGGTCAAGGTTGTTGAGGTAAAGAGACATTATGCATTCACTAAAAATATATAACTTTCTAAGCGGATTCGACGGAATTCTGTTCAATGCACATTATTTACGTGTTCAGTTAATACAATCAAAACTCTTTGAATGTCATTCATTAGGTGGCACTACAACCCGAATCGGGTTTTGACCGACCTCAGCGTCTCCCTCCACGCGCCTTTGCTCCTCGCGCGCCTTCTCCAATCGGAAATACCCAGTGCAGTCAGGTTCAGACGTTGAATCGTGATGCGCCGGACCACGTCCACGTCGTCGTACAACTTGTACAGCTCGTGGTTCATCCGAATACGAAAGTCGTCCCCAATCCGAACGGGACCAAAGATCTTGCGAAGAATTTTTCTCTCGAACACTCCAAGCGCAGCTGCATCCGTCTGTGATCTAGGCGCCGCGCCTCCCTGCTTGCCGACAGCATATACTTCGTCTTGCCCTCGTTTACCGCCAAACCCACTTTTACCTACTCTTTTTCGATAGCCGAAAATGCAGCAGTGACATCACGCTTGCTGCGGCCTATGATGTCATATCATCGGCATACGCAAGGAGCTAGACAGGGGGTCGCCTTGTCTAAAACCTCGAACGAAATAAAAAGGTTCGAAGAGGTTCGTTCCTACCATGAGCTCAATGTCATTCTGCAAAGACGTAATAGCTTTGCAGGAATACCGAACTCAGACATGGTGGCATATAGACGTTCTCTCGTCGGGCTATCGAATGCAGCTTCATAATCGACAAAGAGATGGTGTGTGTCGATGTTATTCTCGTGGGTTTTTTCCAAGATTTGGCGTAATGTGATCTATGGTGGACTTACCAGGTCTGAAGCCGCACTGATAAGGTCCGATTAGTGTGCTGGTATACGACTTCAGTCGTTCACATATTACGCTCGATAGGACCTTGTATGAGATGGTAATCAGGCTGATTCCCCGGTAGTTGGCGCATATCGTCGGGTCACCTTGCTTCAGAACGGGACAAAGGACGCTGAGATTTTTATTTTTCTCTTCTCTTTCCCGCCGGCCTTGAACAGATTTCCATTTTCATCCCGACAGTTAGATGCTCCGGTCTTGAAACTCGTTGGTAGAATTTTCGAACATCATTCCAGTCTTTTAACACCTCAAGTTCCTAGCACTCTCGCTTTTCTTGCTCCCGTTTTTTCCGTCTGGAAAGTCGCCTCTCTTCCTTTCTTTTCTCCCTGTAACGTTCACGCGTAGTTCGCGATGCGCCAGACTGCAGCGTTTTTCGGTGGGCGGCGTTTTTTGCAGCAGCTGCGACGCGACACTTCTCGTCATACCATTGGTTCCGTGTGGGTGGGCGCTTGAACCCAATGGTTGTTTCATCAGCAGCTAGCATGGAGTGGGATATGTGCGCCCAGAGTCCTGCAATCATAGAAAACATTATTCCCAAACATGATCGGTCATGTTTCTCTGAGATAACAACCTTCGGATACTTTCGGTGTGCGACCTTTCTCAAGTACATAACAACACCTGGGATAATGAGGTAAAAGGGTGCGTGATAACGACCTTCGGATACTATAGGTGCATAACAACACCTGGGATAATTAGGTAAAAAGGGACGTGATAACGACCTTCGGATACTATAGGTGTGCGTCCTTTTTCACGCGCACCTTTCTGACTATTAATTGCTGATAATGAGGAGGAGGATACATGATCAATAGTGTCACATGTTGATGTGGGGGCGAAGGGAACAATCAGTATACTCTTAAGGACATAATCGTGACATTTTTATGACCTAGAAACCCATTAAAATCAGATAGTTTATGGATTATGGTAATTGTCCCAGAACCCGCATACGCAAATGAGGGTGTGCAATAAAATGCCAATTGTCCCAAAAATCGCGTTTCCTATCTACTATTTATATATTGAAATGTATTTCTTTTTTCGATACCTATAGTCTGACCTAAAAAGGTTTGACACGCCCACTCTTACAGTCATAATCGCCTTAAAGCACCTTACAAAAACCCTGCAGCCCACATCTTTACAGATTTTTTAACTGCCATTTTGTTTGGTTTATTAAATTTTTTAAAATCGGAGATCGGAAATGTATGAAGGAATTACCATATGTACATTAGGGGACTTTTTGTCTTTTTTGACGATTGACCCAAAAAATTGCCACGCCCACTTTTTTTGGTAAACTAAATTTGTCTTATAAAAACCTTTCGATTGACCTAAAAAATGTCTGCCACGCCCACTCTAGCGCCCCCAAATGGATAAAACGCTTAAAACTGTCTGCCGCCCATATAACACATAACAAAGTAGCCGGTAGGTGGCGCTTTACAATATTTCTTTGATGCTTATATATCTCTATTTCTATTTTGCTTTCCAAGCTGAGAAACGGGAATCTGATAGTCGAGGCACCCGGCTATAGCATCCTTCCTTGTTTAAATATTGTTTTGAATTAAGTATTTTTAACATTTTCATCGAAAAGGGGAAAAAGTATCATATTACTACAAATTCAAACTTTCCACATTTATTGTCATTGCATTGTCAAGTGCGTGTACTTTTATCATTGTCCCCATAATCAATGATAAATATATATTAAAATAAATAAATATTAAAAACAATTACTTAAAATGAGCACGTATAAAAAGAGGTAATTTATTAACCTCTTTTGCTTTATGCAGCTTAAAGTGCTGTTATAAAACAGTAAATAAATGTAACAAAATAATTCGTACTTCACTGCTTATACTAGAATGTCCCCGAAATAGACGATATACGCCAGGACATTTTTAGGACTGTCCCTATAATCAGCAAAAGTCCTTTAAATGACCGATATACGAGTACATAAAAAATGTTACCAACGTCAATGTTGTGCATATATATATACATACATATATTAAAACAAATGTATATACTCGTATGCACATCAGTGAGCCATTTGTACGGGTGCACTGTGCTTAAGCGGCAGAGTAAAGAGTTGGAGCCAATGTTGTTTTTAGGATATGGAGTTTTTTATCAAACTATCCGATTTCTTCTAATAAAACGCATGGCAGAAAGTTGTTCTTCTTGCTCACTCTTATTAAATACTAACGGAGTTCTTTTTTTCGCATCGTTTAACAGACTTTTGAGAATTTCTAAATGACAAACGGGTAATTTATAGGTTTTTTAGGTTTGTAATTTTTAAAGAAGCTTTCAGGGAAAAATTATATACAATTTTTTATAATTATAGCTTTAACTTAAGTATTTTTAACATGTTTTCGTCGCAATGGGGAAAAATATCATTTTAACACAAAATTAAATTTTTCACATTTATCATTGCATTACACGCACTTTTATCATAAGTCCCCATAATCAATGATAAGTATTTATTTAAAAAAATTTTTAAACTATTATTGGAAATGAGTATATATAACAAGAATGATTTAGCAATGTTTTAGGGATGTTACATGTCAATAAAATATTGGGTTCAACATAATTAATTTGGAAATTTTTATAAGTTTTACTGAATTTGCATTCGGTATTTTCTTGTCTAATTATTCCGTTTATGCATTCGTCAGTTACTATTTTGTCTGTTTCTTTATTAAATACTTTGTCTTCATAAAGGAAATATTTTTCAAATATATTTTCTGTTAGAATATTATTATTTTCGTCAGGATTAGGAATAATTTTAAAAAAAGGAGATTTGATTATCTTTGAAGGGATATGGGAAACAATATTTTAGGGTTAATATTTTTCAAATAATCATGTTGTAGCCATTTTGGGTTAAATAACTATGTCTTCTACGTATTCGGTGAAGTGTTCTAAATTGAATATTAATACGCTGACCTGTTGATTTTTTTTTCTTTTTTCTGTAAGGTTGTTAATTATTTCAATTTCATTGTTTATAAAAGCTTATTATCATATTTAAATCAGTATTCTGTCTATTAAATTATTAATTTTCTGTTCCATTTCATCCCTATCATCTTGATCTAAAGTTCCGAACAGATATTTGTAAACAGATCCTACAATGTTAAAAAAAACCTCTTTTACTGCGTTTAGCTATTGTAATTCGGTTTTCGTTATACTTACGCTTAAATAATGGTATTCGTAATTAGTTGGGATTTCTACTGGTCCTGTTTTAAATATGAGGTATCCATTAGGATAGGATTTATCTCAATACTTTGTCCGATTGTCAATTGAATTACAGTTGCTAATATAATAGAGAAAATTATTGGTTTCATTGGTCCGTTTGTTTCCTTCCGCTGGCCTGGAATTATTATCATATTTGCTTTTATTAATTTTCTTTTTAAATTTTGTTTTATAATGTACTATTTTTCTTCCCCTGTTAGTTTCTTTAAAATGTTTTTGGTCAACTTTCTTTAAAGTGCCTGTTTTTTTTTAAATGGCTTTACAGTCTTAGACTTCACTAATGGTGCTTATTTATATTTTATGTCTATCTCATAGTCATGGCGTTTTTCATTTAATTTTTCAATTTTGTTACTTTTCTTCATTTGTGTGTCGTAATCTGGTGTTCCTGCATACCTGGTGGGTGATTTGTAGCATTATGTTTGGTTTTATGATTGTAAATATAAAGGATTAGTTCGAATTTGGTATATCTATTCTGAATATCTGATTCACTTCCTATGATTCTTAACTTTTCATTTACTGTTTTGTGGAATCTTTCTATATCTGAAATATCTGAAATAGTTGTGTTACATAATTGCTCTTTTTGCTTTTAACCAATCTCTACCTGTTACTTCCACTAAAGTAGCAAATTTAGAATATACGTCTATGCATGATAAAAACTATTGGTTGCCTACCATATAAAAATCCATAACAAATTTTTCCCTTATATTCTGAAATTCTGGGGTAATTTCAAATGTCATTTTAGTATTTATATATTCTGTTTTGGCAATATTACAAATTTCACATTCATTTATTATATTTTGAATTAATTTTTGATAGTCAGGGAAATAATATTTTTCTCTGAACCATTTTGAAGTTTTCTCAATTCCTGGGTGTAGAAGTTCTTGGTGTCGTTTTATAATTTTTTCTTTAAAGTCTGTGTACGTCAGAATATCTTCGAGTCTTGTTGTACATCTTACTAGTTTCGTTAAGTGATTTGCACTTATAATTTCTACATAAGCTTTTTGGAATATAATAAAATCTGAGTCGTCATGGAAATAAATTGCACTCTTTTTTTTGGTACATAAATACTCTTTAATTATTTCTTTCGCTGAAGTTTCAGTCATTTCTTTATAAAAATATAAATATATAAAATAGTGTGTCACTTCTGCCGTATCTTCGTTTCCTTTAATCAATTCAATATGTCGAGAAAAATAATTGAATGGCTTTTCGGTAATAGATAATAGTTTTGATTGTCTTCTTGTGCACCGAGTATAATCGTAATGACCATGTTTTGTTAAGAATGCCGTTTTAGCTATTGATTCTGGTCTGGCCTGGATTAGAGCTGCTTTTTTTAGTTACCCATGCGTTGGATTTTTCTTCCTCGATGACTGCCTGCGATGAGTCGGCAATGGTCCTTTCGATGGCTCCATATATGATGTGAGTTTGTCTGGTTGATGGATTAGCCATTTTATCGTTTATTTTTATTTTCAATATAGGCACTTTTAATTTTTAGATTAAGTGCGTATTGACCAATTTGGATTTTTGATTTTTATTGTATTTTTGTTTTCAATATAGGCACTTATCATTTTTTAAATTAAGCGCGTATTGACCGATTTGGATTTTATTCAAATTCTGCGTGCGAATGATTTACACATAGATTCTTTTGCGGACCTCTTTTTATTGTCCTTGTTTGTTCACGGAATTTATGCTGATCAGGATAAACTAGTCGTATAGTATTATCCTTCTTTTTGATCAGTACCGATGACTTTTTAAAGGATATTTTGAGATCCTACCGACTGCGCCAATTAAATTCTTGCACCATAAGTTTAAGTAAAAAAAAACTTTACTAATTTCTTATTCTTAAATTGGTTACAATTTTTATTTTTGAAGAACATTGACTTGCTATTGACAAATCTCAAACTGAACTCGCTCTCTAACTTCTACTTCATTTACGATCATACCTCGGTTTTGAGCTTTAGAGCTTTTTGTGAGTGGCTTTTGTTGCTATTGAATGACTCTCTAACTTTGGACTTTAGACTCCAGACATGGCTCCCGAAATCTGAGTATCCTGAATTGTGGGAACGTGCCGATAGTCTGAACAGCGGGTCGTTCTAATTTTTAGTCTACAAGCTGAGGTTTTTGTTTCATGGTAATTTTCCTATGGCTTGTATGAAGCTTGGTAATCTTCTATTGGCTTGTTTACAATTAAAATTGGATTCCTATTTCTTAGAGGGTGACTTGATTTTTATTTCTTAAAGGGTGTCTCGAGGGTGACTGTGTGTATGTGTGGGTTCGTAGACATGTGCATAGGAGTACGTTGAACCATGGATGTCACTATATATATAATTATTAAAAAAATTATATATGTATATTTAAAATGTTTTATGTTATCGAATTACTTGATATTGATTTATATATAGTCGCAGTTCATAGTTATATAGCTAAGAATTCTGTTATCTCAATTCGTATATGGAACGTTATTAACTATGGTTGTACCATAACAAGATTTACAGAATCATGATTTGTTGCCATTTAGTTATATAGCTAAAAATTCTGTTATCTCAATTGGTATGTGGAACGTTATTAACTATGGTTGTACCATAACAAGATTTAAAGAATCATGATTTGTTGCCATTTAGTTATATAGCTAAAAATTCTGTTATCTCAATTGGTATGTGGAACGTTATTAACTATTGTTGTACCATAAGAAGATTTAAAGAATCATGATGTGTTGCCATTTTGTTTGGTCATTTCACTGTATTGTCATTATTTATAAGTTCGGTGCCCGACCATCAATAGCTGCGAGCAGGGGCGTATCGCTAATGAATTACCCCAAATAGGTCGGCAAGCAACGTTCATACTACATTAACAACAAAATACTAGATCACTTAAAATATTAGCTCTAAATACCAATGTAATAAAGAAGAAATCTGAAGTAAAGAAGTTGGTAACGTTTTTGAATAAAAAAGCTCTTGGAATAGACAGAAATGACCATATTTATTCCTGCTTTCTGAGAAAAACATTGGCTCCCCATGTGGATTCACCCATTCTTAGGCGTTATCGAATCTTCGTATTACCGGATTGTTATAAGTTCACTAAGAGTGCTTGCTGCCAAGCATGCGATGCGCAACAAATGCATCAGTATCGTACATTGGATGCATAGTCTAATATTTGGAGACGCAATTACGCGCCCGTGCAAATTTAATCATCTCATCTTTCGTCGCAGAAGCACCCGCACAGCCGGAGCTTCACCTACATCTCATCGTAAAGGCAGCGCACATCGGCTGCGTCCATCGTCGGTACAATTACAAAATTATCGCTGGAAAGTGGTGAGCCCCCATCGTATAGAGAGCGCACATTGGCTGCGTCTCTAACCTCTACTTCTATTTGACCTATTTCAACCTGACCTCGCCGCGGGATCACCGAGAAGTAGTTGAAGTATCTTATATCGGTGATAAGTAGTAGGCTAGAATATATGTAAAATTTATTTTCATCACTTGCACAAACACGTATCGTAATTCACTTTCATAAAGCGTATAAAGGCTCATACCCATACCCAACACATACGAGTACACACACACAGATTCGGTATTGCTTAAGCTACTTTGCCTCATTCTTCTCGCGCTCTTTGGTTGTGTCGATCTATTCGCTTTTATTATATTAATCGTGCGGATATCTTCAGTGCGTTGGGTCGCTACCAGCAGAATTGCATTGACATTTACTTTTTAGAAATAATGTAAAGAAAGGGAGTTGCTGGTCACAATGCATGGAAGTCGTAAACATATTGGTATAACTTCCTCAGCAGAGGACAACACAAACGAATTGCTGGAAAAGCTTGAGCGTAATACGAATCATAAAATTAGAATTGAGGCCACAGTTCGAAGTCCAGAAACTCCCCCGTATTTTAAATGGATAAATCGAAGAGGCGTTCCAGTTGCAACAAAAGTTGGAGGCAATTAATAATGAATTGGCATGTAGAAAGGATTTAGAAGAACTATATTTATCTGCAAAGGACTTGTTATTGTTAAATTTGCTATGGGTTTGAAGGAGAAAGAAATCACTCTACCTTTGGAAATAATATAAATTTAAATTCTTTAGCAAGTCACAGCAGAATACTACCACAAATAAAAATCCGGAAACTCAACGGGAGCTTTGCCGATTTCAAAAATTGTATAGTATTAAACGTCGGAAAGTTTAATCACCTGTTATCCTGTTCATAAAAGAAAACCATAGGAACAGTAACGGCTTAACAGATATTTTTGATCCGTGCCTAATATACTTTAAAAGTAACTCTCGATTGTTTGAAATCCCAACAACTCAAGCGCCATTCGCCGCGGCTTTACAATCCCTTTACACCCTTACTTCTGTATATAATACTCTTCTTTTGCTCGGCAACAAGAAAATTCACATCGTCATATCTAGATTAGATCCCAGAACGCGGTCGCGATGGGAAGAACAACTTAGTTATGATTCCATTCTTTATGGAAAAATTCCTTAGAGGCGCTTTATAAACGAAATTAACAGTTAGTGGCTGAGGAGTACAACGGCATAAGCAGTATAAGCACCAGCCGAAGAACTCAAATCTAAATGTTACTTCTGCAAGTCAGGTGAACACTTTATTCGAAGTTTTACTTCCTTCGCAAATATCTTGATAGAAGCTCGATATAAATTCGCAAAGAGCTAAGGTTTTTGCATCAATTGCCTACGCAGAGGACATGGAGTCACAACACGTCAATCATCAAATTTTAGAATATACGTCTATGCATGATAAAAACTATTGGTTGCCTACCATATAAAAATCCATAACAAATTTTTCCCTTATATTCTGAAATTCTGGGGTAATTTTAAATGTCATTTTAGTATTTATATGTTCTGTTTTGGCAATATTACAAATTTCACATTCATTTATTATATTTTGAATTAATTTTTGATAGTCAGGGAAATAATATTTTTCTCTGAACCATTTTGAAGTTTTCTCAATTCCTGGGTGTAGAAGTTCTTGGTGTCGTTTTATAATTTTTTCTTTAAAGTCTGTGTACGTCAGAATATCTTCGAGTCTTGTTGTACATCTTACTAGTTTCGTTAAGTGATTTGCACTTATAATTTCTACATAAGCTTTTTGGAATATAATAAAATCTGAGTCGTCATGGAAATAAATTGCACTCTTTTTTTTGGTACTTAAATACTCTTTAATTATTTCTTTCGCTGAAGTTTCAGTCATTTCTTTATAAAAATATAAATATATAAAATAGTGTGTCACTTCTGCCGTATCTTCGTTTCCTTTAATCAATTCAATATGTCGAGAAAAATAATTGAATGGCTTTTCGGTAATAGATAATAGTTTTGATTGTCTTCTTGTGCACCGAGTATAATCGTAATGACCATGTTTTGTTAAGAATGCCGTTTTAGCTATTGATTCTGGTCTGGCCTGGATTAGAGCTGCTTTTCTAGTTACCCAAGCGTTGGATTTTTCTTCCTCGATGACTGCCTGCGATGAGTCGGCAATGGTCCTTTCGATGGCTCCATATATGATGTGAGTTTGTCTGGTTGATGGATTAGCCATTTTATCGTTTATTTTTATTTTCAATATAGGCACTTTTAATTTTTAGATTAAGTGCGTATTGACCGATTTGGATTTTTGATTTTTATTGTATTTTTGTTTTCAATATAGGCACTTATGATTTTTTAAATTAAGCGCGTATTGACCGATTTGGATTTTATTCAAATTCTGCGTGCGAATGATTTACACATAGATTCTTTTGCGGATCTCTTTTTATTGTCCTTGTTTGTTCACGGAATTTATGCTGATCAGGATAAACTAGTCGTATAGTATTATCCTTCTTTATGATCAGTACCGATGACTTTTTAAAGGATATTTTGAGATCCTACCGACTGCGCCAATTAAATTCTTGCACCATAAGTTTAAGTAAAAAAAAACTTTAATAATTTCTTATTCTTAAATTGGTTACAATTTTTATTTTTGAAGAACATTGACTTGCTATTGACAAATCTCAAACTGAACTCGCTCTCTAACTTCTACTTCATTTACGATCATACCTCGGTTTTGAGCTTTAGAGCTTTTTGTGAGTGGCTTTTGTTGCTATTGAATGACTCTCTAACTTTGGACTTTAGACTCCAGACATGGCTCCCGAAATCTGAGTATCCTGAATTGTGGGAACGTGCCGATAGTCTGAACAGCGGGTCGTTCTAATTTTTTAGTCTACAAGCTGAGGTTTTTGTTTCATGGTAATTTTCCTATGGCTTGTATAAAGCTTGGTAATCTTCTATTGGCTTGTTTACAATTAAAATTGGATTTTTATTTCTTAGAGGGTGACTTGATTTTTATTTCTTAAAGGGTGTCTCGAGGGTGACTGTGTGTATATGTGGGTTCGTAGACATGTGCATAGGAGTACGTTGAACTATGGATGTCACTATATATATAATTATTAAAAAAATTATATATGTATATTTAAAATGTTTTATGTTATCGAATTACTTGATATTGATTTATATATAGTCGCAGTTCATAGTTATATAGCTAAGAATTCTGTTATCTCAATTCGTATATGGAACGTTATTAACTATGGTTGTACCATAACAAGATTTACAGAATCATGATTTGTTGCCATTTAGTTATATAGCTAAAAATTCTGTTATCTCAATTGGTATGTGGAACGTTATTAACTATGGTTGTACCATAACAAGATTTAAAGAATCATGATTTGTTGCCATTTAGTTATATAGCTAAAAATTCTGTTATCTCAATTGGTATGTGGAACGTTATTAACTATTGTTGTACCATAAGAAGATTTAAAGAATCATGATGTGTTGCCATTTTGTTTGGTCATTTCACTGTATTGTCATTATTTATAAGTTCGGTGCCCGACCATCAATAGCTGCGAGCAGGGGCGTATCGCTAATGAATTACCCCAAATAGGTCGGCAAGCAACGTTCATACTACATTAACAACAAAATACTAGATCACTTAAAATATTAGCTCTAAATACCAATGTAATAAAGAAGAAATCTGAAGAAAAGAAGTTGGTAACGTTGTTTAATAAAAAAGCTTTTGGAATAGACAGAAATGACCATATTTATTCCTGCTTTCTGAGAAAAACATTGGCTCCCCATGTGGATTCACCCATTCTTAGGCGTTATCGAATCTTCGTATTACCGGATTGTTATAAGTTCACTAAGAGTGCTTGCTGCCAAGCTTGCGATGCGCAACAAATGCATCAGTATCGCACATTGGATGCATAGTCTAATATTTGGAGACGCAATTACGCGCCCGTGCAAATTTAATCATCTCATCTTTCGTCGCAGAAGCACCCGCACAGCCGGAGCTTCACCTACATCTCATCGTAAAGGCAGCGCACATCGGCTGCGTCCATCGTCGGTACAATTACAAAATTATCGCTGGAAAGTGGTGAGCCCCCATCGTATAGAGAGCGCACATTGGCTGCGTCTCTAACCTCTATTTCGTCGCGGAAGAGCATCGGTGGGCTTCAACCTGACCTCGCCGCGGGATCACCGAGAAGTAGTTGAAGTATCTTATATCGGTGATAAGTAGTAGGCTAGAATATATGTAAAATTTATTTTCATCACTTGCACAAACACGTATCGTAATTCACTTTCATAAAGCGTATAAAGGCTCATACCCATACCCAACACATACGAGTACACACACACAGATTCGGTATTGCTTAAGCTACTTTGCCTCATTCTTCTCGCGCTCTTTGGTTGTGTCGATCTATTCGCTTTTATTATATTAATCGTGCGGATATCTTCAGTGCGTTGGGTCGCTACCAGCAGAATTGCATTGACATTTACTTTTTAGAAATAATGTAAAGAAA
Organism: Drosophila biarmipes; assembly: GCF_025231255.1. Taxonomy (NCBI): domain Eukaryota; kingdom Metazoa; phylum Arthropoda; class Insecta; order Diptera; family Drosophilidae; genus Drosophila; species Drosophila biarmipes. Next base: position 432,235 of record NW_026114530.1, read on the forward strand.
GGGAGTTGCTGGTCACAATGCATGGAAGTCGTAAACATATTGGTATAACTTCCTCAGCAGAGGACAACACAAACGAATTGCTGGAAAAGCTTGAGCGTAATACGAATCATAAAATTAGAATTGAGGCCACAGTTCGAAGTCCAGAAACTCCCCCGTATTTTAAATGGATAAATCGAAGAGGCGTTCCAGTTGCAACAAAAGTTGGAGGCAATTAATAATGAATTGGCATGTAGAAAGGATTTAGAAGAACTATATTTATCTGCAAAGGACTTGTTATTGTTAAATTTGCTATGGTTTTGAAGGAGAAAGAAATCACTCTACCTTTTGAAATAATATATATTTAAATTCTTTAGCAAGTCACAGCAGAATACTACCAGAAATAAAAATCCGGAAACTCAACGGGAGCTTTGCCGATTTCAAAAATTGTATAGTATTAAACGTCGGAAAGTTTAATCACCTGTTATCCTGTTCATAAAAGAAAACCATAGGAACAGTAACGGCTTAACAGATATTTTTGATCCGTGCCTAATATACTTTAAAAGTAACTCTCGATTGTTTGAAATCCCAACAACTCAAGCGCCATTCGCCGCGGCTTTACAATCCCTTTACACCCTTACTTCTGTATATAATACTCTTATTTTACTCGGCAACAAGAAAATTCACATCGTCATGTCTAGATTAGATCCCAGAACGCGGTCGCGATGGGAAGAACAACTTAGTTATGATTCCATTCTTTATGGAAAAATTCCTCAGAGGCGCTTTATAAACGAAATTAACAGTTAGTGGCTGAGGAGTTCACGCATTGCAGAAGAGCTTTCAAACAGGAACACAAGCGAACTTATAGTACAACGGCATAAGCAGTATAAGCACCAGCCGAAGAACTCAAATCTAAATGTTACTTCTGCAAGTCAGGTGAACACTTTATTCGAAGTTTTACTTCCTTCGCAAAAATTTTGATAGAAGCTCGATATAAATTCGCAAAGAGCTATGGTTTTTGCATCAATTGCCTACGCAGAGGACATGGAGTCACAACACGTCAATCATCTGGTTGTCAATTTTGTACAAAGCCCTATCATACAGGTCTACACCCTCGAGCTCTCACGAATCCCCTAGCAATTTTTCGCCTTCTGACAATTAGGTAACCCAACAGGCACTTAGTGCCTCGCTTAGTCAACTTTTACCTCAAAGAATCGGTGACGTCTTACTGGCAACAGTCCTTGTCAAGGTTCGAAGTCAGGCAAACGACAAACTGGGCGCTAGAATTTTATATGACTCGGGGTCACGATACCGCCTTCAAGCTAAATTTTCAAACAACGCTCAGTTCCAAACCAACAAAATACCGTCTTTGGCTGGGTAGCGTCGGGAAATCGTAAAGAAAATCCGGCTGCACGTTCAACCTCATATACCACTCTAGTAGAGTAGAGACAACAATTTGAATCAGACGCTAATGAAAATGAGGAAAACCGATAGGATTCCTAATTTAACAAAATAATAAATCTGTACCCCTAACCATGATCCTACGTGAAAATGTATAGTAAATACTTCTTTCTATCTCGGTTCCTGGTATAAAACAAGTCGGCGCAAGAAAGTAAACCCATATAGCATTGCATATCCCGTTTATTATGGAATATAATAGGATACCCAAGGAGCCTCGTTATTTTATCCCGTATAAAAGTGATCTGCGTTTAGAAAGATTTTCGAATAAAATCGCACTCGACTCGTCGTGCAGAACCCCTTCCAAAATCTTGTTAAATCATGTTTAATTGATAGGGCCAACTATACAGCCTCACCTGTACGGCACGTTGCCAAAATTCAGACTCAAAAAACTTGCAAAATCGGCAGACTGTACCACAATTTAGAGATATGTAGTATTAGGCACATAGAAAGTTTCAGTTGATCATATGGCGTGAAACCCTTTCAAGTCCCTCTACAAATTTATCGTCTAACCACCGTTTTGTATGGTACGGTCAAAGATCTCTATTTGTCGCCTTAGTTTGAAAGGCCTTCGTTTTTATACCCTTGCAGGTATATTGATTTCAGTCGGAAGTTTTCAACGTGTCCGTCTGTCTGTCCGTTTCTATGCAATCTAGTCTCTCAGTCTTGAAGCTATCGGGCTGAAACTTTCCCAAAAGTCTTCTTTCTATTACAGGTAGTATATAAGTCGGAACCAGCCAGATCGGACAACAATATTTTATAGCTCCTATAGGAACTATCGGGGAAAAAAATTTAAAAAAATTATATCGTCGGTGTTTTTTAACATATAACCTTCTAGGCTTGGAAATTACATTTTTTAATTATTTCTGAATTTCGAATTAAATTTTATAAAAATCGACTATATCATATAGCCGTCAGCAACATTTTTTAATTATTTCTGAATTTCGAATTAAATTTTATAAAAATCGACTATATCATATAGCCGTCAGCGGAACGATCGGGAAATTAGTGGTTGATTATTTCTTATAACTGTAAGGGTATTCAAACTTCGGCTTGCCGTAGTTAACTTCCTTTCTTATTTGACATATTATCTTATACTATTGTAAAAATCATATGTTGTATTTTTTAAAATTGATGAAATTTAATTCGAAATTCAGAATTAATGATAAATTGGTACTTCCAAGCTTAGAGGTTATATGTCAAAAAACACCAAAGCTGTAATTTGTTTCTTATTATTCTCCCACCAATTTTCGTCAATCTTTCCTATTACAGCTATATGATACAATCGTCCGATTTGGAAAAAATATAATTCGAAATTATTTCCAAGCGTAGAAGGGTAAATTTAAAAAAAACACCAAAGTTATATTCATATTATTTTCCCACCAATTTTCCGATCGTTCGTATGGCAGCTATATGATGTAGTCGTCCGATTTTGATCAAATTTAATTCGAATTTCAGAACCAATGTTATTTCCAAGCGTAGGAGTTTATACGTTAAAAAACACAAAAGATTTTTTTTAATTTTTTCGCCCGATAGTTCTTATTGGAGCTATAAGATATAGTTGTCCGCTCCGACTGGTTCCGACTTTTATACTACCTGCAATAGAAAGAAAACTTTTGGGAAAGTTTCAGTCCGATAGCTTTAGAACAGAGAGAAAAGTTTGCGTAGAAACGGACGGGCAGACGGACGGACAGACAAACATGGCTAGATCGACTCGTCTAGTGACGCTATATATATAGTTTATGGGGTCGTGTCCTTCAATGCGTTGCAAACTTCTGAACTTTCTGAAATCGTTATACCCTCTGCAAGGATTTAAAAACATTAAAGCTATAATTATATAAAAAAGTTTTTTCCAAGTGTAGGAGGTTGGAAACGTCTCCTACACTGAATCCCAAACTTGTGACTAAAATCATAATACCCTCTGCAAGGGTATAAAAATTTCTTTTTTAAATGTAGACAATTCAAAATGATTATTAAACATTTTCCATCGGGTTGGAATTTTGATCCAGCGTAATATATCTCTCGCTTCGGTCTTTTTTAATTTTTGGGTATTTTATATAAACTATTAAAAGTTATTAATGAAGTGTGAATTTAAATGCAGAGATATCCATTACGTCAGCGAAAATTACTGGTTTTTGTTCGTGTTTAATATTTCTTTGATATTTTCATTCTTTACAATTTTTGTATTATAAACACATTAATTTTTAAAAGGTGATGGTAATAATCAAGTTTTTTGGATCACATGTCAATAATAGTAAGCGTTGTTTTCCTAATGGTAAATCTTGATCAATCAAATAATTTTTAAATCTATAGAAAGATTTTTATATATATTAATATAAATATCATATTTCTTTGAACAATTTGGAATTGATAATATTATTGATAATTATGGCTTATTATTACTTTTCAAAAGTCATTGATTTTTTACATTAACAAGACTACCATTATCCGGAGCTCTAGCCAACCTTTTCCAGACGGTGCCTAGCTCATTAATTCCCCTTTTTGATTTTCTTTTTATATTAATTGATACTACGAGTATTATTATATACCCGTTACTCGTAAAGTAAAAGGGTATACTAGGTTCGTCGGAAAGTATGTAACAGGTAGAAGGAAGTCGATCTAGCCATGCCTTTCTGTCCGTCTGTCTGTCTGTCCGTATGAACACTGAGATCTCGGAAACTATAAGAGCTAGAACAGTCAAACTTGGCATGCAGGTTCCTGGGCGTCCGCACCAAATCAGTGGGGTGGCGCCCTAAAATATCGCTTTGCTGCTTATATATCTCCATTCCCTATTTGCTCCGTTAAGCAGAGTAACAGGTATCTGAAAGTCGAAGCCCTCGACTATAGCGTTCTTCCTGTTTTTTTAATGTTTATGAGTTATGTAGAATTAATGGAAAGAAAATCCTTGTTGTCCTTAAACAGAATCAGAAAAATCAATAATTTGGGAATAAAATATAAATTTAAATTAGTAACGTAGAATTAATCGTTACAGTATTATTAAAAAAGAACATCTTTGTAGTCAGTTAACTGAAAAATGAACGTTATCAATTAATTCTGAATCACTGTGGAGGACAGTTGTAAAATTTTTAAAATCAGTGACATCGATTTCAAAGTTATTAATCAACCAAAATGGCCACATTCACCAGTTGAGAACATCTTATATAGCTTGAGCATTGACACAACTTTATTTTGTGCGTATTTTTGGCATTCTTTAAAAATACCCGTTTCAAAATTATAAATAAAAAATGTGCTATTTACCAGTACCAGGTATTAAAAAGGTTTTTGAAATATGTACGCCTTACTAATAAGATTTGTTCAAATATCATCGATTGAAAATTGTGTGCAAAAGATTTTTTATTAAAAGTTTTTTTACCTTTTTTTTTTGATTTCGAAAACTGCTTAAACGATTTCAGATTGAATTTAAAGGTGGATAGATATTTTAGAACATATAACACCTTCTGAGTTTTGTTTTTTTGTGCGTATCCATTTTTTTATTTAAGTTCTTATAAACAGAAACTTGAATTCTGAATTTTTTGGGATTGTAAATGGTAATCATGATTAATGTTTGAAATAAAAACTTCTGATATCAAACAAAAACACCTGTTAGCGAGGTAAAAATATAATGACGATCGCATCTTTAATAAACAAAAGTTATGATATCTTAAATCTTATCTTCTGATATTATTAAATCTTGATTTCTTCATTAGCAGAATGGTTAACTGTTTAAACTGGTTTGTAGGATCATTCTTCTGATAATAATTATTATGATATCTGCCTCGAATTTTATTTGCCTGAAAATATTAAATATATTGTTTCAAAGCCATTGAATCGACAGCTTGTTGTTTACGACTGATATTCTGATTATGGTTTTGCCAAAATTTCATATTTTGAGGCCACTTATTATTTTGGTTATATTTCCAATTACTAGAAGGGTCATTTTTATTAAATTTATTATAGTTTTCAGAAACATTCCTTCTACCCTGTCTAAGGATACCTTATTTAATCGCAGTGACATGTCAGACGGCAAAACTTTGTGCCGCTGTCGACGTCAGCAGAGAAGTCGGCGCAGCGTAAAAGAGTACCGACAAGAGCGGTCCTGCAACTGAGAGAGGCATACTATTTTAGAGATTTCTCTCTTTAGCCTCCAAAAAAAAAACAAAAATTTTGGAAAAGTGGCGATTTATTTCTCAACATATCTCCTCTTAGCTTAATACACTTGACCCAGCGAGTGACTTTTTGGTTTGAAAACAGAAAGTCAAAACTGGAGAATTGGTGGAAGGGGTAGCAGTTTGTAGCCTAGTTCGACCAATTTGGCCTTGGCGAGGGCGGAAGTGTGAGCTAGTGCGTTGTCATGATGGAAGAGCATTTTTTTATTTCGCCAAATGGGGCCGTATTTTCTGCAATTCGGCGGCGAATCGGCCCAATAATTCGACACAGTGAACTGTGACCGTTTTGCCCTTCTCCAGGTAGTCGATGTAGATCACACTTTGTGAATCCCAAAAAACGGAAGCCATCACCTTTCCGGCCGATGGGACAGTCTTCGCCTTCTTCAAGCAGGTTCGCCGGGTCAAATCCACTGCTTCGACTGTTAATTGGTCTCTCGTGTGTACCATTGGGTCCATGTTTAGTCGACGATCGCGAAACGACGCAAAAACTCGTTCGCTTAAACAGCGTTAAACACTACCCTGAAATGATCTCACGGTTACGTTTGTTGTCCGGAGTGAGCAAACGCGGCACCCATCGCGCCGGCAGCTTTCTCATTTCCAACATTTCATGCAAGATATGACCCACGCGATCTTTTGACATGCCTACTGTTTCAGCTATCTCGCGTATCTTCAATTGGCGGTCTGTTAATGCAAGATCATGGATTTTTGTCACTTTCTCCTCCGTGGTAGCCGTTTTCGAATCACATGTTGCGACCACGTTGAAACTCGTTAAGCCAATTTTCGACGGTCGCTACCGAAGGAGAAGTGTCACTATGTACTGCATCCCAGCGGTCTGCGATTGCGCGATTTCCCTTCCATAAACAAGAATCGAATCAAACCGATATTGCTCTTTCTCCATTTACACGCAGTCAAAACAAAACTACGAGTCCGATTCGACTACACAAGGCTAAGTACTAATCGGACTGCCAATGTCTAATCTGCCTGCCCTCGGCGCTCGGAGAGCCAACAGTCCGCCGTCCTTTTTTTCGTCTCTCCCTTATGTTCAGCTAGCGGAAAAATGTTCGTGGAGTAGCGACATGTAAATGCCCTAATATTTGAAAAGCATTATGGTATATCAAAATAAAAAAAACTAATTTTGTTTATAAATTTAAATTATTTAATCAAATCAAAATTATGTAAACTGAGTTCACTTAATGTTATGTTTATGTACAATAAATTATTATTTAAATTTATTACGAATGTAAGATCTAAGTTATGTGTAAGATGTTGTGCGTTGATCTAAATGTAATTTTGGTCCACTTTTAAGATGTTTTATAGGTATTACAACGTTGGCCAGGGACGTATGATAAATGTTCAAGGAAGGCGATGACTATTGTAAAAAAGTAATTTTTATTTTTTTAAAACATAACACGATCACTGTAAATTTGTTTGGTTTCGTTGTTGGATGTTTTACTTTTTCCACACAAATGAATTTTGGATGACGTGGCCCACGTCGGCGCCAATTAATTTTATGTGTGGTATTTGACTTATAAAATTATTTTTTTAGTTATTTTGTGGGTGATTGACCCTAATTCACTTACTCATTAATATTTCAAGAAACTTTTACTTAATGTTATTTGATGTGACCGATCGCGGCTTCCAATATAGACTTTTTTAATTTTTGGGTATTTTATATAAACTATTAAAAGTTATGAAGTGTGAATTTAAATGCATAGATATCCATTATGTCAGCGAAAATTACTGGTTTTTGTTCGTGTTTAATATTTCTTTGATATTTTCATTCTTTACAATTTTTGTATTATAAACACATTAATTTTTAAAAGGTGATGGTAGTAATCAAGTTTTTTGGATCACATGTCAATAATAGTAAGCGTTGTTTTCCTAATGGTAAATCTTGATCAATCAAATAATTTTTAAATCTATAGAAAGATTTTTATATATATTAATATAAATATCATATTTCTTTGAACAATTTGGAATTGATAATATTATTGATAATTATGGCTTATTATTACTTTTCATAAGTCATTGATTTTTTACATTAACAAGACTACCATTATCCGGAGTTCTAGCCAACCTTTTCCAGACGGTGCCTAGCTCATTAATTCCCCTTTTTGATTTTCTTTTTATATTAATTGATACTAGAGTATTATTATATACCCGTTACTCGTAAAGTAAAAGGGTATACTAGGTTCGTCGGAAAGTATGTAACAGGTAGAAGGAAGTCGATCTAGCCATGCCTTTCTGTCCGCCTGTCTGTCTGTCCGTATGAACACTGAGATCTCGGAAACTATAAGAGCTAGAACAGTCAAACTTGGCATGCAGGTTCCTGGGCGTCCGCACCAAATCAGTGGGGTGGCGCCCTAAAATATCGCTTTGCTGCTTATATATCTACATTCCCTATTTGCTCCGTTAAGCAGAGTAACAGGTATCTGAAAGTCGAAGCACTCGACTATAGCGTTCTTCCTGTTTTTTTTTTTAATGTTTATGAGTTATGTAGAATTAATGGAAAGAAAATCCTTGTTGTCCTTAAACAGAATCAGAAAAATCAATAATTTGGGAATAAAATATAAATTTAAATTAGTAACGTAGAATTAATCGTTACAGTATTATTAAAAAAGAACATCTTTGTAGTCAGTTAACTGAAAAATGAACGTTATCAATTAATTCTGAATCACTGTGGAGGACAGTTGTAAAATTTTTAAAATCAGTGACATCGATTTCAAAGTTATTAATCAACCAAAATGGCCACATTCACCAGTTGAGAACATCTTATATAGCTTGAGCATTGACACAACTTTATTTTGTGCGTATTTTTGGCATTCTTTAAAAATACCCGTTTCAAAATTATAAATAAAAAATGTCCTATTTACCAGTACCAGGTATTAAAAAGGTTTTTGAAATATGTACGCCTTACTAATAAGATTTGTTCAAATATCATCGATTGAAAATTGTGTGCAAAAGATTTTTTATTAAAAGCTTTTTTAACCTTTTTTTTTTGATTTCGAAAACTGCTTAAACGATTTCAGATTGAATTTAAAGGTGGATAGATATTTTAGAACATATAACACCTTCTGAGTTTTGTTTTTTTGTGCGTATCCATTTTTTTATTTAAGTTCTTATAAACAGAAACTTGAATTCTGAATTTTTTGGGATTGTAAATGGTAATCATGATTAATGTTTGAAATAAAAACTTCTGATATCAAACAATAACACCTGTTAGCGAGGTAAAAATATAATGACGATCGCACCTTTAATAAACAAAAGTTATGATATCTTAAATCTTATCTTCTGATATTATTAAATCTTGATTTCTTTATTAGCAGAATGATTAACTGTTCCTTCTAGTTTCCTTTTTTGAACTTAATTTTGCTTCCTGGTTTACTGGTTTGAACGGTTTAAACTGGTTTGTAGGATCATTCTTCTGATAATAATTATTATTATATCTGCCTCGAATTTTATTTGCCTGAAAATATTAAATATATTGTTTCAAAGCCATTGAATCGACAGCTTGTTGTTTACGACTGATATTCTGATTATGGATTTGCCAAAATTTCATATTTTGAGGCCACTTATTATTTTGCTTATATTTCCAATTACTAGAAGGGTCATTTTTATTAAATTTATTATAGTTTTCAGAAACATTCCTTCTACCCTGTCTAAGGATACCTTATTTAATCGCAGTGACATGTCAGACGGCAAAACTTTGTGCCGCTGTCGACGTCAGCAGAGAAGTCGGCGCAGCGTAAAAGAGTACCGACAAGAGCGGTCCTGCAACTGAGAGAGGCATACTATTTTAGAGATTTCTCTCTTTAGCCTCCAAAAGAAAAACAAAAATTTTGGAAAAGTGGCGATTTATTTCTCAACATATCTCCTCTTAGCTTGATACACTTGACCCAGCGAGTGACTTTTTGGTTTGAAAACAAAAAGTCAAAACTGGAGAATTGGTGGAAGGGGTAGCAGTTTGTAGCCTAGTTCGACCAATTTGGCCTTGGCGAGGGCGGAAGTGTGAGCTAGTGCGTTGTCATGATGGAAGAGCATTTTTTTATTTCGCCAAATGGGGCCGTATTTTCTGCAATTCGGCGGCGAATCGGCCCAATAATTCGACACAGTGAACTGTGACCGTTTTGCCCTTCTCCAGGTAGTCGATGTAGATCACACTTTGTGAATCCCAAAAAACGGAAGCCACCACTTTTCCGGCCGATGGAACAGTCTTCGCCTTCTTCAAGCAGGTTCGCCGGGTGAAATCCACTGCTTCGACTGTTAATTGGTCTCTCGTGTGTACCATTGGGTCCATGTTTAGTCGACGATCGCGAAACGACGCAAAAACTCGTTCGCTTAAACAGTGTTAAACACTACCCTGAAATGATCTCACGGTTACGTTTGTTGTCCGGAGTGAGCAAACGCGGCACCCATCGCGCCGGCAGCTTTCTCATTTCCAACATTTCATGCAGGATATGACCCACGCGATCTTTTGACATGCCTACTGTTTCAGCTATCTCGCGTATCTTCAATTGGCGGTCTGTTAATGCAAGATCATGGATTTTTGTCACTTTCTCCTCCGTGGTAGCCGTTTTCGAATCACATGTTGCGACCACGTTGAAACTCGTTAAGCCAATTTTCAAAGGTCGCTACCGAAGGAGAAGTGTCACTATATACAGCATCCCAGCGGTCTGCGATTGCGCGATTTCCCTTCCATAAACAAGAATCGAATTACAGACCGATATTGCTCTTTCTCCATTTACACGCAGTCAAAACAAAACTACGAGTCCGATTCGACTACACAAGGCTAAGTACTAATCGGACTGCCAATGTCTAATCTGCCTGCCCTCGGCGCTCGAAGAGCCAACAGTCCGCCGTCCTTTTTTTCGTCTCTCCCTTATGTTCAGGAGTAGCGACATGAAAATGCCCTAATATTTGAAAAGCATTATGGTATATCAAAATAAAAAAACTAATTTTGTTTATAAATTTAAATTATTTAATCAAATCAAAATTAAGTAAACTGAGTTCACTTAATGTTATGTTTATGTACAATAAATTATTATTTAAATTTATTACGAATGTAAGATCTAAGTTATGTGTCAGATGTTGTGCGTTGATCTAAATGTAATTTTGGTCCACTTTTAAGATGTTTTATAGGTATTACAACGTTGGCCAGGGACGTATGATAAATGTTCAAGGAAGGCGATGACTATTGTAAAAAAAGTAATTGTTATTTTTTTTAAACATAACACGATCACTGTAAATTTGTTTGGTTTCGTTGTTGGATGTTTTACTTTTTCCACACAAATGAATTTTGGATGACGTGGCCCACGTCGGCGCCAATTAATTTTATGTGTGGTATTTGACTTATAAAATTATTTTTTTAGTTATTTTGTGGGTGATTGACCCTAATTCACTTACTCATTAATATTTCAAGAAACTTTTACTTAATGTTATTTGATGTGACCGATCGCGGCTTCCAATATAGACTTTTTTAATTTTTGGGTATTTTATATAAACTATTAAAAGTTATGAAGTGTGAATTTAAATGCATAGATATCCATTATGTCAGCGAAAATTACTGGTTTTTGTTCGTGTTTAATATTTCTTTGATATTTTCATTCTTTACAATTTTTGTATTATAAACACATTAATTTTTAAAAGGTGATGGTAGTAATCAAGTTTTTTGGATCACATGTCAATAATAGTAAGCGTTGTTTTCCTAATGGTAAATCTTGATCAATCAAATAATTTTTAAATCTATAGAAAGATTTTTATATATATTAATATAAATATCATATTTCTTTGAACAATTTGGAATTGATAATATTATTGATAATTATGGCTTATTATTACTTTTCATAAGTCATTGATTTTTTACATTAACAAGACTACCATTATCCGGAGTTCTAGCCAACCTTTTCCAGACGGTGCCTAGCTCATTAATTCCCCTTTTTGATTTTCTTTTTATATTAATTGATACTACGAGTATTATTATATACCCGTTACTCGTAAAGTAAAAGGGTATACTAGGTTCGTCGGAAAGTATGTAACAGGTAGAAGGAAGTCGATCTAGCCATGCCTTTCTGTCCGTCTGTCTGTCTGTCCGTATGAACACTGAGATCTCGGAAACTATAAGAGCTAGAACAGTCAAACTTGGCATGCAGGTTCCTGGGCGTCCGCACCAAATCAGTGGGGTGGCGCCCTAAAATATCGCTTTGCTGCTTATATATCTACATTCCCTATTTGCTCCGTTAAGCAGAGTAACAGGTATCTGAAAGTCGAAGCACTCGACTATAGCGTTCTTCCTGTTTTTTTTAATGTTTATGAGTTATGTAGAATTAATGGAAAGAAAATCCTTGTTGTCCTTAAACAGAATCAGAAAAATCAATAATTTGGGAATAAAATATAAATTTAAATTAGTAACGTAGAATTAATCGTTACAGTATTATTAAAAAAGAACATCTTTGTAGTCAGTTAACTGAAAAATGAACGTTATCAATTAATTCTGAATCACTGTGGAGGACAGTTGTAAAATTTTTAAAATCAGTGACATCGATTTCAAAGTTATTAATCAACCAAAATGGCCACATTCACCAGTTGAGAACATCTTATATAGCTTGAGCATTGACACAACTTTATTTTGTGCGTATTTTTGGCATTCTTTAAAAATACCCGTTTCAAAATTATAAATAAAAAATGTGCTATTTACCAGTACCAGGTATTAAAAAGGTTTTTGAAATATGTACGCCTTACTAATAAGATTTGTTCAAATATCATCGATTGAAAATTGTGTGCAAAAGATTTTTTATTAAAAGTTTTTTTACCTTTTTTTTTTGATTTCGAAAACTGCTTAAACGATTTCAGATTGAATTTAAAGATGGATAGATATTTTAGAACATATAACACCTTCTGAGTTTTGTTTTTTTGTGCGTATCCATTTTTTTATTTAAGTTCTTATAAACAGAAACTTGAATTCTGAATTTTTTGGGATTGTAAATGGTAATCATGATTAATGTTTGAAATAAAAACTTCTGATATCAAACAATAACACCTGTTAGCGAGGTAAAAATATAATGACGATCGCACCTTTAATAAACAAAAGTTATGATATCTTAAATCTTATCTTCTGATATTATTAAATCTTGATTTCTTTATTAGCAGAATGATTAACTGTTCCTTCTAGTTTCCTTTTTTGAACTTAATTTTGCTTCCTGGTTTACTGGTTTGAACGGTTTAAACTGGTTTGTAGGATCATTCTTCTGATAATAATTATTATTATATCTGCCTCGAATTTTATTTGCCTGAAAATATTAAATATATTGTTTCAAAGCCATTCAATCGACAGCTTGTTGTTTACGACTGATATTCTGATTATGGATTTGCCAAAATTTCATATTTTGAGGCCACTTATTATTTTGCTTATATTTCCAATTACTAGAAGGGTCATTTTTATTAAATTTATTATAGTTTTCAGAAACATTCCTTCTACCCTGTCTAAGGATACCTTACTTAATCGCAGTGACATGTCAGACGGCAAAACTTTGTGCCGCTGTCGACGTCAGCAGAGAAGTCGGCGCAGCGTAAAAGAGTACCGACAAGAGCGGTCCTGCAACTGAGAGAGGCATACTATTTTAGAGATTTCTCTCTTTAGCCTCCAAAAGAAAAACAAAAATTTTGGAAAAGTGGCGATTTATTTCTCAACATATCTCCTCATAGCTTGATACACTTGACCCAGCGAGTGACTTTTTGGTTTGAAAACAAAAAGTCAAAACTGGAGAATTGGTGGAAGGGGTAGCAGTTTGTAGCCTAGTTCGACCAATTTGGCCTTGGCGAGGGCGGAAGTGTGAGCTAGTGCGTTGTCATGATGGAAGAGCATTTTTTTATTTCGCCAAATGGGGCCGTATTTTCTGCAATTCGGCGGCGAATCGGCCCAATAATTCGACACAGTGAACTGTGACCGTTTTGCCCTTCTCCAGGTAGTCGATCTAGATCACACTTTGTGAATCCCAAAAAACGGAAGCCATCACCTTTCCGGCCGATGGAACAGTCTTCGCCTTCTTCAAGCAGGTTCGCCGGGTGAAATCCACTGCTTCGACTGTTAATTGGTCTCTCGTGTGTACCATTGGGTCCATGTTTAGTCGACGATCGCGAAACGACGCAAAAACTCGTTCGCTTAAACAGTGTTAAACACTACCCTGAAATGATCTCACGGTTACGTTTGTTGTCCGCAGTGAGCAAACGCGGCACCCATCGCGCCGGCAGCTTTCTCATTTCCAACATTTCATGCAGGATATGACCCACGCGATCTTTTGACATGCCTACTGTTTCAGCTATCTCGCGTATCTTCAATTGGCGGTCTGTTAATGCAAGATCATGGATTTTTGTCACTTTCTCCTCCGTGGTAGCCGTTTTCGAATCACATGTTGCGACCACGTTGAAACTCGTTAAGCCAATTTTCAAAGGTCGCTACCGAAGAAGAAGTGTCACTATATACAGCATCCCAGCGGTCTGCGATTGCGCGATTTCCCTTCCATAAACAAGAATCGAATCACAGACCGATATTGCTCTTTCTCCATTTACACGCAGTCAAAACAAAACTACGAGTCCGATTCGACTACACAAGGCTAAGTACTAATCGGACTGCCAATGTCTAATCTGCCTGCCCTCGGCGCTCGGAGAGCCAACAGTCCGCCGTCCTTTTTTTCGTCTCTCCCTTATGTTCAGGAGTAGCGACATGAAAATGCCCTAATATTTGAAAAGCATTATGGTATATCAAAATAAAAAAACTAACTTTGTTTATAAATTTAAATTATTTAATCAAATCAAAATTAAGTAAACTGAGTTCACTTAATGTTATGTTTATGTACAATAAATTATTATTTAAATTTATTACGAATGTAAGATCTAAGTTATGTGTCAGATGTTGTGCGTTGATCTAAATGTAATTTTGGTCCACTTTTAAGATGTTTTATAGGTATTACAACGTTGGCCAGGGACGTATGATAAATGTTCAAGGAAGGCGATGACTATTGTAAAAAAAGTAATTGTTATTTTTTTAAAACATAACACGATCACTGTAAATTTGTTTGGTTTCGTTGTTGGATGTTTTACTTTTTCCACACAAATGAATTTTGGATGACGTGGCCCACGTCGGCGCCAATTAATTTTATGTGTGGTATTTGACTTATAAAATTATTTTTTTAGTTATTTTGTGGGTGATTGACCCTAATTCACTTACTCATTAATATTTCAAGAAACTTTTACTTAATGTTATTTGATGTGACCGATCGCGGCTTCCAATATAGACTTTTTTAATTTTTGGGTATTTTATATAAACTATTAAAAGTTATGAAGTGTGAATTTAAATGCATAGATATCCATTATGTCAGCGAAAATTACTGGTTTTTGTTCGTGTTTAATATTTCTTTGATATTTTCATTCTTTACAATTTTTGTATTATAAACACATTAATTTTTAAAAGGTGATGGTAGTAATCAAGTTTTTTGGATCACATGTCAATAATAGTAAGCGTTGTTTTCCTAATGGTAAATCTTGATCAATCAAATAATTTTTAAATCTATAGAAAGATTTTTATATATATTAATATAAATATCATATTTCTTTGAACAATTTGGAATTGATAATATTATTGATAATTATGGCTTATTATTACTTTTCATAAGTCATTGATTTTTTACATTAACAAGACTACCATTATCCGGAGTTCTAGCCAACCTTTTCCAGACGGTGCCTAGCTCATTAATTCCCCTTTTTGATTTTCTTTTTATATTAATTGATACTAGAGTATTATTATATACCCGTTACTCGTAAAGTAAAAGGGTATACTAGGTTCGTCGGAAAGTATGTAACAGGTAGAAGGAAGTCGATCTAGCCATGCCTTTCTGTCCGCCTGTCTGTCTGTCCGTATGAACACTGAGATCTCGGAAACTATAAGAGCTAGAACAGTCAAACTTGGCATGCAGGTTCCTGGGCGTCCGCACCAAATCAGTGGGGTGGCGCCCTAAAATATCGCTTTGCTGCTTATATATCTACATTCCCTATTTGCTCCGTTAAGCAGAGTAACAGGTATCTGAAAGTCGAAGCACTCGACTATAGCGTTCTTCCTGTTTTTTTTTTTAATGTTTATGAGTTATGTAGAATTAATGGAAAGAAAATCCTTGTTGTCCTTAAACAGAATCAGAAAAATCAATAATTTGGGAATAAAATATAAATTTAAATTAGTAACGTAGAATTAATCGTTACAGTATTATTAAAAAAGAACATCTTTGTAGTCAGTTAACTGAAAAATGAACGTTATCAATTAATTCTGAATCACTGTGGAGGACAGTTGTAAAATTTTTAAAATCAGTGACATCGATTTCAAAGTTATTAATCAACCAAAATGGCCACATTCACCAGTTGAGAACATCTTATATAGCTTGAGCATTGACACAACTTTATTTTGTGCGTATTTTTGGCATTCTTTAAAAATACCCGTTTCAAAATTATAAATAAAAAATGTCCTATTTACCAGTACCAGGTATTAAAAAGGTTTTTGAAATATGTACGCCTTACTAATAAGATTTGTTCAAATATCATCGATTGAAAATTGTGTGCAAAAGATTTTTTATTAAAAGCTTTTTTAACCTTTTTTTTTTGATTTCGAAAACTGCTTAAACGATTTCAGATTGAATTTAAAGGTGGATAGATATTTTAGAACATATAACACCTTCTGAGTTTTGTTTTTTTGTGCGTATCCATTTTTTTATTTAAGTTCTTATAAACAGAAACTTGAATTCTGAATTTTTTGGGATTGTAAATGGTAATCATGATTAATGTTTGAAATAAAAACTTCTGATATCAAACAATAACACCTGTTAGCGAGGTAAAAATATAATGACGATCGCACCTTTAATAAACAAAAGTTATGATATCTTAAATCTTATCTTCTGATATTATTAAATCTTGATTTCTTTATTAGCAGAATGATTAACTGTTCCTTCTAGTTTCCTTTTTTGAACTTAATTTTGCTTCCTGGTTTACTGGTTTGAACGGTTTAAACTGGTTTGTAGGATCATTCTTCTGATAATAATTATTATTATATCTGCCTCGAATTTTATTTGCCTGAAAATATTAAATATATTGTTTCAAAGCCATTGAATCGACAGCTTGTTGTTTACGACTGATATTCTGATTATGGATTTGCCAAAATTTCATATTTTGAGGCCACTTATTATTTTGCTTATATTTCCAATTACTAGAAGGGTCATTTTTATTAAATTTATTATAGTTTTCAGAAACATTCCTTCTACCCTGTCTAAGGATACCTTATTTAATCGCAGTGACATGTCAGACGGCAAAACTTTGTGCCGCTGTCGACGTCAGCAGAGAAGTCGGCGCAGCGTAAAAGAGTACCGACAAGAGCGGTCCTGCAACTGAGAGAGGCATACTATTTTAGAGATTTCTCTCTTTAGCCTCCAAAAGAAAAACAAAAATTTTGGAAAAGTGGCGATTTATTTCTCAACATATCTCCTCTTAGCTTGATACACTTGACCCAGCGAGTGACTTTTTGGTTTGAAAACAAAAAGTCAAAACTGGAGAATTGGTGGAAGGGGTAGCAGTTTGTAGCCTAGTTCGACCAATTTGGCCTTGGCGAGGGCGGAAGTGTGAGCTAGTGCGTTGTCATGATGGAAGAGCATTTTTTTATTTCGCCAAATGGGGCCGTATTTTCTGCAATTCGGCGGCGAATCGGCCCAATAATTCGACACAGTGAACTGTGACCGTTTTGCCCTTCTCCAGGTAGTCGATGTAGATCACACTTTGTGAATCCCAAAAAACGGAAGCCACCACTTTTCCGGCCGATGGAACAGTCTTCGCCTTCTTCAAGCAGGTTCGCCGGGTGAAATCCACTGCTTCGACTGTTAATTGGTCTCTCGTGTGTACCATTGGGTCCATGTTTAGTCGACGATCGCGAAACGACGCAAAAACTCGTTCGCTTAAACAGTGTTAAACACTACCCTGAAATGATCTCACGGTTACGTTTGTTGTCCGGAGTGAGCAAACGCGGCACCCATCGCGCCGGCAGCTTTCTCATTTCCAACATTTCATGCAGGATATGACCCACGCGATCTTTTGACATGCCTACTGTTTCAGCTATCTCGCGTATCTTCAATTGGCGGTCTGTTAATGCAAGATCATGGATTTTTGTCACTTTCTCCTCCGTGGTAGCCGTTTTCGAATCACATGTTGCGACCACGTTGAAACTCGTTAAGCCAATTTTCAAAGGTCGCTACCGAAGGAGAAGTGTCACTATATACAGCATCCCAGCGGTCTGCGATTGCGCGATTTCCCTTCCATAAACAAGAATCGAATTACAGACCGATATTGCTCTTTCTCCATTTACACGCAGTCAAAACAAAACTACGAGTCCGATTCGACTACACAAGGCTAAGTACTAATCGGACTGCCAATGTCTAATCTGCCTGCCCTCGGCGCTCGAAGAGCCAACAGTCCGCCGTCCTTTTTTTCGTCTCTCCCTTATGTTCAGGAGTAGCGACATGAAAATGCCCTAATATTTGAAAAGCATTATGGTATATCAAAATAAAAAAACTAATTTTGTTTAAAAATTTAAATTATTTAATCAAATCAAAATTAAGTAAACTGAGTTCACTTAATGTTATGTTTATGTACAATAAATTATTATTTAAATATATTACGAATGTAAGATCTAAGTTATGTGTCAGATGTTGTGCGTTGATCTAAATGTAATTTTGGTCCACTTTTAAGATGTTTTATAGGTATTACAACGTTGGCCAGGGACGTATGATAAATGTTCAAGGAAGGCGATGACTATTGTAAAAAAAGTAATTGTTATTTTTTTTAAACATAACACGATCACTGTAAATTTGTTTGGTTTCGTTGTTGGATGTTTTACTTTTTCCACACAAATGAATTTTGGATGACGTGGCCCACGTCGGCGCCAATTAATTTTATGTGTGGTATTTGACTTATAAAATTATTTTTTTAGTTATTTTGTGGGTGATTGACCCTAATTCACTTACTCATTAATATTTCAAGAAACTTTTACTTAATGTTATTTGATGTGACCGATCGCGGCTTCCAATATAGACTTTTTTAATTTTTGGGTATTTTATATAAACTATTAAAAGTTATGAAGTGTGAATTTAAATGCATAGATATCCATTATGTCAGCGAAAATTACTGGTTTTTGTTCGTGTTTAATATTTCTTTGATATTTTCATTCTTTACAATTTTTGTATTATAAACACATTAATTTTTAAAAGGTGATGGTAGTAATCAAGTTTTTTGGATCACATGTCAATAATAGTAAGCGTTGTTTTCCTAATGGTAAATCTTGATCAATCAAATAATTTTTAAATCTATAGAAAGATTTTTATATATATTAATATAAATATCATATTTCTTTGAACAATTTGGAATTGATAATATTATTGATAATTATGGCTTATTATTACTTTTCATAAGTCATTGATTTTTTACATTAACAAGACTACCATTATCCGGAGTTCTAGCCAACCTTTTCCAGACGGTGCCTAGCTCATTAATTCCCCTTTTTGATTTTCTTTTTATATTAATTGATACTACGAGTATTATTATATACCCGTTACTCGTAAAGTAAAAGGGTATACTAGGTTCGTCGGAAAGTATGTAACAGGTAGAAGGAAGTCGATCTAGCCATGCCTTTCTGTCCGTCTGTCTGTCTGTCCGTATGAACACTGAGATCTCGGAAACTATAAGAGCTAGAACAGTCAAACTTGGCATGCAGGTTCCTGGGCGTCCGCACCAAATCAGTGGGGTGGCGCCCTAAAATATCGCTTTGCTGCTTATATATCTACATTCCCTATTTGCTCCGTTAAGCAGAGTAACAGGTATCTGAAAGTCGAAGCACTCGACTATAGCGTTCTTCCTGTTTTTTTTAATGTTTATGAGTTATGTAGAATTAATGGAAAGAAAATCCTTGTTGTCCTTAAACAGAATCAGAAAAATCAATAATTTGGGAATAAAATATAAATTTAAATTAGTAACGTAGAATTAATCGTTACAGTATTATTAAAAAAGAACATCTTTGTTAACTGAAAAATGAACGTTATCAATTAATTCTGAATCACTGTGGAGGACAGTTGTAAAATTTTTAAAATCAGTGACATCGATTTCAAAGTTATTAATCAACCAAAATGGCCACATTCACCAGTTGAGAACATCTTATATAGCTTGAGCATTGACACAACTTTATTTTGTGCGTATTTTTGGCATTCTTTAAAAATACCCGTTTCAAAATTATAAATAAAAAATGTCCTATTTACCAGTACCAGGTATTAAAAAGGTTTTTGAAATACGTACGCCTTACTAATAAGATTTGTTCAAATATCATCGATTGAAAATTGTGTGCAAAAGATTTTTTATTAAAAGCTTTTTTAACCTTTTTTTTTTGATTTCGAAAACTGCTTAAACGATTTCAGATTGAATTTAAAGGTGGATAGATATTTTAGAACATATAACACCTTCTGAGTTTTGTTTTTTTGTGCGTATCCATTTTTTTATTTAAGTTCTTATAAACAGAAACTTGAATTCTGAATTTTTTGGGATTGTAAATGGTAATCATGATTAATGTTTGAAATAAAAACTTCTGATATCAAACAATAACACCTGTTAGCGAGGTAAAAATATAATGACGATCGCACCTTTAATAAACAAAAGTTATGATATCTTAAATCTTATCTTCTGATATTATTAAATCTTGATTTCTTTATTAGCAGAATGATTTACTGTTCCTTCTAGTTTCCTTTTTTGAACTTAATTTTGCTTCCTGGTTTACTGGTTTGAACGGTTTAAACTGGTTTGTAGGATCATTCTTCTGATAATAATTATTATTATATCTGCCTCGAATTTTATTTGCCTGAAAATATTAAATATATTGTTTCAAAGCCATTGAATCGACAGCTTGTTGTTTACGACTGATATTCTGATTATGGATTTGCCAAAATTTCATATTTTGAGGCCACTTATTATTTTGCTTATATTTCCAATTACTAGAAGGGTCATTTTTATTAAATTTATTATAGTTTTCAGAAACATTCCTTCTACCCTGTCTAAGGATACCTTATTTAATCGCAGTGACATGTCAGACGGCAAAACTTTATGCCGCTGTCGACGTCAGCAGAGAAGTCGGCGCAGCGTAAAAGAGTACCGACAAGAGCGGTCCTGCAACTGAGAGAGGCATACTATTTTAGAGATTTCTCTCTTTAGCCTCCAAAAGAAAAACAAAAATTTTGGAAAAGTGGCGATTTATTTCTCAACATATCTCCTCTTAGCTTGATACACTTGACCCAGCGAGTGACTTTTTGGTTTGAAAACAAAAAGTCAAAACTGGAGAATTGGTGGAAGGGGTAGCAGTTTGTAGCCTAGTTCGACCAATTTGGCCTTGGCGAGAGCGGAAGTGTGAGCTAGTGCGTTGTCATGATGGAAGAGCATTTTTTTATTTCGCCAAATGGGGCCGTATTTTCTGCAATTCGGCGGCGAATCGGCCCAATAATTCGACACAGTGAACTGTGACCGTTTTGCCCTTCTCCAGGTAGTCGATGTAGATCACACTTTGTGAATCCCAAAAAACGCAAGCCATCACCTTTCCGGCCGATGGGACAGTCTTCGCCTTCTTCAAGCAGGTTCGCCGGGTGAAATCCACTGCTTCGACTGTTAATTGGTCTCTCGTGTGTACCATTGGGTCCATTTTTAGTCGACGATCGCGAAACGACGCAAAAACTCGTTCGCTTAAACAGCGTTAAACACTACCCTGAAATGATCTCACGGTTACGTTTGTTGTCCGCAGTGAGCAAACGCGGCACCCATCGCGCCGGCAGCTTTCTCATTTCCAACATTTCATGCAGGATATGACCCACGCGATCTTTTGACATGCCTACTGTTTCAGCTATCTCGCGTATCTTCAATTGGCGGTCTGTTAATGCAAGATCATGGATTTTTGTCACTTTCTCCTCCGTGGTAGCCGTTTTCGAATCACATGTTGCGACCACGTTGAAACCGATTCGACTACACAAGGCTAAGTACTAATCGGACTGCCAATGTCTAATCTGCCTGCCCTCGGCGCTCGGAAAGCCAACAGTCCGCCGTCCTTTTTTTCGTCTCTCCCTTATGTTCAGGAGTAGCGACATGTAAATGCCCTAATATTTGAAAAGCATTATGGTATATCAAAATAAAAAAACTAATTTTGTTTATAAATTTAAATTATTTAATCAAATCAAAATTAAGTAAACTGAGTTCACTTAATGTTATGTTTATGTACAATAAATTATTATTTAAATTTATTACGAATGTAAGATCTATGTTATGTGTAAGATGTTGTGCGTTGATCTAAATGTAATTTTGGTCCACTTTTAAGATGTTTTATAGGTATTACAACGTTGGCCAGGGACGTATGATAAATGTTCAAGGAAGGCGATGACTATTGTAAAAAAAGTAATTGTTATTTTTTTAAAACATAACACGATCACTGTAAATTTGTTTGGTTTCGTTGTTGGATGTTTTACTTTTTCCACACAAATGAATTTTGGATGACGTGGCCCACGTCGGCGCCAATTAATTTTATGTGTGGTATTTGACTTAAAAAATTATTTTTTTAGTTATTTTGTGGGTGATTGACCCTAATTCACTTACTCATTAATATTTCAAGAAACTTTTACTTAATGTTATTTGATGTGACCGATCGCGGCTTCCAATATAGACTTTTTTAATTTTTGGGTATTTTATATAAACTATTAAAAGTTATGAAGTGTGAATTTAAATGCATAGATATCCATTATGCCAGCGAAAATTACTGGTTTTTGTTCGTGTTTAATATTTCTTTGATATTTTCATTCTTTACAATTTTTGTATTATAAACACATTAATTTTTAAAAGGTGATGGTAATAATCAAGTTTTTTGGATCACATGACAATAATAGTAATAGTATTAATATAAATATCATATTTCTTTGAACAATTTGGAATTGATAATATTATTGATAATTATGGCTTATTATTACTTTTCATAAGTCATTGATTTTTTACATTAACAAGACTACCATTATCCGGAGTTCTAGCCAACCTTTTCCAGACGGTGCCTAGCTCATTAATTCCCCTTTTTGATTTTCTTTTTATATTAATTGATACTACGAGTATTATTATATACCCGTTACTCGTAAAGTAAAAGGGTATACTAGGTTCGTCGGAAAGTATGTAACAGGTAGAAGGAAGTCGATCTAGCCATGCCTTTCTGTCCGTCTGTCTGTCTGTCCGTATGAACACTGAGATCTCGGAAACTATAAGAGCTAGAACAGTCAAACTTGGCATGCAGGTTCCTGGGCGTCCGCACCAAATCAGTGGGGTGGCGCCCTAAAATATCGCTTTGCTGCTTATATATCTCCATTCCCTATTTGCTCCGTTAAGCAGAGTAACAGGTATCTGAAAGTCGAAGCCCTCGACTATAGCGTTCTTCCTGTTTTTTTTAATGTTTATGAGTTATGTAGAATTAATGGAAAGAAAATCCTTGTTGTCCTTAAACAGAATCAGAGTAATCAATAATTTGGGAATAAAATATAAATTTAAATTAGTAACGTAGAATTAATCGTTACAGTATTATTAAAAAAGAACATCTTTGTAGTCAGTTAACTGAAAAATGAACGTTATCAATTAATTCTGAATCACTGTGGAGGACAGTTGTAAAATTTTTAAAATCAGTGACATCGATTTCAAAGTTATTAATCAACCAAAATGGCCACATTCACCAGTTGAGAACATCTTATATAGCTTGAGCATTGACACAACTTTATTTTGTGCGTATTTTTGGCATTCTTTAAAAATACCCGTTTCAAAATTATAAATAAAAAATGTCCTATTTACCAGTACCAGGTATTAAAAAGGTTTTTGAAATATGTACGCCTTACTAATAAGATTTGTTCAAATATCATCGATTGAAAATTGTGTGCAAAAGATTTTTTATTAAAAGTTTTTTTACCTTTTTTTTTGATTTCGAAAACTGCTTAAACGATTTCAGATTGAATTTAAAGGTGGATAGATATTTTAGAACATATAACACCTTCTGAGTTTTGTTTTTTTGTGCGTATCCATTTTTTTATTTAAGTTCTTATAAACAGAAACTTGAATTCTGAATTTTTTGGGATTGTAAATGGTAATCATGATTAATGTTTGAAATAAAAACTTCTGATATCAAACAAAAACACCTGTTAGCGAGGTAAAAATATAATGACGATCGCATCTTTAATAAACAAAAGTTATGATATCTTAAATCTTATCTTCTGATATTATTAAATCTTGATTTCTTCATTAGCAGAATGGTTAACTGTTTAAACTGGTTTGTAGGATCATTCTTCTGATAATAATTATTATGATATCTGCCTCGAATTTTATTTGCCTGAAAATATTAAATATATTGTTTCAAAGCCATTGAATCGACAGCTTGTTGTTTACGACTGATATTCTGATTATGGTTTTGCCAAAATTTCATATTTTGAGGCCACTTATTATTTTGGTTATATTTCCAATTACTAGAAGGGTCATTTTTATTAAATTTATTATAGTTTTCAGAAACATTCCTTCTACCCTGTCTAAGGATACCTTATTTAATCGCAGTGACATGTCAGACGGCAAAACTTTGTGCCGCTGTCGACGTCAGCAGAGAAGTCGGCGCAGCGTAAAAGAGTACCGACAAGAGCGGTCCTGCAACTGAGAGAGGCATACTATTTTAGAGATTTCTCTCTTTAGCCTCCAAAAAAAAAACAAAAATTTTGGAAAAGTGGCGATTTATTTCTCAACATATCTCCTCTTAGCTTAATACACTTGACCCAGCGAGTGACTTTTTGGTTTGAAAACAGAAAGTCAAAACTGGAGAATTGGTGGAAGGGGTAGCAGTTTGTAGCCTAGTTCGACCAATTTGGCCTTGGCGAGGGCGGAAGTGTGAGCTAGTGCGTTGTCATGATGGAAGAGCATTTTTTTATTTCGCCAAATGGGGCCGTATTTTCTGCAATTCGGCGGCGAATCGGCCCAATAATTCGACACAGTGAACTGTGACCGTTTTGCCCTTCTCCAGGTAGTCGATGTAGATCACACTTTGTGAATCCCAAAAAACGCAAGCCATCACCTTTCCGGCCGATGGGACAGTCTTCGCCTTCTTCAAGCAGGTTCGCCGGGTCAAATCCACTGCTTCGACTGTTAATTGGTCTCTCGTGTGTACCATTGGGTCCATGTTTAGTCGACGATCGCGAAACGACGCAAAAACTCGTTCGCTTAAACAGCGTTAAACACTACCCTGAAATGATCTCACGGTTACGTTTGTTGTCCGGAGTGAGCAAACGCGGCACCCATCGCGCCGGCAGCTTTCTCATTTCCAACATTTCATGCAAGATATGACCCACGCGATCTTTTGACATGCCTACTGTTTCAGCTATCTCGCGTATCTTCAATTGGCGGTCTGTTAATGCAAGATCATGGATTTTTGTCACTTTCTCCTCCGTGGTAGCCGTTTTCGAATCACATGTTGCGACCACGTTGAAACTCGTTAAGCCAATTTTCGACGGTCGCTACCGAAGGAGAAGTGTCACTATGTACTGCATCCCAGCGGTCTGCGATTGCGCGATTTCCCTTCCATAAACAAGAATCGAATCAAACCGATATTGCTCTTTCTCCATTTACACGCAGTCAAAACAAAACTACGAGTCCGATTCGACTACACAAGGCTAAGTACTAATCGGACTGCCAATGTCTAATCTGCCTGCCCTCGGCGCTCGGAGAGCCAACAGTCCGCCGTCCTTTTTTTCGTCTCTCCCTTATGTTCAGCTAGCGGAAAAATGTTCGTGGAGTAGCGACATGTAAATGCCCTAATATTTGAAAAGCATTATGGTATATCAAAATAAAAAAAACTAATTTTGTTTATAAATTTAAATTATTTAATCAAATCAAAATTATGTAAACTGAGTTCACTTAATGTTATGTTTATGTACAATAAATTATTATTTAAATTTATTACGAATGTAAGATCTAAGTTATGTGTAAGATGTTGTGCGTTGATCTAAATGTAATTTTGGTCCACTTTTAAGATGTTTTATAGGTATTACAACGTTGGCCAGGGACGTATGATAAATGTTCAAGGAAGGCGATGACTATTGTAAAAAAGTAATTTTTATTTTTTTAAAACATAACACGATCACTGTAAATTTGTTTGGTTTCGTTGTTGGATGTTTTACTTTTTCCACAAAAATTAATTTTGGATGACGTGGCCCACGTCGGCGCCAATTAATTTTATGTGTGGTATTTGACTTAAAAAATTATTTTTTTTAGTTATTTTGTGGGTGATTGACCCTAATTCACTTACTCATTAATATTTCAAGAAACTTTTACTTAATGTTATTTGATGTGACCGATCGCGGCTTCCAATATAGACTTATTCTAAAATCTTATCTAGTGACCTAGGCAATACGCTTTTCCTTCTTAAGCTTCTTAAACTTTAGTTTCGGGCTTCAAACTGGAGAGTTTAAGCTTCAAACGAAAACATGAGTTTATTTTACAATGTTTTTATTTATCTTAGCATGATATGAGGAGGTATTCAATGTAAGCGATGGGAGACGTGATATGAACATCACCTATCAAAAGCGGCCGAAGGATTCGCCGCAAGGAAAAACCGTGAAGAAATCAGAGGGTGTTCGAAGAAAGAACTAAAGCGGAAGAAGCAACGGCTCAGGGAACCTTTCAATTACAATTACATGATAGGGATGCAGTCCCTAATACCAAACCACTCCTATACAGCAATAAGAAAACTATACCGATCATAAATTAGAATTGCATTTCAGGCTTGCGGATCTCAATGATCATGTACATACCACTTGGACGACTTGGAGGTGTTGATGGCAAACGATTACAAATAACACAGGAACCCAAAATTGAACTTTGTGAAATTTCCACGAACCATTTCTAGTCTAGATCAAAAGTCCCATATAAAAGTCCACCATAAAACCTACAGGTTCCGCGGTTAGCTAAAAATACAAAACATCGATGTTGGCCCATATGTTATATTATGTGGCCGACGTATTATAATATATTTTTTGCTATATACTCTCAATACATGACGGAATTACAAAAAAATAGTGCCTATCTTGAACCATTGTCCATGTCTTTGAAATTCGACGTCAAAATAAAAACTATCAAAATTTTCAAAAAAAAAGTCTAACATAAATTTTGATCTGTTAGGGTTGGTGGTAATAACATCACTTAACACACCACTATGAACCTAGTTGTTTTCTGTCTTAAAATACGCGTCGAATTACACCTGAACTGTCAAAATCAGATGCTCCGTTGAAAAGTAAAACTCAAAAAAAAAGGAACATTTTTGTTTGTTTGTCAGTTTGTCCCAAAACAATATTTTACAACCCTGAAAATTTGTTAAATTTGTTGTTAAACAGCTGAAGATAAGAAATATTAGTTTCACCACTTTTGGAAAGACCAGCTAGTTTGGCGAGAAAACAGCTAAAAATAGGTCAGTTTCGTACACTCGTAACTTGTGAACCAACATAGCTACAGGCTTGTGCTATATGTCGATAGAAAGTTATTTTAAAATTTAATATAATTTGTCAAAATACTATCATTCTTCCGATGTTTTACCATCTTTTTTCTGCTCTTTAACATCTCAATATTAGAATAATTAGCTCTACCACTTTTGGTAAAACTAGCTAAATTGGTGGAAAAACAGCTATAATTAGCTCTATTTGATACACCCGTAACTTGTGCACTACTAAAGCTACAGGCTACATGTCGTAAGAAAGGTATTTGGAATTACTTTGTTCGCTTTCCTAACATGATTTATCGAAATACTATCGTTTAAAACTATAACCAATCTGTTCCGATACTTAAACCCTTGCAGAGGGATGATGATTTTAGTGAAAATTTTGCAACGCAGTGTATTGGTGTTTTTTTAACATACAACCTCCTACGAAATAACATTTTTTAATTAGTTCGGAACTTAATTTAAATTTTATCTAGCTATCATAGGAAAGACCCGAAAATGATTGGGAAAACAATATGAAACAAATTGTAGCTTCGGTGTTTTTTAACTTATTATTCTATAATATTGGGAATATAATAATTATATTTTTAAGAATTTCGAATTAAAATTAATAATAATCAGACGACATAAAGACTGTCAGAGAAATAATGAAAAAATTTTTTTTAAAATCACTGAAACCAGGAACAATCCGTAAAAATTGCAGAAAAAAGATGTAAAACAAGAAAGTTATCTTCCTTCCTTCGGCAAGCCGAAGTTTGTATACACTTGCAGTTATAAAAAATAATCAACGTTAATAACACCATGTGAAATTTTTAAGGATTGTGGCTGGCTTCAGTGAAAAAAAAACGAAGAAAGATCGCTATAGTCGATGTTATGTGGGCGGCAAACAAGTTTAAGCGTTTTGGCCATTTGTAGGCGTTAGAGTGGGCGTGGTACCTTTTTTGGGAGTTGATAGGTATTGATGAGATTCTACGAGTAACGGGTATAAAAATATTGTATTATTTTTCTGACTTTTTTTTGACAGTTATATGTTAGAGTCGTCCGATTTTTGTAAATTTAAATTCGAAATTTTGAAAAATATAACAAATTATATTCCCATTCTATATTCACAACTAATTAAAAAATGTTATATCGCAGCTTAAAAGGTTATATGTTAAAAACACCAAAGATATTATATTTTCGTAATATTTTCCCACTAATTTCCCGATCATTCCTATATCGCATCTTAAAAGGTTATATGTTAAAAACACCAAAGATATCATATTTTCGTAATATTTTCCCACCAATTTCCCGATCATTCCTATGGCAGCTATATGATAGAATCCTTCAATTTTTATAAAATTTAATTCGAAATTCAGAACTAATAAAAAAGGTTTTTCAAAGCCACATCAAAGATTTAATTTGTTTATAGTATTTACCCACCAATTTTTGATAAGATTTAATTCAAAACTCAAACACAGTAGTGTTCAAAATGAGCACAGATTCAGTGCTTTTTTATGTGCCTAGTTAAGAAGAAGAAAAAGCACAGGTTCAGCACAGTTGAGCGCTTAATTAAGCAGAAGAAAAGGCACAGATTCGGCACAGGCTGAGCGTTTAGCAAAAATGAATCTTAGTATCTTGGTAATCTTAACACACCTTTTGCAGCGCTTTCTCCGCAGGCTCGGATGGCTCTATGTGAGAGACTACTATAAAAAAATTGTTGTTTAATTAAAACAAGTTACAAATAAATTTGTAAGTACTATTTTTTAATATAATAAATGTAATTTTTTGCATTTAGATCTTATAAGATTTATTTATTTATTATTTTTATTAATATTTTTACAAATTAAACTTACAAATAATAGTTATTTTCAGTCCTTAATAAAAACTTACTTAGTAAGGCCGAAACAAAATTTGGGTATGCCTTCACCTTCTTTTTACTTTGTCTCCCTCCAAATTATGGGTCAAAACAATTTGATCGGAAATAAAATTTCTTATTATACTGCTAAATCTTCCAGGTTTGCCATCACCTTGGTCTAAAAATATATAAAAATATTATTAGAAACGAAAAAGAAATCTATTTACGAAACTTGCATAGTCTTCCTTACCAATAAGCAAATTAATATATTTTGGACGTAAAAACAGACAAAAATATGCTTTCTTAAATATTTAAGATTGTAGTTAGTTTAAAAAATTTCAGGTTCCACATATTATCTTTGTTACAACATATATTTTAACATTTTCCTAGGGACTGAAATTAGAGATGTTTGGAGACTTTTACGAACAAATTTCTCTTATTTTTGGTCACTAGCAAGTTTGCAGTCAATATTCTTTTACAGACTTATATTTGTTGTCTTTTACTTAAATAATTAATCTTTTTCAATGCAATTTTTTCCGGAACTGTGTTTTTTGGGAAATTTTTTATAAATGGATGGTTTTATTTATTATAAAATACTTGTTACGTTGATCTAACTCCTTAAACTAAGTAAACGCAAGTAAAAAAGATGAAAAAGAAAACAACAAGCCACAACCACGGTTTCGCTAATCCGTTGTTGTTCTGTATTATTGGCATGTCCCGTTTGTCTATGCATGTTCCGTTGCACATGTAAGCAGGGTATTTATGGACATGTTAGACTATGCAAATCGTTAAATCTAATCTAATTTTGTAAATTCACTTATTAATAAATTATTGACGATATTATAAACACAAAAAAAAAGTTACAGGTAATTTAAATGCCGTTTGAATGATACAATACTTGTGTACACATTCCGTACTTATTTATCTACTGCTTATCTATCTATTTTTAAATATTTTTTTCGTATTGAAAACTTAAATTTTTTGATTAAAAAAGTTTCTTTGGGCGAAAAAAAAAGTAACTGCAAAATTAATTTTTCAAAAATCATTTTGCTTATATTTTTTAAAGTGCCAAAAGGTTCGCGGCGAGGCTAGCACCGAGACATGATGTCCGAATCAAATGGTTGATTTACTCCACCGAAAGAGCAAAAAGGAATGCACTGTACATATAACATCAATAACAGGCGGGCAATTGGAGTGAGAACGGTGATATGAGCGGACCTCAAAACGGATCTAGAGTCGATTACGTAAAGCACATGAAAGGAACACGTGACAGGAGGGCATAGGTGAACGGACAAAACGACAGACCGTGTAAACCGTTTAATCGTCAGGTAAAGCCTGGAAAAAGCAGATGGATAGGAGGCCGATCGGGTAGTCATCTAGCGCAGTTAGAGCCAGCGGGAACCGTTTAATAGTCAGGCCACAGCCGTATTCAAGGATGCAGTGTGCAAAGGCCGGCCGTTTCTTCATCAGGTGAGCGTCGTCAGGTGTAGACAAAGCAGGCAAGCCTGTGCTGGAAGCCGATAAGAAAGGAGGCAGTACAAAACGACGGGACAACGGGACGTCGACCCCTACCTCAAGGGCATGGCTTAAACTGGAAATGGATGCAAAAATAAATAAAAAATAAACTAAACGCCTTGAAAAATTTACCTAGCATGTAATATTCCCAATTCAGGTGCCACTGTCGAGTCGCACTGGACTTTAGTGTCGATCGATGGGCAAAAGAATACTGACAACTCAGGACATCGACAGGAGCGGCGAAGAAGGCACCCGAAATCCACACTGGCTTCAGATGCAACAGCCCTGATGAAAGGATAGGGTGAAACATTCGTCTTTGACTGGTTGTTTGCTTCAGGTTGCTCGGTTTCCCGGAGGGTAAAAGGAAACTAAGTGAGCATCTGGCGTTACCAGCCGGGACAGAGCAAGGCAAGTCAAGAGGCTGTGTCTGGCAGGCGGTTTTCTTTAGAGCTCGGCGCCTGTTCACCCTTGTCTGTGGACTCTTGTGGACAATGGCGCTTTTCTAAGCCCAATTCTGAATTATTGTTACTAGTAGCCAGGCTGTCACGTTTACTATAAATCTGGTGGGACGAAAACTCAAATCTACTGAGCACGAGTTTTATCGCGAGCAATCATAGAAAAACAAAAGAATAGGAAAATGGGGATGTGGGACATACCGCCTTAAAAGGGAGGGTTTCCCATGTTGCACAGAAGCAGGCAATTTTCCTGACAAATCGAAAGACGTGCGGGGCACTGACTGAACTAGAGGCAAACTAAAAGGATATGGTTCAAGGTCTAAGCTTACAGGTGACAGCCGTAGAATGAAAAGACCTTATTTCGACCTTTGACTTAAACGACATGCAGCAGGAAGAGCAACGGAGGGACGGAAGCCGGGAAACCAAGTTTTGCATAGAAAACACATGAAAGGTACAAGGAAAACTAAGTTTTAAGCAGTCGCCAGACAGCGAACATATACGGGTTAGACCTGTATATTATTCCACGAAAAAAGGTGGAACTGCTCCAAAGTAGGGCATTAACGTGGTTCGTGTCGAACAAAAAAAGTAAAGAACTTAAAAAAGGTCATAGAACGTACTTTATGTAAAGTCAAGCGAAGAAGCGATAGTTGTTCTGCAGGATGTGCGGCAGGTTTGTGATGAGAAGTACAGAATGCTGCCGAAGAGTGGGAAATGGCCAGCGATTCCAGCTTCAGAGAGACAAGCGGGGGTCGCAAGGTATTACCTCTGAAATCTGAAAGAAGAGAACAGAAGTTTTCTGAAACGTGAACGAGCACCAAACCACCATGATGGACGACAAACCTGTAAAGCAAAGGTACTACCCCAGAAAGGGGAGATCAATGCGGAGGTGGACAAACACCTACATGTGGTACTTACCGTGCACTCGAAGATTTCTTTCAGCTCGTCTTTAGTGATGGTGAAGGAATGAACCGGCAAGTGGACTTTGTGTGTCGATTACAGACAGATTATCTCAACGTCGGTGACGGAAGCATACCCAATGCCATGTGCAAGCTACATCGTACATAAACTACGAGAAGCACGGTTTATCAGCAGCATGGACTTTAAGGATGGGTATCGGCAAATTTTTCTTGAAATAAAAGGCAGAAATTTCACGTTGCCAGGAAAGGGTTTGTTCATGTCGTGGATTACACTGGATTATAGAACCACCATTAAAGTCTGCGAGCTGAGTCAGTACATAGGCGTTGCTTTGTGGTACCGACAGTCACACACATCGTCCATCTACACAAAGACCTCCCACCAAGGCAAGGCTTGTGACAAAACATTAATTTTTTAAGCTGATATCTGGCATTAATTCTGACGCAAGATACAAAAGACGGCGAAAAGGTAATCCCCTTATTCCTATTCGACAACGGAAAAAAAGTTTTTGACCTTTGTCTGGGCAATAGGGAAGCTAAGGACCTACTTACACTCTGAGCATTGAAACACTTTCAAAAAGAATCGTCATATGAGCTCTGGTGCTGCAACAGTACGATATTGAGATTTCGTACAGAAAGGGCCACTTTAACGTGGTAGCCGACTCTCTGTTCAGACTGCTTGAAGCAGCACGCCACGTCACGTAGTAACGGCAAGAGTGAGAGAAAGTATGAACACCAATGAATAATGAGGTATAAGGACGCATATATAAGCGGGCCCAGTGCTGAAATCATCGAGAATAAAAACGAGAATAAACAACATCAACTAGTGTCAATGTCAAGGATTTACAGCCGTGAAAGTAAACAAGGTCCAAGTTGGCTAGGTCAAGCGTAAGCGGGACAGCGTAAGTTTCTTATTTGGGACACAGCCAGCTGAGGCCCTCAAGGGCTCAATCGACTGTTATGAGGACTGCTTTAGCTACGTTAAAGTGTGTTTCGCCAACGTTGACTATTTTAAGTCCAGTGCGATGGCTACTCTGGCTACATCGGACGGTTGCCCAAATAGTCAATTTGAAATTGTACAGGCGTAGCGCCGCAATGGCTTCAAGTGGCTAGAGTGAAACGTTCGTCACTAACTGGGGATTGGCTACAGGGACTGCTGGCGTAAGCCGGTCGGTTTCCCGAATCGTCAAAGGGGACTGAGTAAGCGTCTGACGCGACTAGCTAGGAAAGAGCAAGGAAGAGGAAGAGAGAGAGGAGGCTGTGGCTGGCAGGGCGGTTGTCTTAAAAGCTCGGCGCCTTTCACCCCAGTCTAAGAAGGGTGACGCTTACCTATGCCAAACAGCCCACCTTTTCGTCATCTCTCTCGAGTGGCGTTAGAAGTTCCATAAGTAGAGAAACATCGCTAGCGGCAAGTTTTTTGAAGCGAACAAACATGCAGCGCCACGGTGGACTTAAAGCAGGTCCAGACTGAACGAATATGGACAAGGATTCATAAAGTGGACACGATCAAGGGTGCACGTGGTCCAGACCGCAAAGCAACAAGATTTTACGCCAGGCATTTTCTAAAGTCTCCCATGATTTCTGCACACGGACACAATGAAGGTTGCGAGAAAACAAGTTTTTGCGTCAGGACTCTTGTCAGATATATGAATAAGCCATGCCTAAAGAATATGTACACGAATAAGACTCAAGGACACAACCAAGGGTGTGCGTTATCCGAACTAAATTGCCAGAGTCATCTGTGATTGATTGATAGGCAAGGCGAAGGCTGATCATGCAGCCTTTTATTCCATATGAGTTATTCCATCTGCTGTTGTTCCTCAAGATTATATTCCTGTGTTGAGGGCTTGACCCTGTCCGGCATAATAATGGTTTCCTTAGGCCAGTTGGCTAAGATCGCCCTCCCGGAACTGTTGCATATCGCTCCGCGATATGTCGTAGTACCTTGTCAACTGGTTAATGACCCGAGCTCCTAATATTGCCTGGAGCTTAATTTACTGCGTCGAGAATTCATCAACAGTCCTCCGTCTGCGCACCTTTTATCTTACCTTTAAATTCATAACGGTGTCCAAATGACCTTCCGGTGCCTTTGCATCCAAATCATCCGTCTACCATGAGAGCTCTGAGCTGTGGTCCATTGTAGCCTGCTCTAGGAGATGCCTGAATTCGTTTTTGTACCACACACTAATTCCGAAAATTAAGAAAGTACTGGATATTTCGGCACATTGGGATGAAATGCCCTTATTTTGGCCAAAACCTAATAAGTTCGTGTTAATATATACATAATGTTACAATTATTTTAAGCTAAGAAATGTCCCTAGACATCGAAAATATTTAATTTGTATTTTATTGTGCAGCCCTCGTCTTGCACCAGCTGTTGAAAGTCAGCTGTTCTTGCCACGTGGTGCATGCAAGCTTGCTGATTAGTGAAGTTCCTAAATTTTGGCGTTCTCGTATTTTTAAACAGTTTGACCAATTGAAATACCTTAAAATGGAAAATATTTCGCATGTATGTAGAAAATATTTGTATAAGTGTTTAATTATATGTGCTTTTGTATTGTCATGTTTTTAAGGTAATACGTAAACACTAGTTTTGTTGATTCTAACCTAAAAATATTTGTGTTTCGTGGAGCATATCTAGCAAGATACAACAGGATTCAAATAACAACTTATGTGGTAGTATGAGTTATTATGTGTATATTCAGATAGCATTTAAATAATTTGCGGGAATTTTCGGGGGGGTTAAATATTTCAACAGATTCAAGCAAGGTTGCTATTCGTCGAGGTGACCTACTAGAAGTTTGGCTGGATAAAAATCGCAATGTCAACGTTTTTTTTGACTGGGTTTGCGTCGAAGTAATTCCAAATGATTTTCCGGAAAACGATTTGGAGGTGATTAAAAACAAAATAAAAAACTTTACTGTTCAAATTAAGAGACTACTGAACAAAGCGCACAAAAATATTCGTCGTTTCGTCGTTTGAAGAATGGTTTTGACGGTTCAACCGGACAGAGCGTTTATAAGCAAAGGTTTAATGATACCGAACCCATTTGCCTGAACCAATCTTTGTTTGTCACGACCATAATTCCCCTTCAAATGGTGGATCAATTTGGGAGAATTATTTGGAGAAGCAGATGTCCACAATCCGTTAAATATTGCAGGCCGCTAAAAATTGAGTTTGCTAAAGTAAGCCGGGATCATATTTTGAATTCAAAATTTCTTTTGGATTCGCAAATAAAAGACTTAAAGCCATTTATGTATGAGGCGGAACAATTGAGAGTGGAAGTTCTATTCGAAGTACACATGACGCTCATCGATGGAAAGTTGTTGAATACATTAATTCAACACAATCCTGTCCAATTTGTGGTGCCAGTACGAAGGACTTTTTAAAAGAAACAGAGTTAACAGTCAAAAGTTCAAGCCTAAACCAAATTCTTATCAGTACAGAGTTAGTCCTCTCCACGCATGAATTAGGTTTTTGGAATTCGTTCTCAACATCTCATATCGTGTTAGTATTCAAAAGTGGCGAATTAGTACGGACTCTGACAAAGAAATAATGATGGTACGCAAGAAGGTCATTGAGCAAAAGCTTTGGTCTGAAATGGGGTTACATATTAACAAACCAAGTCAGAATGGTTTTGGAAATTCCAACGATGGCAATACGGCACGAAGAGCATTTTCGAATGTTAAATTATTTGCCTCAATATTAGAACTGGATGACGAGCTTTTAAACAACTACATATCATTTTAATATTTTTATCATGCGAATATCACGTTTGTTTTAATAAGTTTAAGAAATTTTGTGAAGAAACGCTTCGTTTGCATTTAATTAAATATCCGTGGTATCCAATGACCGCTACGGTCCACAAAATTTTAGTTCATGGTCCAGAAATAATTAAATCATCTGTACTTCCTGTTGGTTGCTTAGGCGAAAACGCATCTGAGGCTCGCAACAAATATTACAAGCGCGATAGGATTTTGCATGCCAGGAAAAATAGCCGAGTGAACAATTTAACAGACGTATTTCACCGAGCTTTGGATTCTTCTGATCCTTACTTATCAAGCATCGCTCAAAAAAAGAGCTCAAAATCACACCCATTGCCAAGTGAAATTATTGCACTTTTAGTTCCTCCAAAACCGGAAGATGCAGCCCAAGTATATAGTGTTGAAGACGAGTTTGAAAGTATACTATATTTTGATCTTGATTTAGAAGAAGAAAGTTTAAATTAATACAAGTTTATGTACGTATTTTTAAGTTTTCGTTAATTAAGATATGTTATAAAATGCAAAAATATTAATATATAAAAATTTTCTAACAATTGTGGATACAAAATAAGGAAGAGAAAAGTATTACTAATATGAAAGTGTAATTAATATGAATTTTATAAATACTGCAGTTCAATTATGTGGGAGGCAAGGTTGTAGTGTTAAAAAAAAAAATCCGAAATTCAACTATAATATAAGCAGCAAATTCTCCAAATTTCAACTTTCTAGCTTTAATATTACGGTTATGGCCAAAATAAAGACATTTCATCCCAATGTGCAATGTATACCACGACAACCAGGTGGCACGCCATCAATATTATCTAAAATGGATATGGATTTCACATATCTTGTGTGACCAGAAAAAGTCAAGGCGATTAAGCGAAGTCAGAAACCGACAACACAACCGAGATTTTGTTGTTGTAAGAATTTGGAGAAATGTATTTATTTGACTTAGATATACATTTGTATAAGAAGAAACTTAAGGGATCGGACAATGCAAAGACCATAAATGGAGCTTAAAGTTTTTCTTTCATTCTAGCTTTTATTTGAGTTTTTCCTAGAAGGAAGGTTCTGTGGCAGCTTCCAGTTCTACCTGTATAGAAAGATGGTACAATTAATTTTCTTGCTAGTTTACAGTTAATCGATTATTTACTTTTAATGGTAGCTCTTCGCGCTGTCTCCTTCTCTTATGACCCTAATTAAGCCTCTCATTCCAACATAGTTGTTCCACGTGCTGCTGTCCCACCTGCTGCTTCATTTTCCACTTTCCTAGGGGACCAGCTAAAGATCCGGTGGGTCCGCCGCTAGCCGATGCCCAGGCTAGGGCCACGCTCATGGTGAAATCTTCACGGTCGTATTCATACTCTCCAACCGGTGCACCCCGGCTGTATGGAGCAAGAGGAGTGGACGTAGGAAGATTGGTGGTGGAATTTATTGTTAGATAACGAGTCGTCTCGCCTTCCAGGCCAAGTTCGTCCCCTTCAAGAAAGAAGTCCTCGTATGCGTGGGGCGGCTGGTCTCTTTTATATTTTGAAATTATTGGCTTGTATACAGCCGTTGCGTTGGTGCTTTCTGAATCCACCACGTATCCACCAACTCCACCATCTTTAGGAAGATCAATAAGCTCTTGGCTATGCAGAAAGAGAACGCGGCGCCAAGCGACTAATTCGCCGACAAACTTAGCATATCGACAGGCGGCTTAAGGACCAGTGGTGGTGCTCTCCCCATATTTCGGGAGTAGGCAGTAGTTTGCGCTCCTCCCGGAACTGTTGCTCCTGGTATTGCCTGCAGCTTTCATTCATCATGAGTCATCCGACTGTGTAATTTTTTGCTTACCTTTGAATTCACACCGGTGACCAAATGACCTTCCGGTGCTTTCGCTTTTGTTCAAGCCAGTTATTAACCAATCTTCCGGTACCCAAATCATCTGCCTGCCACGAAAGGCCTGAGCCGTGAGTGATTCTGGCCTGAGATGCCTAATTCGTTTTTGTAAGGGATGCCTAAATCTGGCCTGCTCTAAGATATGCATAAAATCGTTCTTAATTCTGAAAATTAAAATAAATATTGTGGTGAATTCCACGACCACCAGTTTGAAACGCGATCAATATTATTTAAAATGGATATTAATCTTAGACGTTTTGTGGAACCATAAAAAGGAAAGGCGATTAAGCGAAGATGGCTATCGATATTTTGTTGTTGCGCCGGAGAATTTAAATTGTTCGAATGCGATGGACTGAAAAGGAATAACTATATTTTGATCTTGATTTAGAAGAAGAAAGTTTAAATTAATACAAGTTTATGTACGTATTTTTAAGTTTTCGTTAATTAAGATATGTTATAAAATGCAAAAATATTAATATATAAAAATTTTCTAACAATTGTGGATACAAAATAAGGAAGAGAAAAGTATTACTAATATGAAAGTGTAATTAATATGAATTTTATAAATACTGCAGTTCAATTATGTGGGAGGCAAGGTTGTAGTGTTAAAAAAAAAAATCCGAAATTCAACTATAATATAAGCAGCAAATTCTCCAAATTTCAACTTTCTAGCTTTAATATTACGGTTATGGCCAAAATAAAGACATTTCATCCCAATGTGCAATGTATACCACGACAACCAGGTGGCACGCCATCAATATTATCTAAAATGGATATGGATTTCACATATCTTGTGTGACCAGAAAAAGTCAAGGCGATTAAGCGAAGTCAGAAACCGACAACACAACCGAGATTTTGTTGTTGTAAGAATTTGGAGAAATGTATTTATTTGACTTAGATATACATTTGTATAAGAAGAAACTTAAGGGATCGGACAATGCAAAGACCATAAATGGAGCTTAAAGTTTTTCTTTCATTCTAGCTTTTATTTGAGTTTTTCCTAGAAGGAAGGTTCTGTGGCAGCTTCCAGTTCTACCTGTATAGAAAGATGGTACAATTAATTTTCTTGCTAGTTTACAGTTAATCGATTATTTACTTTTAATGGTAGCTCTTCGCGCTGTCTCCTTCTCTTATGACCCTAATTAAGCCTCTCATTCCAACATAGTTGTTCCACGTGCTGCTGTCCCACCTGCTGCTTCATTTTCCACTTTCCTAGGGGACCAGCTAAAGATCCGGTGGGTCCGCCGCTAGCCGATGCCCAGGCTAGGGCCACGCTCATGGTGAAATCTTCACGGTCGTATTCATACTCTCCAACCGGTGCACCCCGGCTGTATGGAGCAAGAGGAGTGGACGTAGGAAGATTGGTGGTGGAATTTATTGTTAGATAACGAGTCGTCTCGCCTTCCAGGCCAAGTTCGTCCCCTTCAAGAAAGAAGTCCTCGTATGCGTGGGGCGGCTGGTCTCTTTTATATTTTGAAATTATTGGCTTGTATACAGCCGTTGCGTTGGTGCTTTCTGAATCCACCACGTATCCACCAACTCCACCATCTTTAGGAAGATCAATAAGCTCTTGGCTATGCAGAAAGAGAACGCGGCGCCAAGCGACTAATTCGCCGACAAACTTAGCATATCGACAGGCGGCTTAAGGACCAGTGGTGGTGCTCTCCCCATATTTCGGGAGTAGGCAGTAGTTTGCGCTCCTCCCGGAACTGTTGCTCCTGGTATTGCCTGCAGCTTTCATTCATCATGAGTCATCCGACTGTGTAATTTTTTGCTTACCTTTGAATTCACACCGGTGACCAAATGACCTTCCGGTGCTTTCGCTTTTGTTCAAGCCAGTTATTAACCAATCTTCCGGTACCCAAATCATCTGCCTGCCACGAAAGGCCTGAGCCGTGAGTGATTCTGGCCTGAGATGCCTAATTCGTTTTTGTAAGGGATGCCTAAATCTGGCCTGCTCTAAGATATGCATAAAATCGTTCTTAATTCTGAAAATTAAAATAAATATTGTGGTGAATTCCACGACCACCAGTTTGAAACGCGATCAATATTATTTAAAATGGATATTAATCTTAGACGTTTTGTGGAACCATAAAAAGGAAAGGCGATTAAGCGAAGATGGCTATCGATATTTTGTTGTTGCGCCGGAGAATTTAAATTGTTCGAATGCGATGGACTGAAAAGGAATAACTCCCTACAAATTGCTGTGGATATTATTCAAAGTGACCGGTCGGTTAGCAGAAAAGGGGCGAATCAGCTCTTAGTAACGGAAAGGCGAAAAAACTTTGGAAAACCAATTGGAGAATGTGAAAATGGAAAATACGAATTTGGAGAAGAAGAAAATGGAGAATGAAAGTTTGAAGAATGAGACTTGGTGAAAAAGAAAAAGGGCAAAGTGAGGATGCCGTAAAAAAGCTCTTGAAACTCTGTCGTGATCTCCCTTCACCTGAAGGAGGCAGTAGGCATGGCAGTTAAAGATTTAGTCATTCAACCACCCAACGAAAACAAGTACGTAGCAATTACAAACCGCTTTTTACAAAAATTTAGGAAATCTCCAGAGTCGAAACAACTCCGACTTCTGCAGGGTAAAGGTACATTTGGCTTAAAATCATCCGAGATCCTGGCCAACATGCGACGACTAGCTCACTCTTTTCCTGTCTGTCTGGAAAGTACGGATTTGCATAAGTTCGCTAAAATACTCGAAGCGGTAAACCACAACGCCACCACAATACCACGCATGCAGCGATCCCATTCGTTTATGCAAATTCCGCAAAGACCCTTGGAAAAAGATCAACTAAAACTTGCTTTCGCTATCACAGAAGTTTGACGTATTGTAAAAGGAAGTAAAACATCTCGAATTCCAAGGACGCTCACGCAGTTCATCACATCAAGGAATACTTTGCTTTTAACACGACCGATTTGGAAAAATCCCTCAAAAGTGCCGCTCACCACGTTCTTTGATTCTGGATCTGTGGTTTTCATCATCCCCTGTACACTGGTTAGACAAAAAAATTACTTTAAGTGATTTGACTTTGTACGCAGCGAACCAGATAGTCATTCATGGCCATCGCTTAAAACAGGTACCCAACACGACGTGCGCCACTATATTGAAACAAATGGGATCCCCGTTGTTGATAGAAGCCCCCTTGGTGAAAACTTGTCACTGCTAAGAGAGAAATAAACTTTTTGATTGAGCAAGCCATATACACGACTTCACGGAACAACTGCAAGGAAAAAAGTTTTTTCAACCCTCGATTTGGTTAAAGCATACTACCAAATTTACATGACAGAAAACGATATCCAAAAAACAGCGGTGTGCAACAACATCTTTTGCGGCATGGACTTTGTTTATTGATATATAGACGACATACTTGTAACGACTCATTTCGTCGTTGAGCACGAAGAACATCCTCGGGCTGTCTTGAAAGTACTTCAGAAACATGGCCTAAGAATCAATCTGACCAAATGCCACTTTACGCAGTTTGCGAATTTTGAATAAATCCACCCACTGAACGCATAGATGCCATTCTTAATTATGCAAATATTTCAAATACCTTGCTGATGGACGCATTTTTGTCATCAGAACGGATCACAAGCCGCTTGTGTACGCATTTCAGCACCGACTAGATTGAGCATCACCGAGACAGCTACGACATTTGGCTTGCATCTCTTAATTTTATTCTATTATTCATGTTTATGCTCTATAACAATGCCGACTGTCATCAAATTATGTCAAATTGAAGAGGAGCAAGCGTCAGCACCTGAACTAGTAAGCATTTTAAAGAGAACCACATCTTTATAACTTTAAAGAGTTCGATTTGATGACAACATATCTACTGCGATGTTTCTACAGGAAGCGTTCGTCCTTATGTTCCCAAAGCTTTGCGCAATGCTGAGTTTTCGATTATTCACGATTTGTCGGTCAATAGTTCGTCAAGTGCGCCAAGACTTCGTATGGCCCTCGATGAATAAAAATTTCCTCGAATGGTGCAGGGTTGGTCTACCTTGACAGCACTCTGAGATCCACAACCACCTTACCAGAAAAGATCGAAGTGAAGATAACCAGAAGCTGTACCTCTCTAACTTTTACAACTTAGTAAATGGATACTGCGTTCTGGGCTTACTGAATATCTCTATTTGGTTCTCCAAAACCGATCAATACAGATTAGGGAATACAATTTGAGTCAGAATTTTTCACACATCTTGCTAATCTGGTTAGAAGGAAAAACATACAAACGACAGTCTACCATCCTCAGTAAAAGGGACTCATATAGAAGTGG
Source organism: Drosophila biarmipes (assembly GCF_025231255.1). Taxonomy (NCBI): domain Eukaryota; kingdom Metazoa; phylum Arthropoda; class Insecta; order Diptera; family Drosophilidae; genus Drosophila; species Drosophila biarmipes. The sequence continues at coordinate 474,073 of NW_026114530.1, forward strand.
CACAAATCCTTTAAGTCATCTTTGATGTGCAACAAAAATGCGACCAATATCAATAGCGTATCATACCAAGCAGAAGATGTTCTTATCAAAAGGGTTCGATAAATGTACGCATTTATTTCTCCTTACCGACGCCGTAAAGCAGCCTCTGGAAGCCTCTTACGCCTGTCCTTATGAGATTATCAGACGCGATAACGATCGTGTTTTCATTATTAGACTCAATGGCCATGAGACTGCAGAACCAGTTGATCGCCTCAAACCATCATTTTTAGGAAAGGACATCCGTCAGTTCAGAAGTGACCCCTAGGCTGACCAGGATTCCAAACCAGGATTTGTGACGCACTCACTGGGAACCTAATAAGGCAGCAGCGCCAACAGAAGCTTGCCAGCTGACTAAAAAGAAAGACGTGAATTAAGCGGCAAGAATCAGAGAGCGACTCACGTGTATTATTTATATTAATAATTCTCGTATTTCTCTATCTCAATAAATTTAATGGCAAACATGCTTCGCCATACTCCTACTACTGATCCGCTTTTTTTATTTGTATGTATGTTCATAAATATTTTTGCTGCACAGAAAATGTATTTATTTAACTCAGATATGAAAAATATACTTGTAGAAAATAACATTGGTATAAGAAGTAGCTTAAAGACTCGGATAATGCAAAGACCATAAATGGCAGCTTATAGTTTTTTTTTCATCCGAGCTTTTCTTTGAGTTTTTCCCAAAAAGAAGGCTCTGTGGTCGTTTCTTCTTCTACCTGTAGAGAAAGACGGTACAATTAATTTACTTGCTAGTTTACCAGTAATCGATATTTTACTTTTAATGGTAACTGTTGGTGCTGTCTTCTGCTGTTGTAACCCTCCTTTTGGTCAAAGGTTGAGCCACTTTCGAGATAAACCTGCTGGCGACCAAGACCATCCGACTGATGATTCTCAGCCTGATTCTGCTTACGAAGATCATTAAGCCTCTTATTCCATCTAAGCTGTTCCAACTGCTGGTGTCCCACGTTGTGCTGTCCCTCAAAATTTGTTTCCTTTTTATAGGGCTCATTCAACTTACCTATGGGATCAGCTGAAGATCCAGTGGGTTCGCCGCTAGCCGAGGCCGAGTCCACGCTTAAGGTGGAGTCTTCACGATGGTATTCGTACTCTCCAACCGGTGCACCCCGGCTGTATGGAGCAAGAGGAGTGGTGGTAGGAAGACTGGGGGTGGAATTTATAGTTAGAGAACGGGTCGTCTCGCCTTCCAGGCCCGGTTCGTCCTCTTCAAGAAAGGAGTCCTCGTATGCGTGAGGTGGTTGGTCTCCTCTATCTTTTGAAAAAATTGGCTGGTATATAGCCGTTGCGTTGGAGCTTCCTGAATCCACCAAGTATCCACCAACTCCACCATTTTTAGGCAGGTCAATAAGCCCCTGGCTACGCAGAAAGAGAACGCGGCGCCAAGCGACTAATTCGTCGCCAAACTTGGCATATCGCCTTTGCAGGCGGCTTAAGGACCAGTGGTAGTGCTCTTCCCACTTTTTTAATTCGGCAGTAGGCAGTAGTTTTTGATGGTTGACATAGGCCAGTTGGCGAAGCTCTCCCTCCCGGAACTGTTTCAGATCGCTCTGAGACATACCGTAGTAACTTGCCAACTGGTTAATGCGCACGATTTCTTGGTTTTGCCAATCCTTGAGCTGTTGCGCCGTGATTTCATACCTCTGGGTAAATTCTTCTATCAAGTGGGTGTCCTGGCTCTGCCAATTTCTAAGATCCAACTGCGTCATGTTTAGCTTACCTACTAATTCATACAGGCGATCGCGCTCACGTTGCTGCCAAGAGGCCAAATGGTTAAGCCGGCGCTGCTCCAGTAAGTTCTTGCGCGCCATGTTGCCGATATATATGCGTTGGAATGGTGCCAACTGATCCAGACTCACTTGATAGAGCTTGGCCAATTGAACTTGGAAGCTTGTGTCTTGTGAGATAAAATCAAGAAGCTCCTTCTCTGTGATGATTATGCCGGCGGCAACTTCGAGCAGACGCTTTTGCTCTTGTTCATGCCAGTTGTCAGCCTTTCGTCTAATATCCAAATCTTCGGTATGCCAGGAGAGGTCTGAGCCGCGGTCGATTCTCCGCTGCTCTAAGAGTCGCCTAAGCTCGTTCTTGTACCATATCATTAACTCTTCCACAGTCACATGATACTGGGCGACTATGTCCTTCACGTGCTTGTGATCGTTGCTCAGTCGAAGCTCCAGCTCCTGGATGGACCACCTCTGCTGTTTGCGCTGTTGCTGATTTATCAAATTGTCGATGTGAAAGCGTTCCATGGTTTGCCACTCAGAGTTGAAAAGGGCCGCGATCTTAGCGTTCTGGTTCAGCCACAAGTGAATGTCTTCGATATTCACATGGTATTCACGTACGATCTGTTCGAAGATTGCCTTGTTGCGGATCAGGTAACTGTCAAACTCTTGCCGAGAGGAAGGACGCTGGCTGGTCACACTTCGAAGACGTGTCAACAAATCGTTTTTCCATGAAGCAGACTGGTTTTCAACTAATATTTTGGCTATATCCTCATACTTCACGTTATGTTGCGGACGTTCAATTACTCCTATCAAGGAAAGTCGAGCTGCTTCTTTTTCAACCTGTGTATATAAAAAACATACTGTAAATGAATATGCTTACCTATTTAAAAGAGCCAAATGAAAATGCCTTAGAAAACTAGATGGGACATTATTAATGTGAGCTTAAAAGAAGTTGTAATTTAATCAGATGTTAGATTTAACAAAATACCCTTAGCTTTATGCGCAGAGCAAGTTTGTTTCATCAGGATACAACACCCGCTCAAACGCCCGTAAGCCGCTTTAAAATGTAGCTTTTACAATTGTGACACAATAAAAATAAAAATAGCTGAAATGTATTTTTATCATCAAAACTTATCAATACACCTAAAAAAAATGTACTCGCCCACAAACTTCAAAAAAAATTAACTATAAAGGCGCATATCCAGCAAACTACAAAATATTGAGAATCTAGAAGGAATTTTAAATGTCGCAGTGCAAGCTTGATACGCGAACATGCCACGCGCTCTCTAATTCCCATTAACCGTTCATAACAGTGTAGCTTACAGGTTTGAAGCTGTGTTAATAAGTTTAACAAACATTTTTTGATCTTGTCAATACCTGTCAATTACAACGCTACTCTGACGACCACAAAACGCGCAAAACTGTGGTGCCCAATTTTACGTGATATGTATTTGCCTAACCATTATTTATCAATTAATTAAAAAAAAAGGTTTGAATGACACCTCAAAATCGGATGCTTCGTTCAAAAGCAAAGTAAAAAGAAAGATTTTGGCAGACTACAGTTTGTGCCAAAGGGTATTTTAGGGTTCTGACGATTCTATACGATATTAAACAGGCGTGTGCTATATGTCCTTAGAAAACTATTTTAAAATACTTTATTATATACTTTGTCTAAATACCACCGTTTAAAAATAAACAAAAGTTATTTCCCCGAATTTTTAAGCTTTTTTTCTGATTTCTCACGAATAGCTAAGCCTTTAACATTTCTCAGCAAAAATCTAAAATTCTTCGAAACATATAAAACTGGCAAAAGCATTGAACTTTTTGTATCCGTTATTCGTAGAGTAAAAGTAAAGTATGTAACGGATAGAAAAAATTGTTTCCGACTTCAAAATGTATATATATTCTTAATCACTTGATCACTAGCCAAGCCACTAGCCAAGATCAATAGCCATGTCCGTCTGTCCGTCCGTCCGTATAAACGAAAAGATCTTGGAAACTATAAAAGCTATAAGAGTCAAACAAAGAGAAAAACTGATGCGTCTACAGTTTTATGCAAGAAAAAAAATGTTATCTAAAATGTATTCTTCTCGTCAATATCTATGAAATTACTCAAAAATAAATTTTGCAACGCCCTCTCTTACACAAATCATAAGTTTGAACCCCGATATTTCGGAAACATTCAAAAATAGATAACTGGGAATTTAAATACACTACATATAGTTACACTATTTTATTGTCTTGGAATCATTTAAATTGCTATAACCAGTTTCTCTGACTTTTGGGAAAGAAGATGATTAATTGAATGATGTTAAAACATCTGATGTTAAACAAAAACACCTATTAATGAAGGAGTATGGTAAAATTTTTTTTTTAATTCTTTTTTATTTTTTAAGTTGAGTGCATAATATCAGAAGAATATTATGTCATAATTTGAAACCAAGTAAAGCAAAATTTATTTTTTATTTTTTATTAGTATTTTTATATCTGCCGGATTTTAGTTTTGCACTGTATTTTTTTTTTTTGTGTTAAAAACTTTAAAGAGTTTTTCCCAAAACTCACGTTTTTAAAGTCTGTGCTCATCATCATAATTCAAAACTATTACACCGAACGTTTTGAACTTGTAAACACTATTTCTGTAAATATTTTTCAAAATAATGCCGTTGATTTTTTTTTGTGTTCATAATTTTAATTTTACAATGACAATTTAGACGATTTTTTTTCCAAAAATTTGAGTTTTTCACTTGAAAGTCTTAAAAAAAAATTTGGAATTTGACAGCGTTACCTAAAGCTTATAATAATCTAACAAATAAACTTAGGTTTTTGGATTTCTGATGATCCAGCACTAAGTTATGAGGGGCACCGCAATTTGACTTTTTTTCAAGACAAGTCCGGACAATTGCTACTATTGCCATATTTTTGAATATTTCATTGTAAAAATTGGATAAGAATCATACTTTAAAAACCATTCGTTGAAGAAATACATTTTAGCTTTGTCCTCAGAAAAAAATCACAAAAACATTGCACTTTTCGTATAGTTTGACCTTTGTAAAAAAAAAGTTGATATTGATATCACTAGATTTTACTTCGCTACGAGGTATTATTAGTTTGATTCTATAAATACTTCAAAAATTGGCATACAATTTATAATAAATCTGAAGACTGCTTCATAATATATTATTATATTATTTTTTGCAATGAATCAAACTTCACTTTCAAATGGTTTTAAACTGTATATCTGGTAAAAAAAACAACTGAAAAAAAGCTTTTTTAGAAAAATAAATTTGAAATGAAAAAAAAAAGCTCAAATAAGTCTTGGTATATTAGTGAAAACATCATAAAAATATCTTAAACCATTCTAAATATATAGAACTATGACAGAGTGCCAAAAATTACATATTGTGACCCCTCACAGGTGCACACATAAAACTCAAAATTTCGCAAGACCGTTCGCATGAAGATTTCGTTTTGTCGTTGTGAACGAGAAACCAGAAAAAGAGATAATACCAATGACTTTTTCAATTCAGTAGTTCGCAAGTTAAGGTTGAACACAATGTAAGTATTTATAGCTGCATTTCCGCATTTGCGAATTGTTCCAAAAGTGGAAGAATTAAAGTTTATTTATTTAAAGGTCCTGGAAACATTTAAATGGAAAAAAGTAGTGTATAAATAAGAGTTCCGGATAATATTTCTGGATAATAAGTGGTAGGGGAAGCAAATTATTATGCTTATTAGGGTAATAAATTAGGTCAAGGTGCCAGGTGAGGCGGTAATTAAAGTTAATGGGTGCGTGACGAGTGATCATTAATTAGTGTGATTAGTTGACAGGTGTCTGTTCTAAGATTAAGAAAATGGGTTAAAACGAGGGGAGGGATCCTGATTAAGTTTTATGGCTATTTTTAGTACTATATTCGGGATTCCATCAGGTCCCGGTGCCTTGTCGTCCTTTATTGTCTTCAGAACCTCAAGGACTTCTTCAGGACTTGTGAGTTTTCTGCTCCTCGTGTCTACGATCTGTGCTATACGCGCAATACTCTCTTGCTCAGGGAATAGTGTTTCAACTATCCTTTTGAGGATGACTGGGCATGTCGGCGATGGTCTACTAAATGCCCGAAGCCGTTTTGTGACGAGTTTATATGCGAAGCCCCAAGGGTTGGAGTCTATTTCTTCGCATACATTATAAATGTACCTGCGTTTGCTTTCTTTTATGGATTTTTCCAGGGCTGAATTCGAGTCTTCCTCTTGAGCGTTGGTATGAGCGTCTTGCTCTATGGCATTCTTTCCTGGCTTCCGCAATGGATTGGTTCCACTAGTATGCCGGTCTTCTTCTTGATGGGCTTTTCCCCTTCCTCTACATAGATGCATCACAGGCTACCTTGATGTAATCTGCGATGCGGCTTGCCCTTTCGTCTGCTGATCCGTTTGTAGAGAGGTCCTCGAACAACATCTGCACCATCTCCACGTCTAGCGTTTCTACTTTGTACCCTACCACGGTCTTTGGAACGCGTGGTGGGCCATTTGTGGACTTAATCGTGCAAATTATTGCTGCATGATCAGTACCCATATAGGCGTCACTAACCCCCCAGCTGGAGCCCGAAGCTAGTCCAGTGCTCACAAATGTGAGGTCAATGATGGAAATTGTGCTGGCTTTACAGAAAGTCAGTTTTGTTCCAGAGTTCAGCAGTACTAGCTCGAGTGCGGCGAAGCTCTCCAGTATCGCCCTTCCCCTCGCAGGGGTAAAATTCCCAGGCAATTACGGCAGGGAGATTTTCCCGGGCGTCTTCTGCAATCTCTTCGAGCACAGTTATTGCCTGGGGGAGGCTGAGGATTGGCGGCAGGTAACAGCTATAGAAAGCTATACCATTCACATAGGCCCTGGCGAAGGATTTTCCGCTTTTTTCCTGCTAATCGGGCGCCATGGGTTTCCGCAGCTCCATATTGCCGATTTTTTGATACTATTTGCTAGCCATTTACCGGAGTTTTTATTTATACATTGCTCGCTTATGAGTGCCATGTCTACGTTTTGCTTGATGACATTTTTCATCCAAACCTGAGTTTTCCCTTCTCCATGAGACGCCTCCCATAACTCTTTGTTTGGCGGTTTGGGTGCCCAGTACGCCCCTCGTAGTCCTACCACTGCAGATTCTAGCAGTTCCACATCAAACTGTGACTTAACCGCAAATATGACATCCGTTTTGTCAGTGGTCTCGTCGATGTCCTTCACCTCGATCAGCGTTGTCTCAGTCAATAGGGTGGGCTTAAACAATCATAGAGAAATTAGAATGATCACACGAGCCATAAGAGAAAGTTAGGGTGGGGTAGATAGTAAAAATTGGAGAGACAGTTGATAGTATTTAAGGCTTGTTTTCTTTTATGACCCTCGCAAAGCAGGAGCCTGTGTATGTGTGCCTGCTCCATTTGCTTTACAACTCCATTTTGTGAGCTTTTCATTTTCATATCCCTCGTTTTTTGTTTTGTTTTCTGTTTTTTTTTTTTGTCTCTGGGCCCGGTACTCTTTTAATTAGTTTTACTTTACGTGTCATGTTTGTGCGATTTTTGGAGGCTGGACAGCTGAAAAAGTTACAAAAGATAACCTCATAAAAAAACTTGAAATGTGTTCCTCCAGCTGCCATAGGTAAACGTTGCTTGATAAGTAAGGATCAGAAGAATCCAAAGCTCAATTTTTAGCGGCCTGCAATATTTAACGGATTGTGGACATCTGTTTCTCCAAATAATTCTCCCAATTTGATCCACCATTTGGCGACAAACAAAGATTGGTCCAGGCAAATGGGTTCGGTATCATTAAACCTTTGCTTATAAACGCTCTGTCCGGTTGAACCGTCAAAACCATAGCTTTCTATTAGCTTTACTTTATTTATATCAATAAATTGTTGGAAAACAGGCTTTTGATATAAAATGATCCGAGATGCTGTATGGTTCAGTAAGTTCTGCATTGGCACTTCGGCAGTAGTATCGGATACGCTTATATCTATAGGCCGACACTTTTCCTTAGCTTCTCTCACCTTTTCGTAGCTTGGATATATATTGCAGTTCTTTTCGATACTTTTTAAGCGTATGTTAATATATTGCTGCTTGGAAAACGAGTTTTCTATAATAAATTCTAGGGCCTCATCAGGTGATAATGGTATAGGCTCTTTCAATGAAAGTTGTTGCCTTAATTTTGAACTGTCAAGACTATTTATTGTCGTTTTTAATATGTGAGAAATATCCGTATTTTAGCAGACATAGCAGCTGCTTCAACAAGTGGAAGTGTTGAATTTTCCTTTGCAAGTTCGGAAGCAAGTCTTCTTTTATGCCGTAAACTTCCTTCGTCATAAGAGACCCGAGGTCGTCCACCAAGATTATGACTACAATCATTTTTTGAATAAAATATTAGCTCCGATGCAAGCCAGCTAGCATTTTCTTCTTTGAAACGACGAATATTTCTTGGCGCTTTGTTCAGTAGTCTCTTAATTTGAACAATAAAGTTTTTTATTTTGTTTTTAATCACCTCCAAATCGTTTTCCGGAAAATCATTTTGAATTACTTCGACATCTGATGTTAAACAAAAACACCTCTTAATGAAGGAATATGGTAAAAATTTTTTTTTTAATTCTTTTTTATTTTTTAAGTTGAGTGCATAATACAGAAGAATATTATGTCATAATTTAAAACCAAGTAAAGCAAAATTTATTTTTTATTTTTTATTAGTATTTTTATATCTGCCGGATTTTAGTTTTACACTGTATTTTTTTGTGTTAAAAACTTTAAAGAGTTTTTCCCAAAACTCACGTTTTTAAAGTCTGTGCTCATCATCATAATTCAAAACTACTACACCGAACGTTTTGAACTTGTAAACACTATTTCTGTAAATATTTTTCAAAGTAATGCCGTTGAATTTTTTTTTGTGTTCATAATTTTAATTTTACAATGACAATTTAGACGATTTTTTTTTCCAAAAAATTGAGTTTTTCACTTTAAAGTCTTAAAAAAAAATTTGGAATTTGACAGCGTTACCTAAAGCTTATAATAATCTAACAAATAAACTTAGGTTTTTGCATTTCTGATGATCCAGCACTAAGTTATGAGGGGCACCGCAATTTGACTTTTTTTTAAGACAAGTCCGGACAATTGCTACTATTGCCATATTTTTGAATATTTCATTGTAAAAATTGGATAAGAATCATACTTTATAAACCATTCGTTGAATAAATACATTTTAGCTTTGTCCTCAGAAAAAAATCACAAAAACATTGCACTTTTCGTATAGTTTGACCTTTGTAAAAAAAAGTTGATATTGATATCACTAGATTTTACTTCGCTACGAGGTATTATTAGTTTGATTCTATAAATACTTCAAAAATTGGCATACAATTTATAATAAATCTGAAGACTGCTTCATAATATATTATTATATTATTTTTTGCAATGAATCAAACTTCACTTTCAAATGGTTTTAAACTGTATATCTGGTAAAAAAAAACAACTGAAAAAAAGCTTTAAAAATAATTACATATATTTTTTAGAAAAATAAATTTGAAATGAAAAAAAAAGCTCAAATAAGTCTTGGTATATTAGTGAAAACATCATAAAAATATCTTAAACCATTCTAAATATATAGAACTATGACAGAGTGCCAAAAATTACATATTGTGACCCCTCACAGGTGCACACATAAAACTCAAAATTTCGCAAGACCGTTCGCATGAAGATTTCGTTTTGTCGTTGTGAACGAGAAACCAGAAAAAGAGATAATACCAATGACTTTTTCAATTCAGTAGTTCGCAAGTTAAGGTTGAACACAATGTAAGTATTTATAGCTGCATTTCCGCATTTGCGAATTGTTCCAAAAGTGGAAGAATTAAAGTTTATTTATTTAAAGGTCCTGGAAACATTTAAATGGAAAAAAGTAGTGTATAAATAAGAGTTCCGGATAATATTTCTGGATAATAAGTGGTAGGGGAAGCAAATTATTATGCTTATTAGGGTAATAAATTAGGTCAAGGTGCCAGGTGAGGCGGTAATTAAAGTTAATGGGTGCGTGACGAGTGATCATTAATTAGTGTGATTAGTTGACAGGTGTCTGTTCTAAGATTAAGAAAATGGGTTAAAACGAGGGGAGGGATCCTGATTAAGTTTTATGGCTATTTTTAGTTTTATGTTCGGGATTCCATCAGGTCCCGGTGCCTTGTCGTCCTTTATTGTCTTCAGAACCTCAAGGACTTCTTCAGGACTTGTGAGTTTTCTGCTCCTCGTGTCTACGATCTGTGCTATACGCGCAATACTCTCTTGCTCAGGGAATAGTGTTTCAACTATCCTTTTGAGGATGACTGGGCATGTCAGCGATGGTCTACTAAATGCCCGAAGCCGTTTTGTGACGAGTTTATATGCGAAGCCCCAAGGGTTGGAGTCTATTTCTTCGCATAAATTATTAATGTACCTGCGTTTGCTTTCTTTTATGGATTTTTCCAGGGCAGAATTCGAGTCTTCCTCTTGAGCGTTGGTATGAGCGTCTTGCTCTATGGCATTCTTTCCTGGCTTCCGCAATGGATTGGTTCCACTAGTATGCCGGTCTTCTTCTTGATGGGCTTTTCCCCTTCCTCTACATAGATGCATCACAGGCTACCTTGATGTAATCTGCGATGCGGCTTGCCCTTTCGTCTGCTGATCCGTTTGTAGAGAGGTCCTCGAACAACATCTGCACCATCTCCACGTCTAGCGTTTCTACTTTGTACCCTACCACGGTCTTTGGAACGCGTGGTGGGCCATTTGTGGACTTAATCGTGCAAATTATTGCTGCATGATCACTACCCATATAGGCGTCACTAACCCCCCAGCTGGAGCCCGAAGCTAGTCCAGTGCTCACAAATGTGAGGTCAATGATGGAAATTGTGCTGGCTTTACAGAAAGTCAGTTTTGTTCCAGAGTTCAGCAGTACTAGCTCGAGTGCGGCGAAGCTCTCCAGTATCGCCCTTCCCCTCGCAGGGGTAAAATTCCCAGGCAATTACGGCAGGGAGATTTTCCCGGGCGTCTTCTGCAATCTCTTCGAGCACAGTTATTGCCTGGGGGAGGCTGAGGATTGGCGGCAGGTAACAGCTATAGAAAGCTATACCATTCACATAGGCCCTGGCGAAGGATTTTCCGCTTTTTTCCTGCTAATCGGGCGCCATGGGTTTCCGCAGCTCCATATTGCCGATTTTTTGATACTATTTGCTAGCCATTTACCGGAGTTTTTATTTATACATTGCTCGCTTATGAGTGCCATGTCTACGTTTTGCTTGATGACATTTTTCATCCAAACCTGAGTTTTCCCTTCTCCATGAGACGACTCCCTATGTCGGCCATAACTCTTTGTTTGGAGGTTTGGGTGCCCAGTACGCCCCCCGTAGTCCTACCACTGCAGATTCTAGCAGTTCCACATCAAACTGTGACTTAACCGCAAATATGACATCCGTTTTGTCAGTGGTCTCGTCGATGTCCTTCACCTCGATCAGCGTTGTCTCAGTCAATAGGGTGGGCTTAAACAATCATAGAGAAATTAGAATGATCACACGAGCCATAAGAGAAAGTTAGGGTGGGGTAGATAGTAAAAATTGGAGAGACAGTTGATAGTATTTAAGGCTTGTTTTCTTTTATGACCCTCGCAAAGCAGGAGCCTGTGTATGTGTGCCTGCTCCATTTGCTTTACAACTCCATTTTGTGAGCTTTTCATTTTCATATCCCTCGTTTTTTGTTTTGTTTTCTGTTTTTTTTTTTTGTCTCTGGGCCCGGTACTCTTTTAATTAGTTTTACTTTACGTGTCATGTTTGTGCGATTTTTGGAGGCTGGACAGCTGAAAAAGTTACAAAAGATAACCTCATAAAAAAACTTGAAATGTGTTCCTCCAGCTGCCATAGGTAAACGTTGCTTGATAAGTAAGGATCAGAAGAATCCAAAGCTCAATTTTTAGCGGCCTGCAATATTTAACGGATTGTGGACATCTGTTTCTCCAAATAATTCTCCCAATTTGATCCACCATTTGGTGACAAACAAAGATTGGTCCAGGCAAATGGGTTCGGTATCATTAAACCTTTGCTTATAAACGCTCTGTCCGGTTGAACCGTCAAAACCATAGCTTTCTATTAGCTTTACTTTATTTATATCAATAAATTGTTGGAAAACAGGCTTTTGATATAAAATGATCCGAGATGCTGTATGGTTCAGTAAGTTCTGCATTGGCACTTCGGCAATAGTATCGGATACGCTTATATCTATAGGCCGACACTTTTCCTTAGCTTCTCTCACCTTTTCGTAGCTTGGATATATATTGCAGTTCTTTTCGATACTTTTTAAGCGTATGTTAATATATTGCTGCTTGGAAAACGAGTTTTCTATAATAAATTCTAGGGCCTCATCAGGTGATAATGGTATAGGCTCTTTCAATGAAAGTTGTTGCCTTAATTTTGAACTGTCAAGACTATTTATTGTCGTTTTTAATATGTGAGAAATATCCGTATTTTAGCAGACATAGCAGCTGCTTCAACAAGTGGAAGTGTTGAATTTTCCTTTGCAAGTTCGGAAGCAAGTCTTCTTTTATGCCGTAAACTTCCTTCGTCATAAGAGACCCGAGGTCGTCCACCAAGATTATGACTACAATCATTTTTTGAATAAAATATTAGCTCCGATGCAAGCCAGCTAGCATTTTCTTCTTTGAAACGACGAATGTTTCTGGGCGCTTTGTTCAGTAGTCTCTTAATTTGAACAATAAAGTTTTTTATTTTGTTTTTAATCACCTCCAAATCGTTTTCCGGAAAATCATTTGGAATTACTTCGACGCAAACCTAGTCAAAAGTAGCGTTGACATTGCGATTTTTATCCAGCCAAACTTCTAGTAGGTCACCTCGACGAATAGCAACCTTGCTTGAATCTGTTGAAATATTTAACCCCCCCGCAAATTCCCGCAAATTATTTAAATGCTATCTGAATATACACATAATAACTCATACTACCACATAAGTTGTTATTTGAATCCTGTTATATCTTGCTAGATATGCCCCACGAAACACAAAAATTTTTAGGTTAGAATCAACAAAACTAGTGTTTACGTATTACCTTAAAAACATGACAATACAAAAGCACATATAATTAAACGATTATACAAATATTTTCTACATACCATGCGAAATATTTTCCATTTTAAGGTATTTCAATTGGGCAAACTGTTTAAAAATACGAGAACGCCAAAATCAGCAAGCTTGCATGCACCACGTGGCAAGAACAGCTGACTTTCAACAGCTGGTGTAAGACGAGGGATGCACAATAAAATACAAATTAAATATTTTCGATGTCTAGGGACATTTCTTAGCTTAAAATAATTGTAACATTATTTATATATTAACACGAACTTATTAGGTTTTGGCCAAAATAAAGGCATTTCATCCCAATGTGCAAGGGTTTCTCTGGGTTCTGGGTTCTCTGTCTGAAAATAAATTAAATCTCTTGACTGCACCCCAAAGCAAGCTGCGGTTTTACAAAATTTAGAGCAAGTACTACTATGATAGATCACGTTCCTTAAATTAATAAAAATTTAAATATTTCCTAAAGAAATGTTGAGTAGTTTTTGCCCTTTCTGGTATGACTAGGTAATTAATTAAATCAATTTAATTAAATTTTATCAAGTTTTCATGGTTTTCCTTCAGTATCTTTGGCTGAAATCAAGTTAATCAATTCAAAACCAAGAAAAGTCATCCAGCCAGCGGTTACGAGTGGCTCTCCTTTCCCTTGAGGAAATTGACTAGGGGATTCCTTAGGTATTCCAAAAATTAACGTAACATTAAATTTAATATTTAATATTTTCAAAAACATCACAATAAAATTATGTGCTCCCAATGGTACAATATTTTGATAAACCAACTTCGATATCCTCACAAAAAGTGCGTAAAGTTTGGTAAACATTTTAAGTACAATAAGTATGAACCACATGGAACTAAATTTCTATAAATATACTACTATGCTGAGCATAATCAGTCTATTATTTTATTGAGGAAACATCTATAATAATTACGACAACTAGGTGCAATTGAGAGAAGTTCGCAGGTTTTTTGGAGCTTAAGAATTTAAATGACTCTCCCCTTAGAACCAGTTAGAAGCAACATAATTACCACGTTCACAGTCACTTTCCCTCATCAAATGCTTGCTAAAGAAGGGGAGGAACACGCGTTTTTTACACAACAATAAGAATGTCTGTCTAACATCCCTCTCTCAAACAAACACCGTTTGACTTGTTGGCTGACCTGTGACCTGTCGTTAAAAGGCCACACCCTTCACACACCCCTACACAGGGAAGAGTTGTGAAAGCAGAGAGTGCGGTCGCGTTTTTAAATCGCTCCGTCTATTTTCCCAAGTTTTCAGCTTTCAAAACCCAAAAGAACAGCCGGCTATCCGGCCTGGAGCATCTGGACACGTACCGTACCAGGAGACCGTTAACGACACCTAGAAACAACCCGGGAGTTTATCCCCAGCAGGTTTGGCGGCCAGGCAGGGTCGGTCGTAGGCGAGGAAGGGGAGGCTTCTTTTTCTTTTTCCTCTTCCACTCGATTTTTGTTTAGTTGTTGCCAAATTTTCCAGTCGCGCTTTTTGTTTGCGCTACCAGCTGATCATAGTGTGCGAAAGGGGATGCGGGTGACATAGCAGCAAGCTTCGGACAGGGTGCAGGCCAAGCACATAAGTGCGTGCCGTAGCACGTAGGAACACCTTGGGGGGTTATTGTTCGCTTGAAAATTATAAATAAAAAACTTTTAAACCTTATCACAAAGATTTTTTTCTTTTCTATTAAATAATTGAGCAAAGTCCGATCGAAGAGAATCAGGTCACTACGGGTAAAGGCTTAAATTTCGTGCAGTACCGGTGAACTCCCCAGGCGGGAATATGGTGGGGACCGGGGGCACAACCCCCAGTGAGCTGAAGAAGCTAATGGACGGAAAGCGCTCCATCACAAACCCTATGCGGGACATAGTCGATGAAATGGACTTTCTCCAGAGAGAAGTTCTGTCGGCTGTGCAAGGCATACTCGAAGAGCAGCAAAGAGCTAAGGAGACTGCTTAAAAAACTGAGCAGAAGTGCTCGCGAGCAATAAGAAGCGACCCAGGGGACATGAAACTGGGAAAACGCTGGCCATGCCAGCAAAAGATGCGATGCATACGGCGCTGGCAAGCGAAGCTAGCCAAGGGGGAAATAGGGGCAAACATGCTGGGACCAAGAGCATCAGTAAGCCCCAAAAATGTGCACAGGAGTGGAAGAAGTGGAACAGAAGGCAAGGAAGCCCAAGGTGCAACCGCCACGCAATGACGCGACCTCCACTGGAGGGTCCGCAGCTGGAGGACCTAGGACAAGCCGTACAGGTCCTAAGGCGAACAGCTAAGGGGGAACTGCTGATCCTCCTAAATAAAGTCTCTGACCAAAAAACCTCAGAGCTTCAGTCCAAAATGAAAGCGGTCCTGGGCAGCAATGTCGACGTCAGAGCGCTGACTGAGACAACGCTGATCGAGGTGAAGGACATCGACGAGACCACTGACAAAACGGATGTCATATTTGCGGTAAAGTCACAGTTTGATGTGGAACTGCTAGAATCTGCAGTGGTAGGACTACGGGGGGCGTACTGGGCACCCAAACCTCCAAACAAAGAGTTATGGCCGACATAGGGAGTCGTCTCATGGAGAAGGGAAAACTCAGGTTTGGATGAAAAATGTCATCAAGCAAAACGTAGACATGGCACTCATAAGCGAGCAATTTATAAATAAAAACTCCGGTAAATAGCTAGCAAATAGTAGCAAAAAATCGGCAATTTGGAGCTGCGGAAACCCATGGCTCCCGATTAGCAGGAAAAAAGCGGAAAATGCTTCGCCAGGGCCCATGCAGCAATAATTTGCACTATTAAGTCCACAAATGGCCCACCACGCGTTCCAAAGACCGTGGTAGGGTACAAAGTAGAAACGCTAGACGTGGAGATGGTGCAGATGTTGTTCGAGGACCTCTATACAAACGGATCAGCAGACGAAAGGGCAAGCCGCATCGCAGATTACATCAAGGTAGCCCGTGATGCATCTATGTAGAGGAAGGGGAAAACCCCAACAAGAAGAAGACCGGCATACTAGTGGAACCAATCCATTGCGGAAGCCAGGAAAGAATGCCATAGAGCAAGACGCGCATACTAACGCTCAAGAGGAAGACTCGAATTCAGCCCTGGAAAAATCCATAAAAGAAACCAAACGCAGGTACATTAATAATGTATGCGAAGAAATAGACTCCAACCCTTGGGGCTTCGCATATAAACTCGTCACAAACCGGCTTCGGGCATTTAGTAGACCATCGCCGACATGCCCAGTCATCCTCAAAAGGATAGTTGAAACAGGCCTTAAGAAGTCTTTGAGGTTCTGAAAACAATAAAGGACGACAAGGCACCGGGACCTGATGGAATCCCGAATAAAGTACTAAAAATAGCCATAAAAGCAAACACTTAATTGGGATCCCTCCCCTCGTTTTAACCCATTTTCTTAATCTTGGTAACAGACACCTGTCAACTAATCACACTAATTAATGATCACTCGTCACGCACCCATTAACTTTAAAAGCCCCCTCACCTTGCACCTTGACCTAATTTATTATCCTAATTAGCATAATTAATTGCCTCCACCTACTACTCATTATCCAGAAATATAATCCATTTATTACTACTTATACACTACTTAAATAATAGCTTTACATAAGAAACAAATTTAATACCACTTTTGGGAAAGAAAACGCTAGTTAAGCAATTCTCAATAGCTCAAAATAGATCGATTTAAAATGGTTGTAGTTTTTAATCGTATAAGCTGCAGACATGTGCATTCCTATGAAAAGGTATTCTAGAACGTTAATATTAATAATTTTACCGAAATTTCTATGTGGAACTAAAAGTCAAAGACTGTGACACCGATTTTATTTTTTGAGATTGGATATGGGAATGCCCAATTTTTGAAATGTTGACATGGTCTGAAGTTATTAAGATTGAAAAATTACAACTTTTCTCAGTTCAAGAACAACAAACGCTGCCTGCGCCTTAAATTTTGCTGAATAGTAGGAGTTAGTTATTCGTAAAACAACAAATTATAAAAATATTTAAAAATAAATAAAGTCAAAATTTAAATCAAAAGGTAAGGTATGGGTACGTACGAAATGTTATTCAGGTATTGTTACGTGGGCATATTAACGCCTGAGTCCTGAGTAGGACTTTTGCCGGCATAAGCTACGACATATTCGGGTGGTGGGATCTTAGTAAGACTCTCTCATCTCCAACGTTATGAGGATGAATATTTAAGGGGCCAGGAAAATAATATTAGTGCGTAAGGTTTGTCAATCGTCAGTCCACACTGCCCCACAAGCTTAACTAACGCTTGATCGCAATACAATCGGAATGTCTTTTGGCCATATTACCTCCCTTTCACACACGAGTGTACCAAATAAATAATAATAAATTTATTGGGTTATGTGTATTTGTTCCGACAAACTTAGCCCCTTTTAAATCCTGTGCGGTGAGATCTCGACGCTACGGATTTTGGAATTTTCAAAATATTATATGGGATATATATATCTAAATATACGTCCACCAAACAGACTGCTTCCTTTAAGTATACCAATTTACTTAAGCTCAAAGTATTTTTAAGCCCGAGGCACGCGTCGTCTATCATGGCTGGTGGAGAGACTCGTCTTATCACTTGATTTAAATGTATTTGGTATGGCATACATTTTCTTTAGCTTAGATTGATTCGATGGACACATTTATATTGCACCACCACTTTTTCGAAGTATGGTATTGGACACTACTTCTCTGATCGGATAGCTGAACAATCTTCAGGAGCATAAGAATCACGTGTACTGCAGCCACAAACATCCCAGTATGCCGGATGTCGTCCTAATGGTTAATCCTCCCCTCCTTCCTTGATTATAATGGTGGCGGTAGTCCTACACATTCTTTCGTGCTGTTTGTGTCCTCTCCAAGGGCTGTTAGATGTTTTGGCTGATCCTGGTGGCAGACGACTCAGTGGACGACTGCCCCTGGGAATGTCGCCTTTTCTCCAGATTGAATTCTCCTCTCTTTTTTAATAGTCTGAGGTTTTTCTTATGCCCTAAAAGAACATTTATTTGGCTACCAGTATGGATCGGATGAACAAGGTGTTTCCATCTAGAATTACTATTTCCGTATCCGCTATGTTGGGAGTCAACAGCCGGCTGTTGCACTTTGCCAGCTACTGGGGTGTGGTTACCATTAGGTCGATCGTTGACGTTGTTCTAGCCACGTGACACCCTTGAGTTGCAGAATTGCATTTTCTTCTGCCTTTAGGAGTTTGATTATGGCTAGTCAAATGCACCCCCTCCCACCGACTCAAGATTCGTCGTTGTTTCTCTATGTAAATTTTTCTATGAGGATACGTACGTAACAGGCTCGAAGTGATCTATGCTGATCGCGTAAAATGTATTCGCAAAATGAATCCTTGTAGGGTTATTGTTGTCTTTCCTTTCTTATTTCTCCCTCCTTTTCTCCTACTCCATTGCTCAAGAGTCTTATGTTTTATTGGCTGAGCTGTCCGGGCTGAAACCTGCTGATGTTTTATGTTGTTGAAGATATATTCTGTTTTTTAGTGTTTTTTTTTTTTCAACTTGGCGCAAAGAATCTGGACTTTGATGATTAATCTTTTTATGTATCTGATAATATTTTACTTATTGTAATGTATGATTAATTTGTTGCTTTCGTGCTTTTTTCAGAGTTTTAGTGAATATTTCCGGGTAACACAATGTGTATGAACTGTTATACTATTCTTAAAATTTGGTAGCGCTGAACATTTTTTCGCAGTATTTTTTAACAAGCGGTCGACTTGAAAACCCCCTTTAATAGCCACATGCACCCTTTAATAGCCACATTCCGCTAACGAAGTTAATGGGAACGTTTGTAGCAAGCCGCCCATATGGGAGTTTATGTTGTCTATTAAGAGCTCGACAAATTAATCTTTAACGATTTTATGCTTCAGTTTGAAATGTTAGTTGTGCATATTCGTGACATCATCGCTGAAGGATCCGTTAACTCCATTAACTCCTTGACTTTCATTAGTCCGGTAGTGGAAAACGCTCGTTCCATCTCCTGTGTCAACGAATAGTACTCAAAGTCGTAGCTTTATGCTTTTTTCTCCATCAGTTGCCAGTAGCATATGGAATTCACGAAAGACTTGTTGTGGGCTTAGTCATACAACACTTGCAATAGTTCGACGCGGATCAGGAAACATTCAACTGTCATGCCGCGACCGCTTCCATCGAACTTTAGGTACCATTTGTCCATCGTTATTTCTTTTGACCTCGGTCCGAACGCAACTGGCCTCTCTTCTTTATTTCGTTAGTATGGGACTCTCTGTGGCGTGGTGTACCTATCTGCCTACATGTCCCGTTGGAGAGGCGGCATCTCTTGGTATCTTAAGAAGCTGTCAGTCGAAACGGTTCGGGTCGGTGAAGGCAGTCCCTTCTGTTTGGGTCAACTGGATGTTGGGGACTGCAATTGCTTGGCAGCCGCTAAGTTGTCCTTATCGTGCCTTTGATACTGGGGAAGCATTAATAATTTGTCACTTTGTGCGTCGGCCAGAGAGAACATCTAGATTGTACTTACGTAAATGTCAACAAGTAGTCGGTCAGCACAGAGTTGTAAGTATAGTATTATAAAAAGGGAAACTCCTAACTCTTGATTTATGTAAGTTCTGTTACTTTTTCTTAAGAAAAAAATAGGGGATTTTTATTCTAAGACGAAGTTCTGACTAAGCGGCATTGCCGAGTCACAGAAGTTAGGGAATTTGAACCTAAATGTTTGAAAATAAAACTATAAAACAGTTAAATAACTCATGGCAAAATGAGATAAAAGTTAAGCAATATTCAAGTACATCAACTTCGGTACTTCATGGATGTCCTTAATAAAATTCACTACAAATATTCAAAATGCTAACGTTGTATTGTATTACGTGGGCATATTAGTGCCTGAGTCCTGGGACAAGGGCATCCGATGTTCAGGCACCATTTTTGCCGGCATAAGCTACGTCTTAATTGAGTCATTGGAAATATTATTAATGCGTAAAGTTCGTCAGACCACACCGCCTCACAAGCACAGGTGTCCCTTGATCGCAATACGATCGGGCTGTGTTTCGGCCATATTTACCTCCCTTCACACTTTCGTGTGCTGATAGATCATCGCGGGCCGCGCAATACGATCTCCTGTTGTTAAGGTTGTCCGACGAATGTTATCTCATTGTTCTTGATTTACTCCTCTTTTCGCGTCCGCATACCCCCTTGTTATATTATAAATTTATTATTTATTGAGTTTAAATAATTTTAGAAAAACTTTCCTCCTTCTTAAATCCTGGGCGACGAGATCTCGATGCTTCGGATTCTGTGCTTTGGAAAATATTATATTGGATATCTATATATAAATATATGTGCGCCAAAAATACTGCTGCCCTTAAGTATACCAATTCACATAAACATACTATATATATATTTTTAATCTACCTGAGGCTGGGAACTTTTTAAGGGCTGGTTCTTTAATTGTTCATCATGATTCGCACATTGTCCATCGATTCGCTTGATTTAAATGTTTTTCAATGCATTTTGAATGCTACCGCTCGATGCTTCGGATTCTGTGCTTTGGAAAATATTATATTGGATATCTATATATAAAAATATGTGCGCCAAAAATACTGCTGCCCTTAAGTATACCAATTCACATAAACATACTATATATATATTTTTAATCTACCTGAGGCTGGGAACTTTTTAAGGGCTGGTTCTTTAATTGTTCATCATGATTCGCACATTGTCCATCGATTCGCTTGATTTAAATGTTGTATATATATTTGAATGCTACCGCTGCTTTTGATATTAACTTGTCCTGTAATTGTATTATTTGAGGCTATTGGGCTTTGGCTGGCAGCAAAACATATTTTTAATTGTATACATTTGATTTTGTTACTCAAAAATATTTGCCCTGGCAATGCTGAAACACTTTTAGATTGAATAAGTTTGCTTATATTTGTTCAAGCATTGTATACCAAATTGTCTTATGATAAAAAATTTATTAAAAAGAAAAAATAACGGCTAATCGTATGTAAAATATTTGTCGTGACGTTAAAAGATAAATTTTAAAAAGCTGAATTCGGTTATGGGCAAATAACTCGTTTTTCTATAAAGTATTTGATTACAACCAAATGTCAATCTTCAAATCTTACCCATTTCTTCACTTGCTCCACTGTCACGTGGTACTCGATCGCGATGCCGTCCATGCGCTGCTTGTCTCGCTTGAGGAAGTCCACAAAATCCTGGTAGCTAGTCCCATTGCGCTGCTTCTGCAACCAGCGGTTAAAACCGTCGCTGATCTTCTCTTGCCATTGTGTTTGTTTCTCAAATTGTATGAGACCAGAATTTTGCAGGCGCACTAGTTCTTCTCTCAACCACTGATCAACCTGGTCGATGCTTACGCGATGAGTCTGCGAAAGGCTCTGCAGACGGTCGTGGTCCTGAAACAGCTCTTGCTCCACCTGCTCATAAGGTATCTCTTGCTGCTTCTTAAGCAGTAGTTCTATTAGGCGCTGTTGCTCATCCACCTGCCACTTGCTCATATTGTCTACTTTTGCCTGACCCGTAGTTCGCAGGTTAATCAGCTGCTGACGAAGCCACTTCTCGATATCTACGATGTTGACGGAATACTGGTTTGCCAACTTTTGCAAACGCTCCCTTTCCTGGTTTAGCTCCACCTCGAACTCCACAAAGGTAAGATGATTCTGCTGTTTAACTAAATTCTGCAAGCGCTCCAATTCGGAAGTCTGCCATGCACTAAGGCTTTTAAAAGATTCATCCGTACTGCCCCGCAGTCGTTTTAGTTCCTCAACCATCCACTCCTCGATCTGCTCAACGTTCAGGCGGTATTGGTCAGCGAGGTGATTTAAATGGGCTCGGTCTGCTAACAGTTTTTCTTTGTACTCAGAAGTAGTCAGCCCATTCCTGTACTCTGCAATCAGACTCTTAATATAGTCTCTTTCCACTCTCTGCCATGTTTGAAGATGTTCGATGTCAAACTGACCGTTTTTTCGTAGGTCCTCGATCACCTGCTTAACATAGTTGTCCACTTCTTCAACGTGAACATGGTGCTGTTCCGCAAGCCTCATAAGGAAACGACGATCGTTTTGTACCTGCAATTTGTATGCAATTATTTGTAAACATCTTCTTAAGTATATAAGTACAAGGTGAGTTCCAAACTAAACCGGACTTTTTTAATCTAGCGCTCTCTAGTATCGCCATCTAAATGTCAACTGGTGCATTAGAATCTGCTATCGTTTATTGACTTCTAGTAAAAATGACATTTCATCTATTGGAAGTGAGGTTATTGCGTTTTAAGTGTCAGTATGTTTTTGGGGGCGAAAATGAGCTTCGAACAAAGAGCCAACCTTACATTTTGTTTTAAAATTGGTATAACTTTTACCGAAACGTTTCAATTGGTGAAACAAGTTTATGGCGATGATTACCTATCCCGTATCAGAGTGAACGAGTGGTTTTAACGTTTTCAAAGTGGTCGTGAGGGCATAAATGACGATGAACATGTGGGCCAATCAAAATCCGTGATCACCGAAAATTAGATCGAAACTGTACGTGAATTCGCAAAAAGAAACAGCCGAAATCATCATTGAAATTCATGGAAATAGAATTAAACATATCCAAAACATCGATTTATCGCATTTTGACCGAACATTTCGGCTTACAAAAGGTGTGTGGACGGTTTGTTTCGCTCAAATTGACTGATGTTCAAAAATTTCTCAGAATTCAACATTCGAAGGACATCATTAAAAAGGCAAAAAAAAGACCCGAACTTCATTTACAAGATTGTGGCTGGTAACGAAACTTGGTGTTTTCAATATGATCCCGAAACGACCAAAAAATCACGCCTGGAGAAGTCAAAAGTGAAGACAATGCTGATTTGTTATTATGATTCCAGTTTATTGTCCACAAAGAATTTGTCCCACCCCGCCAAAACGTTAATGCGGTATTCTACCTTAGAGTTTTGAAGCGTTAGGTGCTCGCGAAGATGGAAGTTGGCGTCGATCGACGCTTGTGTCCGACTATATGACCAAAAATCACATTTTAACCATCAACACCTCCCCGTATTCACCTGACATGGCACCGTGCACCGTGCATCGTTTGACATGCTTGTGGACCGTGCAAAACGCTGTATTAAAGTAGAAGAAGACTATTTTCAATAAAATAAATTGATATTGCCGAAAGAACTATTTGTTCTGTCTTTTTTTTAAAAGTCCTGTTTACTTTGGAACTCACCTTGTATATAAGAAATAAGTGTGTCGCTTTATATTTCAGACCACTTGGCAATAAGCCGCACAATGAGTGTGAAATAGGGTTTTCAATATCTACGATAGACTGGGATAGGCCGGGTCGATTTAAATGGTGCCGATAGGAAATATGAAGTAACATTATTTTTAAAGAATTGTAAGAAATACTTCCGAACTAATTTGTGTTCCAAAATGACGGTAAACAAAACCATGTTCAATTGAACAGTGTTACCAACTTTTTTTTCAGATCTCCCTAACCGTAGTGCTTAGGTGTTTTTATAACTTTCTTAATCGTTCCTTGCCGACTCATTGGGGATATATGATTAGCAATTTTCTTATATTGCACCATTTGATCCTTTAGTTCAGTCCTGCGACAAATTGATATGACCAGTCCTGACACGCACTTCAAATGACAAATATCATGTTCAGTGGTATTTGCATTTTCGTGACTTATATCAAAACAAATTTGAAGTTCTATACCCCTAAAAAAAACACTCTTTATTTGCCGTAATTTTAGGTTTTTTCAAGGTCTGTTTCTTTCATGAAAATCTGGTGAAACCCGGATCTTGAATAAGTATTTAGCTATTAGAAGATTTGACAAAACAATGAAGGTTCTTGAATTAGATATCTGTCCGAATTAGTGTTTTCGTAAAGTTATTTATAGTCTATAGTTGCAGAACCATCTTCATTAAATCACTTTTTTGTTACCACAAAACAGGAGAATTATAAGCGATTTTCCTTGGTCTTATAATTTCTTCTTTCGTCACGCGATAAGCTTTAGAGTTTACGAAAACTGAATCTGATAGAGCATGGGAACACAGATTGCTATAAACGGGGTCGTCGGCCAAACATGTTTTGCTTTGATTTGCATCTCAGTTCTGATGCAGACTCAGTTCTGATTTGGCTCTTTTCATCAACAATTTTTCGTATAATAAATTCCTTTAATGGAATAAAGGTGGTAAAAAAAGCTGTCATTATCATCAATTAAGTTTTCTTCCGTGCCCCCTTATCTTATTACTCCTGAGAAGGGGCGGCTTTACGAGTGGATAATGAGGTTGAATAGATTATTACTTATGAAATTATAACTTAAAGCGCTCTGTACACGTTCTGCTCTTGAGTACGACTCTATCTCGACTATTCTATAATTACAAAGTCTGACAGATAATTATATTCTAAATTAGGCGCTGTTCACAGTCTTTAACAAGATATCTGCCGTTCGGAAGATTATGAATGGACCTTTATAGCGAGGCGTCAATTTGAGTGATGTGCCCGTGCTGAATGGCTAATTTTCGACCAACACAAGGTCTCCAACGCTGTACACAGTTGACTTCGCATGTTTAGTGTCGCAGCGTTTCTTGGCAGTATCGCAGCATCTGCTCTTAGTTGTTCCAATTCCGCATCTACTATCATCTTTTGGTCCTGTCAACACTATGTTTATCGATGTCATTCGATGCCAATAAGCGTTCTTATCACATAACATAAATATTGAGCGGCAACACTTTGTTAGCCGAAGTCACAACACTTTGCTGTTATGCCAATAATATACATAGGGCATTGTCACTCAGCGACAACGTGCAAAGTGCCCACAACCATTTCAAGTGCAAACGTAATATGATCTGCACTCTTAGCATACCGCGCTTAGAGCCGAGTCATCAAGGTTCCCATACTGACCGCTTATATACATATGTGCATGCATAACTCTCAATCTACCCGATTTACATATTGTTACTTTACTTATATATAAAATATATAAAACGGCTGATCTTCCGCTGCGTCGACAGCTAGCAAGCCTTAAGCAACCACAACCGATGGTCTACTTAATTTCAAATGTGATTGAGCTTTTGGTTACTGGCGACCGTGACAAGTGTGACGAGGAGCAGCGAAGAGGCAAGTGGACTCGCAAACATTCTACATCTTAAGAGTTTGGCAAAAATACAAGGCGACATGAGGAAATAAAAAAAAGTCTAAGTGAGTAGAGTGTGAGTGATGGTACGTGAAGGTCAGAAAAATAAAATTAATAAAAGAATAGCGCACATCAAGTGGTTGCTATTTGCACAGTTAACACCGCCCGCACGGACAACGGCTCAAAAACTTAAAAATTAGCTTGAATTTTTAAAAGAAACCCTCAAAAATAGAGTACCACAAGACACAACTCACTCAGCAAATAAAATAAAAGTTATAAATCAAAAACTCATATCAAAAACAAATACTTTCAAGCCACTTCCGAAAAGACCAGAAGCCTGCCCGACCGACTGTCCCGGACCTCTCTACTCTGCAACATGTAATTACGCATGCATGAAGCCGAAGACCAGTGCGAATACCGGCACCGGCCACGCCTAGCCAATAGGCCCCGAACACCAGCAGCAGATCAACAAGCGAGAGGGGCAACCCGACACTTTCGCCTGCGAAGGAGGGTCAGTGCAGCCAACCGGCGACGACCAGCTACTAAAACTAAATATAAAACTAAATTTTTGTAAAATCGTGCGGAACCATTTACGCTCGTTTAGAAGTGTAGCCCGTAAAGCTATGCGAAACTATAGGTAGGATATATGCAAAAGAAAGATATATAAGAAAGGCCCTTATAAAATAGATGAGGAGTAATTCTATAATAAAATTCAGTGAAGAAATCCATGATATTTATAATTATAATTTTAACAAAACAATAATGGTTATAGTAGACGTTAAGCCAGTAGATACCACTGCTAACGTAATAAAGTTGAACCAAATAACATTGATTTTAAATTTGTTAATACAATGCTAGTAATAATTGTTGTCGTAATGTGCGCCAACTGCTTTTATAAATTGTGCAAGCTTCATAATAAATGTTTGAAAAAAAGAAATAGTAGCCGAGAGAATGACTTGGACAAAATTTAAAGAAAAATAGAGAACAAAGCGCACAAACAATATATACTTATCATGAAAAAAATATAAAATTAAATTTTATTTAAGAAGCAACAACAAGGAAATGAAATAAAATATAGTAAATCTAAAACAATATATATATTTGTATATTCAAGTATAGATACACAAAGGATCATAAGCAAAATATACATAAGAGACCCAGATTTCAGTAGAAGAGTTCAGCAATTAATATCTACAACCCCTGTTAGTGTATACGAGTTGAAAATCCTTTATATAGACACATTTAACAGTCATGCCACCATTGTTTCACTGCACTGCAACCCCAAAAAAGGAATAGCACTAACGATCATTTCGGATGTGCAACTTAGATCATGAATAGATAAGCATCCAATCTTAGGTAAAGCAATTGTTATGATGTTATGAATATAAATTATATCCATAACATAATGGAATGAAATGAATTATGACAAGAATTATCAAACATTAAAGCTGAATTTGACAAATGGCATTAGCCCAGAATAGACCGATACAGAAAACCCCTGTTAGAAAACACGTAGAAATATTAGTTAAGTGCTTGAATACTAATAATAAACACAGAGATAAGTTTAATTAAGAGCATTGATCAATTTGTCAACTATAAGAGAAAAGTTCAAGCTAGATATATCAATACCTTATGTTTTTAATACTTCACTAATAATAGAAACTAGTGATGAAACAGAATCAAAAGATGTTATTAATATTAACGAAAAGGATTTGGAAGAGGAAGAAATAAATAATATCACTATCCCACCTATATTAATGTCTTATTTGGACAATTCTACAGATTCTACAGAAGGCGAACACGAACAATTAGATATTTCGATATTAAAAACAAAGCTAAAAGGTGGCGCCAGAAACCTAGTCGGAAATGAAAAAACTATATCAGAAGTCTTTTCCATACTAAAAAGAAATGTCAAATGCGAAACTATAGAAGTACTATCGGCCAAACTGATGAATCTACAGCAACGACAACAAGAAAACTACTAACCAATACACGTCAGAAGGTGAGCAGATGACGAAAGTTCTAACCCTTGAATTAGCCAAAAGTTATTCTACACAGTCTGCAGTTAAGGCAACGACAAAGAGTTGATCAATTGATAAGGTAAAACTTATGATGCAGGCTGTCTCCTTCAACACGATGAATGATGCCATATCCAAGTTCGTAAATACTTGCACGGAAGCAACTGGACAACCACGAAAGTGGACATTTCAGAGATAACTTTTATAGTCTTTATAATAATTATAACAACTACAACAGTTCCAATTATTATAATAATGCAAGAGGTCAATACAGAGGAAACAATCTAAGACGTGGTAACTGAAATCGAGGCCTAAATAGCCATAACACCAATAACCATGTGAGAGTAACCCCAAATACATTAAGCTACCCAACAGTAGAAAATGTAATGGTTCATGCAAGTAATCTCAGTCAAAATATATTTGTTACTTTTACTAACGTATTCAAAGGAAAAGAACTGGTGTTTTTAGTAGACACGGGTACAGACATTTCAATAATCAAAGAAAATTCTGATGTCTATCATGACATAAACCATAACTATATAGCAGATATAAAAGGAATAAGTCTGGAAATTACAAAATCAAAACGGGTAGCTTCTATTGAGATACAGGCAACTAGGTATATAATCCAACATGACTTTCATATCGTGGATTTACATTTTGCTATTCCATGCCATGGCATATTAGGAATCGATTTCATAAAGAAATACAACCATCTGAAGATTGGCTTAACCTTAAATTTCCAATTTATGTGCCAATAACATACAACATACATGAACCAATCAGTACAAACAATTTCTACAAACAGAAACTGAGATTAAAGGATGATGAACCAGTAAACGTCAAATATTATAGAAGCCACAGTCAGGTGAACAAGATACAGAGGCAAGTCGGAAAATTGATCACCGACGGAGTAGTCGAACCTTCTGTATCTGAATATAATAGCCCATTACTACTTGCCCCCAAAAAATCATCTCCCGCTTCAGATTCAAGGAAATGGCGATTAGTGATTGACTATCGTCAAATAAACAAAAAAAATATTGTCCGATAAATTTCCACTCTTTAGAATTGATGACATTTTAGATCAACTAGTGAGAGCAAAATATTTCTCAATGCGGAGAGCGCCAGATGTTTTGTAGATTTTTGCAATTATAGTAGACGATTCATTGAAAACTTCGCCGAATATTCCCAGCACATAACAAGATTATGCAAAAAGACTATTCCCTTTAAATGGACAGTGTAATGCCAAGACGCATTCCAATATTAAAAAAACAAACTAATAGAACCAACACTGTTATAATATCCCGATTTAAATAAAAAATCTGTATAATTACGGATGCAAGCAAACAAGCATGTGGAGCGGTTTTAACTCGAAGCCATGATGGACTCCAACTTCGCATTGCTTATGCATCTATATCATTCACTAAAGGAGAAATTAATATGTGTACTGCTGAGCAAGAACTAGCTGCAATACACAGGGAAATATTATTTTAGACCATATATATATGGAAAACATTTCATAATAAAAACAGGCCATTGACCTTTAATATACCTCTTCTCAATGATCAATCCCAGTTCTAAACTGACACGTATGAGGCTCGAATATGATGAATATGATTTCTCAGTTGGATACTTAAAGGGAAAAGACAACTATGTAGCGTTATCACGAATAACCATCAAAGACCTACAAAATATAACTAGCAATATCAATAAAGTCATTACCAGATATCAGAATAGACAGAAAATCCGCGCGGAAAATAAAGAAAAAGAATTGCCCACGCAATCTTTAGATACAGCTCCTAGGCCCAACGTATATGAAGTCATAAACAAAGACGAAGTAGGTAAAGTAGTGACATAGCATGTAAAAGATATGCTATGTTTATTTAAACATGGCAGAAAAATTATAGCAAGATACGATGCTATACGATTTATATACCAATAAATTCTTAGGTTTAGGTACATTTTTCCAAAGGCTTGAACTGCAAGCCGGTATACATAAAATCAGCCAACTCAAAGTGGCACCGTGGAAAAATATCTTTGAATATACTTCAATATATAATTTCAAATTAATGGGCAATTAAATATGTGTAAAAACATTAAGAGTAGCGCTACTCAATAGATAAACAAAAAGATAAAGAAGCCATCCTGTGTAACTTACATGACGATCCCATACAAGGAGGTCATACTGGCATTTCAAAAACATTAGCAAATATCAAAAGACCTTATTTTTGGAAGAATATGACTCGTGACATCACTGAGTACATACGAAAAGACTCCATTGACAATAACAGACACTCCCATATGTTTTCGACTGAGTGATAGTTGACACTATTGGCCCACTACCAAAAGCAGGAAATGGCAACGAGTATGCAGTCACTTTAATATGTGATATAACGAAGTATTTAGTTGCCATATATGTTCCAAATAAGAATGCTAATACTGTTGCAAAAACAATATTTGAATCTTTTATACTGATGTACAGTCCAATGAAGACGTTTACTACGGTCATGGGAACAGAATACAAGAATTCAATTATAGAAAATTTGTGCAAATATTTAGATATTAAAAATATTACATCTAAGGCAACACACACACCCCCAAATAAATAAATAAATATTGAGCGGCAACACTTTGTTAGCCGAAGTCACAACACTTTGTTGGTATGCCAATAAAATACATAGGGCATTGCCTTTGTCACTCAGCGACAACGTGCCAAGTGCCCACAACCATTTCAAGTGCAATCGTAATATAATCTGCACTCTTAGCATACCGCGCTTAGAGCCAAGTCATCATGGTTCTCATACTGACCGCTATATACATATGTGCATGCAAAACTCTCTCTCTGCCCAATTTACAAATTGTTACTTTACTTATATATAAAATATATAAAACGGCTGATCTGCCGCTGCTATTCCTTCGAATAAAGACAATTAAAGCAACCACAACCGATAGTTTACTTAATTTCAAATGTGATTGAACCCAAAGCTTACAATTGACAAGATGATTCGGTTCGTTACGGCATTTCTCAAAATCCTTGTATGTAAAAGCTGTTCCACGATCGGTGACAATGCAATCTCTCATTCCAAGGTAGCTGGTTACATCTTGCAGGACATCCAGGTTGCTGTTCTTTTCACCGCTCGTACGATGTTGAACTCGGTAAATGCATCGGCTATCACGAGAATACGTTCGTTTCTCTTGGAACTCTTTGGAAATGGGGAAACCTTTTATCTTATTCCCTCAAGTTCGTAGCTGTGATAGTTATTTGCCAGCTTGGAAATAGCTCCGTTATAATAATCGATTGGTTTTAGCTGATTTCCTCATGTTGTAACAATACTCCGGCTAAACCAACGGCACTGGCATCAGTAGTTGGTTCATGTTCTGCGTCTAGGTGATAACTCGTAATAATTTGATTTGAGATTAGGCATTTATTCAACTCGTCGATGGCTTCTTCATGTAGCGGGTTTCAAGTAAATGGCTGATCCTTGAGCGATAGACTTATCAATGGCGATGACAATATGGCATACCCAGCAACAAATTATCGGAAATAACCAGAGAGACCCAAAAACTTTCTCAAATCGGTAAAGATGGCTGGTTTCGGGAACATTCTGATTGGGTTCGTTTAATTTCTCCAGGTCTATTTCCTTCTGCGTGTATCTCGTGACCAAGGAAGGTTTCCTAATTTAACGTTAATCCAGACTCCTTTAAAACTTTCAGGATGCTCTCAAGCTTTTCGTACATTTCATCAAATGTTTGGCTGCCAATAAGGATGCTAAACTTGAATGCTTTCCACTATGATGTGTGCTTTGAACACGCTTGTCTTAGCGGAGATAATGACGTCCTGTTCCAACAGAAAGTCCTCCTGCAATAGATTGTCGTCGGCTATATACACTTTCGCCATGATAGTTTTCCTATTAATTCCCGTAGCCACAGTCATCGCTTCTGTGAAAATATGTGAGCCTCCGCAAATGTCCCTAATCTTCATTGAGCACTTGTGGCGCTTGACGTTAATTTTCTCGGCAACTAATTGTCGGATAAGACTGACTACCTGAGTCGATGAAGGCGCTATAATCGTGTGAATGTACGCAGATTTTCCTGGTAAATAGATTGTCGTGATTTGCGGCTCTTAAACGTATGTCAGTCTGGGCTTGGCAACTTCCATTTGGCTTGTGGAACTTGTTGCACTTGATGCCTCGTGACTTTTTCTTCTCCTTTAAACACGAAGTAGCAAAGTGTCCTATTTCTCCGCAATTGTAACACTTTAGAGATTCCTTCGACCGTACCGGCTTAACTTCGATGTCCTGCTTCTATTCGAAGTGGCTGGCTTTCGTTGAGTATTCTTTCGTGCTCGTACTCGATCGACCTCTGTTGACAAAATAAAACTCTTCATTGTTGAGAAATGAATTGCTGCAATTCTGTTTGCATGACCAATCTATCTAATGATCGCTGCATCGCTGAGCTTGTAACGCACTCCAAGGGCTGACATCCGGAAACAGTACTTATTTACCGTTTCTTTTGATCACCTGGTTGCATTGGCCATGTTGAATAGCACTTTGTATAGTATCGGCGATGTGCTTCCACGCAGTGTTTAGAATGGGTGTTACATCTAGCCACATATTAGTTGGACCTTTTAGCCTGGTATAAATGGCGAGTAAAAGGAACTTCTCGTCCGTCTGGTAGAAATCAAATGGCGTTGTCGTCGCTGACTGACTGATGCTTGCCTCACGTTGGCTACCAACCTGTACAGGAATGCTCCTCTCTTTGCTGACCTCGTCGATATCCAAATCAAAAATTGGCTGCTGTTGCTGCTGATGATTTTCCTCCTGTACAGGTGCTGCGTTTCCCATTTGAATAGTAACTAATTGAGCTAACATGTCTATTATTTCCTTCACTTTGTTTTGCAATTGTGAAATTTCCGCTGGCTACGAGACAACAAAGTTTTGCACCTGCTTGTTTACTCTACGAATACACAAAAACTCCATGTGTCATGTATGCTCTAGAGAATTATTATTTTCAATAACTTTTGAAATTCACCAATACTCACAACTGTTTTGTGTGTATGTGCTTCGGCTTCTTTTGAACCTCTGCTCTTGAGACTTCTGCGGCCACGGTTCACTAAGAATCATCATTTTACTCCTATGCTTAAGTCCACGGGTTCACTAAGTTTCCCGATCTGAACGCATCCGTCATCTGCAATTTCTCCTGTTACATAGACCTTTGGGAACACATCAACACATTGCAAACTTTCCACGCCGACGATTCTCGCTCCTTTTCTTAGAGTTTTTGGGAAAACTCCTACGCTGCACACATATCCAACTACACTGATCCCACTTCTGAACTGAGAAGGGGTGGCTTTACGAGTGGTGTAGGTTTTATTTAGGATAATGAGGTTGAATGGATTATTACATACCATATAACTTGAAGCGCTCTTTACATGTTCTGCTCTAAGGCACGATTCGACTATTCTATAATTAAAAAGTTGTAACACTACCAAAACGGAATTATCAATACTATTCTAGGGCAGATCTAAATTAGACGCTGTTTACACTCCTTTTTCTGATCTCCGAATTTTTATACCCGTTGTTCGTAGAGTAGAAGGGTATACTAAATTCGTCGGAAAGTATGTAACAGGGAAGGAAGCGTTTCCGACCCCATAAAGTATATACGTATATTTTTGATCAGGATCACCAGCCGAGTCGATCTAGTCATGAGCTTCCTGCGCAGCGCAAGTTTGTTATCACTCCCATTCTAACGCCCACAATCCGCGAAATCTGTAGCGCCTACAGTTTTTATAATAAAATCAAAATTTCACCCGAAATGTGTTTGTCTCATCAATACCTATCGACTGACCTAAG
The DNA here is from genome assembly GCF_025231255.1 of Drosophila biarmipes. NCBI lineage: Eukaryota > Metazoa > Arthropoda > Insecta > Diptera > Drosophilidae > Drosophila > Drosophila biarmipes. The sequence goes on from NW_026114530.1 coordinate 507,007, forward strand.
AAAAATGTGAGTAGGCAACGTAACGCCTACAAACGGTTTAAACACTTAAATCGGTCTGCCGTCCCCATAACATCTACTGCAAAAGCCGGTAGGTGGCGCCCGAAAATATCGCTTTTCTGCTTATATGTCTTTATTTCCCTTTTGCTCCCTTACGCTGAGTCGACTGTAGAGTCTGATTTTACCCAATCTTTTTCTTAAAATGTGTATGCGTGTAATATACACATCAGAAAATAAATTAATTTTTTTTTTAAAACATTCCAAAGATTTAGAATAATGACAGAGTGCACTCAAAATTTCGAAAAACCGTTCTAAGATTTAGTTTTTGGTCTATTTTATACCTGTAGGGATTCATCCACGTTTATCAGTTCTGGCTTGATTTACTGAGTTTCATTTGAATTTCCTTAATTATGGGTATTATATTGTGGATTATACTCTCTCGCCTGATTTCAATTATTTTCAATCTGATTATAATTAGTTATTTTCTGGCTATCGGGTTGGTTAAGCCTCAATTTATTAGTATTCTTCTGATTGCTATAATAGTTATTATGGTTACTTTGCCAGGGTTTAGAACTCATAAGTCTTGCGCTGTGATGTGAAATTGTTTGCGAATTGGAACCTGAAATAATTGCTTTCTAGTTCTTATACTATTACTGTTAAGGCCATATCTCTGCAGTTTTTCGGCTCGCCGGGAGTTGACCGGATTCTTGTGCTTACATTAATTGGACCTAGCACAGTTCATGCTAGAAGGACCGCGGCACAATAGACTCTTAATCATGAATATCTACTGAAGTGGAAAAAAATGTTTATATATGTCTTGGGTAAGGCGGGCACTTCAACTGGAAAACGTTTTCAAGATACACTATAAGATATAGTTGTCCGATCCGGCTGGTTCCGACTTATATACTATACTGCAATAGAAAGAAGATCTTTGGGAAAGTTTCAGCTCGATAGCTTTAGCACTGAGAGACTAGTTTCCGTAGACATGGACGGAAAGACGGACATGGCTATATCGACTCGCCAAGTGACTCTGATCAAGAATATATATAGTGATATATTCACATATTCAGTTATGTACCAAAAAAATAAGAATATGCAGCGTAGGCGATCCCACGGTGAATCAATGTAAGCAATCCACATCCGGAGCAGACGACGCCGCTTTTCAATAACATAAACAATTCTTGCAATCAATAAGTGTCGCACCCTGAGTGGCACTCTTACTCTCAAATGATTGTATACAATCAATATCCCAAACGGGCGACTTTGCTCACAAACTTATTTACAATCCATATCCCAATCGCTCCCAAACTTTTGTAAACAAAGGGCAACACAAGAAAGATTTTTGTCACAAGAAATTAGTCTTAAGCTGGGTTCATTTGAATAAAGACGTGAAACTAAATATTCGTTATTTTTTTTTTTTTTTGTCCTTAGTCAACTGACGGGACAATAGTTCAACTCATTAAATTAATAAACAATTTTACTGACGCAGTCGGTAGGATACAAAAAGTATCCGAAAAAAAAGAACCTCGAGCGATCTTATAATTCAGTTCTCGATTTACAATTACGGAACCCTTCAACCCTTCAAATTGGATTATAATTCCAATTTGGTTGTCCAACAAAAAGTGGAAGTATAAAAACAAAAAAACTCAATAAGTCCAAAGGCAACAAGCAGTTAAAAAGAGCAATAAGTATAACATATAAAAATTAAAGAAAAATTAAGTCCAACAAAACTAAAACTTAAATAAGTGAAATCAAAATAAAAATAAAACAAATTTTTATTTATTTAACAATGGCACCACCAGTTATCGCCGCGCCCAAATCGCGGCGCTAAACGACAACAATCTTGCTGAAGCTCGTCGGCATCTTGTAGACATCACCATAAACCTTCATCAGCAGAGTGGACTATGTAATTTCACTCTACCAAACTAATGATGTGCGACAACAGAGGATTCTACTTGAAGCTATCGAAAGAAACTTAGACGAACACGTAACACGATCATTGGGCCTTCCGAACATCGAAGATTGGCCTTCCCTTAGATCGAGACTAATTGCAGAATTTAAGCCGCAGACACCGAACTACAAACTACTGGAGAACTTCAGGGAGACACCTATAAGGGAAATCTGAAAACATTCTGCGAAGAAGCGGAAAGACGAAAGATTTATGTGCAGACGATTAAAGATTCCATTAAAATACTGATTAGCAAATTACCAGTAAAATTATTTACTATTTTGGTTCATCATGATATTGCTCAATGATATTGATCATTAATTACTATTGCACAAATTGAGGGAATATATGAAGAACATATACATTTTGAATTGAATAAAAATACGCAGAATTCGAAATCATAATTATAATCATAAATTTAATACAAATACCCAAATCCCATATCAACCAAGTTACCGACAATATTCCCAACCATTCCAACCTAATTATCAATACATGCAATCATTTAGACCCACATATACACAACAGATTCCTTACAACCAAGCTTGTGGCACGTACCAAATCATTTCGGTCCCAACCAATACATGAACACACAACCAATAACTCATAAAATTCCTTTCCCACAACATTCCAATAAAATTCAAACTCCTCAAACAGCACATTTTAAAAGAAACACATACCCTCAACAGCAACAACCCTCCACATCTAAAAACACTAGCTTCCTGGCTACCAAACTACTAAGACCATCGGACAGTGAGCAAACTAAAATGTCTATTGACGAATTGAGATTTCAAGACGTGCACGAATACGAATGATGGGCAACAACAGGTACAATCCATCCAAAATACAAATGATCAAAATTAAAATAGCTCAGAGCCAAAGAAATTTTTCGGTTAACAGCCCCGGACAACACCAGTACATAGAAATGGCATACAAAGGTTGCACATTCAAATGCCTTATATACACAGGATCCACAATAAATATGATCAATAAAAATATATTTCATCTTCTTATACAAAATACTAGATGCAAAGTTTTGACATCAAACGGTCCTACGACGTTATACAACTTGATTATGTTACCCAGCAATAGTATTTTTTAAATAAATTAACCATTTTTTGTACACATTTTTTCTTATAATTACAATATACTGATTGACAGTAAATTTTTCGAAAAATGCACAATCAATTACAAATAGCACAGTAACCCCTTTCGATAAAACATTCAAATTAATTATTTTAAAATCAGATAAAAACCAACATTTTTATATTCAAAAGGCACCAGAAACAAATAAAAATTCAGCTCAGGAATCAATAAAAAAATAGATTTTGAATTATTTCGATTAGATCACCTAATTAGGAGAAAACTACAAGGTTGAAAGGTTTATTAAAAAAATTCAAAAATCTTCAACATAAAGAAGGAGACAATCTAACATTTACAGACACCATTAAACACGTACTAAATACAACATATAATTCCTCAATTTATTCAAAACAGTACCCACTTGCGAAAACCAAGTGCAAGAAATGCTCAATCAGGGATTAATTAGAGAAAGTAATTCACCATATAATAGTCCTACCTGGGTAGTACCAAAAAATAAACTGATGCTTCTGGTAAAATTAAATATAGAGTAGTAATTGATTATGGGAAACTCAATGAAATAACCATCCCCTACAGATATCCAATACCAAATATGGACAAAATCATCGGTAAACTAGGAAAATGCCAATATTTTACTACTATTGATTTAGCAAAGGGATTTCTTTAAATGGAAATGGACCCAAAATCAATATCTAAAACTGCATTTTCCACCAAATGCGGTCATTATGAAAACCTCCGAATGCTATTTGGTCTTAGAAATGCACCCGCTACTTTTCAAAGGTGCATGAATAATATCCTTCCACCGTTGCTTAACAAACACTGTTTAGTGTATTTAGATGATTTTATAATTTTTTCCAAGTCCCTTACCGAACATTTTAATTCATTACAACTAGTTTTTAAACTAGTTAAAAAGAAGCTAGCTTTCTTGGTCATATTGTAACCCCTTAATGGCATAAAGCCAAACCCCTTTAAAGTTAAAGTCATAGTTTCAGATCCAATTCCAACAAAAGTAAAAGAGATCCGAGCAATCCTTGGATTCACCGGCTATTATCGTAAATTTATCCCAAACTACGCAGACATAGCCAAACCCATGTCCAGATGTTTAAAAAAAAGGAGCAAAGATAGATACACAAGGTCTCGACTACATAGAAGTACTCAAAAAACTTAAAGCATTAACTATTAGAGAACCCATTCTTCAATTACCCGATTTCGAAGAAAAATTCCCTTTAGCCACAGATGCCAGTAATTTAGCCCTTGGAGCAGTGCTTTCTCAAAATGGCCATCCTATATCCAGAACACTCAACGAATTAAATTACAGTGCTATGGAAAGGAGTTATTCGCCATAGTTAAGGGCCACTAAAACTTTTCTACATTATTTACTAGGACGACATTTTCTCATTGCTAGTGACAATCAATCTCTTAGACGGCTGCGTACATTAAAAGACCCGAATGCCAAGTTACAGAGATGGAGAGCTAAATTAAATTTCCATTTATATTATGAGTGTTGCAGATTTTGAACTTATTCAAAGAGCACACAGAGAAATTATTAATACCACCTACGCTAAAGTAATTCGCAGCCTCATATGACGAATTAAAGAAAATATACTTCAATCACATGAAAAACTCTTACATCCTGGTATACAGAAAATGACAAAATTATTAAAAGAAAATCACTTCTTTCCCAATAGCCAATAATTAATTCAGAACATAATAAATGAATGCAACATATGCAATCTGTCTAAAACAGAACACAGAAACACAAAAATGCAAATGACAAATTTGTAGTAGTTTATTCATCTGAGGGAAAACATTACATCAGTTGCATTGACATTTATTCTAAATTGAACAAATTAAAACAAAGGATTGGATAGAATACACGAACGCGCAAATGCGTATTTTTAATCAGTTAGGTAAATCAAATTACTTAAGGCAGACAGAGACGGAGCTTTCTCCAGCTTGACTCTTAAGCGATGGCTTGAAGCAGAATGAATTGAATTACAACTTAATACGGCAAAAAAAAAAAGGCGTAGCAGACGTAGAAAGACTTCATAAAACAATAAATGAAAAAATCCGAATAATCAATTCATCCGATGACGAAGAAATAAAATTAAGCAAGACAGAAACAATCCTTTACACATACAACCATAAAATTAAACATGACACTACTGGACAAACACTTGCTCAAATATTCTTATACGCTGGGCATCCAATATTAGACACTCAAAATATTAAAGAAAAGAAAATAGATAAACTAAATGAAGATCGACAGGAATTTAACATGGCACTAGATACAGAAAAGGACCAAATCAAGAGGGTAAACTAGAAAATCCATTTAAAGCAAATAAAAATGTAGAAAAAATAGACGAAGACCATTACAAAATTACTAATCGAAATAGAGAAACCAAATACTACAAAACCCAATTTAAGAAACAAAAGATAACTAATGCCGTTAAACTCCCAAAGGAACTTTCTGTACAATGGTGTTATTTCTATTATTCACCACGGGTCACACTTAATAAATTCAAATAACCAACCCCGATTCCGACCTTTGCTATTTACTCTTCTCAAGCATTCCAATTCAAATACCGGTAGTGTTTGAACATCACTGTCTAAGAATTAATTTAACGAAAATCAATATCTTCACAAATTCTTTTGATGAAGAAGAAGAACTTGTACAATAAACTACTAAAAGAATCAAATGGTACAACTATTCATCAGCAAAATAGGCAGAAACGTGGACTATTTGACATAATAGGTTCATCCTTTAAATTTCTTTTTGGCACACTTGATGAAAATAAAAATTAACAAAAAATAGATCTAATTGCAGAAAATTCAATTCAACTTCATAAATTAAATGATGTTATAAGGTTTGTGAATAAAGGATTACAGAAACTTACTAACTACGAAAATAACCGCAATAGTATTCACACGCTTGTTTATGAACTCATGCAATTTATTGAGTACATTGAAGACATAGAAATGGACATGCAACTTTCCCGTCTTGGACTTTTTAACCCAAAGTAGCTTAATTACGATAACCTAGAAAGCATTGACAGTCAAAATATACTTTTAATTAAAACATCATAACACCATTAAAATAATTCCTTATCCCGACCGTAATGGGTATCAGTTAAACTATTCAGACCAACAATCATATTTTGAAGATGAGAATAAAATTTATAATCAAGACAGTAAAGAAATTAATAATGAATGTATTAAAAATATAATTAAGCGCAAGAACCCAACGTGTAATTTTATACCAACTCTCTCAAAAGAAATAATTCAATACGTTCAGACAAATATTATACTTACATGGAATCTAACTGAAACTACAATCGCACAAAATTGTCAAGAATTAAATGGCGACATAAAAATAAATGGACAAAAAATTATTAGAATAAAAAAATGTAGAGTTAAAATGGGAAATGTTATTTTAATCGAAAATTCGTTAAGTCCAGAACTTGATTTAACACCATTGTATTCACCGATTAATGTAACTAAGATAAAACTGCTAGAACACAATGACGTTTTAAAACTAATTTCAGAAAATAACACTACACTTTACGTAATTATAATAATTGTAGTTATTGTTCTTATTATTTTTTCTTGCCCTTTCAAACTTTTTTACACTAAATCCACTCACCATTTTATATACAAAATTTAGAAAACAAAAAAAATAAAATAGAACCTCAACAAGAAATATAACTAGCACGAGACCAGTTGCCTGCATTGTACCCTGAAATGCCAGCCCAAACATACGCATCCCTTTTTAAGGGGAGGGAAGTGACATATTCACATATTCGGCTATGTACCAAAAAATTAAAAATATGCAGCGTAGGCGATCCCACGCTGAATCAAATTAAGCAATCCACATCCGGAGCAGACGACGCCGCTCTTCAATAACATAAACAATTCTTGCAATCAATAAGTGTCGCACCCTGGGTGGCACTCTTACTCTCAAATGATTTTATACGGCGACTTTGCTCCCAAACTTATTTACAATCCATATCCCAATCGCTCCCAAACTTTTGTAAACAAAGGGCACCACAAGAAAGATTTTTGTCACAAGAAATTAGTCTTAAGCTGAGTTCATTTGAATAAAGACGTGAAACTAAATATTCGTTAATTTATTCTTCTTAGCGTTGTCCTTAGTCAACTGACGGGACATTAGTTCGACTCATTAAATTAATAAACAATTTTACTATATACTTTATGGTGTCGGTAACGTCTCCTTCAGTGCGTTGCAAACTTCTGACTGAAATTATTATACCCTCTTCAAGGGTATAAAGATTGTATGTTGTGTGTCGCGCGAATTATTGAATAATGTACATATTATAATCTTATTACTCGATCCCTTGATTGATTTTCATCAATTATAAATAATAATAAAATTAATAATAAAACACAATTGAAACATAATGAGTTTTAAAAATCGGTTGACCAATAAAAGATTTTAATACATAACCATAGTGTTTTGCTAAAGATCGGTGTAGCTGGCTCGGTGAAAAATGACCGCTAACAGTATAACAGCGGCCTCATTAATTTAAGGATCGCGGCCATAATTCATATTATAAAAGAAATTTAGCCCGCGGTCAAATTTCTATCCCCCCGGGAATGCTAAGGCTACAAAAATGTATACTGAGATGTAAAGCTTTATCTGACATAATGGTACATTGAGAACTACTGTCAATCAGTGCTCTAGTTTTTTATAAGAGCCTTAACTGGCTGATTTCACATGAATCAATACTGTGGCCAATAATGCTTATTACGTCTCCTATACACGTATTTACATTTTATTTATTATTATTAATGTCAAGAAGCGTGTGGCGCATAATGTAGCCGCTATCAGCGTAACAGCGGTCTTATTATACCCGTTACTTATAGTGTAATCAGATATCCATTTCAAGGTGTAGTTACGCACGAATATTTCACATCGTAACATTATGATGCGATGATGATTGCTAAACTAAAGATACAGTATGAAAAGGACTCAGTTCGTCCTGGAAGTAGTGAGGTAATGATTGCAGAAGTATGCGAAATTAAAACCACTTCTAGGGCTTCTAACTTAAAGAACGATTTTGAAACAATGTGGGGCATTTATGAAAGTATCTAGAGGAAACCTTTAGTAACTTAAATTGCGATTTTTATTCCCTTGAAATTAGAAAAGCAACAAAAAAATTGTTATTGTTTTTATTTATCAACCCATAATGTAACACAGTGTTATAAATTTAATAGCATGGAACCAGCGGAAAAAAATGACTGCCCCAAAAAATGAAATATTTGTTTGAAGTGTATGAGGCATTCAGCAATATGAAGCGCATAACTAAAATTCTTTGCTTGAATCGCAAGAAAACGCACTAAACGCTGCTTCACATTTATAATAAAAAAGAAAAAGTAAATACGTGTAGAAGAGACGTAACAAGCCTTACTCATATGAAATCAGCCAGTGCACATTGGGATGAAATGCCTTTATTTTGGCCAAAACCTAATAAGTTCATGCTAATATATAAATAATGTTACAATTATTTTAAGCTAAGAAATGTCCCTAGACATCGAAAATATTTTATTTGTATTTTATTGTGCAGCCCTCGTCTTGCACCAGCTGTTGAAAGTCAGCTGTTCTTGCCACGTGGTGCATGCAAGCTTGCTGATTAGTGAAGTTCCTAAATTTTGGCGTTCTCGTATTTTTAAACAGTTTGACCAATTGAAATACCTTAAAATGGAAAATATTTCGCATGGTATGTAGAAAATATTTGTATAAGTGTTTAATTATATGTGCTTTTGTATTGTCATGTTTTTAAGGTAATACGTAAACACTAGTTTTGTTGATTCTAACCTAAAAATATTTGTGTTTCGTGGAGCATATCTAGCAAGATACAACAGGATTCAAATAACAACTTATGTGGTAGTATGAGTTATTATGTGTATATTCAGATAGCATTTAAATAATTTGCGGGAATTTGCGGAGGGGTTAAATATTTCAACAGATTCAAGCAAGGTTGCTATTCGTCGAGGTGACCTACTATCGCAATGTTAACGCTACTTTTGACTAGGTTTGCGTCGAAGTAATTCCAAATGATTTTCCGGAAAACGATTTGGAGGTGATTAAAAACAAAATAAAAAACTTTATTGTTCAAATTAAGAGACTACTGGACAAAGCGCACAGAAATATTCGTCGTTTCAAAGAAGAAAATGCTAGCTGGCTTGCATCGGAACTAATATTTTATTCAAAAAATGATTGTAGTCATAATCTTGGTGGACGACCTCGGGTCTCTTATGACGAAGGAAGTTTACGGCATTAAAGAAGACTTGCTTCCGAACTTGCAAAGGAAAATTCAACACATCCACTTGTTGAAGCAGTTGCTATGTCTGCTAAAATACGGATATTTCTCACATATTAAAAACGACAATAAATAGTCCTGACAGTTCAAAATTAAGGCAACAACTTTCATTGAAAGAGCCTATACCATTATCACCTGAGGAGGCCCTAGCATTTATTATAGAAAACTCGTTTTCCAAGCAGCAATATATTAACATACGCTTAAAAAGTATCGAAAAGAACTGCAATATATATATCTTGATATATTATCTTGATTTAGAAGAAGAAAGTTTAAATTAATACAAGTTTATGTACGTATTTTTAAGTTTTCGTTAATTAAGATATGTTATAATATGCAAAAATATTAAAATATAAAAATTTTCTAACAATTGTGGATAAAAAATAAGGAAGAGAAAAGTATTACTAATATGAAAGTGTAATTAATATGAATTTTATAAATACTGCAGTTCAATTATGTGGGAGGCAAGGTTGTAGTGTTAAAAAAAAAATCCGAAATTCAAAAATAATATAAGCAGCAATTTCTCCAAATTTTAATTTTCTAGCTTTAATATTACGGTTATGGCCAAAATAAAGACATTTCATCCCAATGTGCAGTGAAGGCTGTGAACTAAGAGCACTGACTGAGAGTGGTTGTCAGAGTACCATTATTTCGGAGGAAACCTAACATCTTGTCCTGGAAGTGAAATTTATTTGTTCTAGGTGGTTATCATTTAAAAAAAACAGGAATGTGTGTTTTGAAGTTAGCCATTCGGCCAACGACATGTTATTTATTCTTTGACGGTTAATTTCGGAATGCTTACAACTAAACTCTTCGCGGCTGCGCTGCCGCAAACATTGGCAGCGGCCGTTATGTCTTATATCATATGTATATATGCTCACAAATGTATTTGGCTGATAGCCGCGAGAGCGCGAGAGAAGTTGTATATGCATTCATTGTATGTCCACTTCCAATAAGTTCGGCTCTGAGTCGCATTCATATTTCAGTTGGCCACACGAGTTTAGCGGCCGACACTTTTGTATTTATTTAAGTACATTGTGACACAATGATGGTATCGGTACAGTGGGTGCTCGTTACAATGATACATGCATTCTCCATTTCCCTCCTTTTGAAAAATAACGTAATGTAATGACGTTATTTTTTAAAGTATATATGATTTCTTATTTATTTATTTTTTAATTTAAAAAGTAATGAAATGAAATTATTTATAGGTATTAAAATTATCTTCTAGAACTTTTATGTTTGAGAATGTAAAAGTTATAGATAATACAGTGTATCATAAAAGAAATATAAAAATTGGAAAACATTATATTATTAAAAACGAGAATTTTGTTTTAATCAGAAATTGTTGATATCCTGTTGATTTTTTTGTTTTCTTTTTTTATATATATACGAGTATATATTTTATTTGCTTATTTTTGATGGTATCTATTCTATGTATGGCCATAGGTAAAAATTGTATAAAAATGATAATGAATTAAACATTTTTAGCCTATCTTTATGAACTTTTTGTTCTTTGTTTTTAATATTTGAAATTATTAAATATTATCATTATTTTCTATAACAATTACTGTATATGGTCGTGACCTGTTTTATTCTTCAACAAAACTTTATCTCCTACTTTTAGTTCAAAATCGAAACCGTTTTTATTATAATGACATTTTTGTTTTATTTTATTTGATTCTAATATTAATCTGGCTCCTTTTAAAGCTTACTCTAATCTAAACTTCGTTTATTATATTATTATATAAAGGTTCTATTCTATCTACGCTTCTAAAATGTTTTGGTAAATTTGAAGTTCTACCAAATACTAACTCACATAATCATGTGCCTAAAGGGTGTCGTGTTGAAACAATAAACAAAGCATTTTAGCCATACATCCCAATTCGCCTTATCATTTGAGATGTATGTACGTATAAATTCACTAAAGGTTCCGATGATGGTGTGGTGTCGATGTTATATGTTTGATATTTAGGTTTTTGCATAGTTGTTCGATTAAGGAATTTTTATATTCTGTTCCCATGTTCGTAATGAACGTCTTCAGAACGTACTTTAGAACAAATTCTTCGAGTATATTTTTTCGCTAATGTTTTTGCATTTTTATTTGGTACTGGTATGGCCACAAGGTATTTTGACGGATTACATATTAAGGTGATTCACTTCCTTGATCTGATTTCGGTAGTGGACACGATTACCTTATCAAATACCATTTCTGGGGTTTCTGGAAGTGTTAAAGGAGTTTTAATATGTCTTGTCGTTTTCGACATTTGGCATTTTTGACTTTTACGTATGTACTGGTTCCAATAGTACTGTCTTTTGACCTTGGCCACGGTTTTTGTTAAACCAGAATGTCCTCCTTGAAAAGGATCGTCATGTAGTGTGGACATTGCTTCTTTTTTATTATTATTTGTTATTCTTAATCTTAATGATTGCAATATTTTGTTGCCCATTTTTTTTATTTTATGAATTAAAATATATTCAAAGATATTATCCCATGGTGCCACTTTAAGTTGGCTAATTTTTTGTTTACCACCCTGCAGTTCAAGTCTTTGAAAAAACTGACCTAAGCCAAAAGTTCCGTACAAAGTATACAAATCTCCACATCATATCTTACTGTAATTTTTTTTCATGTTTGAAAAAGCATAAACTATTATTAACATGCAAGGTCACTACTTTACGTACTTCGTCATTGACCATTGGAAATAAGTATGTTAGTAGACTGTGATCAGTTTTAACTGTAAAATATTTGCCATAAATATATGATCGAAAATGTGTAACTGCCCAATGAATTTCTTCTAGTTCCTGTTCTGTAGTTCTCTTATTGCTTTCAGCTTTTGTAATTGAACGTGATGCATATGCTATTGGGAGTTTTAGTCCGTTATAGTTTTGAGTTAATACCGCTCCACATGCTTGTTTACTTGCATCCGTTATTATACAAAATTCTTTAAGGATATCAGGATATAGTAATAAAGTAAGTTCTATCTTTTAAATGTTGGAATGAATTTTCTTTTTACGTAATCTGGTTATGTGCCGTGAATAGTCGGTCTAGCGCAATTTGCATCATGGATAGTTTTTTATGACATTATATTTCTTGTCTTCCGGTAAAATTCCGTTGCCTGTGCATTTATGACCAAGGAAGGTCACTCCATGCATAAAAAATTACCATTTTTGTGGATGTAGTTTTAAATTGTATTTTCTGCATATTTCGAAGATGTCTTTAAAGTTTTTAGGCATATTTCTTTCTGTACATCCAATGACTAGTAATCATCCATATAAGAAAATGCTTGAGAAGTTTCAAGTCCAGAAAATGCAATAGTCATCATTCTCTGAAATGAATTTGGGGCTATTTTTAAACCGAAGAATAGTCGCGTGAAACGATATGAGCCCTTGTTTCTTGAATTTTCTTCTAGTTCAGTTTGATGGAAACCTAACATTAAATCAATGCATATAAAATACTTTGCCCCACCTATTTGGTCCAAAATGTCATCAATTCTTGAGAGGGGAAATTTATCAGACAGAAGTTATTTGTTAATTTGACGATAGTCAACTACTAATCGCCATTTCTTTTCGGTTGAACCCTGGAGTTTTTTCTTTGGGACAAGTAGAAGATTGTCTTTAATTAATTTTTCTACTTGTTTTATAATTTCCTCAACTTAGCTGTGCGGGCTTAAAAAGTTTTTAATAAAAATTGGTTCAGCCTCCTTCAGTCTCAATTTTTGGTTGTAAAATATTTGTTGTTTTTGATTCGGTTTTAAGACCAAATACGTCAGTATATTTTCCAGATAGTTCCGTTAATTTATGTTCGAATTGAACGGGAAATTTTTTTGTTTTCTATTATGTTTTGTGCTCAATTATTTGAAGTGTTTTGAATTATATTATAATCGGAAATTTCTTCAAATTTTAAATTCGTTATACTACTCAGTTGATCAGTACTTACTGGTTTAAGTTATCGGACAAATGTATTCTGTTTGCATGTAATAGTATTGGCAATGTAAATACCAGGTTGAATCTCCTGATTTGGTATTAAAATAGTATCAGTATCGGACATTATTTTGATTTTTCGTACTAATTGAGAACTGGCTGGTAAGAATTATATATTATTGGAATATAAATGTGAATGTCTATATTATTTGGACTTATTATAACCCAATCCTCTGTAGGGGTAAGATCTATTTGGCAGTTTAACTCTTTATAAAATCGATTCCTATTATTCCATCACATGGAATCGCAAAACCAAAATCAAATATATTTGTCTGTTTGGAGTTCTATTGGAGCAAGTCCTTTAGATTTTACGATTTCCTCACCTATTCCTTGAATGTTTATTGTATTTTTTGCTTGAATATTGTTAAAGACATCTGCATTTTCTTTTAAAAGCGAAATATTTGCTTCGGTATCCACAAGGAACGTAAGTTTCTCCCCTGTTTCTGAATTAATAAATGGTACGAAGATATTGAGATTGAGGTTAATTGTATAAACCGTTGGTAATTTTAATTCTTGTATCTAAAGGGGTCTGGCAATTTCTTGAAACTGGCTGCACTTTGTACAAAGTTGAGCCTAATATTTTTGATTTTATGACTTCAACAGTTATCACTTCAAGTGTGCATTTGGCTTTGTTTACTAATTTCAAGGCTGTGATAAATCTTTGAATGTTGATTTTTTGTCCGTTTAATTCTGGGATAGCATTTGCTATATACCTAATATATGCCCGTTGAGCAACAGTCTCGTGTGGCATTATATTAATTGATGTTGTCCGATTTCGCAATCGGAATCAGCTAGTTCCTGATCTGATAATTCAGATTGCAAAAGTAAGATTATTCAAATCTTTCTCTTATACTTATAGGCTGCCAAATTTAGATTCTTTTACCTGTACTGGGTCGACTTCTGGTGGATCTGATGATTTAAATTCATCCCCACTTTCTACTTTCAAAGGGGTGTTTAGTATAGTTTTTATTGAAATATTTAAATTATACCTTTTTTACCTTAAGTTATTAAGTTCGATCGAAGTGTGGTCAGAAATTTCGATACCTCAGACCAACGATTTTTATCTAGTCGATATCTTTGCTTATGTATTAATATACGTGCATTGTTAACGATTTAAATAATTTATCGAAATCGCTTTTTATTTTTTTAGATCCCTTTATATTTTATTACCCATTATAAGATGGGTATGAATTAATCGGGGATCGTTAAGACCAGTGTAATTATTCGTTCACTAAAATTCTGGTCCCTCATATAGGTATTAATAACTGCCTCTACGTTCATTTTTCTTTGTTTATTTATCTACCATCGATTTAGCGTCGCTTGTGAACAACTGTTTTTACTTTTGTGCTCCGAGTTTTTGTCTTTTTCAGAGAACACTAGAAACACTAAAAATTATTAACCGAGTCGCAAAAAAGCCAGCTTAACCGCCGTTAATACCACCATGGAATCCAAACCAAATACGAACTAGCAGCAGTACCTGTCGACACAGGGGTATGCGAACCAACTGTGCGTATGGATACAGCTAGCTCGAGTGAAGTCCATGTTTCCGGACTAAAAGCTACTGTATTGGCTAAGTCAAAGAAATCGGTGCCGACCGTTCCTATAGGTACTGTTCCTGGATCTCAGCCTAGTGAGGTTCAGACTGCTACTGGGGGGCGTAAGAAACTTTCAGTTGTTCCACAAAGGAAGCAATTATTTGTTTCTAGATTCACCACAGATACCACATCTGATTGCAGTTGAATAATTTCGATTTTCATACGCTCGTAGGATATCGTTTTAAAATATTTGCTCCGCCTGATGTTTTTAATGTTTTACTATCTGAAAGCTTTTGGCTTAATGATGATTTAGAATTTAAAGAATTTGTTTCAAATAAACCAAGAACAAATAACACCACTGTGCCAAAAAACCAAAAAGTTTAATTTTGGCGTATCAAAATGTTAGGGGATTAAATATGAAGCTACACAAGCTTTATGCTGACTCCTCTGCATTTAGAGAAGATATTTTAGCTTTTACGGAAACTTGGCTGAAACCAGGGATATCCGACTCTAAAGTTCTAACATATCCCGAATGAAATTGAATTTCTGTGAATTTCGTGTGAAAATTGCTTTGCAATCTTTATCTGTTTTTGTTACATGTTCTTATATTCCACTTGGCTCTGATTTAGTAATTTATGAGCACCATTTGTCTGCAATAAAATCAGTTCCTTCTTTTTAACAGATGGCCTTTTAGAATTATCGTTACAGCAAGTAAGCTTTACAAAAAACTCCTTAAGTAGAAAATTAGATCTTGTGTTTATTTCAGAACCGTCTGAAATCACAGTATGTAGAATTGACGCTCTTGTTGTACCTGAAGATCCATATCATCCTACTATGGAACTGACAATTTGCCTCCCCTGCTCTGATACCCTCTCTCCTTGAGTTTTTCCAACTAAAATGAGATGTTTTCGTAAATGTAACTATAATAAACTTAACGACATGATTTCTCATTATAATTGGACAGACTTGTCCAATTGTACAGACATTGAAAGTGCCACTGAACTATTCTATACAGTCTTAAATACGTTTTTTAATGAATGCCTACCTGATGGGTTTCTTTCAAACCTAAACAGACCTCCTTGGTTTACCAATGCGCTTCAAAGACTTAAAAACCCTAAATCTAACACTTATAAAAAGTATAAAAAATCGGGTAGACCAGCAGATTTTTCGAAATATGTTGTGGCTCGAACAGATTTTAATGTTCTTAACAGCCATTGCTATTCTATGTGTCTAAATCGATGTAAATTTGAATTTTCAAACGATCCGAAACAGTTTTACAATTTTGTTAATGCCAAGCGTAAGTCATCCGCAGTGCCTTCATCGGTACGTCTAAACTCAATGGAGGCATCGACGGATTGAAATTGCTGATTTATTTGCTGGATTTTCCAAACTACTTAAAGTTCGACAGCTTGGTCAAATTTTAACTACCCTAATCCCTTATATAGGGCAAATTGTATTTTTTTTTCCCCTGTAATCACCGAAAGCTCTCTCTTAAGAGATTTAGTAAGAACAACGCTTACTTGTTCTCGCGGTCCAGATGGACTTCCTGGATGTGTACTTATGTTTTGTTCGTCAACCATTTGCAAACCGGTTCTTAAACTTTTTAATTTATCTATTTCATCACCATTTTTCTTCTATCTGGAGGGACTCTTTTATTATTCCACTCCAAAAATAGGTGCGAAGACGGATGCCCCAAAATAATAGAGGTATTATCACTTCTCATTTGCAACATTTATGTTCCTCCCTTATATCACCGTGCCAGCATCGTTTTGTTAAGCCAAGATCGACCACCACCAACCTTCTTGAAATGACATCTATTATAATAAATGAGTTTAAAAAAAAGCAGACTGACATTGTATATACAGATTTTAGTAAGGGTTTGACTCCGTTAACCACTCACTTCTTTTATTTAAATTAGATCAGCTTGGGTTTCCTGGTAATCTATTATCTTGGATTTCATGTTACATGAATGGTTGGACTCAGAGGGATATAACCCTCAAGAATGATATTTCAAAATTGATCTACGTGACATCTGGAGTGACTCAGGGTAGTCATTTGGTCCCTTTGTTGTTTACTTTGTTTATTAACGATCTTCCCTCAATCATAAGACATTCTCGTGTACTAATGTATGCTGATGATGTTAAGCTTTGTTTATCATATAATGATATAGCGTCGGGACTTAACTTACAGTCCGATATTGATTGTTTTCATGGATGGTGTGAGTACAACCTTTTAAATTTAAACGGCCTTAAATGCAACGTTATGACTTTTTAGAGGGTTAGTCCTACGTTTATCAGTTACATTCTTAAAAATACGGCACTCGACCGTATTTATTCAGTTAACGATTTAGGTGTTCTTCTGGACCCTAAACTTAAATTTGACTGCCACATTATGTCCACTGTTAACAAAGCCATGAGTGTTCTTGGGTTTATAAGGCGTTGGTCAAAACAATTTGATGACCCTTATACGACCAATTTATTATGTCTATGTAACAACTATAACAACTTTTATCATTCAATTTGCATTTCAAAGACTTCTATCCCGGCCTTAAAACTAATATTTTAACTCATTTCCTTCATTCTTAGTTGTGCCTTTTATTTTCATTTGTATCCCGTCTCTATTTGTTTTATGTATCTTCCTCGCGAACTCGTATTTTTTGCCCAAATTGATAAAAGGGCCCCGCACGTAACAAGCATGTGCCAAGTCGTTGGGCCACTTGTGTGTACTGTTCGAAGTGCATCAACGTCCATATATTTATAAATACTTGTGGCCATAATAGAGGATATATTTATATTTTTTCTGTTATTATTGTTATAAAAGAAGGTACAACATTTTTTTGTTGTAACTCTTTTTTTTTACTTTAAATAATGCTTGAAATTATAATAGGCAAGATTTTCGTTTGTTATTGTCTTCTATCTTTTTTTTAATTTTATCCAAGTCGTTTGCGCGACTCTGGAATCTCTTCTTTAAACACCTATTGTGTAATTTATAGGCTTTTAGGAAAACACTTGCTGACATTATAATAGTATTATAGTAGTATTGTTATTGTTTCTAGATCAATATTTTAAGATTTTAATTAATTAACGATGTTCGCCGTTGAATCGACAACTTTTGTGTTTACAAAACCCATCTTGGGAATGTTTTCCAAAATTCTATATTTTATGCCAAGTATATTTATTTTATTATTCATAAATAAAAATTAGAAAATGAAAAGAAATATTGGGTATAGTTACTTTTCCACATGGCAGATTTACAATGTGTCGCTCTATATAATTTAAATATCTGCGATATGATTTTAGTACAAAGCCTAACAAAGGTTAGTAGTTTTTAACCTCCGTTGGCGCAAAAGTTTATTTGTCTTGCCGCTCCTCTTCTTTTTAGGTTTGGTCTTCTTTGGTTGTCGTGCCCTGCATACAGCTATTGTGAGGGGGTCATGGTCCATCGTTTGGATACACCTGTATAGCTTCTTCTATGCTCGGTGTTTTTCTTCGCTCCACAGAGGCAGCTTTCTCTAGTCCAATGTTGATATTCATTAGAGTTCCCTCGTAGGTGTAAGAGGATTTGCCATTCCTCCCACAATTTTATTCTTCTGGCGGCGCCGGTGCTGTAAACAGGTGGGTGTAGCAGCTCTTCAGTTTTGTGTTTTGTCTCTGGATATATAACCTCCTCTGTGGCAGGCGTTTGCTCCTCCTTCTGACCAATCAATCATTCGACTTTTCATAGCTTTAGCCGCATTAACTGAGGCGCATTCATATTTTAGTTGGCAGCACGAGTTTAGTGGCCGACACTTTTGTATTTATTTAAGTACACTCTAACACAATGTTGGTATCGGTACGGTGGGTACTCGTTACAATAATACATGCATTCTACAATCTCAGTAAAATTTTTTATTTTTGGGAGCTTGAACAGGCTTAAAAACTTCAACGAGAACCTTTAAGGGATGAATTTAAGTTTTGTTGTAAATTTCCTATTGGTATATAAATAAATAAAAGTCTAGTATTGTCGAACCCAGCCAAAATATACGATCTATTGGGATGGCTATTACCAAATTCTGTTGTTGGAAAATTATATATACAAATACTTTAATTAGAGGAAATTAATTGGGATCAAGAACTAGAGGTTAATGATTTAAACGACTGGAAGTTGTATGAAAAAAATGTTTAAATTTTGGATATAATAAGTATTTTGAAATGGTTTTTCAGATGCTTCTGAAAAAGGGTTCATGGCTGTTGTATATGCAAAGCTAGATCAATAATTTACGTTAATAGCTAGTAAAAGTATAGTAAATCCTAGAAAAAACAGAAAGACTTTCCTAAGTTAGACCTTTTCGCAGCCCATATTTTAAGTGAACTAATGCAGAGAATAAAGGAAAATATTTCTGACGTAGCAGAAAGTTTTGCAAAGATATATTAGACGTAAAACTGATATTTAAAAATGGAAATGTACTATATATTCAGATAATGGTACTAATTTTGTGCAGACCGGAAGTTAAATGAGGCAATTCTAAAAGCCATTAAACATAATAGTATAGTGTCTTCAAAAATTAAAAACTACAAAGTCATTGGCTTTTTATCCTGTCGTCAGCCCCTCGCTTCGGATGTATTTGTAAAGCAGTTGCTAAATCCATAAAATATCATTTAAAATGGGTAATTGAGGATAATATTTTGACTAACGAAAAAATGTAAACTCTTTTATATCATATGGAAGCATTGCTAAATGTAAGACCTAATGGACAACATTAAAAGTTATGAAGTTCTAACACCGGGTCTCTTTTTAATAATTAGACCACCATTAGATGTGGTTGGGTCAATCTAAGACAATGAACAAATTGGTAGCCTCGATAGGTAGAAAAAAAAAATCAAAAAATGAAAAGAGAATTTTGGGTGAATTGCATAGACGAATATCTTTACACACTGTAGCAGAAAAGAGAGCAGCTCCTAAAAGATGAAAAGAAGTTCACAAGGGTAAAGACGATAAAGTTAGAGTTGTAAAAGTTAAGACCTAAAGACCTATTTTTTTTACTATTAAGTGTCACAAGCAGCAGCAATAAAAAGCGATAATAAATTATTTACCATCCATGGTGACTATTATATATACGCGAAAAAATTAAAATCTACAGTAATCATCCGATGGATACGAATGATACATCAATCGCAGGGTATTGCAAAAAGAAAGAGGACACCAAGACTATAATAAAATCAAATAGTTTGCGAGAGTGTCGAAAGTGTAAAAATGAAAATTTGTAAAATTTTATCTGTTGGGTCCGGTGGAAATAAATGCCCCCCGCTATTAACCCAGTTGTATTTTCATTTCAAATACGTGTCGAACCGTCAACACAATGTTGGTATCGGTACGGTGGGTACTCGTTACAATAATACATGCATTCTACAATCTCAGTCAAATTTTTTATTTTTGGGAGCTTGAACAGGCTTAAAAACTTCAACGAGAACCTTTAAGGGATGAATTTAAGTTTTGTTGTAAATTTCCTATTGGTATATAAATAAATAAAAGTCTAGTATTGTCGAACCCAGCCAAAATATACGATCTATTGGGATGGCTATTACCAAATTCTGTTGTTGGAAAATTATATATACAAATACTTTAATTAGAGGAAATTAATTGGGATCAAGAACTAGAGGTTAATGATTTAAACGACCGGAAGTTGTATGAAAAAAATGTTTAAATTTTGGATATAATAAGTATTTTGAAATGGTTTTTCAGATGCTTCTGAAAAAGGGTTCATGGCTGTTGTATATGCAAAGCTAGATCAATAATTTACGTTAATAGCTAGTAAAAGTATAGTAAATCCTAGAAAAAACAGAAAGACTTTCCTAAGTTAGACCTTTTCGCAGCCCATATTTTAAGTGAACTAATGCAGAGAATAAAGGAAAATATTTCTGACGTAGCAGAAAGTTTTGCAAAGATATATTAGACGTAAAACTGATATTTAAAAATGGAAATGTACTATATATTCAGATAATGGTACTAATTTTGTGCAGACCGGAAGTTAAATGAGGCAATTCTAAAAGCCATTAAACATAATAGTATAGTGTCTTCAAAAATTAAAAACTACAAAGTCATTGGCTTTTTATCCTGTCGTCAGCCCCTCGCTTCGGATGTATTTGTAAAGCAGTTGCTAAATCCATAAAATATCATTTAAAATGGGTAATTGAGGATAATATTTTGACTAACGAAAAAATGTAAACTCTTTTATATCATATGGAAGCATTGCTAAATGTAAGACCTAATGGACAACATTAAAAGTTATGAAGTTCTAACACCGGGTCTCTTTTTAATAATTAGACCACCATTAGATGTGGTTGGGTCAATCTAAGACAATGAACAAATTGGTAGCCTCGATAGGTAGAAAAAAAAAATCAAAAAATGAAAAGAGAATTTTGGGTGAATTGCATAGACGAATATCTTTACACACTGTAGCAGAAAAGAGAGCAGCTCCTAAAAGATGAAAAGAAGTTCACAAGGGTAAAGACGATAAAGTTAGAGTTGTAAAAGTTAAGACCTAAAGACCTATTTTTTTTACTATTAAGTGTCACAAGCAGCAGCAATAAAAAGCGATAATAAATTATTTACCATCCATGGTGACTATTATATATACGCGAAAAAATTAAAATCTACAGTAATCATCCGATGGATACGAATGATACATCAATCGCAGGGTATTGCAAAAAGAAAGAGGACACCAAGACTATAATAAAATCAAATAGTTTGCGAGAGTGTCGAAAGTGTAAAAATGAAAATTTGTAAAATTTTATCTGTTGGGTCCGGTGGAAATAAATGCCCCCCGCTATTAACCCAGTTGTATTTTCATTTCAAATACGTGTCGAACCGTCAAAATCGGATGCTTTGTACAAAAGTAATACGCAAAATAAGATTTTGGGGGACTTCTCAAAATTAAATAAATATTTAGTTTGTCATTTTTTTAGTATGTCCATTTGTTCCAAAATTATATTTTAAAAACCTGAAAATTTTAGATGATGTTGAACATCTCAATATAAGAAACATTGGTTCTACCAGTTTTGAAAAGAATTAGCTAGTTTGCCGAGAAAACAGCTATAATTTACATTGAACTGTTGTACATCCGTATCTTGTGAACTATTAAAGCTACAGGATTGCTATATGTCATTAGAATGGTATTTTGAAGTTATTTATGTCTTTCAAACATGATTTGTTTAAATACCACCGTTTAAAAATGATTGGCTAAAGTTATATTTTTATTTCGGTTTTTTTTCAACTTTTTTTCTGTTTTCTCAAACACGGCTCTACGAATTTAAATTAAATTTTAAGCTGTATAGTTATTGAGATTCCTGAATATTTGACGTATGCCACATAGCTCTAAAAAGTACCGTTTGAAAGCGTATTTATAAAAATGAAATGGCCACATAGCAGTTCAGAATATTGACTGACCATTAAACTATTTTTGTGCGTATCCAAACTTTTTTTGACGATCCTGGAAATTTTAGATGATGTTAAACAGCTTAATGAAATAAACTTAAGTTTTACCACTTTACTTTACAACTAGCTAGTTTGGCGGAAAAACAGCTTTAAATTGCTAAAATTCATACACCTTTAACTTGCGTACTACCAAAGCTTCATGCTTGTGCTATACATCGTTAGAACGGTATTTTGAAATACTATTTACGACTTTCAAAATGATTTATCTAAATACCACCGTTTTAAAAGTATGTGCAAAAATTGCTTTGTTCCGATTTTTTCAACATTTTTCTCCTATTGTTCGAAAGCTGCGATAACAATTTCGGGATACCCATTGACATTCCTTAACGTTTTACATGCAACACATTGTTTTATAACGTCACGTTTTAAAATTTGTATTTAACAAAAATGGCCACATGCCATAGAAGGATTTAAATTGTTATTAACATTTCCACATGATAAACTTGAATTCTATAATTTTCACATAAACTGAAAATTCACATATTGTTGCATAATTACATGATTGATTTTAAAAACAAAAACTCTGATATCAATCAAAAACACATTTTAGCGAGGTAAAAAACTAGTGACGATCACACCACAGCATACAAATGTTCTGATATCAACTTTTGTGACGAAAAATTTATTATACAATCTACTAAAAATTATATTTTCTTAATTTTTTAAATTCGGTAAGCTTTATCAAAATCGTACAACTCAACCCAAGCATATTAATTTCTCAAAAACGGTTCAAACGATTTCAAATAAATTTTAAGGTGTATAGCCCTTGAGGTTTCTCAACTTTTGGTATACAACACATTCTTGTAAATATACCCTGCAAGCATATTCTATCGTGGAAGACACTTCTTAGTGACTTCTAGAAGATGAAAACTATCGTCCGCGATATCGCATTCGGATCGCGGAAGTCACTCCCGTCGGGAAGAAATGTGCCACTTCGGCGGCACTTCTCGGAGTCACTTCGGCGACACTTCGGAAAGTCACTTCAGCGACTCTTCTTATAGTGTCTTCGGCGACACTTCTAGGAGTGACTTCGGTGATACTTCTGAAAGTGTCGCCGAAGTGACTCCAAGAAGTGCAGCCGAAGTAGCACATTTCTTCCCGACGGGAGTGACTTCCGCGATGCGATGCCGCCGAAGTCACTTCCGGAAGTTAATTAGGAGTGACTTAACAGACGCTTGTAGAGGATACCAAAAAGGCCTTTCCGCATACCTCCGATACTTCTGAAAATGTCGCCGAAGTGACTCCGAGAAGTGCCGCGAAGTGGCACATTTCTTCCCGACGGGAGTGACTTCCGCGATGCGAATGCGATATCGCCGAAGTCACTTCTGGAAGTTACTTAGAAGTGACTTAACAGACGCTTGTAGAGGACACCAGAAGGGCACTTTCCCCATTGGAAATTATGAATAAAAAAATTGTTTTTACATGTTGGGCAATATTTTGCATTTATTTTTTCCATAAGGTCTTTGAGCGCTTGTAGACACGGTCCTTGGCGTATCGGAAATGCTGCTTAATAATATTATTTATGTCCAGCTTCGTTCACATGAGAAATTTAATAATACCCATTTCTAAAATAAATAGAAGCAACATTTCTTTTATATTTAAAATAAAAATAAATTTGGGGGAATTACATTTTAAAATTAGGTGGAGAATCATTGAATGCTTATTTCACTGCAATCGAGCCAGGTAATGTGAAAATATCTTGAAGTAATCGTACAGCTTCACGTAAATTCGCCCTCTTCGTTGAGTTGGACATTTTAATACAATTTTAAAAATTCCGAAAAACAAAACAATACACAAATTTTATACAAATTTTATCTCAGAAGATACTTCTTCGAGTTCGCCACCCTTTTTGTTTTTGTAAAATGTGTGCTATCGTCTAACTATCGTCCAGCAGTGTCTCGGAAGTTACTTCTTTGCGATCGAAATGTGTGCTATCGCCTTTCTATCTTCCAGAAGTGATTTAGAAGTTACTTCTACGCGATATATGTATATTTTGTTTTTGTAAAATGTGTACTATCGTCTTTCTATCTTCCAGAAGTGACTATCGCCCTTTTGCTTGCATGGAACTTTGTTTTTGTATCATCTATCTATCGGCCAGAAGTGTCTCAGACGATACTTCTTCGAGATCGTGACCCTTTTTGTTTTTGTAAAAAGTGTGCTGTGTGTTAGACAACTCAATATAAGAAACATTAGTACTACCACTTATTGAAAAACTAGCTAGCTTGGCAAAACAACATATATAAATACCTCAATTTTGTACACCCGTAATCTGTGAACTACTAAAGCTACAGGCTTGTGCTATGTCATTAGAAAGGTTTTTTGAAGTAGTATTTATTTTTTTTGACCATGATTTGTCTAAAACCACCATTTAAAAATTATTTGCAAAAGTTTTATTTTTTTTCGATTTTTTTTAAGTTTTTATCTGTTTGCTGAAAAACGGCTCTAATGATTTTAAATTAAATTTTAAGCTGTATAGTCCTTGAGATTGCTGAATCTTTGACGTATGTATGACACATAGCTGTAAAAAGAACCGTTTGAAAGTATTAAATAAAAAAAAATGGCCACGTATACCAGTTCAGAACATTGCGCATACTTGATGGTCCTATTTGAGTTTCAAGCATATTGAATAGCAGCGTGCCAAGTCTAACAAAATTAAGAAAAGGTATTTTTTTAGTAGATCGTATAATACATTTTCTTCACTAAAGTTGATATCAGAATGTTTGTATGCTGTAGGAGGTGTTCTTGATTGATAAATAATACGGTTTCCATACACTAAGATCCATTAGGGGATGTAGAAGTCAAAGCGCATCATGTGGTTATAGTTTTGGTAACAAAAATAAAATAAAATA
Source organism: Drosophila biarmipes (assembly GCF_025231255.1). Taxonomy (NCBI): domain Eukaryota; kingdom Metazoa; phylum Arthropoda; class Insecta; order Diptera; family Drosophilidae; genus Drosophila; species Drosophila biarmipes. The sequence continues at coordinate 532,229 of NW_026114530.1, forward strand.
AATCTATTAGATAAACAGCACAATTTTAATGAATTGATTAAAAAACAAATTGATAGAATCCACTACATACGAGTATTTGTGAAAGAAAACTGCTGAAGGAGACCATTAATTTTTTTATGATATCTAAACATTTTAACTTATTAATTGAAGAAGGAGAACGGGTGCAAGCAACAAGCATATGTATGTTAATTAGAATTTATTATAGAAGATTAAACAATAACATCCTTAAGTCATTAATCCGAGGTACCCTTTCCAAAACATTAGTTATCCAGGAAAACGGACAGGTGCTGATCTTAAGGAAGTCCATACGCTATAGACAGCTAGGGGATTATTTATCGAAAATAATTTAATTATAAATGCCAAACTACCTTTATTTAGTAGACATCCGTCTAAGCTGCTTACAACTTTTTTTAGCAATACAGAATGATAAAGGTTCTTATTACTTCGGATTATTTAATTTATACTTTTGAAATAGATTCTTATCGTATAATGTCCGAATCAACTTTATGTCAGTGTCAAAAATGCTAGCAAAAGGGAAGTTGGTTTTGAAATTCCGCAATGACAGTTCTTATGCAATACAATCACTTATTCCAAATACTGTTTCAAGCTGTATATACAAAACAGTAATAGATTTTACAACTTTTTGGACAGAGCAAGGAAAGAAATGTAGTTTGTTGTTTAAGGTTCTAAGATAAGAGTAGAGTGTACGAATAAGCAAAATAAGTTTTGCTCCAGATTTTACTGTTAGAACGAATGAGAAGATTTTGATAGCTCATCATAATATTAAATTTGAACTTAAAGAAGTATTATCATCTTCGTATGAAGTAGATATAAGTCAAATCCAAAGGTTTTTTGGTAAATTAAGCCCTTGCCATTGACCGTTGCAAAGCGTGCAATAATAAGTTACATGCAAATATATAAATATATCAAATAAAAAAAACAGTCTATTAATTTTTTGTTTGAATTGTTAACAAAAATAATTTACACTTTGTGGAGTATTTTTCACTGCTTTTTAAAGTTCTGACTGAAGGCATTATAAAATCTGGTTTAGAACTACATATTGGAAAAAACAAAAGTCCTAACAATACAGTTTTCATTTTTAAAACTCCGCCAAAATTAGATTAAAAAAAAAAAAAACATTTAAGCGGAGCATCAGGTTTTTAAAATTAGGTGTTTTTCGACACCTGGTCATAAAATTGGAGCAATTATGCTCAACGGCTCCGACAGATACAATTTTATACTTTTTCACTTTTTTGGCTTTGTAATGAACTGATTTTATTGGTCTTCTCGTTACAAGATTCGTGCAGCTAACTCAGTAGATTTTGTGCTCGGTTCCACCACATTTATTTGACGTAATCACCCCTTAGATCAGTAAAAAAGCACAAAATTCAATACTAATTAAAGCGGGTGGGTGGATCGGTTGGTCTCGGGGTCGCTACGCGCTGACTCGTCTTGGCTCGTCGACGCGTTGGCACAATGATTGCTGATTTCCTTCTTTATCTCGAGGTGCTCCTTGTGACCTTCGCATCTACTCTCGTGCAGTTTCATTGCCTCGACTCGCAGAGAAATCGGCCCTGCCAGCTTAGGGTAGAGTCACCCTTCTCCAACATTTCATTCTTACACTCAAGGCTAACGTCAGGAAGCAGACTCTCACTTTTCTTTACCCCGAGTGCAGACGAACGTTTCACGCTAGTCATATCCTATTGCTAGTCGTCCGTGACGTTTCTGCGCTACTCATTGAGTTCTCCGCGACGGTTGTGACGTGACTGCCTGTGATGTTTACTGATTTTATTGCAGATGTCTCGTTCTTGCTGCCAGGTCTTAGACGATCGCCGTTCTGGGATTTGCTGAGCTGCTGGAATCCTCAAGAGCAACGATTCTTGAATGCATCCACCATACAACTGGCTCACCCTTCCTGGCTAGTTCAGAACCAATAACGCTGCCCCAGCGTTAAACTTTTTTTTTTTGCTATCCATTCATTTTAAGGTTTTAGAATCCTTCAAATTGTAATTAATAGATCCACATAAGAAACTTAAAACAAATAAAAGTTCAAATACATTTTTTACATTCGGTACGCTTTATCAAAATCGTACAGCTAAAAACCAAGCATATTGGAGAACAAATGAAGAAAATGTGTATGTAAATGTAGTTTAGTAGTTCGCATGTTACGGGTGTATGAATTTTAGCAATTTAAAGCTGTTTTCCCGCCAAACCAGCGAGTTTTTCCAAATGTGGGAGAACAATTGTAAATTATATTGAGCTGTTTGACATCGTCTAAAATTTCTGCGATCCTAAACATAATTTTAAAACAAACTGAAAAACAGAATATACAATATCTTGGTGTGCACTTATTTTAGTTTTTGCAATACCTTTCAATTGATGTATCGATCGTGACCATCTTTGTGTACATATATGTACATGTATAGAGTAGTGGCACACTCTCCTGGTGCGCTTCGATAGAACGTGGACTGCCGCCCATACTGATTTTTACTAAAATCAAAATTTAAATTATCATATGACTATGATTAGAAACTCAAACGATTTTTTAAGTTTGATTAATTATTTGTGATAATTTCTCCATTTAGTTTAAATCCAAATAATGCAAATCGTGGTTTTTCGCGGTTAGCCGACCATTTAACATACCAACTGTGTTGGCCGCCGTACCCCAATTTGGGTACTATATGAATCCCAACTTCGGAACGCGACTGGTAGGCTTGCACTACTTTTAATAATATCGAACATCCTAATTTAATTTCTGATTCCAGTTTATGATGGATGGGTTTGGACCAGTTAGTATCTCTTTCTTGTTGCTAACTATTTCACTAGTTCAAGCTTTCTAGTTCTGTTTCAATTATGTACTATTTGAAAACAAAGTGGTTTAAAAGCTGTAAAACAGTATAGCGGACCCCTTACGATGTTGGTATAAGTAGTTTAAGTGTACTAATAAATAATTTCGATACATGGTATCAAATTTAAAAATAAGAGGAAAAATAAAAAAACATGTTTTCTCTATAATTTAGAATAATATGTTAACACACCGAATCTATAATTTGTTTCAAATTATTTTTCCACCCATTTTCGCATCTTTCCTATGGAAGCTATTTAATATGGTCGTCCGATTTTGATAAAATTTAATTCGTAGTTCAAAACAAATTAAAAAATGTTATTTCCAAGTGTAGGAGGTTACATGTTATAAAACAGCAAAGATATATATTTTTATAATTTGTTGTTTCTATTATTCCGATTGGAGCTATAAGATTTAGTATTCCGATCCGGCTGGATTCGACACATATACTACCTGCAAAGAAAAGAATGCTTGTGGGAAAGTTTCAGCTTGATAGCTTTAAAACTAGAGACTAGTTTGCGTAGAAACGGACGGACAGACAGACAAACGAACGGACAGATGGACATGGCTATGGCTAATATGAAAAAATTATATCTCCGGTGTTTTTTAACATATAACCTTCTGAACTTAGAAACAACATTTTTTAATTAGTTCTGAATTTCGCATTACATTTTATTAAAATCGGACGGCTATATCATATAGCTGCCAAAGTAACGATCGGAAAATTAATGGTTAAATATTATGAAAAAATTATATTTTCGGTGTTTTTTAACATAACATTTAAAAATAACATTTTAAAATTATTTTTGAATTTCGAATTAAATTTGATCAAAAACGGAAGACTATATCATATAGCTGTCATAGAAACGATCTGAAAATTGGTGGGAAAATAATATATAACAAATTAAAGCTTTGGTGCTTTTTAACATATAACCTTCTCAGCTTGGAAATAACAATTTTTAATTAGTTCTGAATTTTGAATTAAATTTTATCAAAATCATATAGCTGTCATAGGAACAATTCGAAAATTAGTGGGAAAATAATATGAAAAAATTATTTACTAAAGTTGATTATTTCTTATAACTGCAAGGGTATACAAACTACAAAGGGTATACAAACTTGCCTATCGTTTTTCTGATCACATTACTACCATAGTAAACAAAGACAGAAACGTGCTTGTATTTATCAAAATGTGGTTGAAGGAATTCGATGATAACAAAGGTTTTATTTATTTCATTAGTCCGACCAATTCTTGAGTATTGCTCTCCTGCTGGGAGCCTATAGTATGGGGTGCATATAGACCGGATAGAGTCTGTGCAAAAAATCTTCTCAATATTTGCCTTACGGGGAGTGGGATACAAGCCTAATACTACCATCCTACTCTAGAAGACTGCTTTCTATTAGCTTACAATCATTAGCCAACCTTTGAACTATGCTTACGTATATTAGAAATCTTATTTATGGTGATGGGGAGAGTTCCGAGTTACTGGGTCGACTGCAGTTAGTGTGCCAAATATATTCACTAGAAACTATATTCCGCTAGAATCAAATCATTATAAATGCATGAACGTTTTAGAGTACTTTGCAATGAATATAGTAAACTATATCATCTAATATACCAATATACAGTTTAAAATACATGCTCACTGAAATGTATTTATCTCATCAATACCAATCGATTGATCCAAAAAAAATCCTTCACACCCACTCTTACGCCCTCAAACCTCCCAAAACTGTGGTGGTGTGTAAAATGTATTTGTCTCATTAAAGCCTTTCTTTGACCTACAAAAATGTTTGCACGCCCATTCTAAAGCCTTAAAGGCTTATATCTGTCTAACGCTCACATAACATCTACTGAAATAGCCGGTAGGTGGCGCCTTACAATAGTCCTTTGCTGCTTATATATCTTCATCTTCATTTTACTCCGTCAAGCTGAGTTACGGGTATCTGATATTCGAGGCCTACCGTCTAAACAACAACTTAGTTCACAGCTGATAGGGTTCGACTGACAAGCCGCTCTCTATACAAGGTGAGTTCCAAAGTAAACAGGACTTTTAAAAAAAAGACAGAACAAAAAGTTTTTTCGGCGAAATTAATTTATTTTATTCAAAATAGTCTCCTTTTGCTTTAATACTGCGTTTTGCAGGGTCCAAAAGCATGTCGAATGAGTGTTTTAGCTCGTTGCCCGGTATGGCCGGTATGTCAGTCGTATTATCCCGCAGAGGCCTTGTGTATGTTCGTTGCGGTGACAATATGTTATACTGCATCAAGCCCATGGATGAGCTTTCAGCGCTCTCTCGTGGTCTGGGCGTATAAATTTAATCCGGTCTTCCGCTCCCTTCCTTATCTACATCGGCTTTTGGGTTGGTGCTCTTAACAGTGAGAGCTTTGAATCTTTATACTCTTGGTGTACTATGGTCAGTACAAACGAGTGGCTACATCGGCTACAACTTCTGGGCTGGTGGTCTTAACAGTAAGAGCTTTCGCCCCTAAAATGGTATCTTCATATTCATGGACTCTGATGCGCTATGGATAGTACAAACAAGTGGTCCCTAAACCGTTTTGAGTAAATAAACGAAATCGCGGACATGGAAAAGGATTATATACCAATAGACAGTTTAAAATAAATGCTCACATAGAATGGTTAGTAACATAGAAATTTACAAATTATTGGTAATCAGTTGCATTAGGGTTATTAAACAGTAAGACGTGACAAAGGTCATTATAATCTTCACAAGGAAAAGGATCACGAAGGACGTAATTGGATCTACAAATTGGCAGGGACAACGGACGAAAACGACGAATGGTTCTACAGGGTACATTACAGTAGAGGGAATTAAGAAGGAAGGGAGAGTCGACATGACCATTAATAAATTTATGGAAAAACATGATACTTTTTACGATGGTTGAGTGTTGCAAGCAAGCGCAACCTCGCATGATAAGAGGGCAATCAACTACCTTTGTAAAGTTTAAGCCTGTCAAAGCAAATAAAAGGAATTGTTTTTGAACTGACTCAGCATAATTTGGTAACAGCTTATTTGAGATGACAATATACACGAGCAATATTCCATAGACGGACAAACAAGAGAAACATACAAAAGCTATGTTGTGAATGGATCATCAAACTCCCTTGACCAACGCTACATAAATGCCAGGATACTTCTGGTTTTGTTAGCTATATATGCTGTTTAAAACATGAACTGAAAAATACCCCACGTATACAAACAATCAAAAATCTAATTGAAGGTTATTACATGAATAAAGTAAGCATAGCTTGACATTGTCTGCATACATTAAAACAGTTGACGATTTTATGACATAAGGTAGATCAATCATCATTAAGTAAAAAAGTAAAGGTCCCAGGGGGCTACCCTGTGGCACTCCATAAGTAACATTAATTATTTTGGAGATTTTATTATTTAAACAAACCATCAATCAAATCGTAGGAAAGTATCCACTCTATTAGGTTTATATATATAAGGTGCCTATGAATCAAAAACTTTACAGAAATCAATATAAATCACATCAATTTGATGATGTGTTGGAAAACCTCTAGAACCTAAAGATAAGTTTAGGAATAGACTGAGTCTAGCAAAACCATGATAATTTAAAATATCGATATTAAGATATTGTTCCCTTTTTAAATAACGGAATAGTAAAGTATTCCTTTCATTTGGATGGAAATCTATATTGACTTAGGGACAGATTAAATATTAATGTTAAGGGAAGTCGAAATAGATTGAACAATTCCTGAGTACATTCTGTCAGGACCCGGTAAAAATGAGAGCTTGCGAGTATTAAGACTCTCAAGAACATCAGATACATTTATCCCTAGTTTGAAGATAGAGTTCAAATGGGGTAGTGGGTATGGATAATCTTTATTAATTACATTATTGCATTCGTATATACCGATTGAAAAACTTCTGCGAATAAGTTAGAAAAATCATTATCAGCAGATGCTACATTTTTATTGAGAAAAAAGGAAGGAAGAAAGCAGTTAGATTTCCGTTTAGAATTTACGGAAGAAAAAAGAGCTTAGTATTACTTTTAAAATCCCGCTTACATGACACAGGTAATTTTTGAAACAGTCAGAATTGTACTGGACAAACTTGTCCTTAGTTGAACTATATTTGGTGAAGTCTGTCTGTAGGCCGGATATTTTGAACCGTTCACATTTATGGCAGTCATAGGATTATTAAGAAATCCATTAATACACAGCTAAAGGGTAGGAGATAACAGATGAAGATCGTGTCTAAATACTAATAATAACTTCAGCATTGCTACTATTAAAAATAAAGATTAAGTCAAGAAGACGACCAATATGATTGGAAATCCTGTTAACTTGCTGCCAGCATAGTTTAAGACCATCAATATAATCATATTGCATCCTAGGAATCATTGCCAATGAGTCCTTACTCTCCAACCAAGAAATATTGGGAAGATTAAAGTTACAAAGCACATTTTCAGCAAGCAACAAGGAGATAGAATGTATGGTCGACAGGTTCAATAGATACTCGTTAAATTTAGAGAAAGAGAACATAAATGAGCGTGTTAGAAAAATGTTACTTTTTGGAAAAGATAATTTTACGGAAATAAATTCAATATTTGATGATTCAGAAATATCAACAAATTCAGAAGATACATTGAATTTGACTGCAGTAAGAACGCCGCCACCTCGTTACTTTTTGGAAAAGATAATTTTACGGAGATAAATTCAATATTTGATGATACAGAAATATCAACAAATTCAGATTAACTTGGATTTGACTACAGTAAGAACGCCTCCACCTCGACGGATCTGACGATCCCTCTGATAAACAAAAAGTTTATTAGACAAAATCTCACGGATGGGTTATGCCAGTAAGATAACACTGGCTTCATAAATTGAACTGTTTAGCGTAGAGAGTTTGCTAAGAATCCCCAGAACATTCTAATAGTGAATTCGGAAATTTATTTTTTTGAATTTAGATCAGAGCTGGGCGACGACAACAAAGTCATGGAAAGGGAGTTTTTTATTTATATACTCGTGGAAAATTATACCAGCAGGCCAAAAATTGGGGCAAAGAAATTTGGAGAACAGCCTATCCGGAACAAGTATTTTAAATGAAGTGTAGTCGTTTATCTGTTTAATATTAAATTTGGTGATGTCAATACCATTATGAGAGGTTTTTGACACTATAATGCCCCATGTCATTTACTGTTAGTGCTGCATACAGAGACATGATTGCCTTAGAATAATCCGACCTTTAAAGGTGAGGCCGCAGAGGAAGCTTAACTGGAGTGCCAACAAACAGCTCTGTGGCTTTACAAAACGCAGAGAAAAGAAAACAAAAGAGCGCGATAAGAACAATTCAGCAAAGACCCGTTAACTCGAAAATGAGAGCCGGTGACATTAATAATTGCCTACGTTTTTTTAATTCATATAATAAAAAATATGTAATTTAATTCAATACATTGATTGTCCATCGCAAAACTTAATAAAATTAATTATTTTATGGTCTCCAACTAGTAAAGTAGTATAGGTTATCACATCACTTTTTAATATATCAATAGTCAATCCAGTTTTCTCTCATGAAATAAATCAAATCCCGCCCCCTCTACAGTTAACAAAGATAGGTTCCGTTAATCCATATTTAAGATATTTTCATGCTGCTCTAGCAATGCATATTTAAGCCAAACGCACCCCTATAAATGATAACATCAATTTATTTTCGATATACTTCTGATCTCATCTTACCATGCGCTTTTTTTTTGTTTTTTAAATTTTGTTTTATTTATGAATAATAAAATTATTATTCTTCAAATTATTTGTTTGATTTAAAAAATTAGATTGGTAAAATTAATTAAGGTTATTAAACTATTATCATTAATGATATTATAGATCACCGTAAATTCTACACACTGAGTTAAAGACGCCGAGTTGAACAATATTTGGTGAAGTCTGTCTGTCTATTTATAGATTTCCGAGAGTTAAGATACAACAATAAGATTGAGGCCTAGTTGTTGCTCTACAGTAGCCTGAGTCCAATTTGCCTTGTTAGGATTTTTATAGTCTCTAACCATAACTTTCTGACCCTTTTCGAATCTTTCGTTGCGTTAACATAATATAAAAATTCTTTGTCTTTTAAACTCTAAAAAAAGATCACTACATTCTTAATGGCTTCGCACACTTTTGACCAAATTGTGTCATGTCTCGTTTCTCGAGCAACACTTTTGAAATGCAATTTAAATGCACAATTGGACTGTACAAAATCAGATAGTTATATTCTTTAATAACTTTAGATGTTTTCCACTGAGGAATTCGAGACAGGCCATCAGCAATGTTTAATGTACCTTTGATATATTCAATCTCACATTGAAAACCTGACAAAATTAGAGCCCATCTTTGTATGCGCGCAGATGCCATTAAGGGCAAACCTTATAGTGATATATGGACGTTGATGCACTTCGAACAGTACAAACAAGTGGCCCAACGACACCAAGCACGTGCTTGTTACGCGCGGGGCCCTTTTATCAATTTGGGCAAAAAATGCGAGTTCGCGAGGAAGATACATACATAAAACAAATAGAGACGGAACACAAATGAAAATATAAAGCATGACTAAGAATTAAGCAAATGAGTTAAAATATTAGTTTTTAATACCGGGATAGATGTTGAAATGCAAATTAAATGATAAAGTTTATTATAGTTATTACATAGAACGCGAAAGGGCTCGTGCAGACAAAAATTTGATGTACATCGTGGCAAATTTAGAGGATAATAATTTCGTGTTAGTCTAACGGGAACGTTGAATGTTAGGCGGTTTAAAAGTTTTGCAGAATCAATGTCACCTCTTGTAAGATTTTGTATAAAAATAGTACCAAGCATTGTTCTACGATTTACAAGTGTAGGTAAATTAAGCAATTGTAATCTACTCTCGTAGGAAGAAAGCCTTACGTTTTGATCCCAGTTCAAACTACGCAGGGCAAATAAAAGAAATTTGTACCGACTCAATACGGTCGATGTGCACTTGATATTGTGGACTCCAAACCGACAAACAATATTCCAAAATAGGACGGACAAGGGAGGTAAATAATAATTTGGTCGTATTAGGGTCATCAAATTCTTTTGACCAACGCTTTATAAACCCAAGAACACTCATGGCTTTGTTAACAGTGGACATAATGTGGCAGTCAAATTTAAGTTTAGGGTCCAGAAGAACACCTAAATCGTTAACTGAATAAATACGGTCAAGTGGCGTATTTTTAAGAAAGTAACTGATTAACGTAGGAGTACCCCTATAAAAAGTCATAACGTTGCATTTTAGGCAGTTCAAATTTAAAAGGTTGTACTCACACCATCCATGACAACAAGTCAAATCCCGACTGCAAGTCAAATCCCGACGCTATATCATTATATGATAAACAAAGCTTAACATCATCAGCATACATTAGTACACGAGAATGTGTTATGATTGAGGGAAGATCGTTAATAAACAAAGTAAACAGCAAAGGACCCAAATGACTACTCTGAGGCACTCCAGATGTCACGTAGATTAATTTTGAAATAGCATTCTTGAATATAACCCTCTGAGTCCTACCATTCAAGTAACTTGAAATCCAAGATAATAGATTACCAGGAAACCCAAGCTGATCTAATTTAAATAAAAGAAGTGAGTGGTTAACGGAGTCAAAGACCTTACTAAAATCTGTATATACAATGTCAGTCTGCATTTTTTTCTTAAACCCATTTATTACATTAGATGACAATTCAAGAAGGTTGGTGGTGGTCGATCTTGGCTTAACAAAACGATGCTGGCACGGTGATATAAGGGAGGAACATAAATGTTGCAAATGAGAAGAGATAATACGTTCAAATGCTTTAGGAATTGCCGACAATTTAGAAATACCTCTATAATTTTGGGCATCTGCCTTCGCACCTTTTTTATGGAGTGGAATAATAAAAGAGTCCTTCCAAATAGAAGGAAAAACTGATGATGAAATAGACAAATTAAAAAGTTTAAGAATCGGTTTAGAAATGGTTGACGCACAAAACTTAAGCACACAACCAGGAAGTCCATCTGGACCGGGAGAAAATATTGGCGTTGTTGTTGCTAAATCTCTTACGAGAGAGCTTTCGGTGATTACAGGGGAGAAGATACAATTTTTCCTTGGCCTTAACAAAATTGTAAAACTGTTTCGGATCGTTTGAAAATTCAAATTTACATCGACTAGACACATAGAGTAGCAATGACTGTTGAGAACATTAAAATCTGTTCGAGCCACAACATATTTCGAAAAATCTGCTGGTCTACCCGATTTTTTATACATTTTATAAGTGTTAGATTTAAAGTTTTTAAGTCTTTAAAGCGCATTGGTAAACCAAGGAGGTCTGTTTAGGTTTGAAAGAAACCCATCAGGTAGGCATTCATTAAAAAACGTATTTAAGACTGTATAGAATAGTTCAGTGGCACTTTCAATGTCTGTTCAATTGGACAAGTCTGTCCAATTATAATGAGAAATCATATCGTTAAGTTTATTATAGTTACATTTACGAAAACATCTCATTTTAGTTGGAAAAACTCAAGGAGAGAGGGTATCAGAGCAGGGGAGGCAAATTGTCAGTTCCATAGTAGGATGATATGGATCTTCAGGTACAACAAGAGCGTCAATTCTACATACTGTGATTCAGACGGTTCTGAAATAAACACAAGATCTAATTTTCTACTTAAGGAATTTTTTGTAAAGCTTACTTGCTGTAACGATAATTCTAAAAGGCCATCCACAAAATCATGGGCGGATAACGGCATAGCGACAAATGAGTCAGTAGGAGAACACCAAGAAATATCAGGTAGGTTAAAGTCACCTAAAACAATCAAAAGGTCTCTGTTAGAAAGAAGGAATAACACTGATTTTATTGCAGACAGATGGTGCTCATAAATTTCAAGGTCAGAGCCAGGTGGAATATAGGAACATGTAACAAAAACAGATAATGGTTGCAAAGAAACTTTTATACTTAGAAATTCAATTTCATTGGGTATATGAATGAGAATTCTTTCAGATGTTAGGCTAGAGGTAACGGCAATCAGGACACCGCCCCCCCTAAGTGAGTGGCGATCGGTCCTATAAGTATTAAATTTATTACCCAGAATTTCAGAGTCGGATATCCCTGGTTTCAGAAAAGTTTCCGTAAAAGCTAAAATATCTTCTGTAAATACAGAGGAGTCAGCATAAAGCTTGGGTAGCTTCATATTTAATCCCCTAACATTTTGATACGCCAACATTAAACATTTTAGTTTTTTGACACAGTGGATTGCCTGTTATTTGTTCTCGGTTTATTTGGGACAAATTATTTAATTACTTAACCATCATTAAGCCAAAAGCTTTCAGAAAGTAAAACATTAAAAATGTCAGGCGGAGCAAATATTTTAAAAGAAGATATCCTACGAGCATATATGTCCATATAAATTTTTTATCCTTACGAAGTAGACAATACAATCGATTCATAATTTTTCAAATTTATTAATGAATTTGGTATAATAATTTACCATACCGTTGAAAGCTCTTAATTCAGAAACGTTTTTAGGATTTGGTGCCAACAAAATACTGACAATTCTGTCTTTGTTTTTACTCAACCACCCTTTTAATCTATCGAAAATCCTAAGTAGCGAGTTTTGGACTTAAAAAATTCACACTTTCCTTCATTTAATTTTAGGCCTGCTGATTTCAGCTTTCTCAGAACTACTTTTAAATTCGAAATGTGTTCTTGTAAACAACAACACCTTTACTTCATACAACTTACTCAAACGGTTTTCTGAAAAATGGATGTTGCGGTTTCGATAAAGAAAGGTAAACATTTCATTTTTAAAAGACCTATGTGTGCTCCAAGGCCACATCAATTGAGACTTTTCATCCAACATTAACTGATTGTATGCATTACTTAAGTTCATCGTACATCAACTAATGATTTATTTAAAGTAACTTTTAAGTCGCCACAAATTCTTTTGTCGCCGTTAGGGTTTTAAACGGAAACCAAGAGAACTATCAACCTGTTCCAAACCTCCTTGTTCAATTAAAAAGCGTAATTTTCCTTCCAGGTTAAAGGTAGCTTTCTTGGCTTGAAAAATATTGGCTTGGCGCCTTCTTAAAGCTCTAATGTAACCTTACTATTTTTGTAAGAACCGAAACCAGGACTAAACATCTCTGTAAACTCATTTTTAATTTGGCTTGTAATAACAGAATGCTGTTCTTTAATATCCACATTATTAACTTAAACTATCTCGGAAGTGAAAGCTATTTAGAATGTTCTTCCAAGTAAAAGGGACTCGCTCTATTTGTGATCACAACAAATATTTTTTTTTGATTCCTCGATACTCTATTGTTGCATCTTACTCACCAAAGATTTCGATTCGATCGCCATTTCCTTAAAGATTTTCTCATCAGTTCCTTTTGGTAAAATGATTTTTAAGTAGGGTACATGGTGCCCTTGTGTCACAAGTAACGTTCAAACTGCAACCATCAATAACGACTGGTAAATAATAATTTCCACTAAATATTGAAATATTAAAACCATTACTTTCGGAACTTTAATCATCAGAGTGGGAATTCGATACCACAGGCGTGACAACTAAAATCTTTGTATTTGCAAACGTCAGTACTGTGATTTCTCCACCCACAATGAACATATGGAGCTTGCTTCTTTTTGCCTCTGATTGCTTTGCTGTTTCTGCTTGCACCTCTGCTTCTGTTATCGTTGTTTTGCTTTATATGCTGATTGCTTGACTTCTTAACATAATTTAATCTGTCGTCTGTCTTCTTTTCTGCAATTATTGCTTTTGTGATCATTGTTTTTCGTTCAAATATAATACTAGGTAGGTTCATCACAAACTGTTTGAGAACAAATGCCTCCAACTGTTAGCCAAACTTGCAATTGAGGGCCAATTGCTTTACTCGAGCGTACCACTCAGCCATCGTCTCGAAACACGAGGGGTGGGGTAGTATAGTGAGTCTTGAGTATATCACAAATTCCTTCATATGTTTTTGACACAGGTGATGCGGGGACTACATAAACTATTCAATAAAGTGGCCTTTTATGGTCTTCAGTCATCCAAATTGAAAAACTCTAAGCATTTGGAGAAAATTTGTGGACATTGCTCATTTGATAAAATTGTGGTGCATTTCCTGAGGTCATGATGCTGTTTTTGTTATATTTTTTTTGTTTTTGTATTACAACTTTTTTTTAAGTAGCATAAGTATTTTGACAAAACAAAAGTTTAATATAGTCATAACTTCATGAAAACTTTAGAAATAGTCAAACTTATTTTTTTAAAGTTTTTTTTATGCAAAAAGCTTCTTAAAACAAAACTAATAGTAACTGCCAAAAGAATTTTTTAAATATCATTTTTCTTATACTTTTTATGATTATTTGAAAATGTTTAGAAATACGCATTTATCCAAATTTTTCTCTTTTCCATACACATATTTTCCGACATGTGTCTCCTTCAAAAAATCATAAAAAATTTAAGCAAAATGATTTTTGAAAAATTCTTTCTGGAGTTACTATTAATTTTGATTTAAGAAACTTATTGCATCAACATTTTTGAGATTTCAAGACGAGGAAAAAAGTTTAAAAAGTAGATTTTACACAGATTCGTACTTTCAATAATTACAGAATGGATTAAAAAAAGTTTTGTATCATTCAAACTGCATTTTTATTACCTTTCTATTCATGGCAAAGTTTTACAAGAAGTAAGTTCAAATTAAGAGTTTATTAAACTTTTGTTTTGTCAAAATACGTATGCCGGCTAGTGTACTTATATTTGACATAGTTCTTGCATTTCAACTTAACATGATGTCTATGATGATTAACAGAGTAACCAAATTAACTTATGTTGACAATATCTAACATTAGATAAAATCATAAAGCTAACATATTTAAATATTTTATCATTTTTGAAGTGAGAAGGTTTAGATCGTTGAATATGAGGAAAGCCCTAAAAATAAATATATTTCGGGTTGTTGCGCGACGTGCGTGGGTGTTTATTGGTACACTTGGAATCTTAGCTTAGGGAAGAGATGGAGACTGAGAATGAGAGCAGAGTAAAGTGCGATCGAACGATATTAAGACCTTTGGATAAAGTTCTGCTCTACACTGCGTCTTTTGACGTAAACAATACTATACTCGTCAGAAAGTATGTAAGAAGTATAAGGAAGCGTTTCCAACCCCATAAAATATATGACTAAGATCCAGTATCAAAGACTTTCGGCGAAGCGTTTTCTGGCGCGTGGCATGATCTCCAGCTCCACTTTTTAGTCTGCCGCTCGAACTCACGATCGTTTCTTCTCATTTCCCTTACCCTCGAATACACACGCATAGTGTGGTGAGTTATGATGAACACTATTGCGGAATTGCGTATCCGTCTCGCACGAATGAACCGAGAAACAATAAGAAGTAAAACAAGAGTGTACCAAAAAATAATCGTTATAATTTGAATTTCCAAAACAATATGCGACTCGGCCTTCCTGACCTATCTCACGTCCTCGTAAGTGTACAATATAAAGGTTTACAAAATATATTCTCTTATGTTCTACACAAAAATAAAGTTCAAGATGATTTCACAATTTTTTATTTCTTATTAAATCAAAATCAAACAAAATTATTTCAAAGTTTCTCTTATTCGTTTATGTCTTATCTTCATACAACTCTTGCCATGAGATCAGGATCGCCACAAACTTAAATTCTAACAATTTCAATTATTCATATTTTTCTTCCATATAGCAATCATGTTCATCATTAGTTTACAAAAACCATGTCATCAACTAGCACACAGTCATCCATAAGATAAACTGGCCAGTCAATGCGTGTTCATTTAGCCCACAGCTTCTATCTGGGCAAACCGGCCATCATAAATAGCTCGCAGTTTGATCATAAGCCGGCCAAATAACAATTCACCGATCATTTTAAAAATTTTATATTTTTTCAAGCACTCACCGACTTGATCTGTGGTATCTCCATCACCACCTTCATCATTAAGCTCCATGGCTTCCATCACACTCATCATCCAATTCTGTGGCAATCCCCTTCTCTGGCATACGTCTCAAAAATTCGTGAGAATATTTATATGTCCTATTATTATTTAACGCCTTAAGTCTATACCGATCTCCTTCTAAAATTTCGGTCACTAAAAATGGTCCCCTAAACTTAGGGTCCAGTTTTGTCTGATGACGCTCTTCGTTTTTAAGCAATACGTAGTCACCGACCTTGTGTCTTATAATAGTAGCCTTAGATTTATTAAATCTAGCTTTATCATAACATGCATTCTTTTCCATGTTTTGCTTTGCCATTTCTCAAACTTGGTGAATATCAACAACATTTTCATTTTCGACAATAGGTACGAGACCAAATGGCCTTGCTTCCTTGCCAATAAGCATTTCTAAAGGGCTAACCTTAGTCACTCTATTGGGAGTACAATTAAGAGCCAGTTGAATCTTGCAAAGAGCATCCTGCCATGACCCCTGACTTGTCTCAACCGCATAGATTTTAGAGTACTCATAACTCGCTCTACTTGGCCATTGGCACTCACATCTGTATGAAGTTCATTAGGGAATAGGGGATCGAAAATAGTCAGAACGGGTTCACTAGTCAGGATACGAATCACTTCCTGTCTTATCTGCTCATGCTCTAATTTTCATAAAACTGTTATACTTTTTGAAGTAAGAACATAGAGGGGTTTTAGCAACTGTGAAAACTTAGGTACAAACTGACGAAAATACGAGACCAGTCCAATAAATTGTCTCAGTTGAGTGACAGATTGCGGGGGTGGTAAGTCTACTAGAGCTCGTATTTTCCTAGGATTCGTTCGAATCTCACCTGCTCTAACTTTAAAACCTAAGTATTCGACACAAGTTTTTAGAAAGGAACATTTCTTTATGTTGAAAGAAAATCCTGCTTCGGCTAGTGTTTGCAGGGGATTTATAATCTCTCCAAAGCTTTTTCATTTGTACGTGCGACTATCAATACATCGTCCATATAAACAATGGCATATTTATAAGCCAGATCACCTAAGGCACGATTAATAGCCCTTTGGAATACCAAAGGCGCATTTTTAAGCCCAAAAGGCATAGCCAAGTACTCGTAATGTCCTTTTGGGATTACAAAAGCCGTTTGCATGTATTGGGATCTGATGAAAACCACTGGCCATATCAATGCACGTGAAAAACCTAGCCATACTCGACCTAGCTATCTGGTCCGATAAAGGTGGCAACGGATACTTGCTGGAAACAGTATTGGCATTAAGCTCCCGATAGTCAACACAGAGACGATCTGTACCATTTTTCTTTCGGACAAGTAACATCGGACTCGCAAAAGGAGAGGAACTTGGTCTTATAATGTTCGCATCCAACAGCTCTTGAATAGAAGTATAACCTTTTCTTTTTCCTCAACACTCAAACGGTAAGGGCGCCTCTGAACCGTCTTGTTTTGAATCACGCAATCACGCAATCACGCGGCTCTGTGGAATACCGTTTATGAACGAATTTGAGAATTTTTGTAATATTGATAGCAGTCTATCTTTATCTGGTCCATGCAAATCGGTGTCAACATCGGCCAGGTCAGGAATACATTCGGAGACTGCGGCAGGTAATATAGACTTTTCACTAAATAAAGTAAGCGCGCTTGATGTAATTGTCAGGCCGATGCCCTGGCTCAAAATTTCACGACCAATCAAAGCTTCGTATTTATTATGATTATCTAAAACTACGTGAAATAAGATTTCAAGTGAACGCTCACAAATCAAAACATTTTCCATAATCTGTAAAGTGCTACAAACGGAGTTACCACCTATACCCTTAATGTCACTACGTTGTTTATTTTAGTGCTTGATAATCTCAACGATGCAGTCTCTTTGATGAGTGAGCATTCGGCTCCGGAGTCGAAGTATAATTGGAACGACTCACCAGACTGCAGTAAAGTTCCTAAGGGCTCAAGTACGGTGCATTTGTTCACATCTTTGATGGTGTTGCTTTTGACTGGCGGAAGATCCAGGCAGACAGTAGATACATGTCTAGCTTTTCCACATTTGTAACAGATGACGGATAATCGATCTCTTCCTCCAGTATATCCAGATTGTTGATTACGAGGCTTTTGACGCTGGGTTGTCTCTTTGTTAAAGCGACATTCAGCCTTCTTGTGGCCGGGTTTGCCACAGTTGTAACACGTGATGTGAGGCATAGCGCTGTTTTTCCTTGTAGTACTGGTACGTTGTCTCTCTGTTGGCTCTGTCTGGCGTCAAACGAAAAGGCTTTGAGTTCCTGATGCAGCTCGTTTCTGGTTTACATATCCGTGGTAAAGACCAAACGGCGCAATCTTTTATCTATCCCAGCTGCGTGTGCCAACGTAACGGATACTGCAATTTGCTCGACGCTGAGCGACTTCCAGCGGGCCATAAGGGAAGTGACCATTCTGCTACCATACAACGACAAGCACTCTCCTTCATTTGGGCGTCTATTTAGCAAATTCATAACGATGGCGGCCAAAGTCTCCGTTTCAGAAAAATGTTGCAAAAATAATTCTCGGAACTGCGTCCATGTAATGACGGGAAAACATGTCTGCGAGAGCCAGTGTGATGCGGTGCCTTCCAGTGATTTGCTGAGCGCCATTACAAGAGCGCTACCCACGAGCTGATTTTCAGACAAAATGTAGTCGACTGTTGAACACCAGGACACCGCGTCTGATCCTGCACGATCGGCGTTGAACTTTGGCAGTGCAATGGTTTTGATATCTTTTGGTTCATTTTGAGAGCACTGCACTTGTTTTATCAGTTCGGCGAAATTACGATTTTGCAATTCCAGGATTGCTAGGAGATTTGCGTCTTTGGATGGAGGCGGAGGTAATCCCACTTCTGATAACGAAGATCCAGTATCAACGTCCTCGACTTGACTTTCAGCGAAGCGTTTTCTGGCACGTGGCATGATCTCCAGCTTCACTTTTTAGTCTGCCGCTCGAACTCACGTTCGTTCCTTCTCATTTCCCTTACCCTCGAATACACACGCATAGCGTGGTGAGTTATGACGAACACTATTTGTCTCACTCACGCCCACGCCCAGACTACGCTGAAGGAATTGCGTATCCATCTCGCACGAAAGAACCGAGAAGCAATAAGAAGTAAAACAAGAGTGTACTAACAAATAATCGTTATAATTTGAATTTCCAAAACAATATGCGACATATATATATTCATGAGCCCAGTCGATCTAGCTATATCCGTCTGTCTGTTTGTTTAAAACCCTTTGATTGACCTAAAAAATGTTTACCACGCCCACTCTACCGCCCCAAAGCGCTAAAACGCTTAAAACTGTCTTCCGCCCACATAACAAATACCAAAATAGCCGGTAGGCGGCGCTTTACAATATTTCTTTGCTGCTTATATAATTCCATTTTTATTTTGCGTCCTCAAGCTGAGTAATGGGTATCTGATATCGACGTTCTAGAATTGGATTGGTTACATATAGTTTAACGTGTATTTTAGGTAACAACCCTCTCCGTGTTCCTTAACACACCAGACAAATGTTGATTTCAGAAATATATAGTGTTTTAGGCTATATATTCTCATCAGCAGAGAAAAAAATTGGTTTAGGTAAACAAAATTCCACAAGTTCACTGTGTCAAAATGAGAAAAGGACAAAGTAACAGAATAGAAGAAAACAAAAATTAAAGCCAGAGCAAGATTGTCCCGCCGTCACCACCGAAGCCCAGCGTAGCAGGCGGCCACGGCGGCGGCGAGAATCGGTTGGCTTAAGTAAACAAAATCCCACAAGTTCACTGTGTAAAAATGAGAAAAGGACAAAGTAACAGAAAAGAAGAAGATAGAAATTAAAGCCAAAGCAAGATTGTCCCGCCGTCACCACCGAATCCCAGCGCAGCAGCCGACCACGTTACCGCCGACTCTCGCCGCCGCCTCCAGACGCCACCACTACCATCGATACATATCATTTATATACATGCACACATACATACACCTATATCAACATCCATACATCCACATATATTAAATACCCTTCAGTTCTGTAGTCACGTCGCCGAGACATGTCCAAACGCAAAAAGCTGTTTTTTTTTTTTTCTTCCTAAAACTGTTTGCTGCTGTCGACGTCAGCAGAGAATTCCGAGCAGCGTAGAAGACTTCCGACTTCAGGTGAAACTCCATAGAAAAATCGAGAATTTCCAATGGGACTTCCATGGGACGTTTCCATTGCAGGTGAAAGTCCCTGGTAAAATCTCGAATTTCCGATGGGATTTCCCTGGGATGTTTCTCTTGCAGGTGAAAGTCCCTGGAAAAATCGCGAATTGCCGATGGGATTTCCCTGGGACTTGTCCCTTGCACAGGAAAGTCCTTGGAAAAATGAGTATAGTGAACAGGGGAAATCCGAGGAGACTTCAAAAATATTTCCTGAACATTTTCCCCTCGGAAAAACGGAAGTCCCATACAATTTTCCTATGGGGCGTCCCGGGTAATTCCCTGTGCGCCAGGACGTGTCCCCTCGGAATTCCGGAGGATTCCCTGGTAAACTTTTGTTTTGGAACTGAAGTGTATCTACAAACATACATACACATACAGACCATATATATTACACATATTTAAATTCCGAACAGCTTTTTACCCCCAATTAAAGTTTTCCGTCGGCCATCCGGTTAGATATACTAAAATAAAATTACACCAACCGACGCGAAAAAGTTTTTTTTGTCAGTGTGTTTTATTTTTAGTACCAACGAATTAAGGAGAAGCAAAATCATACCAGAACTCCAGTGGTTCTATTTTTGGTATTTTTTCTTTCACCTGAATTTAAATATAAAAACCAAAGCTCCCAGAACTCCAGCGGTACTATATATAAATAAATAGCATCTTCCGATCAATAGCTAATTGATATATTTTTGGTATTTTTTCTTTCACCTGAATATAAAATACAAAATAAATAACATCGCTCCACAACTAAATTTTATAAATTAGTTTTTTTCTCACACCTCAATGGTAAATTAAGGAAGAATCTAATATAACTCCATCGGGGACATTAATATATTAGAAAACCTATCTGGTATTTTCCCCCCATAAATTACTTCCCAGGCAAAGTAATAGCAAAAATTTAATTCCTAACTCCGCCCAAATTATACCAAACCACAATCTACATATTCTAAAAAAAAAAGGAATACCATAGTCCTTTCCACGGGTGACATAAAGACGCCCTCTTCACCTATCTTAGACCGTATTATTGGAGTTCATCTGCACAGGAACCTGGTCGGTCCATGATCCCATTTTTATTTATTCCTCATCCTACTGTTCCAGAAATGGGCCAAGTTTCCTATTTTTTTCGACATAAGCAAAAACAAGCAGATTCTGACCCAAAAAAGGTCAGTTTTTTTTGCCATGTCCGTTTGAAGTGATAACAAAAAGTTGTCATTCCACCTGCAAGACTCTCTGGCAGATCCATAGATCCACCCACACCCGAACTGAGCACTAAGACTTCGTAGACCCAAAAAAGGGTCACACGCGCAACCGTCAAAATGGCTTTAACAGCTTGCCAAATTCACCGCCAGTAAATTTGAATCCAGGGCAAACACTCCTTCGCCGGTTCCTCCTACTCTTTCGTTGCTTAACGGGCGTTGTGGGACCGCATTAAGCGGAGTACGACGAATGCACCGGGTGCATAGCAAAAGCCGGAGAAAGTGCAGCTGATAGCTTGCCAATTCTCAAAGCTTAATACGGCTACTGCAATTCCGTTTACGATGATAGCCCAAGCTCCCCAAGTTCCAGCTGCTCCTACCCAGACATACATTTTCTGTCATTGGCTGTCCGCTGCCTCCGTGCGAAACCGAGGTGTTCACCAGAGATTATCTACGGTGGCCGACCTTTAGGGATCTGTTTATAGTAATTTATATAAATAACCCAAGGCTGACGCCAGTCAAAAAAATCTTTAGCTCGAACTCTAAAACAAGTAGCGATGCAATATAGTTTAAACTCCCTTCTTACTAACGTTGGCTTGTGCCTGTGCTAACCTAACTGAGCGTTTCGAAAACAACAAAATTTTAATGTGCAGTCCGTTAATCAGGAATCTGGGTCAGCTGAACTTCAACCCACCAGCCAGGGGTGCCTTATGGCGTTGGATACGTCCGGTATTCAAACCCAAAATTATGATGGCCTCTTAGTGTACATGTGCTCAACTTGCTAAGCTCACGCCATCCTTGTGGGAACTGTCCCTGCACAACAAGGCTGAAATTCCGATGTTGCAGGAGCTAAACGCATTCCTTACGGAGCATTACCGAACTTATAAGCCACCGACGATCCCTAAGACATCCGCCCCCACAGCAGAACCTTAAAGAATAAATTCTTACAAGACAAGGGTAACTCCCAAGCCCAAAGGATGTGACCGATTTCTCCAGATGACTGTCGACGAGCGGTCGGCATATACAAAGAGAATGCAGCTGTGCCTGAACTGCTTCGCACGAGGGCATTAGCTGTGTGATGGCGAAAGCACTCATAGTCGCGGTCGCCATCACACCTTACTACATAGAGGCATCTCCTCACATCGCCTTCGAATCCTTCGCCGATGCCCAGATCAAAACCAAATACGCCACTTTCGACCGCTTCCGGGTCCACGAATTTTACAGTTCAAAATACTTCGCGACGGAGTATAGATCCGTCTTGCTTGGCACCGCCATAATTGACATCTGTCACCTGGCATTTTATTCAAAATACTTCGCGACGGAGTATAGATCTGTCTTGCTTGGCACCGCCATAATTGACATCTGTCACCTGGCCAAATGTTAAAGCTCGTTCCCTGATATATTCAGGATCAGAGGCAAGCTTTATTTCTGAGTGGTTGCTCAAATTAATTAAGTTGCCTCACCAGGTTATCTGAGAACAAGTAACAGGCTTAAAGCAGACAGTATCCGCTCAATCTAAAATGCTCTGTCAGTTTACCATCTGTTCTCCAACCAGGCCTGACTAGTAAATAAACACGACGGCCTATGTTCTTCCTCAATTGCTATCTTGTCCGATTAAGCAAAGGTCTACGGGATCTTCCCGAATCCAAAGTTTTACGAAAGTGTAGACGGATATTCTGATCGGGACCGACGTGCTCCCATCCATTCTTCTAAGCGGCACTCGGCCGAATATTTTCGTTTCTCTGCTCGGTCAAGATATCATTTACGGGTGGATCCTAACTAGACCCATTCCTCCTCCAAAGGTAAATCACATTTCCACAATTGACACGTCCTTAAAAGGTTCTCACAACATTTTGGGAGGTCGGGGATCTGCCAGAAAAAGTCCGATGCGACCTGTGACGAAAATGTTCTTCGGACAACTACGAGAGATGATAACGGCAGGTATGTTGTAAGTTTTATGTTCAGGCATCCGTAAAACGTAAAATCCGCCGTCGGTCACTCCAGGTTTTACGCGTTGACACAGTTCCTAAGAACCTAGGAAAGCCAAAAAGTGACAGTCAGCTGAAGCTCTCTCTCTCTCCGACCTACCCTTAATTCTCCAAGTCATTATCTTCTGTATTATGCCGTGCTCAAGCTGGAAATTACAACCACCAAGCTGGCTGTGGTATTTAATGTCTCCAGCCCTTTAGAGAAAAAGTTCGGTCTGAATGATATCCTCCATGCTGGCTTAGTCATATAGTCTGATCTAACGATCCAGATCCTGAAGTGGCGATATTTCCGATACGTAAGCAGTGCCGATATCGAGAAAATTTATCGACAAACATGGGCAGATCCGAAGCATTCCGCTTTCCAATGCATTTTATTCCGAAACGGCGAAGGGCCCATCCGACGAGTTCTTCTGCGTCCCACCAGATCTGCCAACGGCAATGTCACGAAACGCCAAGTCCTTTCTCAAACTGCCAAACTGTTCGATCCGGCTGGCTGGCTCGCTCCATTTGTTGTGTGCAAAAATCTTTATTCAAGATCTAGGTTTGGACGATAAACTTATAACTGAGCTGTGCCAAAGGTGGAACAGCTTCCTCCAGAGCTATTCGGTTCTAGACCAGGTCAGAATACCAAGACGGGTTTCGTATCGTGCAGAGGTCCGCTTAAAGCATCACGCATTCTGTGACACCCCGCAAAAGGCATAAGAAGCTGAGATTTATAAGAGACTAGAGATGGGCCATAAGACGACGATGCACTTGCTCGCGGCGAAGAAGCGTGGGGCGCCAGTCAACACGGTGTCCCTTCTGAGGTTGGAGTTATGTGGCGCTCTATCTATCCTTCCTAAAATGCCGAGGCTGACGTCAAAACTCCAGCGTTGGACCGATGCCACAATTGTGCTAGTTTAGCCAAACCAGCTTGTCAATGGACAATGTTCGTTGCCAACAGGGTGACGAAGATCACCGAGTCAACAGAGGCAGAAAATTGGTCCCACGTTCTATCCGAATAGTTGAATAACCCGCTTTACGAGCTAGTGGATAACACGCTTTGTTGGCATGGACCCACTAGGCTACAACGGCCACGCGAACATGGGCCTACCCAGGGAACCGATCTGCCGGTGACCGAGATTGAAAAGGGTGCCGTCAAAGCCCACTTGGAGTCTATGCTGACAGAAGATTTCCTAGGTCCCTTTTCCAATTTAGATAGAGCCTTGCGGGTCTTTGCATATGTCCATCGATTCAAGCAGCGATGTCGTAAGCAATCACCGCTGTCCGTCATTTCCGCCGCGGAACAGCTCATGACCATTTGTACTCCGTGCAGGTATTTTCCAAGAGCTTCAAGTACTTGTTTTACAAGTCCACCGCTACACGTAAGTACGAGCCACGTATCCCATAGACAATAGTCCGTAGTCATTATCAACGTAATTGTTAATCAGCTCTGTTTGTTTTTTTTCCTTATCTACACTTTGACCAGGAAAATTGCTCCCCGCCTACGTAGAGCTCAGGCATCGAATAGAAAACGTAAGAGAGGTATTCAATACTACCGATGCCGAGTCTCCCGCGGAATTCTTCCTCTTCGGAAATGTCAGAGGTTCCTAAAGCTGAGCGCAGAAAAGCGGCTGCGGTCTGATAAACAAAGACTCCGCAAACTGTCTCGCACACGAGAACTCCAATGGGAGTTGTCGTAGCGGTGACCGGTGCAGAACGTGCGAGCCATCACACGCTGCTCCACATGCACGAGAACGCTTCCAGGAAAAAGTCCAACTTCTTTCAACCCCAGCTTCTTGGTCATCGAAAAACTCTCGAAACGAGTGTTTCTAAGCCACCACCAATTTACATTAGGAAGAAAATCTCGAACGCCCTGGTCAACAAAATTGTTGCGCTGACCGGGGACGGAAACTTTCATGTTGTTCCGGCCACAAAAGGGGATATCCATGAAAGCTTCAGACCAAATCTGAAGAACATTTCCGAGCAGTATCCAAATATCTGGACGAAGCTAGGAAAAGATACTATACATACAAACTACTAAAGGGAATCGAGCCCGACGTAACCGCCAAGAAAGTGATCGATGCTCTCAAGGAAAAAGGGTTTTCTGCAAAGAACGCCAGTAATATAATTAACAGGAGAAAAGAGCCGCAATCACTCTTTAGGGTCGAGCTGGAGCCTGGCAGCAGAATCATGAAGAAAAATGAAATGCACTCCATTTATAGCCTGCACTATTATCGCACCGAAGAAAAAACGTTGAAGAGCCACATAAAAGGTCCCAAGGCAATCCACAAATTGTCAGGAGTATGCACACACCAGGGCATACTGTTCACTTGTGGAGACTTCCACAATTCGGCTAACTGCCCTGCCAACAAAGAAGACCACAAAAAGAACAGATGCGTTTACTGCCAGGGCAAACTACAGGGGCTAACCGATCTACAGGAAGATGAAGGACCGCATGCGAAAAGTGACAGCAAAGCGTCATCAGAATACCCAAAATGCGTACACATACTCGGGTCCGGCGCTGAAAATATTTTTCGGCACGGCTGCAAGATCCTCATTAACCAAAAAAGCTTCTCATACGCCGGTGCCCTTCGATCAGGGACGGAAAACCCACTCCAATCTAATCTTGGAAACGCTCGTTATATGCTTTTACAGTCACAAAGGACTCTGGAATCTATGATGGTCACCATGCAACAAAGTATGATGGAATACATGTCATTCATAAAATCGACCATGCAAACACAAGTTCAAATCCAGTACATGGGGCTACAGCTACTTGCAGCTAGGCAGTCCAAATAACAGATGGCAAATCGAAGAATAACAATGTGGAACGCCAATGGCGTTTCACTGCACAGCCTTGAAGTAACACAATTCCTGAATGATAATCATATCGATACTAAGCTACTGTTAGATACCTCACAAACAAATACAACTTCTAAATAAGAGGCTACGCTTTCTACCGCACATATCATCCAGATGGTAAAGCCCACGGCGACCAAAGGTGTTGCAAGCCACGTACATCAAAGTATCAAAAGTATTATCACGTTGGCATTCATAATGTCAAACTTGGAGTACCGGAGCAGTATAAGCAAAAGTTAAACAGACCCAGTTCATTGATAGCGAGAGACCTAAGCCCTCAATGGATTCTACGTGTATTTATTTCTTAAAAGATTAAACCCATTCCAAAGGCGAATCAAGTAACCCCCAATAGTTGACGTCACTGATATAGACGCCACTATCGGCCTGATCTCTTATATGAGCAGTCGGATACTCTCTTCACTGTGCTCTTCACCGAATCTCTGCAATTTCTTCTGCGCTCTTTTGATGGCATGAGTCCGTAAGAAAATCATTTACATTTTCCCAATTTGCCTGCAAATTTATTCTTTTGAACTTTGATCTTAACTTGCCTATAAAAATACGTAAGGACTTTGCAAGGCCGCTATCAACATATTTCGATGTTGAGAATTTCTCTTCAACAATTTGCGCTTACTAAATTTAAGCAGTCATTATTCAGGAAGTAATGGCCTGAAAATATGCTTTCAAAATATATCCAGCATGAGAACTAAAACAAAATGTGTCCTTTTGAATTCAAACAATGATTATGAGATCATCGTACTGGTTGATACTTGGTTAAATGCCAACATTAGTTGGAGTGAATTCTTCGATTTAAAATTATTTCATTTGCTATCGAACTCTTTCATTGAATCTAATTATAAAACCTTTTTTCAACGATTTTAAATACTCTTGACAGCATAGTCCGATCCAAGATACGGAGCTTTTATATGCTTTCTTGGTATACTAAAGTACCGTAAAAATACTGGTTGATTACCTAAACATTAACCAAACAAGACTTTACTAACACACACTTGTGAAACACTTGTTTGCGAAACACGTTTAAAAAAAATATGTAAATAAATCCAGGACAACTAAACATAGAATTAATAAATAAATAAATAATTAAATAAAAAAAAAAAAACAATATTATAAGAAAATCTTTAAAATAAAAAAAAACAAGGGAGAACGCTATAGTCGAGTGCCTCGACTATCAGATACCCGTTATCAAGCTTAAGGGAGCAAAAGGATATTGAAGACATATAAGCAGCGAACCGATATTTTAGGACGCCACCTACCGGCTATTTCAGTAGGTGTTACGTGGGCGGCAGACAGATTTAAACATTTTGGCCATTTTTGGGCGTTATAGTGGGCGTGGCACATTTTTTTTTTGTGAGTCGGTAGGTATTGATGAGACAAACACATTTCAGTTAAAATTTTGTTACTATTATAAAATCTGTAAGCGCTACAGATTTTTAAGGATTGTGAGCGTTAAAGTGGGAGTGGCACCCCGCTGAAACAAACTTGCGCTGAGCAGGAAGCCCAGGAATCTGCATGCCAAGTATGGCTGTTCTACGGACAGACGGACATGGCTAGATCGACTCGGCTAGTGATCCTGAACCTGTTACAGACTTTCTAACGAATCTAGTATACCCTTTTACTCTACGAGTAACGGCTATAAAGCCTACTGGTTGCCGGTGTCGCCAATTGGGAGGCGTGTCGGTCTGCCACGACGAAAAACTAAGACATGTTTATGCAACCATCTTGACAAAATAAAAAAAAATGAAGACACGCCCTTCCACCATTTTGAACTTCTTCGATCTGCTCTTCCCTTCTCTCTCTTTGCTAAGCCATGAGTCAAAATCCGTTCTTCCTGATTCGAATATTCCGGGTCGTTGACCAGGATTATACCCCGGTGACCATCATTTCTTGCCCCATAGATAATTTGGCAGGTCTACCGGCTCTGCTTGCTGGTCTGTTACAAGAAAGTTAGCAGGACCTAACCGATTGTTAATAGCCCTATCCTATTGTGATAACAACATGGTACAAGGTATAGGAAGCTCAAGCGAGAGTTTGATTTTCTCAATAAATTTATACATATGTGAGTTGACCTTAGTTTGAAGTCCCAAATTATCGTAATTTTTTCTTTTCTCACTTTTAAAGAGCGAACTTGCGAAATTATTTTACCTAAATATGAGAATATAAAACTAAAACACTATGAAATTCGAATCGATAAACTTAAGATGTCTGAAATCAACATTTTTATCATGCGTTATGGAAGATTTAAAATACACGTAAAACTATTTTTTTAGAGTTGATATCTCCAATCAAACTTTTCTACCTGCAATAAAAATCAATATGATAATACAATATATTGAAATCTGTTAGCTTATTGATTTTCCTAATTTATTTTAGAATTTTGCGAACAGTAATTAAAAGAGATGGAAATTGTGCAGTACAGATATCTTAAAAGTAAGTTCTATAAAATTGTAAACCAGTTTTACCTGTATACATTATTCATATTCACTGGCGGAAATCTGTTAATTAAAATTAAACTGCAAATATCGTAAGAGCATTTTAATGTCTTTAACTCAGTGTGTGTAATTTAGGCTTATCAATAATCCCATTATTGCTAATAGTTTAATAGCATTAATTTGTTTTACCAAACTGTGTTTTTTTGTAATCAAATAAATACAATAGATAAATGTGCTAAAAAGTTAAACCGAAAATAAAAAAAAAAACACAAACAGATCAAAGATATCACGAAAATACATTTTTGGAAGCCATTAAAGAACCAGTTTTAAAATTATGCTCATTTTAAGATAAAAAAGAAATTTATATTGAATGATTCCCTTTATAAAATACTTTCTCAATTACCTTTTTTCACGTAGGGATAATATTTCAAGAATTTTTTCATTACATCAATATTTGCGCGTGTGTCGAAGCATTTGAGCAATCTTTTTCACCTCCACCTTTTGTATTGTTTTTAACACACTTGACTCTAGGCTTATGGTACGGTTAGCAAAGGGTGGTTTCCTTAATGAAATTTTATACGTGAAAACAATTGGTCATTTAGGTGTGGGTACACATATTTGTTATGGTGATAGAAATGGGATAAGATCATTTGTTTTTGTTTTTTACGGATTAACACCTTAGCGATTTTAACTATACAGGTAGAATCATTTTAGTACATTGTTCATTTTGTATATAGTACATTTAAAAAAGAATATTTTTAAGAACATTCAATGCTCTCAGTATGAGAACGAAATGGTAAAAAAAAAACTTTTTTATTGAGTTTATAAAAACTTGTTGATATTAATAGATTAATAGTTAAATTGTTATGATAAACCATTTAAATACCGACAGTTCTAGTTGATTGAATCACAATAAAAATATTTTTAACTTCTAAAATACTATTATATTTTAAAAACATTTTCAACTGTAAAAGTAACAATTCTCTCTGTGTACTTTACCGATGTTAAACAATTTAATTTCATTTTTTTTTTATACTTGGTGTTGTATGTAATACAAGGTGAGTTCCAAAGTAAACAGGACTTTAAAAAAAAAGACAGAACAAAAAGTTTTTTCGGCAAAATCAATTTATTTTATTCAAAATAGTCTCCTTTTGCTTTAATACTGCTTTTTGCACGGTCCAAAAGCATGTCGAATGAGTGTTTTAGCTCGTTGGCCGGTATGGCCGCCAGTCTGCCGATGCAAGCCTATTGAATGGCCTCTACGTCTGCATAACGCTTTTCTTTCATCGGCAAATGCATTTTTCCGAAAAGGTAGAAGTCGCACGGTGCCATATCAGGTGAATACGGGGAGTGGTTGATGGTTTAAATGTGGTTTTTGGTCACATAGTCGGACACAAGCGTCGATCGATGAGAAGGCGCATCAGCGTGCATCAAACGCTAACTTCCATCTTCGCCATATTTGGGCCGAATACGTTAAATACGGCGCACCAAACGCTTCAAAACTCCAAGGTAGAATACCGCATTAACTTTTTGGCCGGGTGGAACAAATTTTTTTTTTGACCATACCCTTGGAATCATAAAATCAAATCAGCATTGTCTTTACTTTAGACTTCTCCAGTCGCGATTTTTTTTGGGTTTCGGCTCGTCCGACGCCTTCCATTCAGCACTATGGCGTTTCGCTTCGGTAT
Organism: Drosophila biarmipes; assembly: GCF_025231255.1. Lineage (NCBI taxonomy): Eukaryota > Metazoa > Arthropoda > Insecta > Diptera > Drosophilidae > Drosophila > Drosophila biarmipes. The sequence continues at coordinate 562,450 of NW_026114530.1, forward strand.
CATATTGAAAACACCACGTTTCAAGTGTTTTTTTGCCTCTTTAATGATGTCCTTCGAATGTTAAATTTTGAGCAATTTTTGGACGTCAGTCAATTTGTGCCGAAAAAACCGTGCACACACCTTTGGTAAGGCCAAATGTTCGGACAAAATGCGATAAATCGATGTTCGATTTCCATGAATTTCAATGAAGAATTCATCTAAGTTTTTAATGAATTCACACATAGTTTCGATCTAATTTTCGGTGATCACGGATTTTGATTGGCCCACATGTTCATCGTCATTTATGCCCTCACGACCACTTTGAAAACTTTGAAACCACTCGTGCACTCTGATACGGGATAGGCAATCATCGCCATAAACTTGTTTCACCACTTGAAACGTTTCGGTAAAAGTTATACCAATTTTAAAACAAAATGTAAGGTTGGCTCTTTGTTCGAATCTCATTTTCGCACCGATGACAATAAACATACTGGCACTTAAAACGCAATATCCTCACTTCCAAAAGATGAAATGTCATGAAATTTTTACTGGAAATCAATAAACGATAGCAGATTCTAACGCACCAGTTGACAAAAAAGCCCTGTTTACTTTGGAACTCACCTTGTAACTGAGGTTTTGAAAATCTTTTGAATTCTAAGTCATTCCCATATGATAATCTAATTTTCGATTTTAGTTAGAATCAGTAGGCCCACCTATATGAAATGTATACAAGATTTCAATCTAGAAACTTTAATCGTGAATTACAGCAACAAAAGCAAAGACACCAAGTTATGAGAATATCCAAGTTGTCTCCTCATAAATGACCATTTAGTAGAATATAACCCATTAATTAATTTTAGTAAAATGTTGAAAGATACTGTTTCAATTAATGTTTACGTTTATTTGCCACCTTTTCGTTAAGGAGGATAAGTTCTTATCGCCCCACCCTGAGCGGGAGTCTAATAGAGCACTCCGATACCATTAAGTATCTTGGGCTTACTCTGGAGAGGCGGCTTACCTGTAAGCCAAAAGGTGAGTTTAACGAAACACACGGATGCAATGTTTTAATAAATGCAGTGAGTTCCCTCCCGTGAGCAAACAAATGGTGCCCCAAATGGTATCTTAGCCTTCATCCAACATTCGCATTGCGGCAATTAGAAGCGCTTTGGCATCGCATATCACGTGCATTGTAGCCACCGTTGTAGAGGAACTGCGGTGAGTCTCCAACCCAACGTCGACACATTAACACCAAGCGATCCACATCGCATACGAATCCCACATCGACGGTAGAGCTACCACAATATTGGAGTGGTTCGATCTCACTCAAATTACCTTGTCTCAATCTTCGCGCTCATTTTGGTTGTGTCAGACTTTTCGACTCACCTATTTTGATTGCAATCGCGCTTAGCACAGCAGATTTCTCCAGTAGCATAACATTGTATTTTACTGGGAAACACCTAAAAAAAAGGGATGTTCCTGTTCACAGTGGGTGGAAGTCGAAAATATAGCGTGAGAACTCCCTCAACGGATAAAGACACAAACAAATGGCTGAAGTAGCATATCGAAAAGAGTAAAAGGATTTAATAAATAAGTTTACCTTAGCAAATAATCTTCTTTTAAGTTCTTCATCAAGCCAGTGTAGAATACTAGCACATATGAAACCACCAAAATTTGACGGAAGTAAGGCAGGGTTTTTAAAATTGTATACGTTTGTCAATAGATTGGTACACAATGAAGAATCGCTATACAACGTCGAAAAGCTCAATTATCTGATATCGTGATTGACGCGTTAATCACAGTAAAGACTTAATAGACTACTGACGCAAATAACGCAAAAACCATATATTCTTTAAAAGTGTATCTCGCTTTCCCTAAATTCAAACAAAAAATGCGCCATCCGATCTCTAATCCAAGCCGTAACTGCCATTTCATTTCCAAAACGCGATCGCGATTCGAAAAACCACTTAGTTACGAATCCATTCATTTATGGAAAGATTTCTCAGACGCTCTAAACAAAGGTTTTAGGAACCCACAAAGGGCAGAAGAGCTCCTAACCAGGGTCGATCATAGATATAGCACTTTTTTTTGCAAATATATTAACCAGTTAACCAGCACTTGACGGTAATCTGAAATCTATGAAAAGTCGAAAACTCCTTTTGCCATGAGAAGGTCGTGAGAATAACAGCACCTATTTTAGTTTTTGTTCCTGAGATTGTCTATCAAAGGCATAACTTAGTTTTCTGTTGTCTATCATCACGCAAGCTGTTCAGCGTGAGTTGTTTACAGTCATTTTCAAGACACTTAAAAAACAGTTAGCATTAACCAGTTTTTATTCAAAGCTTAGCCCATTCATATAAAATTAAGCTTCCAGACTCCATAACTCATTATTGGTGGAGGTTGGCGGTTGATTAGCGCACGCTGTTCGAAAACCCAGTGCAAGTACCAGTATTTTTGTTAAATTAGGCATTGATCACTGTTACTAAGCGAATTGCCGCGCAGGATAGGTAGCTTGCTTTGGCAGAAAAATTGTTTTGCACCATCGGTGCACCAACTGATTCCGATAAGACAGGGTTTATCTCCGCTCACAGAACTGTGCCCGAAATATCAGTATTGACCAACGTATGGATTAGCCATGTTGTAAAACTTTTGTTTTTCAGGACGTTAATATCGGAAAACGAAACCATTTAACAAATGAACATAAAAGAATTCAATTTAAATGAATATATATTATATTATTATAATAATAATTATGTGTAGCAACAATCAATATATATGCTACAAAAAATAATATTTTAAGACAAAACTAAAATGACCTTCAACTATGAAAGAGAACATTAAAGAAGGGAGAGTATAACAATATTGAATCCAAATCTGTTGGAAATAAACTCAAAATTTACGGATGTAAGCTATGCTCGATCTTTCAATAAATGGTGTTAAATTTAAAATAGTTTTATTTTATCTTCCTCCTAGTGATCCCTGGATATATATCGATTTCGACCAGCTATTAGTATTTTTAAGGTATTTTTTTTTCTTCCAATACCAGTTTTACTCCAACAGTCCTGGACTTTTATTCATTGTTAATAGAGTACCAATCAATAAACTCGGCATCGGAACAAATTAATAGCTATCTTCGGGCGTTACTGCAAGGCTTAGTAAAATACCGCAATGCAATGTGAAATATGTTAATTAAAAACTTCCTCGGGAACAAATATATATATCGCAAAACTACAGAAAAGTATCAAATGTATATAGGAGCCAATGAACATTGAACAAGAAACTATTGCCGTCATTGATTGAAGGGCTGCAGAGTTTTAACACAAGCAATGTTTGGTCTTTTCATTATATTTTTGTTAACTCATTATTTGTTACAGTGCTTATTGAGCCTCATTGTTACCTGCTTATTTCTTTTGATAGTTTTTAAAATATTACGTATTAGTAAACTTAAACTATACTGCCTCAGGGAGTAACATGAACCTCCTACGTTAGCTATGACTGAAATTCTAATATTAAGCGCCATTCTTTTACCGGCGTAATAACGCAACATCTTTTTATCATGTGTTGGTAATAGGTTTTCTAATATTCCAATATTTCGTAAATATACAAGTTTCTCAACACTGTCCAAGACATACTTTAAAATAAAATTCAAAATTAATTGCAAATAATGATATAAAGTTACGCTGCTCATAAAATGACTAAAACGAATATAAATTTATTTTAAGTATCCTATCTATAATGTTTTTTGTGTAGCCAATACTAAACGTCTAAAGGCTGCAGATATAGATTCCTTATTTTCATAAAATCTTTGACGTCCAAAAACACCACAAAACTGTGGCTCTACAGTTATAGTGGAAAAAAAGATGAAAAAACATTGTTCCCATCATCCGCTCACAAACAGCCCATTAAAATGGTAACAAAATTTTAATTGACACGTATTTTTCTGGTCAACTTCCAGGATCTACTCCGATTCTCTTCCTTTAGCTTCACAGTCTTTAAAAACTGATTATTTACGTCGATGACTGGTCGAAAGGGGCCGATTCCATGCGGGAGTTAAGGAAGTTGAAAGTGGATATTAGATTTGGCCGGGTTCCTTTTGGTTGGGTGTCGAATTGTACCCTCAACGAACGACAGGTTGATCGAATACTCCGATGCAAAAACCTTGGGTCCAAAACAGAATACGTTCAAAATCTACAGCTCAAAGACCCTCACTAAGCGATCCATTCTTTAATTTTCAGCGCAGCTGTTCAATTCGTTAGGATTTATTTGGCCTATCGTTACTTTTGCAAAGATGTTAATTCAAAAACTGTGGTCGCTACAAATTGGATCGTTCAACAAAATACCCGCTAACGTACTGAATCCTAGCCGACGGTGTCCATGCTGTACAGATTTAGAAACGTTGAACATTCCTGGACATGTCGGAACTGAGTTAGGTGGCACCTATCAAATCCACGGCTTTGCGGACGCGTCAGAGGATTTTAGATTTGGCCGGGTTCCACTTGGTTGGGTGTCGAATTGTACCCTCAATGAACGACAGGTTGATAGAACACACCGATACGAAAACCTTGGATCCAAAACAGAATACGTTCAAAATCTACAGTTCAAAGACCCTCACTAAGCGATCCATGCTTTAATTTTCAGCGCAGCTGTTCAATTCGTTAGGATTTATTTGGCCTATCGTTACTTTTGCAAAGATGTTAATTCAAAAACTGTGGTCGCTACAAATTGGATCGTTCAACGAAATACCCGCTAACGTACTGAATCCTAGCCGACGGTGTCCATGCTTTACAGATTTAGAAACGTTGAACATTCCTGGACAGTTCGGAACTGAGTTAGGTGGCACTTATCAAATCCACGGCTTTGCGGACGCTTCAGAGGATTTTAGATTTGGCCGGGTTCCTCTTGGTTGGGTGTCGAATTGTACCCTCAACGAACGACAGGTTGATAGAATACACCGATACGAAAACCTTGGATCCAAAACAGAATACGTTCAAAATCTACAGCTCAAAGACCCTCACTAAGCGATCCATGCTTTAATTTTCAGCGCAGCTGTTCAATTTGTTAGGATTTGTTTGGCCTATCGTTACTTTTGCAAAGATGTTAATTCAAAAACTGTGGTCGCTACAAATTGGATCGTTCAACGAAATACCCGCTAACGTACTGAATCCTAGCCGACGGTGTCCATGCTTTACAGATTTAGAAACGTTGAACATTCCTGGACAGTTCGGAACTGAGTTAGGTGGCACTTATCAAATCCACGGCTTTGCGGACGCGTCAGAGGATTTTAGATTTGGCCAAGTTCCTCTTGGTTGGGTGTCGAATTGTACCCTCAACGAACGACAGGTTGATAGAATACACCGATACGAAAACCTTGGATCCAAAACAGAATACGTTCAAAATCTACAGCTCAAAGACCCTCACTAAGCGATCCATGCTTTAATTTTCAGCGCAGCTGTTCAATTCGTTAGGATTTGTTTGGCCTATCGTTACTTTTGCAAAGATGTTAATTTAAAAACTGTGGTCGCTACAAATTGGATCGTTCAACGAAATACCCGCTAACGTACTGAATCCTAGACGACGGTGTCATTATGCTTTACAGATTTAGAAACGTTGAACATTCCTAGACATGTCGGAACTGAGTTAGGTGGCACCTATCAAATCCACGGCTTTGCGGACGCGTCAGAGGATTTTAGATTTGGCCGGGTTCCACTTGGTTGGGTGTCGAATTGTACCCTCAATGAACGACAGGTTGATAGAACACACCGATACGAAAACCTTGGATCCAAAACAGAATACGTTCAAAATCTACAGTTCAAAGACCCTCACTAAGCGATCCATGCTTTAATTTTCAGCGCAGCTGTTCAATTCGTTAGGATTTATTTGGCCTATCGTTACTTTTGCAAAGATGTTAATTCAAAAACTGTGGTCGCTACAAATTGGATCGTTCAACGAAATACCCGCTAACGTACTGAATCCTAGCCGACGGTGTCCATGCTTTACAGATTTAGAAACGTTGAACATTCCTGGACAGTTCGGAACTGAATTAGGTGGCACTTATCAAATCCACGGCTTTGCGGACGCGTCAGAGGATGCTTACGGTAGTTTTCTGTACGTAAGGTCAGTGACGTCAGAAGGGAAAAAAGCTAAGTGTTCCATGACTAGAGTTCTGGCTCCAACTGCAGTCTGGCGACACGTCCCAACTTACTTCAGTCCAGCGGACCTACCTTCTCGAGGAAGTAAATTCAAATATCTCGATATGACACTTTGGGTGGAAGGCCCTTCGTTTTTGTGCATGGACTCGACCCATTGGCCAGTTAATCAGCACTTGGCTGACATGCCCCTTGAAAGCCAATATGTTATGTTGCTGTAGATGTGGTTGCTGTTGTTTTTGATCATCCGTTGCTACAAGTATTTGAATGATCAGCTGCCGAGCTTCGTTCTTTCTTCTTTTATATCGCGTAGGCTACTCATGGTGTACAGTGCTGTTGTGCTGTAATGTCGCAAATTATGGAAATGGGCCTCTTAACCGTGTCAGAGTCAGTCGACCCTTGAAATTAATCCGAGCTTCGCTGGGAGTGCGTGATAAGGCAGCTCTAAAAATGAGTATTTTCAACGAAAGCGGTTCCCCTAGAACTATTGAAAGATCTCACTTTTAACTCATTTATCCTCTGTCTCAGCAGATTTGTTGGGCGGCGCGGCCCTTTCGAACGGCTGCTCTGCGATAATGCAACGCTAGCAACTTATATGAGCCATCAAACAACGGTTTTGCGAGGCAGGTCCCAAAAAGTTAAGTGGACAAATGAATCGACCAACTCTCTACCAGGAACCATTGTCTTTATCAAAGATGACAAATTACCGCCCCGGAAGTGGCTGCTCGGTAGAGTCACAGAAGTAACGCAAGGATCGGAAGCAAGCAAGGCGTATACAAACAATCAATACATAATCTGGCGCCTCTTCCCATTAATCATGTTTGGTCGTTTCATTGCGATGACCGACTATCAAAAGCTGCGAGTAGGGGCGCACAGCTGATTAAAGCTAATAAATTACCCCCCAAGTCGGCAAGCACGATCCTTCTAAAATTACAGCTTATGTCTTGGGTCCAAAAAAACCACTCAGACTGTTTACTAGAGTTATTCTACGAAAAGAAGACCTCACTCAACGTGTATGTTGCAAATTGAGGATTGACACGACAAAAAGTATTGCATGCATAATTTAAAAGAATCTGCGCACATTAGTACGAGTACAAAATGGCCTTATAAAAGGATGGTCCTTTATTAATAAAGTAAAATGTAAAGGCCCCAAGTAGAATTTTTAAAACGAACTCTTTGTATTCTGCAATTCAGATAATTTAAAATCCATCTTAAAACATCCACAAAGAATCCTATAAATCGAGTTTAACTAACTAGCAGCTCGTGATTTACAGAGTCAAATGCTTTACTAAAGAGAGTGTAAGCAACGCCTGTTTGAAGATGTTTTTTTACATTTCATTATCACAAATAGTGTGAGTTTCAAAAGGTTTGTGGTTGTTCATCTATGTTCATAAACCCGTGTTGCCCAAAGATATAACTGAAAAAAATAGTTTTAAGAGCTTTGATAATTGACAATTTGGAGATGCCCTTTTCCTGGAGAGGAATTATTAACTATTTCTTGCACATTATCGAGATTGTGAAGATTCTAAAGGTAAATAATTTAAGAAAGGGCTTGCAAAAGGCCCCCGTGAAATATCTAAGCACGCAGCCATGAATTCCATCAGGACCAGGGGAGTATATGGGCGTGACGCGTTGAAGATCAACAAGCAAAGAGCTTTCTTTTAAAGTGGGCCGAATATTAAATTCGACTTGGGTGTGATGAATGAGGTAAAACAAAGCATGGCAAAAAGATCGGCCATCGCCTGATCAGTTGTTGCTGTAATATTTTTAATAAATAGCGAGGAATAATAAGTGATGGATTTAGGCTTGGTTTTAATAAAATTATAAAACTTTCTCGGATTTTGAGAGAATTGTACTTAACAAGGATTTAAATAGTCTTTGTACTAAACTGCTTATTTTTTATGTGGTCCCACTGCTTGTTGGGAGAGTATTTTTTTTATTCATCGATGTTTTTGGATAAGTAGATATCGGACCAATCAAAGTCTTATATATACAAATTTAACCACTGAAAGTCAGCCTTGCGAAAACAATAAAATCACTTAGTTGACTTCTCTAATGGTTCTTCTAACAAAGCAGCAGGGCTATTAAGACCTCAACAGCAGGATGGGTTGAGTAAGAGGTGCTTCTTTGGTAAGTTGGCTTTCGTTACAAATGGTCTATATTAGGCAGCTTATTTGTGACTGACTACATAGCAAATGATGATTTAATTGCTCCGAGAGTTCAGATGCAGGCGGAATGTACGCGCAGGTGATATATATATCTACCAGAAATCGACAGCCTTAAACATACGAATTTAGTATTGGATTTGCTACTTCAATTTGCGTTCCTATCTATTTATATTTTCACAGGTTCGTTAGCTAATGTAATTCAATATTAAAACGATAGAGTGACAACCGTTCCCGTTTTAAAGAAAATTAAATGGTCATAATGGTTGATTAGGTTGCGCAGTGGCTATTAGCGTTTTATGGCATGTTTTATTAATGTCTAGATGCCTTTCATTTGATTTTTAGCTTTGAGAGTTTGTTTGTATTAATTTAAACCGTAGCTCGCAATCCATTTTTCGCTTTACGGTTTACACACTAACACAACAGAAACAAAAAATCAAGTTAACTTCGCTAAGCCAAATTTTGTATACCCTTGCAGTTATAAAAAATAAACAACGTTAGTAACCCCATGTGACATTTTAAAGGATTGATGCTGGCTTCAGTGATATAAAAAAAAATTATTTCATTATTTCTCGGACTTTTTTTTTTACTGCTATATCTTAGAATCGATCAGAAAAATATTACAACTAGATGATATAGTCGTCCGATTTTGATGAAATAAAGTTTAAAATTTAGAACTAAAAAAATGTTGTTCCCAAGCCTAGCTGGTTGTATGTGAAAAAACACGAAAGATTTAATTATACCCGATTCTCGTAGAGTAAAAGAGTATACTAGTTTCATCAGAAAGTATGTAACAGGTAGAACGAAGCGTTTCCGACCCCATAAAGTATATATATTCTTGATCAGGATCACTAGCCGAATCGATGTAGCCATGTCCGTCTGTCGGTATAAACGCTGAGATCTTGGAAACTATAAAAGCTAGAACAGTCAGACTTAGCATGCCCACGCCTACGCCCACTTTAACCCCCTATACTTTTATGATAGAAACAAAATTTTAACTGAAATCTGTTTGTCCGTCAATACCTATCGACTGTCACGCCTTGATTAAACGCTTAAATCTGTCTGCCACCCAAATAACATCTACTGAAATAGCCGGTAGGTGGCCCTAAAATATCGCTTTGCTGCTTATAAAAACGTGCACGCCCACTCTAACGCCCACAAAGGGTTTAAACGCTTAAATCTGTCTGCCGCCCACATAACAGCTACTGAAATAGCCGTTATATCTCCATTTCCCTTTTGCTCCCTTAAGCTGAGTAACGGGTATCTGATAGTCGAGGCACTCGACTATAACGCTCTTCTCTGTTTTTCATATTATTCTACCTATTTCCGATCGTTTATATGGCAGCTATATGATACAACAGTCCGATTTTGATAAATTTTAAGTCAAAATTCAGAACTAATTAAAAAATGTTATTTCAAAGCGTAAGAGGTTATAATGGGTGTTTTTTTTTTTAGAGGTATAGAACTTTTAGTTGCAATAAAACAACGATGGATTATTCGATTGACATGCATTTTTTTTATTCGAAAGATAATCTTGTGACATTACATTTTATATATGATTTCTGGCATATGACCGTCATGGCTGGCTCGGATGTAGTCCAATCTGGACGTCCAGTTTTCGATGACTTCTGCCAACATTTGCGGCCGTATATCGGCAATAACACGGCGAATGTGGTCTTCCAAATAGTCAAGCGTTTGTGGCTTATCCGCATAGACCAATGACTTTACATAGCCCCACAGAAAGTAGTCTAGCGGTGTTAAATCACAAGATCTTGGAGGCCAATTTACAGGTCCAAATAGGACTACATCCGAGCCAATGTAATGCCATAAAATTATCTTTCGAATAAAAAAAATTCATGTAAATCGAATAATCCATCGTTGTTTTATTGCAACTTAAAGATTTATACCTCTAAAAAAGAACACGCGATATATTAATAAACACCATAAATATATATTTTTTAAAATTTTTTTTTTTCCACAATAGTTCCTATGGGAGCTATAAAATATAGTTGTCCGATCCGGCTGTTTCCGACTTATATACTACCTGCAATAGAAAAAAGCTGTAGGATTTAGCTCCGTTAAAATTTTGGATCGCACTTTTATATAAATATGTTCAGCAAATGTAAGCAATTCTCTGCTTTTCACTATTGAAAAATATTGATTTTTGGGGAAGTTATATTAAAAATTGGATCGTTTGTCACCTTATCCTACACGCTCCTAACATATTCGATAACGTTTTGGGAAGTTAAGGGTTCAATGAAAGAGCATTGTAAAGTCGCTTTAGAACCTGTCAAAACCCTTCACAATCCAGAAATAAAAAAGGATTTCCATGGGTGGTCACAAATTTTGTTATCGAAGAGACCAGATTAATATGTAATTTTTTATTTTTATACCCGTTACTCGTAGTGTAAAAGGGTATAATAGATTCGTCAGAAAGTATGTAACAGGCAGAAGGAAGCGTTTCCGACGCCACACAGTATATATTCTTGATTAGGGTTACAAGCCGAGTCGATCTAGCCATGTCCGTCTGTCCTTCCGTCCGTAAGAACGCTGAGATCTCGCACTATAAGACCTAGAGAAAATGTTTGCCACGCCCGCTCTAACGCCTAAAACGCCTGAAACTGTCTGCCGCTTACATAACATATTTCGAAATAGACGATAGATTGCGCTTTACCATATTCCTTTGCTGCCTTTTATCTCCATTTTCATATTGCTGCCCCAAGCTGAGTAACGGGTATCTGATAGTCGAGTGCTTCGGCATCCTCCTTGTTTGATTTAATTTCTTCGCTTATCGCAAAAAGGTTATCTAATGATCAGTGCAAAAAGAATACACGAAATTGGTTTTTTGTTGAGCACAGACCGGTTTCATAACAAGACACTGATGATGGGTTCTTGTCCTGATTCTTTTCGCTGGTGATGCATAAATAAGAAAAAAGTTGTGACAGCTAGAAGCGAGCAACTACCCGAAAAGTATCCCTGTGTTTTTTTCTTTCCTCTCTTCTACAATTAAGCGATGAAGGCACCATTGCCCCAATATTTTTAAAATCTTTGAATTTATGGGTACACAACTTCCTTACAATTTTGCGGCATTCATATTTAGAATTAGGGACCCTATGGGAGCAAAACATTTAAAATAAAGACAAAATTCCTTCGTGGCTTGAGCTTGGTTTAAAATTCGACATCTCTGATTTTTAGCAATTCAACAAAATTTTTAAGAGCCCCAAAGATGTTGAATTGCTGAAATTACTGAAAGTCAACTTTGTATGGAACAGCAGATTAACATCTAATCAAAATTCAGCAATTTAGCATTTCAACAGTTTAAGAATATCCTGAATTTTACATTAATATTAAAAAATTCTATATCCCTTCTAAAAACATGATCAAAATCAACAAAGCAAATTTTGTAATAAAATAATATTTTATTATTTCTCTGACCATTTCTTTGACAGCTATATGTTACAAACGTCCGATTTTTATAAAATTTAATTAAAAATTCTTTAAAAAAAATTTCATTTCCAATAGTATAGTAGACAATATATCATAGAATCACCGAAGCTATAATTTGATTCATATTATTTACCCACCAGTTTTCCGTTTGTTCCTATGACTGCTATATGTGGTCCGATTTATATAAAATTAAATTCGAAATTCAGAACTAATTAAAAAATGTTATTTAAAATCGTAAGAAAGATATAATTGGTAAAAATTTGTTTTCCGATTATTGCTATAGGAGCTATAAGATTTATACTACCTGCAAAAGAAAGGAGAAAGTTATGAAAGTTTCAGCCCGATAGCTTTAAAGCTGAAAGACTAGTTTGCGTAGAAACTGAGGGACAGCATCACTCGTCTAGTGATGCTGATCAGGAATATATATATACATACACATTATGGGGTATGTGCCTACCGATTGATATAATTTTGCCACGTTCAGTTTAACGCCCACAAACGGTGGTCTGACTGCCGCCCACATAACATATTTTTTCTCCATTTTCCTTTTTCTCTCTTAAGCTAAGTAACGGCTATCTCGAGGCACTCGACTATAGCGTTCTTCCTTGCTCAGAGTGAGTGTGGCATGTTCGCGTAACAAACCTACATACGTGAAAGGAATCAGCCTAGATTGACAGGGCTGGTAATCCTGATCGTGTAGAGTATGTAGAGGCTCATTATTGAATATTATAACACAAGTATAATTTTTGAAGTGTATTTATCTGAGTTTTTAATCTAAAATACGTTTTTTGTTCTAAGCCTTTTTTACGACATATGAATAACGAATTCAAATCTGGAAACGCGAGAAGACGGTTGATGAATTATATCTCAAAGTGCGAAATAATAACAATTAAATTCTTGTACCTCTATAATTTTTCGGAGTTGGCAGGCCGATAGAAAAACATACATAATTCTTAATTTCACCAAGTGTTTTTTTTCATTCAGTCGCAAGAAAATTAATGTTCATGTTTTATTTTGCGGATTAATATTGACACGCAAGTTAATTAGGTGCGAATGAAAGAAAGAAATATACTTAATAATCGGTCATGGGATTACCTTTTACCTTCTGTACCTTTCTCTATTAGCTAAGATTAAAGAAAAGACTGAATTCGGTCGAGGCGCACGTGGCGTACACAAGCGTACACAATACACTACTGGTAATGACAATGCCATGAAACATGAACAAGATATTATTAACAGTCCTGCAGCTCAAGAAAAGGATAACTATCCTGAAGTGGTAGGCCTAACAAAATCACTGTGGATGGCAGTACACACACTACTATATATAGCCGGAGAATTAAAAATCTGATATGATGGTCCGATCGTAACGAGTGATACACCAATCGAAAAGTATCGCAAAAACTAAGAAACTGAGAAAAGTAAAAGTTTAGAAAGTTGGATCTGATAGGGCCGGTCGGTATAAATGTAGTCAAAAACTGCAAAAAAAAGTGTTTAATTTTTTTTTAAATAAATTAAATTTTTTAAAATTTGTATACCCTTGCAGAATGATTATTTCAATCAGAAGTTTGCAACGCAGTGAAGGGGACGTTTCTGACCCCATAAAGTATATATATTCTTGAATCACCGTCACAAGGCGAGCCGATCTAGCCATGTCTATCTGTCTGTCCGATTCTACGCAAACTAGTCTCTCAGTTTTAAAGACATAGGGCTGAAAAGTTCCCAAAAGGCTTCTTTCTATTACAGGTAGTATATAAGTCGGAACCAGGATCGGACAACTATATTTTATAGCTTCCATAGGAACTATCGAGGAAAAAATTAAAGGAAAATTATATCTTTGGTGTTTTTGAACATATAACCTCCTATGCTTGGAAATAACATTTTTTGATTGATTTTGAATTTCGATTTCAATTGGAAATCGGACGATTATATCTTATAGCTGTCATAGAAACAACCGGAAAATTAGTCAAAAATATGAACAAATTATATCTTTGGTTTTATTTCAACATAAAACCTTCTAAGCTTGGAAATAACATATTTTAAATAGTTTTGAATTTCGAATTAAATTTGATTAAAATCGGAGGACTATATCATATAGCTGTCATAGGAACTATCGGAAATTGTTGGAAAAATAATATGAAACATATTATAGCTTTGGGGCTTTTTTAAATATTATCTTATAATATTGGGAATATAATTTTAAAATTTCGAATTTAATTTAATAAAAATTAGACTACTCTAACTTATGGATGTCAAAAAAAAAAAACAATGTGAAAAAAGAATGTGTTTTTTTAATGAACTCAACATCAATTTCAGTAATGTTTTGAATTACGATTAGGTCAATGTTAAACAATGGTATTGGCACAGGAGGGGCTTCTCGCATTTTCTATCTTCTTTTATTCCGATCTGCAGTGCATTCACATCTATTAAACAAATTGTAAATCTTTAATTATCTCTTTCAACTAATATATATTAGTGTAGTGCGCAGCTAATTTATTCTATTGAATAATTAACAATTTAAACTATTTTGTTATTTCTGACTCTCCTGTTATCTACCCTAATACCAATTTATTGGTCTACCAATTCTGATTATTGTAACACGTAAATGTCTGAATAAAACAGTACGAGCGCGAGAGGGAGGGCTTTCGCTCTTTGCATTCATTCTCTTCTTAGTGCTTTTTAGTGCGCCAAAAGAGAAGTCAAATTGGTTGAAAAGGACCGAAAGTCGTGTACCTAATTTGACGGGCTAAGTCCTTACAGCGCTGTAATAATTTCTGTTTTGTCATTTTAAAGATATGTATGTAAATACATATATGATTGATCGATGCCTTTGACAAAATAGCTATTTCACTCCAATGCCTACAAACCGCCCAAGAAGTTGAAAAAGCAATGACACCAGACGTCAGTCAGACAATGTATACATACATCTTTTTTTCATCATGTTTGTATGTAAATAGTTGTAAACTAAACATTTATTTGAACAAACATTTTATTGAACAACTAAAGCTGAAATTTAAAATGAAGAATACAATTTAGTCTTTAAGATTGTTTCTGTTAAGTAAACATACATAAATATTAATGTTTTTTGTCTATTTTATGTTTTGCTCTCTCTTTTTTAGAGCTGGCTGTAACAAGAGCGAAAAGAGTACGAAAAGCGCTGGCACCACTAAGAGAGAGGAAAGTGCGCGGCTAACTTAATTCATTGAATTATTGTTTGTCGTCTTTGACTCCCCTTTTCACTACCCTAATACTAATTCATTGGTCTACCTAATTCCGGGTAGATTAATTTAAGATTTTAATTACTAAAAAACAGTGGGAGGGCTTTTCGCTCTTTGCATTGTCTCTCTCTTTACAGTGCATTCACATGCGCCAAAAGGAAGGAAAAATTGTGTAAAAGGACTGAAAATCCATGCACGTAAAATTGGCGCGAAAAAACTTTACAGCGCTGTATATATTCTGTTATGTCTTTAGTCTACGACTAACCATCGTAAGCAAAACTTCTTGAAGGCATATTATTTAAAAGTTTATTATTTGAGTAACGTCGAGAGTAATAGTCGAGACACTCAACCATAGCGTTCTCCCTTGTTTTTTTTTTAACCATGGTAGTTTGTGGTCGATTAACGAAAACATCAAAAAAATATATTTAACCATTTCAAAGATATTGAAAAAAATCTATATTATGACCCCTATTACTCTTCTAAAACTCAAAATTTCGTTTTGTTGTTGTGAGCTGGAAAAGAAAAAAATTCGATAAAAATCACCCCGATCAAAATTAAATACAAAAACAAGATTTTCTTCTTTTTCCCAAAATGAAAAGGTTTGCCCCTTCTTTTGTTCTACGACTTTTGAAAAACCCCGCTAATTTAGATCAGATTTGAACTGATGTCTCTACAAAGATAATTTAATATGTTAAATATTCTTCCTATTGGAGCTATAAGTATAGTCTTCCGATTTTGATAAATTTAAATTCGAAATTCAGAACTAATTGTAAAATTGTATTTCCAAGCGTAGCACCTTAGATGTGATAAAAAAACAAATAAAAACATTTTTCATTTTAATTTACCACCAATTTTCCGATCGTTCCTATGACATCTATATGATAAATTCGTCCGATTTTGAAAAATTAAAATCGAAATTCAGAACTAATTAAAACCTATTATTTCCAAGCGTCGGACGTTATACAAGGTGAGTTCCAAAGTAAACACAACTTTTTTAATCTAGCCTTCTCTAGTGGCGCCATCTATATGTCAACTGATGCGTTAGAATGTGCTATCGCTTATCGACTTCCAGTAAAAATTTCATGACATTTCATCTATTGGAAGTGTGGTTTGATTTTATGATTCCAAGGATATTGTCCACAAAGAATTTGTTCCACCCGGCCAAAACGTTAATGCGGTATTCTACCTAGGAGTTTTGAAGCGTTTGGTGCGCCGTATTCGACGTGTTCGGCCCGAATATCGCGAAGATGGAAGTCGGCGTTTGTTGCACGATAATGCACCGTCTCATCGATCGACGCTTGTGTCCGACTGTTTGACCAAAAATCACATTTTAACCATCAACAACCCCCCGTATTCACCTGATACGGTACCATGCGACTTCTACCTTTTCGGAAAAATGTATTTTTATTTATTTGGACCGTGCAAAACGCTATATTAAAGCAGAAGGAGACTATTTTGAATACAATAAATTGACTTTGCCGAAAAAACTATTTGTTCTGTCTTTTTTTTTTAAGTCCTGTTTACTTTGGAACTCACCTTGTATGTTGGAAAAGACCGATCCGGCTGGTTCCCGTTTAAATACTATCTCAAAAGAAAGAAGACTTTTTAGAAAGTTTCAACCGATAGCTATAAAACTGAGAGACTAGTTTGCGTAGAAACGGATGGACAGATGGACGGACAAACGGACATGGCCAGATCGACTCGTCTAGTGATGCTGATTAAGGATATTTATACTTTATGGGGTCGGAACTGCCTCCTTCTGCCTGTTACATACTTTCTGACGAATCCTAAGCCCTGTTACTCTTCAAATAAATACAATCAAAGCAAAATAAAAGGTTTTTTCATTTTTTATACATAAAAACCTTTAAAATATACACCCACCTTGTCTTGGAACTGCTCCAAGGTGATGTTAGAATGCTGCTGGAGTATCGAAAGGATTCGCTGCTGCTCGGTACGCTGCCAGGCAGTACGTTCTTCGATGTTGAGTTTTCCTTGCTGTTCCAGTCTTTCAATTTCGTTTTGAACCCACTTTTCAATTTCCTCGACTGATGTGTGGTACTGGAAAGCCATAGTGTGCATGTGTTGACGATCCTTTTCCAGCTCGGCTTTAAGCTCCTCGGCGCTCAACTGTTTGTTCTGCTTGATGAGGGCCTCCAAACGCTCGCGCTCCGCCAGCTGCCAAGAGGTAAGGTTGTCGACTTGAAGCTGGCCCTCGTCCCGCATGCGAGATATCTCTTGCTTCATCCACCTTTCGATTTCCTCCACTTGGACGCTATACTGGCGGGCCAGGCCTTTAAGAAGTTCTCGATCCTGTTGCAGACAGGCCTCTAACTGCTCTGTAGACTTGTACTGCTGCTGGGCTAGATTCTTCAGATGTAAGCGTTCTACCTCCTGCCAATTAGTCAGCTTTTCACTCGGTTTTAATAGACCCATTTCGATAAAGCGCTGCTCTTCCTTTTGAACGAACTGCTCAATTTCCTCAATCTGCACGTTGTGTTGCATAGCCAAACTCTGTAATTGGGCTCGGTCTTTGAGCAACCACTTGTGGAATTCCTCGACCGTGTAGTCGCGGTCCTGCACCATGTTAGAAAGATTACCGCGCCACTCCACCTGCCAATCCTGTAGTTTCTGCATCTCAATCAGGCCCTGGTCCTGTAACTTTTGAATCTGCTTTTTGATCCATTGCTCGATCTCCTCGACGTGTACCTGATGCTGTTGTGCCAAGCTATAGAGGTGAGTCTGGTCCCTGCCAATTTTTAACTCGATTTCATCGATTGAAAGATTATTCTTATTGATAAGGTTTAGTAGGCGCTGGCGCTCAATTTTCTGCCAGTTGTTGAGCTGAGACTCCACTCTCAGTTGCCCCTCGTGTTGTAGTCGAGCAACCTCGGACTTAATCCATTCCTCAATCTCAAAAACCTTTACTTTATAAGTTTTCGAAAGCTCTTGGAGACGTGCATGATCTGTCAATACTTTGCGCTCAAGCTCGGAGAGCGAGTATTTATTCTTCTCCACGAGCATCAAGATTTTTGCGCGCTCATTTTGTTGCCAGTCTTTTAACGTATTCGCCTTGACCAGGCCTTCGCTTTTCAAGCGGGTCAGCTCCTTTTTTAGCCAGTCTTGAATCTCGTCTACACTGATTTTATACTTGTCGGCCAACTGAAAGAAGTGCTCTTGGTCATTTTTTATTTTTGTCTCCAACTGATCCACGGTCAGCGTGCTGTGCTGGACCAAGGCCTCAAGACGATTGCGCTCCGCCAACTGCCACTGAATCAACTCATTTTCCATATCTTTGAGCAAGCCTTCTGAATGCAACTTCTTTAGTTCGTTCTTTATCCATTGCTCGATCTCCTCCAAATTCACTTTATACATGCGAGCCATGTCCTCCAAGCGACTGCGGTCGTTAATGATGTAATTTTGGAACTCCTCTAGGGTGAACTGATTTCTAGCAACAATGTCGCGCAGGTTGGTGCTTACGCTGGCCTGCCAGTCCTTGATGTGGTCCTCCAGCTGTTGCTGCCCGCGCACTTGAAGACGCTGCAACTCTTCGTGCTGCCATTTCTCCAGCTCTTCAACGGTCACTTGGTACTTAATGGCCAGATTTTGCAGGTAGTTCCGATCTTGGTTCATTCGTTGCTGCAGTTCTTCAATAGAACCGCGGTGTTGTATCAGGATATTTTTAAGGCGAGAGCGCTCGGAGATTTGCCATGCAGTGATCTTAGAAACCTGCTCGCTTTGGTTCTTTATTAGTTCTCCGATTCGGGCCACCTCACTGCGAAGCCACTGCGTCTGGTTTTGTATATCACCCTGGTACCTTATTGAAAGATTCTTCAGTCGCTGTTGATCGGTTTTAATTGAGTTTTGTAGAGCGGTGATTGTGGTATTGTGCTGACGAATCAGCTCAACCATACGCTGTTGCTCTTTTGTGTTCTCCTCGGTAAATGAGCTGGGTGAAAAGATAGTGTAGCTCATTTGAGGCACCAGTGACGCGTTCTTTTGGTTAAAATGGACGTAAAGACGTTGCAGCTCGTCCGTCTGCCACTGCCGTAATTCCTTCTGAGTGATATCGTGTTGTTTGGCCACCTGGACAAGCTTGCGGTCGTTCTCGTTCTGCCAGCGCTTCATGTCCTGGGCAGTAAAGCCATTTTGTTTGATCAGCCAGTTCAGGCGACCAAGCTCCTGCCTTTGCCAACCGCGTCTATCATCAATTTGGGGCCTGTTCTGAACCAGAAGAGCCTGGTAGCGGGATAGTTCGCGGCGATGGAACTCTTTTAGCACGGACAGAGTTATCCCATAGCGCTTTACGACACCAAGCATACGCTCTTTCTGCTGCTGCTGCCAGTCGTCGAGCCTTTGCGGCGTAGTAAGATACCAGAAAAGCCTTTCGCGTTCCTCGCGTTTCCATTGCTCATCATGCAGGGGTGTGGTCTTACCAATAGGCTGGCCCAGATCATATACCAACTCTCCGTCCTGCCAGCGATGCTGCGGCTCCGAACCTCCTATGGAACTGGTTCCGTCCGCATTCCTGGCCAATGTTTCATTAAAACTGTATATTGACACGGTCGAGCTGGCTCCGGGCTTCATTTGGTTGTAGACGGTGTTTACCAACTGGCGGTCCACATGAACCACCGAGTTGTAGCCGACCACGTTTGGCTCCATGTTCTCCCTTACCCAGTCATGTATGGTCTTCTTTTGGGCGGTGGTGGTCGTAGTGCTGTTGAGAGGAAGAGCTGCCTGCCCATGGTCGAGTAATCTTTGCTTCAGTTGCGCCGAGCCACTGAATTCTGATATCTTTGTGGCCTCAGTGCAATTGCGATGCACCACGTAGGTCTTCCCTTCAAGAACTTTGACTTCAGCAGGATAGGCATAGTTCTTCACCTCATCGAATCCTGTCAAGTCTATGGGTTGAAAAGGTTCCAGGCCCACTGTATGCGGCTGGCTATCACTCTTGCTTGCCGCGTAACGCTCAAGAAATTCAGCGGCCTTTGCTTCAAAGAAATTGGGCTGTGCTATTTCACTATAGGTGATAACTCCCTGATGCATATTCGCCACAAGCTGTTCGATGATTTTAGAAGTTAAAACGTCTAACTGGGAGGAGCTTCTACCGCTGAGTCCTAAAATAGAATCTAAAGAAAAAATAAATATTAACGGCTTAGCTTAGATGCATCTCAAAGTTGGTACAAGCAATTGTACAACTCTTTTGTAAAAGTAATCGGTAAGAGTACCTATAGTACTAACTCTATTGAAGCTAAAGAGTCGAAATTTTTGGTAGATTTTAGTATGTTTTTTCAGCCAAGTACCACGCCCCATTAATTTTTTAATTTACTTTTATTATCAATATACTTTCTCTGGACAAAAATGTTCAAAACCTGACCATCTCTTAATAAGTTATAAGATATAAGCAAATAAAAAAATCAACTTTACCTTGACTTGCTTTTATCTATGCTACTTAAGCCAAATTTACAACGCGAAAGGAAGTTAACTTCGGAAAGCCGATGTTTTGTAATCCCTTGCAGTTATAAGAAATAATCAATGTTAGTAACACTATATTCAATTTGTAAGGATTGTTTCCAGCTTCAGTGGTATATAATAAAATGTTTTTTCAAATAATTATTTCAATATTTCTCTGGTCGCTTCTTTGACAGCTATAAGTTAGTATCGTCCGATTTTGATTAAATTTAATAAGATTATCTTAAAAATACAAAAAATAATATTCCCATAATGTCAAAGAACACCGAAGCTTAAATTTGTTTCATATTATTTTCGCACCAGCCACCAACTAATTTAAAATAATTGTTTCCAAGCGTAAACAAGAAAGGAAGTTAGCTTCGGCAAGCCGAAGTTTGTATACCCTTGTATTTTTAAGATTTAATCAACTTTATTAACACCATGTGCAATTTTTAAGGATTGTTGCCGACTTTAGTGATATTAGAAAAAAATTAATTCATTCTTTTTTTAGACCTTTTTTTTACATCTATATCTTAGAGTAGTCCGATTTTTATTAAATTGAATTCGAAATTCTTAAAAATATAAAAATTTTTATTCCTAATATAATAAGATAATTTGTCAAAAAGCCCCAAAACTATAATTTGTTTCATATTATTTCTTCACCAATTTTAAAATTGTCCCTATGACAGCTATATGATAAAGTCGTCCGATTTTGATAAAATTTAATTTGAAATTCGGAACTATTTAAAAATGTTATTTCTAGTCTTAGAAGCTTATAATATGTTTGATATTATTTTCCCACCAATTTTTCGATCGTTCCTATACAGCAATAAATTGAATTCGAAATTATTGCAGTAATTTTGTTAATTGGTTATGTTTAACAAACATATACATATTAATACAAATGTTTTAAGTATATTTTACGTTTTGCATTATCTTTCTTAACGCAGGCTGTAACAAATGCTGGTCAAAAAGTCTCTGATTAGCATTCGTTGTAGTCATCGCTTTGTCGTCGTACTTTTCACACTGCATGTGTTGATCTCCCGGAGGATGCTATTACATTATTAACAAATATGCCGAATCTACTCTGGCAGTGTGATCGCTGTGTTGTGAGTAATGATTCATACTCCAAAATCGATGAAGTAATGGAAGAACTTCATGACCTGAAGAGTCTATACATGGATTTAAATTCAAAGTTTCTGAAGGCTTTTCCCAATTCTACCACTGACAATAGCAATGTCAGTCAGCGTAAAAAAATGGTGAAACCATTGCCTCCACCTTCTTCAATTGGTCGTCAAGCCAACCATGCAGACCTGATACCCCCCGCTCCACTTTCTACTGCCGCCAGGAACCATGCAAAGAATAACAGGAACAAGAGGCAAATAGTTGGTCAAGCTCCTAATTGTGAACTTCTCGAAGTTGTGCCGAGCAATAAATTCCTTCATATTGGTAGATTCAGAGCGCACGTAAAATCTGTTTCTGTGTGTGAATATGTTGCAAATAAGCTAGGTGTGGATACCGCCACCATAATTTGCAAGCCTTTAGTCAAAAATGGTGTAGATGTTGCTACACTGGAATTCGTCAATTTTAAATTAGGAATACCTGAGCAGCACTTTCAGACTGTGTTTAGTGATGCGTTCTGGCTCAAGCCAATCAAGATCAGTCGATTCATCCACAGGGATAGGCCGATTGTTGATGGGAACGTTC
Organism: Drosophila biarmipes; assembly: GCF_025231255.1. Lineage (NCBI taxonomy): Eukaryota > Metazoa > Arthropoda > Insecta > Diptera > Drosophilidae > Drosophila > Drosophila biarmipes. The sequence continues at coordinate 584,554 of NW_026114530.1, forward strand.
TGGATTTGCACAATCATCATACATCGGACTCAAAAAACCCCCAATAATCGGCGCCTCTGGTGTCGATTTGACTACGGCAAATTTTTATGATCCTCTTCCTCATCGTCATGCTACTTATTCGCAATGTCAACGTCCGCTGGTTTCGATATCGCTAACTGCTACCATTACTCTCTCATACGCCGCTCCCAGTACACTCTTAAGTATTGGGCGCCCGTCACTCACAAATCAAAAACATTATCAGCTGGATTTTTCCTTTTCTGTTCTGTCTAACGTTCATCAAACGCTCATTGGAGAGGCGTTGTCACCAGATTCCGTTAAGATTCCCGCTCTAAGCGCTCTCTTCGGAGATGTGCACTCATCACAATCAAAGCAACATCGGCAATAGCTGGATTTGTCGTTGTCTATTTCGCGCGACGTTTGTCAAACGCTCTTTGGAGACCCGCTCTTATCATACTTCATCAAGATTCCTGCTCTAAGCGCGCTCGTCGGAGTTGTGCGCTTATCACAATTGAACCAACAACAACGTCAGCTGGAGTTGTCGTTGTCTGAATTGTGTTACGTTCGTCTAATGCTCACAAAAACCCAACGGCTGGAGCTTTCAAAATTTGCTCTGAGTTATACTCGTGATCACAGTATCATTTCCTTATTACCGCGCTCCTCTCTGACGCTACGAAATTGCTTGAATTTCTCATCGACCGCTTTGTGTGGCTCTTCCCGCTGGCAGCATCAACAACAACTTTGTCCATCTGTCCCCAACTTGGATAGATATGCTCTGTTAACGGCGACATTGCCATCGCTCTTAAGAACTAGTTGCTCTTTACTAAAAGTATCTAGCAAACTTAGGGAATGCATCGATCCTAGTCTGCATGATAAAATTCGTGTTAAAAACACTACATTACTGAAAGCGATCAGCAACATACATCAACCACACGAGATTCTTTTCATCGATGATATTTTCAGTATGGGCTTAATACAAGTCATTAATATATTCAATAACTTACATAAAATTTTAGACTTAGTATTTCTTAGCGCTGATATTAACTTTTCTTTAGTCCAATGTAGTTCACCTATAAGCAATTGTGATATCTATCATAGACCATTTTACAGTTTTGCGCCTTCAGCTGAATATTCACCTAGATTTATTTTCAATGACACCAGCCTTTGTGCCATCAGAAATAAGATCTCTGCCATTAACTGGGAGTCAGTTTTATCACAGTTTGGAGTCGTGTTATGACACATTTTTAGTTGTTATTTTAAACATAATTAAGAACAATGCTCGAGAAAGGGTACACAATTTGTTTAAGTTGCCATGGTATACGAAAAGTTTGAAAAAGCTTAAAATTCTTCGAAATAAATTCTATAAAAGGTTTTTAGTTACACAGGATCCTGGTGATTGGAATAGACACTTTCAGCACAAACGAGAATTGGAATTTCTAAATAAATTTCTTTACAATCAGTATATAGCGAGTGTTGAGAACGGCCTAAAAAGTAATCCCAACTCTTTTTGGCGATTCATCAAGTCAAAGAAAAGTGCTTATTCAGTTCCATCTGCTATGTTCCTAGGGAATTTATCTTCCAATTCAAATACAGAAACTGCAAATCTCTTTGCCTTTTATTTTAAAGCTAATTTTGAGCCAACAGCAGCCTGAAATGATTCTCAAACCTTAAATGCAATCACTCCTCTATTGAATATAGGTAGTTTAACCGAGCTAGAAGAGAATATTCATAGGGCTGTGGAAGATGTGGATGAATCGTACACTCCGGACTGTGATGGGATTCCGGCCTACTTTCTGAAACATTGTATAGAGGTGCTATTCGTTCCACTAAAAATTCTGTTTGATAATTCACTATCTAGTGGACACTTTGCGGATAGATGGAAGGTCGCATCCGTGACTCCAATTTTAAAATCAGGGCCGAAGAATAACATTGCCAATTACAGGCCTATAGCAAAGATCAGTAATATCGCTAAACTCTTCGAACGCATTGTTGCCCATAAATTATCATTTCTTGTAAAAACATATATAAGCACTTCTCAGCATGGTTTTGTTGCAGGTCGGTCAACTACGACTAATCTTGCCGTTTTCAGCAACTATTGCATTCATGCCTTTAATATGCGATATCAGGTTGATGCTATTTACACCGATTTTGAGAAAGCCTTTGACAAAGTTAGCCACAGTGCCCTACTGGCAAAACTGGCCCGCTTGGGTATACATTCGGCACTACTAAATTGGATAAAATTATATTTACACCATCGACTTTATAGAGTTAATATTAATGGAAAATTCTCGGATTCCTATTGGCAACCTCTGGCCTCCCTCAGGGAAGTGCTATGGGACCTCTGCTTTTCATCATTTTCATTAATGATGTGAGGTTTTGTCTATCTTCAGAGTGTCACCTGTATGCAGATGATTTAAAAATTTTTAAGTCAATTAAATAAGCGACAGACTCACAATTGGTTAAACATGACTTAGTTTCCTTGAGCTCTTGGTGTAGCCGAAACTCGCTTCCTCTTAACATAAGCAAGTGCTTCTATGTCACTTATAGTCCGCATACAATATCGTCACATCTTATAATATAAATGGTCAATCTCTACCACTGCGGCAGGAATCCTTGGATCTAGGAGTGTTGTTTGACTCAAAATTTAAGTTTGCAGTACACTTCGATTACATCATGCCCAGGACATATGCTATGTTTGGATTTGTAAAACGGAACGCATCGCTATTCATGGATCCCTACACCAGACTTGCGCTTTATTTTGCATTTGTCCGATCTAAACAAGAATATGCGTCTCTTATTTGGAATCCCTCGCTACCACTCATGGAAACAGAATAGAACGTCTACAGAAGCAGTTTTTGAAATTCGCGTTCCCCTTCATACCACCAGCAATGTAGGCTTGTTCACCTACCATCCCTTGAGCATCGTAGAAGTATCCTCGCCATTTGCTTCATCTCTGATTTGTTGGATGGTAGTATTGACTGTCCAGAACATCTATCAAAAGTTGGTCTTCACGCCCCGCCTAGGCAACTTCGGAATTTTGATCCCTTTTTCCTCGAGCTGCGGCGGACAAATTATTCCAAAAACGAGCCCCTCTATAGGGCCTTATATGAGTCTAACGCACTTCCAATTGATATGCAATTGGACTACTTCTCAAGTAAGGCAAATCTTAAGCATAGGTTGTTGAAATGTTCAAGTAGCCAGTAAAAGAATTCCGTTGGTGAAATAAATAAATAAATAAATAAAACAAAAAAGCACAGTGACAATTACGGCGCTGTACATACTAAGAGAGAGCAGGTCCAAAGCGCTGCCAACGCCAAGTGTGCAGCTAACTTATTCTATTGAATAATTAACAATTTAAACTATTTTGTTATTTCTGACTCTCCTGTTATCTACCCTAATACCAATTATTATTCTACCAATTCTGATTATTGTAACATGTAAATGTCTGAAAAAAACAGTACGAGCGCGAGAGGGAGGGCTTTCGCTCTTTGCATTCATTCTCTTCTTAGTGCTTTTTAGTGCGCCAAAATGTATATATGTATAAACTGAAGAATACAATTCAGGCTTTAAGATTGTTTCTGTTAAGCAAGCATACATAAATGTTAATGTTTTTTGTCTATTTTATGTTTTGCTCTCTCTTTCGTGGAGCTGGCTGTAACAAGAGCGAAAAGAGTACGAAAAGCGCTGGCATCACTAAGAGAGAGGAAAGTGCGTTGCTAAATTAATTCATTGAATTATTGTTTGTCGTCTTTGACTCCCCTTTTCACTACCATAATACTAATTCATTGGTCTACCTAATTCCGGGTAGATTAATTTAAGATTTTAATTACTAAAAAACAGTGGGAGGGCTTTTCGCTCTTTGCATTGTCTCTCTTCACAGTGTATTAACATGCGCCAAAAGGAAGGAAAAATGGTGTAGGGAACAAAAAATTCGTTCACTTAAAATTGGCGCGAAAAACTTTTCAGCGCTGTAAATATATAGCCATCGTAAGCGAAATTTCATGAAGGCATATTATTTAAAAGTTTGTTATTTGAGTAAAGTCGAGAGTAATAGTCGAGACACTCGACTCTAGCGTTCTCTCTTGTTTTATATAATTTTCCTACCAATTTTCCTATTGTTCGTATGGCAGCTAAGTGATAAGCTCGTCCGATTTTATAAAATTAATCGTTTATTTATTTATTTATTAATCGTGATGCTATCTGCATCATACCGTTTAAATTATATTATTTGTCAACGTGCGTTGCAAAACTGTATAAAATCTTTTTGATGCAGTTCAGCAACTTTCGGTTTTTATATAACAAGTGTTGGTCACTCAGAATTCTGTCCAATACTCAACAGCTGATTACCTTTCCCGCCAATTTGGTGAATGTGGTAACTCGAATTTCTCATCCAAATATAAATAACAAAAAAAGTTGTAAAGTTGATTCAATTTATATTTATAAACAGGTATTTATATTTAGTTGCATATTGTCGAGTTTTTGTGTTTATTGCATTATAATACGAATAAATCAACAATTTCGCTTTGTTGCAGATATGCATCAAAGTAGCTTAACACATAAAAAATACTGACAACCATGAATTATTTTTCATGGTTAAGCCTGATCTTGATAAATAACATTTATGTTTCGCTTGTTGCATGTCTAATATGATTCGTTTTAGGATTTGTGTTTCTCTATATGATTTATATATGTGTTTGTCTTAATGTATACGTGTTCGTTTTCTGTTGGTATTACTATTATTAATACGAACGAGAAGAATACGGTCTGGAAAGCTGTTGACGTCACCACAAATTATTGGAATTATAAAGAATCCAAATTCTAATCTTATCTTCTCGTCTTTGGAATTCCGTCAATTTGTTGGTGTTCCTGCAGTTCCTGGGCAAATAGCGGAAGCTTTGACTAAATTGGACGCTACAAAAAGTCGAGGACAACGTGAACCAAATGGTTCGGCAGGACCAATTCGGTCATTGACCGTCTGGACTGACAAGCGGCTGCGCTGCAAATATCCGATCTGCAATGGATTCTCCCGAACGGAATATTTTCCTTTTAAGAAAATTTTATGCAGAAATGCATCACTCCCCTTTTAGTAACAAAAAGGTAAAACCAAAATGAAATAAAACAAGAAAGGAAGTTAACTTCGGCAAGCCGAAGTTTGTATACCCTTGCAGTAATAAAAACTAATCAATAATTTGATTAATTTAATTCGAAATTCTTTAAAATAAAAAAAATTTATATTCCCAATATTATAAGATAATATGTCAAAAAGCCCCAAAGCTATAATTTGTTTCATATTATTCCCCACCAATTATCCGATCGTTCCTATGAAAGTTATATGATACAGTCGTCCGATTTTGATAAAATTTAATACGAAATTTGTTTTTGTTTTGAAGACATCGGGCTGAAACTTTCCCAAAAGTCTTCTTTCTATTGCAGGTAGTATATAAGTCGGATCCAGCCGGATCGGACAACTAGACCTTATACCTCTCATAGAAACTAACGGGGGAATTTTTTTTTTCAAAAATTACACTTTCGGTGTTTTTTAATAACCTTCTAAGCTGGAAATAACATTTTTTGATTAGTTCTGAATTTCGAATTAAATTTTATAAAAATCGGATGAGTATATAATATAGCTGCTATAGAAACGATCGGAAAATTAGTGGTAAAATAATATGAAAAATCTATATCTTCTGTGTTTTTTAACATATAACTTTATAAGCTTGAAAATAACATTTTTTATTTTGTTTTCAATTTTGAATATCATTTCATAAAAATCGGACGACTATATGATATAGCTCCCATAATAACGATCGGAAAATTAGTGGTAAAATAATATGAAAAAATTAAATATTCGGTATTTTTTAACATATAACCTTCTTTGCTTGGAAATAACATTTTTTAATTAGTTCTGAATTTTGAATTAAATTTTGTCAAAATCCGAGGACTATATCATATAGCTGTCATAGGAACAATGGAAAATTAGTGGGAAAATAATATGAAATTATTTATTAAGTTTATTTCTTATAACTGCAAGGGTATACAAACTCCGGCTTGCCGATGTTAACTTGTTTTCTTGTTAAATCTGTTCTGAATTTTGAACTAAATTTTATCAAAATCGGCCGACTATATCATTCTATATTCTTATATTCTAAATAAATTTATTTACAATCCGTATATAGCGAGTGTTAAAAACGGCCTAAAAAGTAATCCCAACTCTTTTTGGCGATTCATCAATTCAAAGAAAAGTGCTTCTTCAGTTCCATCTGCTATGCTCCTAGGGAATTTATCTTCCAATTCAAATACAGAAACTGCAAATCTCTTTGCCTTTTATTTTAAAGCTAATTTTGAGCCAACAGCAGACTGAAATGATTCTCAAACCTTAAATGCAATCACTCCTCTATTGAATATAGGTAGTTTAACCGAGCTAGAAGAGAATATTCATAGGGCTGTGGAAGATGTGGATGAATCGTACACTCCGGACTGTGATGGGATTCCGGCCTACTTTCTGAAACATTGTATAGAGGTGCTATTCGTTCCACTAAAAATTCTGTTTGATAATTCACTATCTAGTGGACACTTTGCGGATAGATGGAAGGTCGCATCCGTGACTCCAATTTTAAAATCAGGGCCGAAGAATAACATTGCCAATTACAGGCCTATAGCAAAGATCAGTAATATCGCTAAACTCTTCGAACGCATTGTTGCCCATAAATTATCATTTCTTGTAAAAACATATATAAGCACTTCTCAGCATGGTTTTGTTGCAGGTCGGTCAACTACGACTAATCTTGCCGTTCTCAGCAACTATTTCATTCATGCCTTTAATATGCGATATCAGGTTGATGCTATTTACACCGATTTTGAGAAAGCCTTTGACAAAGTTAGCCACAGTGCCCTACTGGCAAAACTGGCCCGCTTGGGTATACATTCGGCACTACTAAATTGGATAAAATTATATTTACACCATCGACTTTATAGAGTTAATATTAATGGAAAATTCTCGGATTCCTATTGGCAACCTCTGGCCTCCCTCAGGGAAGTGCTATGGGACCTCTGCTTTTCATCATTTTCATTAATGATGTGAGGTTTTGTCTATCTTCAGAGTGTCACCTGTATGCAGATGATTTAAAAATTTTTAAGTCAATTAAATAAGCGACAGACTCACAATTGGTTAAACATGACTTAGTTTCCTTGAGCTCTTGGTGTAGCCGAAACTCGCTTCCTCTTAACATAAGCAAGTGCTTCTATGTCACTTATAGTCCGCATACAATATCGTCACATCTTATAATATAAATGGTCAATCTCTACAACTGCGGCAGGAATCCTTGGATCTAGGAGTGTTGTTTGACTCAAAATTTAAGTTTGCAGCACACTTCGATTACATCATGCCCAGGACATATGCTATGTTTGGATTTGTGAAACGGAACGCATCGCTATTCATGGATCCCTACACCAGACTTGCGCTTTATTTTGCATTTGTCCGATCTAAACAAGAATATGCGTCTCTTATTTGGAATCCCTCGCTACCACTCATGGAAACAGAATAGAACGTCTACAGAAGCAGTTTTTGAAATTCGCGTTCCCCTTCATACCACCAGCAATGTAGGCTTGTTCACCTACCATCCCTTGAGCATCGTAGAAGTATCCTCGCCATTTGCTTCATCTCTGATTTGTTGGATGGTAGTATTGACTGTCCAGAACATCTATCAAAAGTTGGTCTTCACGCCCCGCCTAGGCAACTTCGGAATTTTGATCCCTTTTTCCTCGAGCTGCGGCGGACAAATTATTCCAAAAACGAGCCCCTCTATAGGGCCTTATATGAGTCTAACGCACTTCCAATTGATATGCAATTGGACTACTTCTCAAGTAAGGCAAATCTTAAGCATAGGTTGTTGAAATGTTCAAGTAGCCAGTAAAAGAATTCCGTTGGTGAAATAAATAAATAAATAAATAAAACAAAAAAGCACAGTGACAATTACGGCGCTGTACATACTAAGAGAGAGCAGGTCCAAAGCGCTGCCAACGCCAAGTGTGCAGCTAACTTATTCTATTGAATAATTAACAATTTAAACTATTTTGTTATTTCTGACTCTCCTGTTATCTACCCTAATACCAATTATTATTCTACCAATTCTGATTATTGTAACATGTAAATGTCTGAAAAAAACAGTACGAGCGCGAGAGGGAGGGCTTTCGCTCTTTGCATTCATTCTCTTCTTAGTGCTTTTAGTGCGCCAAAAGAGAAGTCAAATTGGTTGAAAAGGACCGAAATTCGTGCACTTTAAGTCCTTACAGCGCTGTATTCATTTCTGTTATATTATTTTAAAGATATGTATGATTGTTTACTAATGTTGTTCTTTAACTACCAAGAAAATAGCCATGTCACTCCAATGCCCAAAAAACGCTCAAGGAGTTGAGAAAAGCAATGACACCAGACGTCAGTCAGACAATGTATATATGTATAAACTGAAGAATACAATTCAGGCTTTAAGATTGTTTCTGTTAAGCAAACATACATAAATGTTAATGTTTTTTGTCTATTTTATGTTTTGCTCTCTCTTTCGTGGAGCTGGCTGTAACAAGAGCGAAAAGAGTACGAAAAGCGCTGGCATCACTAAGAGGGAGGAAAGTGCGTTGCTAAATTAATTCATTGAATTATTGTTTGTCGTCTTTGACTCCCCTTTTCACTACCATAATACTAACTCATTGGTCTACCTAATTCCGGGTAGATTAATTTAAGATTTTAATTACTAAAAAACAGTGGGAGGGCTTTTCGCTCTTTGCATTGTCTCTCTTCACAGTGTATTAACATGCGCCAAAAGGAAGGAAAAATGGTGTAGGGAACTAAAAATTCGTTCACTTAAAATTGGCGCGAAAAACTTTTCAGCGCTGTAAATATTCTGTTATGTCCTTAGTCTACGACTAGCCATCGTAAGCGAAATTTCATGAAGGCATATTATTTAAAAGTTTGTTATTTGAGTAAAGTCGAGAGTAATAGTCGAGACACTCGACTCCAGCGTTCTCTCTTGTTTTATATAATTTTCCTACCAATTTTCCTATTGTTCGTATGGCAGCTAAGTGATAAGCTCGTCCGATTTTATAAAATTAATCGTTTATTTATTTATTTATTAATCGTGATGCTATCTGCATCATACCGTTTAAATTATATTATTTGTCAACGTGCGTTGCAAAACTGTATAAAATCTTTTTGATGCAGTTCAGCAACTTTCGGTTTTTATATAACAAGTGTTGGTCACTCAGAATTCTGTCCAATACTCAACAGCTGATTACCTTTCCCGCCAATTTGGTGAATGTGGTAACTCGAATTTCTCATCCAAATATAAATAACAAAAAAAGTTGTAAAGTTGATTCAATTTATATTTATAAACAGGTATTTATATTTAGTTGCATATTGTCGAGTTTTTGTGTTTATTGCATTATAATACGAATAAATCAACAATTTCGCTTTGTTGCAGATATGCATCAAAGTAGCTTAACACATAAAAAATACTGACAACCATGAATTATTTTTCATGGTTAAGCCTGATCTTGATAAATAACATTTATGTTTCGCTTGTTGCATGTCTAATATGATTCGTTTTAGGATTTGTGTTTCTCTATATGATTTATATATGTGTTTGTCTTAATGTATACGTGTTCGTTTTCTGTTGGTATTACTATTATTAATACGAACGAGAAGAATACGGTCTGGAAAGCTGTTGACGTCACCACAAATTATTGGAATTATAAAGAATCCAAATTCTAATCTTATCTTCTCGTCTTTGGAATTCCGTCAATTTGTTGGTGTTCCTGCAGTTCCTGGGCAAATAGCGGAAGCTTTGACTAAATTGGACGCTACAAAAAGTCGAGGACAACGTGAACCAAATGGTTCGGCAGGACCAATTCGGTCATTGACCGTCTGGACTGACAAGCGGCTGCGCTGCAAATATCCGATCTGCAATGGATTCTCCCGAACGGAATATTTTCCTTTTAAGAAAATTTTATGCAGAAATGCATCACTCCCCTTTTAGTAACAAAAAGGTAAAACCAAAATGAAATAAAACAAGAAAGGAAGTTAACTTCGGCAAGCCGAAGTTTGTATACCCTTGCAGTAATAAAAACTAATCAATAATTTGATTAATTTAATTCGAAATTCTTTAAAATAAAAAAAATTTATATTCCCAATATTATAAGATAATATGTCAAAAAGCCCCAAAGCTATAATTTGTTTCATATTATTCCCCACCAATTATCCGATCGTTCCTATGAAAGTTATATGATACAGTCGTCCGATTTTGATAAAATTTAATACGAAATTTGTTTTTGTTTTGAAGACATCGGGCTGAAACTTTCCCAAAAGTCTTCTTTCTATTGCAGGTAGTATATAAGTCGGATCCAGCCGGATCGGACAACTAGACCTTATACCTCTCATAGAAACTAACGGGGGAATTTTTTTTTTCAAAAATTACACTTTCGGTGTTTTTTAACATATAACCTTCTAAGCTGGAAATAACATTTTTTGATTAGTTCTGAATTTCGAATTAAATTTTATAAAAATCGGATGAGTATATAATATAGCTGCTATAGAAACGATCGGAAAATTAGTGGTAAAATAATATGAAAAATCTATATCTTCTGTGTTTTTTAACATATAACTTTATAAGCTTGAAAATAACATTTTTTATTTTGTTCTCAATTTTGAATATCATTTCATAAAAATCGGACGACTATATGATATAGCTCCCATAATAACGATCGGAAAATTAGTGGTAAAATAATATGAAAAAATTAAATATTCGGTATTTTTTAACATATAACCTTCTTTGCTTGGAAATAACATTTTTTAATTAGTTCTGAATTTTGAATTAAATTTTGTCAAAATCCGAGGACTATATCATATAGCTGTCATAGGAACAATGGAAAATTAGTGGGAAAATAATATGAAATTATTTATTAAGTTTATTTCTTATAACTGCAAGGGTATACAAACTCCGGCTTGCCGATGTTAACTTGTTTTCTTGTTAAATCTGTTCTGAATTTTGAACTAAATTTTATCAAAATCGGCCGACTATATCATTCTATATTCTTATATTCTAAATAAATTTATTTACAATCCGTATATAGCGAGTGTTAAAAACGGCCTAAAAAGTAATCCCAACTCTTTTTGGCGATTCATCAATTCAAAGAAAAGTGCTTCTTCAGTTCCATCTGCTATGTTCCTAGGGAATTTATCTTCCAATTCAAATACAGAAACTGCAAATCTCTTTGCCTTTTATTTTAAAGCTAATTTTGAGCCAACAGCAGCCTGAAATGATTCTCAAACCTTAAATGCAATCACTCCTCTATTGAATATAGGTAGTTTAACCGAGCTAGAAGAGAATATTCATAGGGCTGTGGAAGATGTGGATGAATCGTACACTCCGGACTGTAATGGGATTCCGGCCTACTTTCTGAAACATTGTATAGAGGTGCTATTCGTTCCACTAAAAATTCTGTTTGATAATTCACTATCTAGTGGACACTTTGCGGATAGATGGAAGGTCGCATCCGTGACTCCAATTTTAAAATCAGGGCCGAAGAATAACATTGCCAATTACAGGCCTATAGCAAAGATCAGTAATATCGCTAAACTCTTCGAACGCATTGTTGCCCATAAATTATCATTTCTTGTAAAAACATATATAAGCACTTCTCAGCATGGTTTTGTTGCAGGTCGGTCAACTACGACTAATCTTGCCGTTTTCAGCAACTATTGCATTCATGCCTTTAATATGCGATATCAGGTTGATGCTATTTACACCGATTTTGAGAAAGCCTTTGACAAAGTTAGCCACAGTGCCCTACTGGCAAAACTGGCCCGCTTGGGTATACATTCGGCACTACTAAATTGGATAAAATTATATTTACACCATCGACTTTATAGAGTTAATATTAATGGAAAATTCTCGGATTCCTATTGGCAACCTCTGGCCTCCCTCAGGGAAGTGCTATGGGACCTCTGCTTTTCATCATTTTCATTAATGATGTGAGGTTTTGTCTATCTTCAGAGTGTCACCTGTATGCAGATGATTTAAAAATTTTTAAGTCAATTAAATAAGCGACAGACTCACAATTGGTTAAACATGACTTAGTTTCCTTGAGCTCTTGGTGTAGCCGAAACTCGCTTCCTCTTAACATAAGCAAGTGCTTCTATGTCACTTATAGTCCGCATACAATATCGTCACATCTTATAATATAAATGGTCAATCTCTACCACTGCGGCAGGAATCCTTGGATCTAGGAGTGTTGTTTGACTCAAAATTTAAGTTTGCAGCACACTTCGATTACATCATGCCCAGGACATATGCTATGTTTGGATTTGTGAAACGGAACGCATCGCTATTCATGGATCCCTACACCAGACTTGCGCTTTATTTTGCATTTGTCCGATCTAAACAAGAATATGCGTCTCTTATTTGGAATCCCTCGCTACCACTCATGGAAACAGAATAGAACGTCTACAGAAGCAGTTTTTGAAATTCGCGTTCCCCTTCATACCACCAGCAATGTAGGCTTGTTCACCTACCATCCCTTGAGCATCGTAGAAGTATCCTCGCCATTTGCTTCATCTCTGATTTGTTGGATGGTAGTATTGACTGTCCAGAACATCTATCAAAAGTTGGTCTTCACGCCCCGCCTAGGCAACTTCGGAATTTTGATCCCTTTTTCCTCGAGCTGCGGCGGACAAATTATTCCAAAAACGAGCCCCTCTATAGGGCCTTATATGAGTCTAACGCACTTCCAATTGATATGCAATTGGACTACTTCTCAAGTAAGGCAAATCTTAAGCATAGGTTGTTGAAATGTTCAAGTAGCCAGTAAAAGAATTCCGTTGGTGAAATAAATAAATAAATAAAACAAAAAAGCACAGTGACAATTACGGCGCTGTACATACTAAGAGAGAGCAGGTCCAAAGCGCTGCCAACGCCAAGTGTGCAGCTAACTTATTCTATTGAATAATTAACAATTTAAACTATTTTGTTATTTCTGACTCTCCTGTTATCTACCCTAATACCAATTATTATTCTACCAATTCTGATTATTGTAACATGTAAATGTCTGAAAAAAACAGTACGAGCGCGAGAGGGAGGGCTTTCGCTCTTTGCATTCATTCTCTTCTTAGTGCTTTTTAGTGCGCCAAAAGAGAAGTCAAATTGGTTGAAAAGGACCGAAATTCGTGCACTTTAAGTCCTTACAGCGCTGTATTCATTTCTGTTATATTATTTTAAAGATATGTATGATTGTTTACTAATGTTGTTCTTTAACTACCAAGAAAATAGCCATGTCACTCAAAAAACGCTCAAGGAGTTGAGAAAAGCAATGACACCAGACGTCAGTCAGACAATGTATATATGTATAAACTGAAGAATACAATTCAGGCTTTAAGATTGTTTCTGTTAAGCAAACATACATAAATGTTAATGTTTTTTGTCTATTTTATGTTTTGCTCTCTCTTTCGTGGAGCTGGCTGTAACAAGAGCGAAAAGAGTACGAAAAGCGCTGGCATCACTAAGAGAGAGGAAAGTGCGTTGCTAAATTAATTCATTGAATTATTGTTTGTCGTCTTTGACTCCCCTTTTCACTACCATAATACTAACTCATTGGTCTACCTAATTCCGGGTAGATTAATTTAAGATTTTAATTACTAAAAAACAGTGGGAGGGCTGTTCGCTCTTTGCATTGTCTCTCTTCACAGTGTATTAACATGCGCCAAAAGGAAGGAAAAATGGTGTAGGGAACTAAAAATTCGTTCACTTAAAATTGGCGCGAAAAACTTTTCAGCGCTGTAAATATTCTGTTATGTCCTTAGTCTACGACTAGCCATCGTAAGCGAAATTTCATGAAGGCATATTATTTAAAAGTTTGTTATTTGAGTAAAGTCGAGAGTAATAGTCGAGACACTCGACTCCAGCGTTCTCTCTTGTTTTATATAATTTTCCTACCAATTTTCCTATTGTTCGTATGGCAGCTAAGTGATAAGCTCGTCCGATTTTATAAAATTAATCGTTTATTTATTTATTTATTAATCGTGATGCTATCTGCATCATACCGTTTAAATTATATTATTTGTCAACGTGCGTTGCAAAACTGTATAAAATCTTTTTGATGCAGTTCAGCAACTTTCGGTTTTTATATAACAAGTGTTGGTCACTCAGAATTCTGTCCAATACTCAACAGCTGATTACCTTTCCCGCCAATTTGGTGAATGTGGTAACTCGAATTTCTCATCCAAATATAAATAACAAAAAAAGTTGTAAAGTTGATTCAATTTATATTTATAAACAGGTATTTATATTTAGTTGCATATTGTCGAGTTTTTGTGTTTATTGCATTATAATACGAATAAATCAACAATTTCGCATTGTTGCAGATATGCATCAAAGTAGCTTAACACATAAAAAATACTGACAACCATGAATTATTTTTCATGGTTAAGCCTGATCTTGATAAATAACATTTATGTTTCGCTTGTTGCATGTCTAATATGATTCGTTTTAGGATTTGTGTTTCTCTATATGATTTATATATGTGTTTGTCTTAATGTATACGTGTTCGTTTTCTGTTGGTATTACTATTATTAATACGAACGAGAAGAATACGGTCTGGAAAGCTGTTGACGTCACCACAAATTATTGGAATTATAAAGAATCCAAATTCTAATCTTATCTTCTCGTCTTTGGAATTCCGTCAATTTGTTGGTGTTCCTGCAGTTCCTGGGCAAATAGCGGAAGCTTTGACTAAATTGGACGCTACAAAAAGTCGAGGACAACGTGAACCAAATGGTTCGGCAGGACCAATTCGGTCATTGACCGTCTGGACTGACAAGCGGCTGCGCTGCAAATATGCGATCTGCAATGGATTCTCCCGAACGGAATATTTTCCTTTTAAGAAAATTTTATGCAGAAATGCATCACTCCCCTTTTAGTAACAAAAAGGTAAAACCAAAATGAAATAAAACAAGAAAGGAAGTTAACTTCGGCAAGCCGAAGTTTGTATCCCCTTGCAGTAATAAAAACTAATCAATAATTTGATTAATTTAATTCGAAATTCTTTAAAATAAAAAAAAATTATATTCCCAATATTATAAGATAATATGTCAAAAAGCCCCAAAGCTATAATTTGTTTCATATTATTCCCCACCAATTATCCGATCGTTCCTATGAAAGTTATATGATACAGTCGTCCGATTTTGATAAAATTTAATACGAAATTTGTTTTTGTTTTGAAGATATCGGGCTGAAACTTTCCCAAAAGTCTTCTTTCTATTGCAGGTAGTATATAAGTCGGATCCAGCCGGATCGGACAACTAGATCTTATACCTCTCATAGAAACTAACGGGGGAATTTTTTTTTTCAAAAATTACACTTTCGGTGTTTTTTAACATATAACCTTCTAAGCTGGAAATAACATTTTTTGATTAGTTCTGAATTTCGAATTAAATTTTATAAAAATCGGATGAGTATATAATATAGCTGCTATAGAAACGATCGGAAAATTAGTGGTAAAATAATATGAAAAATCTATATCTTCTGTGTTTTTTAACATATAACTTTATAAGCTTGAAAATAACATTTTTTATTTTGTTCTCAATTTTGAATATCATTTCATAAAAATCGGACGACTATATGATATAGCTCCCATAATAACGATCGGAAAATTAGTGGTAAAATAATATGAAAAAATTAAATATTCGGTATTTTTTAACATATAACCTTCTTTGCTTGGAAATAACATTTTTTAATTAGTTCTGAATTTTGAATTAAATTTTGTCAAAATCCGAGGACTATATCATATAGTTGTCATAGGAACAATGGAAAATTAGTGGGAAAATAATATGAAATTATTTATTAAGTTTATTTCTTATAACTGCAAGGGTATACAAACTCCGGCTTGCCGATGTTAACTTGTTTTCTTGTTAAATCTGTTCTGAATTTTGAACTAAATTTTATCAAAATCGGCCGACTATATCATTCAATATTCTTATATTCTAAATAAATTTATTTACAATCCGTATATAGCGAGTGTTAAAAACGGCCTAAAAAGTAATCCCAACTCTTTTTGGCGATTCATCAATTCAAAGAAAAGTGCTTCTTCAGTTCCATCTGCTATGTTCCTAGGGAATTTATCTTCCAATTCAAATACAGAAACTGCAAATCTCTTTGCCTTTTATTTTAAAGCTAATTTTGAGCCAACAGCAGCCTGAAATGATTCTCAAACCTTAAATGCAATCACTCCTCTATTGAATATAGGTAGTTTAACCGAGCTAGAAGAGAATATTCATAGGGCTGTGGAAGATGTGGATGAATCGTACACTCCGGACTGTAATGGGATTCCGGCCTACTTTCTGAAACATTGTATAGAGGTGCTATTCGTTCCACTAAAAATTCTGTTTGATAATTCACTATCTAGTGGACACTTTGCGGATAGATGGAAGGTCGCATCCGTGACTCCAATTTTAAAATCAGGGCCGAAGAATAACATTGCCAATTACAGGCCTATAGCAAAGATCAGTAATATCGCTAAACTCTTCGAACGCATTGTTGCCCATAAATTATCATTTCTTGTAAAAACATATATAAGCACTTCTCAGCATGGTTTTGTTGCAGGTCGGTCAACTACGACTAATCTTGCCGTTTTCAGCAACTATTGCATTCATGCCTTTAATATGCGATATCAGGTTGATGCTATTTACACCGATTTTGAGAAAGCCTTTGACAAAGTTAGCCACAGTGCCCTACTGGCAAAACTGGCCCGCTTGGGTATACATTCGGCACTACTAAATTGGATAAAATTATATTTACACCATCGACTTTATAGAGTTAATATTAATGGAAAATTCTCGGATTCCTATTGGCAACCTCTGGCCTCCCTCAGGGAAGTGCTATGGGACCTCTGCTTTTCATCATTTTCATTAATGATGTGAGGTTTTGTCTATCTTCAGAGTGTCACCTGTATGCAGATGATTTAAAAATTTTTAAGTCAATTAAATAAGCGACAGACTCACAATTGGTTAAACATGACTTAGTTTCCTTGAGCTCTTGGTGTAGCCGAAACTCGCTTCCTCTTAACATAAGCAAGTGCTTCTATGTCACTTATAGTCCGCATACAATATCGTCACATCTTATAATATAAATGGTCAATCTCTACCACTGCGGCAGGAATCCTTGGATCTAGGAGTGTTGTTTGACTCAAAATTTAAGTTTGCAGCACACTTCGATTACATCATGCCCAGGACATATGCTATGTTTGGATTTGTGAAACGGAACGCATCGCTATTCATGGATCCCTACACCAGACTTGCGCTTTATTTTGCATTTGTCCGATCTAAACAAGAATATGCGTCTCTTATTTGGAATCCCTCGCTACCACTCATGGAAACAGAATAGAACGTCTACAGAAGCAGTTTTTGAAATTCGCGTTCCCCTTCATACCACCAGCAATGTAGGCTTGTTCACCTACCATCCCTTGAGCATCGTAGAAGTATCCTCGCCATTTGCTTCATCTCTGATTTGTTGGATGGTAGTATTGACTGTCCAGAACATCTATCAAAAGTTGGTCTTCACGCCCCGCCTAGGCAACTTCGGAATTTTGATCCCTTTTTCCTCGAGCTGCGGCGGACAAATTATTCCAAAAACGAGCCCCTCTATAGGGCCTTATATGAGTCTAACGCACTTCCAATTGATATGCAATTGGACTACTTCTCAAGTAAGGCAAATCTTAAGCATAGGTTGTTGAAATGTTCAAGTAGCCAGTAAAAGAATTCCGTTGGTGAAATAAATAAATAAATAAATAAAACAAAAAAGCACAGTGACAATTACGGCGCTGTACATACTAAGAGAGAGCAGGTCCAAAGCGCTGCCAACGCCAAGTGTGCAGCTAACTTATTCTATTAAATAATTAACAATTTAAACTATTTTGTTATTTCTGACTCTCCTGTTATCTACCCTAATACCAATTATTATTCTACCAATTCTGATTATTGTAACATGTAAATGTCTGAAAAAAACAGTACGAGCGCGAGAGGGAGGGCTTTCGCTCTTTGCATTCATTCTCTTCTTAGTGCTTTTTAGTGCGCCAAAAGAGAAGTCAAATTGGTTGAAAAGGACCGAAATTCGTGCACTTTAAGTCCTTACAGCGCTGTATTCATTTCTGTTATATTATTTTAAAGATATGTATGATTGTTTACTAATGTTGTTCTTTAACTACCAAGAAAATAGCCATGTCACTCCAATGCCCAAAAAACGCTCAAGGAGTTGAGAAAAGCAATGACACCAGACGTCAGTCAGACAATGTATATATGTATAAACTGAAGAATACAATTCAGGCTTTAAGATTGTTTCTGTTAAGCAAACATACATAAATGTTAATGTTTTTTGTCTATTTTATGTTTTGCTCTCTCTTTCGTGGAGCTGGCTGTAACAAGAGCGAAAAGAGTACGAAAAGCGCTGGCATCACTAAGAGAGAGGAAAGTGCGTTGCTAAATTAATTCATTGAATTATTGCTTGCCGTCTTTGACTCCCCTTTTCACTACCATAATACTAATTCATTGGTCTACCTAATTCCGGGTAGATTAATTTAAGATTTTAATTACTAAAAAACAGTGGGAGGGCTGTTCGCTCTTTGCATTGTCTCTCTTCACAGTGTATTAACATGCGCCAAAAGGAAGGAAAAATGGTGTAGGGAACTAAAAATTCGTTCACTTAAAATTGGCGCGAAAAACTTTTCAGCGCTGTAAATATTCTATTATGTCCTTAGTCTACGACTAGCCATCGTAAGCGAAATTTCATGAAGGCATATTATTTAAAAGTTTGTTATTTGAGTAAAGTCGAGAGTAATAGTCGAGACACTCGACTCCAGCGTTCTCTCTTGTTTTATATAATTTTCCTACCAATTTTCCTATTGTTCGTATGGCAGCTAAGTGATAAGCTCGTCCGATTTTATAAAATTAATCGTTTATTTATTTATTTATTAATCGTGATGCTATCTGCATCATACCGTTTAAATTATATTATTTGTCAACTTCAGCAACTTTCGGTTTTTATATAACAAGTGTTGGTCACTCAGAATTCTGTCCAATACTCAACAGCTGATTACCTTTCCCGCCAATTTGGTGAATGTGGTAACTCGAATTTCTCATCCAAATATAAATAACAAAAAAAGTTGTAAAGTTGATTCAATTTATATTTATAAACAGGTATTTATATTTAGTTGCATATTGTCGAGTTTTTGTGTTTATTGCATTATAATACGAATAAATCAACAATTTCGCTTTGTTGCAGATATGCATCAAAGTAGCTTAACACATAAAAAATACTGACAACCATGAATTATTTTTCATGGTTAAGCCTGATCTTGATAAATAACATTTATGTTTCGCTTGTTGCATGTCTAATATGATTCGTTTTAGGATTTGTGTTTCTCTATATGATTTATATATGTGTTTGTCTTAATGTATACGTGTTCGTTTTCTGTTGGTATTACTGTTATTAATACGAACGAGATGATTGTCCGTTATAATTCAAGAATACGGTCTGGAAAGCTGTTGACGTCACCACAAATTATTGGAATTATGTATGTATAAATGGACTCGAAAGTGAAGGTGAATTAGATTAGGATTTCGGATAGCCTGGACCAGCACCTATGGTTGCTTAGCAACAATGTTTTTGCGGATCCTTAGCAACACGTCTCTTAAGAACATCTGGGAGAAACAAGTCAACATGTTGCGCTCCTAGTAGGTCCGGGAAAACTGTGGCTGTGTGGGTTGCTAGGAGAGACTGATCGAGAATATGGAGGAAAAGATTTTCGCGCCTCTCTGTGGGCAAACGGCGGAGTGGTGGAATCGCGGTTTGGTGGCGTCTTGCAGGGGGTATAAAAGGCGGTCCGCTGGCGTCAGCTGCTTGCAAGTGAGACTCTAAGTGCAATTTCAAGTGGGTGAAAGTGAAAAGGTTGTGGTTTTCAAATGCTAATTTGCAGCTTAGACATTTCGAACTTAATCCCGTGAGGAGTGATTCAACCCCTTGCAACAGCAGTGGCTCAAAGGGTGAGTTAGGCATTTTCTCCCAGTTTGGGTTTAACTTTGACTTTGTGGCGCAGCGGCAAGCGACAGCGACGCGGAAGAGCGATCTCGGAGCACCACGACGAGTATTGCCAAAGAGGGTGCTCTACCACGACGGCGAGCCTGGATTGTGGCAACCACACCCAAGAGTTGGCGCAAGCAGACCACGGCGCTTCTAAGCGCCAATCAAAAAGAGAATTGCACAGGCGCATTTGTTTGTTTAGCGCAAGGTTTTTTTTTGGATCAGCCGCCAGCGGCAAGGCCGTATCGAGGTTTTCCGTCAAACGCGGCGTTCCACAGGGCAGCACTGTGCTTTACCTTAATGTGATGAAAACGCTGAAATCCACCAATTAATATTCCTGACCACCTGAAGAAGGTCAACATGATTAGTTAAATGCACTTTTTTTTATTGTCATTATTTTTATTTAAACCTAAGTCCAATAATTCCAAGAAACACAAAAGAACAGTCGGTCATAGAGACGAACAAAACGAACATAAAGATTAGGTAACAACAAAGATTATGCGCGAGATTTGTTTGGAGGGCGATATTTTCCAATATATTTACAGGTGCGGCAACCTCTTTGGAAGCGCTTTCATCGGAGGATGCGGCACAACTTCACGTGAGTTAAACTTTCATTTGATTGAAACACCTAAACGCGAACGGCGAAATATTCGGAAAAAAAACCCCGCAGGGCAAACTAGAGCGCACCGTCGCAATGAAACGCGAGAAGTAAATGAAAAGAAGATAAGAACGTAGTCGCCGGCTAGCATCCCTCCCTTTCCCCCTAACCGCCACTTGGGCGCACAAGCAGCGGCGTCAGAGCTCGCTAGCAGTCGCGCATGCGCGCCTGGTATCGCATCCCGGCCATTGCCGAGGGATTTTTATGTTTATAGTTTTGGTTCTATCAGATCCACAAATGCTTTTGTTGTTTTGATTTAATTCGCTTTGATATATTCTGCGTGTAGTTTCTTTTGGCAGCGCTGACTGCAGTCGCTGCGCGACAAATTTTCGAGATTACGATTGGCGAATGCAATCCAGGGCTCAATTAAAGTTTTAAGATATTGTTTAATTAAATGTTATTTTTTTGTATTTTTTTTTATTTCACGTCCCGTTTATGTTTTAAGATTTATTTGTTCATCTATGCTAATGTTTATTTGTTTAATGTTTCACTTTACAGTTAGGCAATAAATTATAATGATTTTCTAAGAGATTTTGTAGTTGAACTCGGGCTGCGGCAGCACCGGTAGGAATGTGGAAGGGGCCGTGGGAAGAGGTCTCCCGAGGATGTAACGGCCATAGGTAGGGTGGGCATTGACCACAACAACATCAGTGGTCATGTTTGAATGTGTGTGTGCATATGAGGTGTCAGTTCGTAGTTTCGTTATCTCCGGTTGTAGTTGTGTCTTACAGTGCATGGTTATGTGTATCTGTGAGGCATATTTTGTCGCAGCACGCTAATTTTAAGATAAGTTGACAACATTAAGGCATTTTTCGGTGCAACACTATACCATCCCCTCAAGCCGACGAGCGCAGCCGAAACATCAGAGCGTGCGTTGCATCGAAAGTTTTTTTCAGCTGCCTTAAACGTTGTTCATTACAACTTCTTTGGAAGCTGCAAAGCTCCAATATTTCTGACGCGGTCTTAAATTTTATCAAAATCGGAAGACTATATCATATAGCTGTCATAGGAACGATCGGAAAATTGATGGAAAAATAATATATATCAAATTAAGGCTTTGGTGCTTTTTGACATATAACCTTCTTTGCTTGGAAATAACATTTTTTAATTAGTTCTTAATTTTGAATTAAATTTTGTCAAAATCCGAGGACTATATCATATAGCTGTCATAGGAACAATGGAAAATTAGTGGGAAAATAATATGAAATTATTTATTAAGTTGATTATTTCTTATAACTGCAAGGGTATACAAACTCCGGCTTGCCGATGTAAACTTGTTTTCTTGTTAAATCTGTTCTGAATTTTGAACTAAATTTTATCTAAATCGGCCGACTATATAATAAGCTGTCATAGGAACGATCGGAAAACAACATAGTATAGTCAGATAACAAGGGATTCATAAAAGGGATCTTCTATTTACCAGAGATCATACTGGGCTACGTTCTTTTTTTGCTTACACGATAGGGATTATTTTTAAATATGAAAGGAATGCCGTGGAAGATAATAACCAAATATTATTTTAAATGGAAAATGGATCCCAATGATTTCAAAAGTGTCCGAAGATTGCCCGCAAGAAAGGAAAGGACAACAGGCTAATCAAGTGAGAGTTGACCGGGACAGAGTAATATGAGGAAATAAACATTGTGTGAAAATTATCCTCAAGATTAAATGGCAATCGAGTAGACTGGAATTACTTACGAGATAGGCACCCCACATTCGAGGTAAGAAATAAAATGCTTTAGCTTAAATATAGAAAGTACCACCAAATTGGATATAATAATAGTATAATTGCAACACGCTAGAGAGAAGAAAATTCCCGATATTGCGTAAAATCTTACTGTATGCCCTCGGGACAGCGAGGAATGACGACTGAATATTTGCAAAGCCAATACTTAGTCAAAATAAACTGCAACACACGCGTTTAGTTTAGTTGCGGTACATTAAGTCCGAAATATACAAACAAGTAAACAAATCGAGTTAAATAATTAGTTATAATGGCATTTGCCGGTAAGCTGAAAAGTGACAACCGTGCTTAAGCAGGTTTCTGACGGCATTCGTCTCTCAAATTTTATTTAATCGTATTGTATTGGCGAGCGGCATCGGCCACCCCGCAGCTGCAGCAAGTGCTGGTTGGCACGGACTTCGAGGGAAGCGCTCAACCAACGATGGAACCAACAATAGATGGATGGAACAGTTGCACCCTCTGGCAGCTGTGCCTGGTGTCACGCGGTCGCCCACCGCGTGACTCGATATCTGTTGTCAACTAAGCCATTGCAATTAAATATACAACAAACAAGAGCAACAGTAGCTCGATAGAATGTACAGAGTCAATATAAATACATTATTGGAATACCTCAGGGTTCCGTTTCAGTCGCCAGTGTTTAAATTGGCCGAAACACGACTTTAGGGCTGGATCACGTTCGCATGAGAAATTTTACAAGGGGTCAGGCAGAGCCTGAAAGTATATCAACAGCTGCAGTTTGATCACCGCCGATGAACCAATAAAAAGTTAACCATCGTGCTTCAACGATTAACTCATTGATTCGCAGTTTATTAAAATACTTAAAAGCATATAAATCCGCACAATGTTAGGATTTTCTTAACATTTGACCCACCCCTGAGCACGATCGGACAGAATCGCTAAATGTGCGCAGACACACACTGAGAAAACAGTTTTAAAATAAATTGTGTTAAATATAAAATAAAATTAAAGTTACTTTAGGAAGATAAAATAAAAGTTAGGTTAAGTTGGATAAAATAATTAAAATCAATCACTAAGTGAGCATAGCTATATTCTTAAGAATACATAGGCCGTCTCTCCGCTGACGTTGTTGGCAGCGTCGCTACGACTAAGTAAGACCTCTTTATTTCCTAAGTAAATTCGGCTTGATAAGAAACTCCTTCGAGCTCGGAGCGGCAACAACGGCTGCTCCGAAACAATCAATAAATTTGTACAAAACCAAATAAATTATAAATTTAAATGAAGAACGAGAGCAAGGACAACCTGTGGACCTATCTTCTCTATGTCGGAGCGGGATCATTTCATGGCGACCGTGACGGGACACAGGATGTAAACTTGAAGAACGAGGACATCGAAGGACCACAAGAGGGAAAAACAAGGGAAATGGAAACACAAAAAAATTAGCAGCAGACAACGAAAAAATAAAGATCGCAGTAAGTAGAGTGCGATGTGTCCTAAACGCAGTGGTGTGGTAAAAAGATTAAAAGCCAGAAGAGCTGAATTACTGAAGCTACTAAATAGCGGACATAAATTAAATTGGAACAATTCGGTAAAACTATGTAGTATGTAGCCGAACTTGAACATATACAAAATTTACTAAGTAAAAGAAGAAATCAAACCACAGCCACACACACATCACCCTACCCTGCAATTAAAAGTCTCGCTAAAGGTAAGATCAAATTATCTCTGCCACAGAAGAATGAAATACTTGCTTTCCCCATTGCGAGTACACCTGTGCAGCCATCACCGGTGCCCCAGCATAGAAGACCGTCGAGGAAGTCCGAGGCGCCGGCCTCGTCTTGCCAATCAAGAGAGACCAAGGAGAAGTGATCCAACAGCGTTTCATTGAGCGCATATTTTTTTAACCATGCACTGCGTTGAATAAATATTTTCATTGCACTGCGATGCATATTTTTTTATATTATATAAAAAATTTGAGCAAAATTAAAGTTGCCCAATTACCGTTTGCCCTGAAAACCATACAAGAACTAGGCAGGTTTTCCCGTTCTTTAAAAGAGAGCCATAAATAATCTGGACAAAATATAAAATATATATATAGCGCCAACAATTTTGAGATGTTAAAAAAAAAAAATAATAAATAAAACCACAAAACATCTAATATAAATACAGGGTTGCCCATATTCGAAAGACCCATGTTTTTTTTTTTAAATCAAAGAAAAAAATAAAAATTTGGCGGTTGGCAATCTTAATCATTTAATTTGTTCCAAGTAGATTTGTTTACATCAATTTTTGAATATGATATCTTTCAAATGGCCCCCTCTGGCGTTGATGGCGTATTGAGCCATAAATAATCTGGACAAAATATAAAATATATATATATAGCGCCAACAATTTTGAGATGTTAAAAAAAAAAAAATAATAAATAAAACCACAAAACATCTAATATAAATACAGGGTTGCCCATATTCGAAAGACCCATGTTTTTTTTTTTAAATCAAAGAAAAAAATAAAAATTTGGCGGTTGGCAATCTTAATCATTTAATTTGTTCCAAGTAGATTTGTTTACATCAATTTTTGAATATGATATCTTTCAAATGGCCCCCTCTGGCGTTGATGGCGTATTGAGCCATAAATAATCTGGACAAAATATAAAATATATATATAGCGCCAACAATTTTGAGATGTTAAAAAAAAAAATAATAAATAAAATCAAAAAACATCTAATATAAATACATATGTATATTCATATATTGATATATTGAATGTAGATGTTATTTTATACAATAATCTTGTCTAATGTACAATAAAAATAAATATATAAAAAAGTATATAAATATGAATAATACAACTTTCAGAACAGGGTATTATCAATAATCGAAAAAGAAGCTGAGCCTCTACTAATAAATGAATTTGAATATGAGTACATGAATAGGTACAACTTAGGCTTTTCTCCCTTGATACATTGCTCAACTACCCAAAAGGCGATAGTATTGAGCACCGTCCCGACCCTAAAAATTAAATCAGTTAATAACAATAAAAATATACTTGGAACACATCTTTCATTGATGGTTTCAAAAATCTAGAAAATATTCCATTAAATAATGGAATGGGACGAATTATATAAATAACTAAATAATATAAAAATTGCTTTTGACAGATCTTATATGTCATTATCAGACCCCGGCCTGCAGATCAAAACACTGTGAACAAGCATGCCGAAATATTGGTAAGCCGCTTCAATAGAGCGCGTATACTAATACACGATCAGGGAGACAGGCTGAACAAAGCCCATTGGTCTCAGGTATCACAATATTTAATCAAATTACGGGATAACCTAATAGCTATAAAGCAAGGGTACGATTTAACAATTTCAGTACCAACTATCCTAAACATACCGTTGAAGATAGAAGATAGCGAAGAGTCAGAATCATCAGATCCACCAGTACAAGCTGAGGCTGACGACCCTATCTTTAGTGATCCCGATATAGAGGAAAACGATATAAACACTCTAACTATTCCAGCAGTCCTTATTCAATCTGAATTATCAGCACTTGACCGACTCGGGTTCTAACAACAGCATTGTAGAAATAAAACCAACCACAATGGCTGAGGAGATAATTGGCCAAAGGGCATATATAAAAGAAATATCGAATGCCATGCCGAAGTTTAACGGGCAAAGGACACACCTTCAGAGATTCGTAACAGCTTTGAAGTTGGTTAACCTTACGAAAGGTACATTCGAGGTTTTAGCTGTAGAAGTCATCAAATTCATAATAATTGGATCGACATTATACAGAGTCCAAAACGAAACCACAAAAGAAGCTAAAAAACTGCAAGATACTATAGTCGGATAATCATCCAAAAACGGTAAAACTGCAGAAAAATTCACCACAGAAGCTGACAACCTACAAAAACTCCTAGAAGCTTCGTATATTGATGAAGGCCTACCGGCCGAACACGCTAACAAATTCAGCACCAAGGAAGCCATCACCACAATGGTCAAAAATTGTGAGCATGGTCGCCTCAAAACAATATTCGAAGCTGGTAATATTGCAACCATGAACGATGCCGACGCCAAGTACATACAATGTATGACTAAAATGACAGGCAATGCCAATTCCATATTGTACACCCAACGTGGAAATAATTATCGCGGTAATAATTACAATAACAATTATCGCGGTAGAGGTAATAATGGAGGTAATTATATCAATACCAGATATTATCAGAATAACGGATATAATCAAAACAATGGTTATAACAGAATTAACAAAACCAAAAAAATAATTATTATAGAAACAACAACCGTGGTGGAAACAACCTCGGCGAAAACAGCCGTGGGGAAAAAAAACAACAACCACAATGACAAACGTTAGGGTAGCACAAACAAATTCTGGAAACTCCCATACACCTTTAGATATACGACAAAAAACAACATCAAAATTCACACATTAAATCTCAGTCAAAATACATTCGTCATTTTCATGAACGTAGCAAAAGGAAAAAAATTAGTTTTCTTACTAGATACAGGTGCAAAAATATTCATATTGATGAAAAATTTCGATAATTTTCGAAACATTCAAGATAATTTAATCATGAACATACAGGGTATAAGTCAGGAAGTTACCATATCAAAAGGCTTAACTTTTATTGAAATTCAAACTTCTAAGTATATTATTCCACATGATTTCCATCGTAAATATGCAATTCCTTATTTCATGTGATAGAATACTAGGAAGACTGGAAGACAGTCTAAAGACTGAAGACAAACTTTTCCCGCCTCTATTCAATGAACAATTTACAGAATTATGCACCCAGTATAGTGATGTATTCGGACTAGAAACCGAATCGATCACTACCAATAATATTTTTTTAGAAACAAAGGCTGAGATAAACTGATGATGAACCCATATGTATAAAAAATTAAAGATATCCTCATAGTCAACAAGAAGAAATTAAAAAACAATTTCAAAAACTCTTCAATGATAAAGTAGTGGAATCCTCTGTATCACCTTATAATAGTCACTTCCAAATTCGGAAAATAAAAAATGACTTTCGTCAAATTAATAAAAAAAACTCATGTTTGATAAAATCGATGATATTTTAGATCAACTAGGTAGAGCAAAATATTTCTCATGCCTTGACAGTTCATCAAATTGATCTGGAAAACAGTTCACGGGATATAATATCTTTTTCAACAGACAATGGTTCAATGAAGTCACTTTCATGGGATATAAATGCACAGATAAGAGAATCTTTCCCAACGACAAAAAATACGACGTCATTTAAAATTAAAAAAATCCCACATCTTGCGGATAGCGCCTTTGCTGAATATTCCCATCACATAACAAGACAACCCTACTCTGTTGCAATAACCAGATTTTCGAAAAAAAATTTTGTATAATCACAGATGCTTGCAAATACGCTTGTGGAGCAGTCCTATCTCAAAACAAAAATGGACTACAGCTTCCTGTTGCATATTCATCCAGATAATTTACGAAAGGTGAAAGCAACAGGAGCTCTACAGAACAAGAATTAGCATATATTCATTGAGCAGTAACACACTTCAGACCATATATTTATGGTAGACACTTCACTTCAAAACAGATCATAGAGCATTTACCTACTTATTTTCAATGGTAAATCCCAGTTCCAAACTAACACGAATGAGACTTAAATTGGAGAAATATAAAGGGTAAAGATAACAATGTAGCCGATGCGCTCTCTAGAATAACCATCACATACTTAAAAATCATACAAACAAACAATACATTTCTGAATGTGACTACCAGAAACCAAAGTAGACAAAAATGCTGCACAGGAATAGAACAAATAGAGTTGCATAAGCAATCTATAGAAAAAGCTTAAAAGCCCAACATATATGAAGTCATTAATAATGATGAAGTGACCTTGCATGTAAAAAATAAAATCTGTTTATATTAGCACGGAAAGAAAATTACAGCAAGATATGATGTTACCGATTTGTATACTAATGAAACCATTTACTTAGGTCAACTCTTTCAAAGGCTTGAAAAGCAGGCCGTTATTCACAAAGTCAGAAAACTCAAAGTGGCACCGTGGTAAAATATCTTTGAACATGTTTCAATTGATAATTTTAAAATTATGGGCAATATGTTGTTATGTATGTTGAAATCATTGAGAGTAGCGCTACTCAACCCGGTGAACGTAATAAAAAATAATAAAGAAAAATAAGCTATATTGTCTACCTTCCGTGATGATCCAATACATCGTGGTCATACAGGCATTACAAAAACCTTGGCCAAGGTCCAGAAATACTATTGCTGGAAAAATATGTCCAAAGACATAATAGAAATGCCAAAAGTCGAAGACGACTAAACTTACTAAGACCCCACTAACTATAACCGAAACCGAAAAGAGCTTTCGATATAGTAATTGTAGATACTATTGGTCCACTACCAAAATCTAATAATAAAAACGAATACACAGTAACGCTCATCTGCGATACAACTAAATACCTAGTAGTACAGAAGATGAAGCTATATTTGAAGATTTTATTCTAAAGTACGGTCCAATGAAGACGTTCATTAAGGACATGGGAACAGAATATAAAAATTCAATTATTGAAGATCTGAGTAAATATTTACATATTAAAAGCATACCTTCAACTGCACACCACCAATAGACTGCAGGTACCGTGGTGCGAAGCCACAGAACACTCAATGAGTTCATTCGTTCATACATCTCAGTTGACAAAACAGATTGGTATGGCTGCGATAATTTGTTTATTGTTTTAATATAACCCCCTCTATGGCACATGAATATTGTCCATATGAGCTAGTTTTTGGTAAAATTTCAAATATACCAAAACATTTTAGTAGCATAGATAAAAAAAAACCCCTTTATAATATAGAAGATTATGCTAAGGAATCCAAATTTGGATTAGAACAGGCATTAAAGAGATAGACTAATGATAGAATCTCATAAGCTAAAACAGAAAATTATTTGTTACAAAACTAGTTTAGATTTCGATTTAAAAATAGGAGATCAGGTTTTATTGAAAAATGAAACAGGACATAAATAAGATTTGAAATATACAGGTCCTTTTAAGGTAGAACCAATCGGAGATAGAGACAACATAACTTGCGTCTTCTACGAAAGACCCCTTTATTTTTTGCTGGCCCTGCGATTCGATGATGCACGTCAAATGTGCAGGATTCACCGGCAGAGTTAAAGATTGATTTATTAACTCTGGTCTTATTTGGTCATGTGGTTCCGGCAAGGAAATGGTGGTTGAGATGAGCGGCTTTATGAAGCAGACTCGAGACAGCCTGTTGAATATCTCGGGTGCTTTTAGGCAACTCAATGAGGGGTTCAAAACCGTCTGTGCCCAGTTTAATAATAAAAAGTTATTAACAGAGTCGCCTAAACGCAAAAAAGCCAGCTTAACCGCCTTTAATACCACCGTGGAATCCAACCCAAATCCGAACTTGGTAGAAGCAGTTCCTGTCGACACAGGGTTACGCGAACCAACTGTGCGTATGGATACAGCTAATAACTTTAATACTTATAGGACCGATCGCCACTCACGTAGGGGGGGCGGTGTCCTGATTGCCGTTACCTCTAGCCTAACATCTGAAAGAACTCTCATTCATATACCCAATGAAATTGAATTTCTAAGTGTAAAAGTTTCTTTGCAATCGTTATCTGTTTTTGTTACATGTTCCTATATTTCACCTGGCTCTAATTTATGAGCACCATCTGTCTGCAATAAAATCTGTTTTATCCCTTCTTTCTAACAGAGACCTTTTGATTTAGTTTTAGGTGACATTAACCTACCTGATATTTCTTGGTCTCCTCCTACTGACTGCCGTTATCCGCCCATGATTTTGTGGATGGCCTTTTAGAATTATCGTTACAGCAAATAAGCTTTATAAAAGATTCCTTAAGAAGACAATTAGATCTTGTGTTTGTTTCAGACCCGTCTGAAATCACAGTATGTAGAATTGACGCTCTTGTTGTACCTGAAGACCCATATCATCCTACTATGGAACTGACAATTTGCCTCCCCTGCTCTGATACCCTCTCTCCTTTAGTTTCTCCAACTAAAATGAGATGTTTTCGTAAATGTAACTATAATAAACTTAACGATATGATTTCTCATTATAATTGGACAGATTCGTACAATTCTACAGAAATTGAAAGTGCCACTGAACTATTCTATACAGTCTTAAATACGTTTTTTAATGAATGCGTACCTGATGGGTTTCTTTCAAACCTAAACAGACCTCCTTGGTTTACCAATGCGCTTCAAAGACTTAAAAACCTTAAATCTAACACTTATAAAAAGTATAAAAAATCGGGTGGACCAGCAGATTTTTCGAAATATGTTGTGGCTCGAACAGATTTTAATGTTCTCAACAGTCATTGCTACTCTCTGTATCTAAGTCGATGTAAATTTGAATTTTCAAACGATCCGAAACAGTTTTACAATTTTGTTAATGCCAAGCGTAAGGCATCGGCATTGCCTTCATCGGTACGTCTAAACTCAATGGAGGCATCGACGGATTCTGAAATTGCTGATTTATTTGCTGAGTTTTTCCAAACTACTTATAGGTCAAATTCTAACTACCCTAATCCATTAAATAGGGAAAATTGTATCTTCTCCCCTGTAATCACCGAAAGCTCTCTCGTAAGAGATTTAGCAACAAAAACGCCAATATTTTCTCCCGGTCCAGATGGACTTCCTGGTTGTGTGCTTAAGTTTTGTGCGTCAACCATTTCTAAACCGATTCTTAAACTTTTTAATTTGTCTATTTCATCATCAGTTTTTCCTTCTATTTGGAAGGACTCTTTTATTATTCCACTCCATTAAAAAGGTGCGAAGGCAGATGCCCAAAATTATGGAGGTATTTCTAAATTGTCGGCAATTCCTAAAGCATTTGAACGTATTATCACTTCTCATTTGCAACATTTATGTTCCTCGCTTATATCACCGTGTCAGCATGGTTTTGTTAAGCGAAGATCGACCACCATCAACCTTCTTGAATGGTCATCTATTGTAATAAATGGGTTTAAGAAAAAAATGCAGACTGACATTGTATATACAGATTTTAGTAAGGTCTTTGACTCCGTTAACCACCCACTTCTTTTATTTAAATTAGATCAGCTTGGGTTTCCTGGTAATCTATTATCTTGGATTTCAAGTTACTTGAATGGTAGGACTCAGAGGGTTATATTCAAGAATGCTATTTCAAAATTGATCTACGTGACATCTGGAGTGCCTCAGAGTAGTCATTTGGGTCCTTTGCTGTTTACTTTGTTTATTAACGATCTTCCCTCAATCATAACACATTCTCGTGTACTAATGTATGCTGATGATGTTAAGCTTTGTTTATCATATAATGATATAGCGTCGGGATTTGACTTGCAGTCGGATATTGATTGTTGTCATGGATGGTGTGAGTACAACCTTTTAAATTTGAACTGCCTAAAATGCAACTTTATGACTTTTTATAGGGGTAATCCTACGTTAATCAGTTACTTTCTTAAAAATACGCCACTTGACCGTATTTATTCAGTTAACGATTTAGGTGTTCTTCTGGACCCTAAACTTAAATTTGACTGCCACATTATGTCCACTGTTAACAAAGCCATGAGTGTTCTTGGGTTTATAAAGCGTTGGTCAAAAGAATTTGATGACCCTTATACGACCAAATTATTATTTACCTCCCTTGTCCGTCCTATTTTGGAATATTGTTTGTCGGTTTGGAGTCCACAAATTTCTTTTATTTGCCCTGCGTAGTTTGAACTGGGATCAAAACGTAAGGCTTTCTTCCTACGAGAGTAGATTACAATTGCTTAATTTACCTACACTTGTAAATCGTAGAACAATGCTTGGTACTATTTTTATACAAAATCTTATAAGAGGTGACATTGATTCTGCAAAACTTTTAAACCGCCTAACATTCAACGTTCCCGTTAGACTAACACGAAATTATTATCCTCTAAATTTGCCACGATGTACATCAAATTTTTGTCTGCACGAGCCCTTTCGCGTTCTATGTAATAACTATAATAAACTTTATCATTTAATTTGCATTTCAACATCTATCCCGGTATTAAAAACTAATATTTTAACTTATTTGCTTAATTCTTAGTTATGCCTTTTATTTTCCTTTGTGTCCCGTCTCTATTTGTTTTATGTATGTATCTTCCTCGCGAACTCGAATTATTTGCCCAAATTGATAAAAGGGCCCCGCGCGTAACAAGCACGTGCTTGGTGTCGTTGGGCCACTTGTGCATCAACGTCCATATATATAATAAAAATAAAAAACAAATAGTAGTATAGTTTAGTATAGTATTGATTAAAACTTATTATTTCATAATCAATTTTTATTTCATAAATATTGTACGTATGGCCATAGAAAATATAAGACCATATAGGATAACCATATCTTAAATAAGAATACACAATAATAACTATAAAAAAAAATAGAAAAACAAATTAAAAACAAAAAATATTTTTAATCTTATTGCTAAATAATATAATTTTTCTTAAAGTTTGCAAAATTAATATTATAAAATAACTCGATTATACTACGTTATTTTTCAAAATGAGGCAGATGTAGTATGCACACATATAAAATATATATATCGACCACCCACTGTACCAAAAGTACTTAAAGGGCACGCACTATTACACTTTGTCGCAGTGTTTATACAATTCAGGGTTTCGGTCATCAACCTAAGCGGCCGTAATTCGAACCGCTTTCTGCGCCTTGGCCCACACGCTGAAAGTGCATGTGTCAGCATAAGTGCAACACGAGCGGAGCTCATGTATATGCCGCGCTCCCGACTAAGTGAGCATATCTATATACTTAAGAATACATAGGCCGTCACTCCGCTGCCGCTGTTGGCAGTGCCGCTTCGAGACTTAGACCTCTTAAGCTCCTAAATAAATTGGGCTTGAGAAGAAATTCCTTCGAGCTCAGAGAGGCAACAAGGTCTTCTCCGAAACAATCAATAAATTTGTACAAAACCAAATACAAAATAATAATAAATTTAAATAAAGAACGAGAACAAGAAAACACTGTGTACCAATCTTCTTCATGTCGGAGCGGAATCATTACAATACTTTGCGAACCAGAATAGCTTTTCTGTTACGACCTCTTCGGGATATCGATCTTTCGTCGTGGATTATATACAAAGTCAGTTAGGCATTCGTATTTAATTTCTTAAAATGGTTAATTTAATACAATGTTCAAACAAAAGAAAGCGAGAACATTTTATTAAAGAACTTTATGAATTTTAGTGAAACATTTGTTGTCCGAAAGCCGAACGAGATTTATTATTAGAATATTCTAGTAATAATACTAGTAATGAACTAAATTAAATACTAGTAATAAAATGAATGTAAAGATTATCTATGGAACCAACAATGAAATTTCTGTGTATTTTATATATATTTAGACCCTTTATCAAAATTTAAGATTACCTCATACTGTGCGTACCTAGTGATTAAATTTTGTATCCTTTTTTTTGTTTTGTTCTTAGACATTAATAATATTCCTCACCTCTAGGGTTCATATTCCCTTCTGCTATTTATATTTGCTATTGTATTTCACTTAAGTCTTTTTCTAATGCCAAAGGGGAGTAACCCGTACTGGCAACCAAGTATAACAGCGAAAACATGGAGTAACTATTTCGATTGAATTCTTATCTGAGGTAGGGCGTAACAACATCGGCGTCTCAATTTCCGAATTTTCCTCCTTTTTTTATTTCTCTTAATTTAATCCATCTCTCTTCTAAAGTTAATTTACATTTTCCCAGTTTCCATTCTTTGTCTACAATTTATTTATTTATTAATAGTAAAATTAATAGGTATATCTTTTAACACTCGTTAAGACTTATCGTAGATAAAGTTCAGATCTTTCATTATTTTCTCTCATTTCCTTAATACTTTTTATGAAAGCTTTTTTTGTTTTGGAGAGCAAGAGGAGTACAATTTTAGTTATTCTTTCACAGCTAAAAAAATCAGGCGGTAAAATTCGACTCTTTTTTACATACGTTGTATGAACTATTTGTTGGACGTTCAATCGTTTGCGGAGAAAAGTATAAAAAGAAAGGAACTTTGATCAATCTGTTGGTCACGAGCAGTTACATATTCTAAAAAAAAAAAAAACGGGAATACAGGCAGTGTTTATTATAAACGGCCTTCTGTCCGGAATAATTTAATAGATTATCTTTAAACTGCATTTAACTATCTTACTATAACCATTCAAATATAAATTTCAACGAAGACAATTTCGGAAAACAATAATTATTAATACAATTAGTTCAATCAATATCTTTTGAATATTGATCAGTTTTTTTAGTTTTAGCTAATCGCGTTTAGTATCAATTTAAAGTGTTTTCTTTAATCGATCGTTAGTTGCTCTTTTCTAACACGATACATTCTCCAGCCGGCGGGTTCGCACCAGTGTGCCAGTTGTGCGAGAAGGAAATAAGAGGCGCTATTACTGTATATCAGCACGAGTATAAAAGAAATGTATTTAAAGTTAGGAGAAGCGATAATTGTCCCTTTTTAAAGATAAAGTCTATAAGTTGTATTGGCGCTACCACAAGTACGTAAAAATCCAATAGGATCTGTTGTGTTCCGCCGTAAGTATACAATTTCAGCGGGAAATGGACGGTGTAGATGTTGAAAAGCTCATTAGAAATAGGAAGCAGAAGACCAAATAAATCTTTCGACGATAGCATATAGGGATTAGTGGATCAATTAGAAGTTTCATGGTCTGCTCGCAAGCTTTTACGATTCCTCAAAAATTATTTACGTTCAGAGATCAACATAGAATTCAAAACGATTCAAGAAAACTTGTAGGAGACGCGAGGCCTTCTTGGATGAAGTCAAGAAGATACACGGGTATAAAAAGCGAGCAAGAAACAGAGATAAATTTAAAAATAGAGACGTTTTCACTGGCAAGCGGCAACGATGGAGTAAGAAAGACGTTTCTTAATGTCGATAATACCATTTCTTTCTATAGGGAAAACACCAGATGTTCATAAGATTAATTATTTACCTTACTTACAAAAGCGCAAATCGCGTTGTTCAAGGAGTATGAAAACTTTCCTGCAATCAGTGAAGCTTTGCGAGCTCAGTCTAAAATTCTTTTGTGCCAATCCTTATGCAGCTCGAGATCCTCGACCAATTATTCCAGTTCATCTGTTGGTTCGCACTGTGTACGGCTTACTCGATTTAGGTGAATTTATTAGTTGTGAAGGAGGAAGGTTAGCATCCGAAGTACTCGTAGATGCAGAAAATGGGCCTTTTGGGCCGATAGAAATGAATGGTGTGACGGCTGATGGAAGTCTTCAGTGTATAGTAGTATTTTATTTTGATATTTTTTAGCTGTATTTTTGTTGACTATTTTTTAAAAATATTTTTGTTATTTATTTTTGAACTTTTTTTTATTTTTCTATTTTAAATTATGTTTTTTATAGCAAAAGTTTTTTTAGATGTACCAATTGGGGCTTTAGAAATTAATTGTTCCTATAGACATATTTTTTGAGTGTAAATTACATATAAAAGGTTTTAAAAAATATATATTTAATAACAATAATAACATAAAAACAGGAATTCACTTTGAATTTAAGCGTATTGTGTACTCAGAGAAAGATTTTGTATTATATTTTCATGAATATGAGTTCTTTCCATATAAAATGCAAATGCGATATATTTTATTTATTGTGAGGAGTTGAATAACTCCACACAAATCCCTGCACCAGATGGCCGGCCGCTCACCAGGTACGCGGCGAATTCGCGTAGTGGCGGAACGGCGACGAGAGCTCGAAAACGTGAGAGTTTGGAGATCAAGGACGGAGAACGTGAGAGTTTGGAGAAAGTGAAAGTTTGGAGAACGTGGGAGTTTGGAGAGCGAGATGGTTTGGAGACTAAGAGAGTTTGGAGACAAAGAATGGAGAAAGAGAGAGCGGAGACTTGGAGGGCGGAGCGATAGTGCCGTGTGCGAAAGGGAGTAACGGGACGCCGCCGGACTTTGGACGCGGCCATGAACTTTAGACCGAGAGAGAAGGTGCCACATCTCGGCAGCGGTGCGGCACACAAGCATGCCATATGCATCACCGGAATAAGCGGGACGGAAACATCAGGCTGGACGTCGACGGGAAGCAGGTCGTGAAGGACAAGAGGGTCAAACAGGAGCCATGGACTTTGGACCCGGTGTGGAGAGTTTCGGTCGGCCGTGTGCAAAAGGGGAATAACGGTTCCCGGAGGCCCAATATAAGCCCGCAGGGCGCTGGCAGCGGGATCAGTCAGTGGATTACGGTCAGTCCAGCACGATCAGTCGATTACAATCCGTCGATTACTATCAGTCAGTCGATTACGGTCAGCCGAGCACAATCAGTCAAGACAAGCATTTGAACGAATACCAACCGAGCAAACTACGAGGGAGCCACATCAAGGCGAGTCGTCGGAAGCAGCGCCGTGGGAGCCTACGAGGAGCAATATTGTCACGCCGAGACGTTCGGGATTGGGATTACAAGGAATCTCCGAACTGAGACACAGGTGGCTGAGGTCTAAGGAGGCACCATACGGCTAAGTCAAGGCGGTCTGTTCATTCCTGCCAACGAAGTCCTGGCATTACGCGTGGAGGGTCTACCAGACTTAGAGCAGTGAAGGCCGGCGACTAGGAATCGTGAGCTCGGGGGTAAGCCCGTCGAGCCCCATTGTGCCTCGCCCGAAGCACTACTTTGGCGTGTCCCGGCGTAAGCCCAGTGCCAGAAGGGAGAAGGGAGAGAAGTCCCGGATCGGAATATGCCCACGAACCCAACACAGAAGTCACGCGACGTACAGCCACCCAGTCAGGAGCAGTTCGCAGGATACCGCCACCAGCAAGCAGGACACCACACCGCGACAGCCACGCAAGTAGAATTGAGCCCGCAGGAACGGCACGGACAGTACGCGAAAGGGTGAGGCTAGGGTGAAACGTTCGTTTACACGAGGCGTAGAAGCGAAGTGAAGAGCGAGGCAGCTTCCTGGCGTTCCGCCTTGACTGTCCTCACGATCTGAGCCGGAGCCCCGTGGGACCATACGGGAAAGAGCAAGGGACAGGCGGTCGTCGAGAGGAGTGTTCCTTGAGAACTCGTCAGTCTGCTCACCCTAATCTGAGAACGGTGATGTATCCCTAACCCCGCACAGCTGACCCCATAGCGAGTCTGAATCATGGCCGAACAGTCACCGAGCCAAACGCGTCAGGAACAAGCAGCGGACAAGGATCTTTAGGGGGCGACAAAACTGGAACACCGTGTCAACGAGGCGAGCGAACATCGAGACAACCCATACCGTCGGAGACAGCGAGACAAGCAAATTATAAAGCCGACCGCAGTTATACCCGCTATAAACCCACTACGAACCCGTGAATTCTGCGCTTTTTTACTGAATTGCATTTTGAAATTTGGTGAGACGAACACACACAATCTACTAGGCTAGCCGCACATATACCATAGCGAGCAGAAAGCAAACAAATCAGTTCGTTACATTATTATTTGTTTATTTATTAATGGCGAAGCTTTATGTTACTTTTATATTACACAAGCGATCGACCAAAACATCGACTGGGAATTAAATAAATATCGATGATCAATTGAAACATGGGCTATACACGTTCTGTTAAATTTATTAAATTGTTTAAAAATAAAGCCTATTGCATAAAAAAAAAAAATGGGTTCGGAGTCAGAGTTAAAATCCAACCTGCGGTTGAGCAACTAGACCCCTGGCCTACAGCGCATTGACACCGACCGTAATATCAAATGCGACATTAAGCGCTTGTTCCAGCAGACCACACGAAATTATACACCAAAGCAAAAAGCTTTACACAGACAACACAAACCAGCATGATCGAAAATCCACACCAAATATTTAGCCGTTCTTTGTAAAAGTCTATATATAGAGAAAGTACAGTTAACTGAAGACAAAGCCAGTAACAGCAGTAGTGCCGAATTTCATGTTTTATCCGAAGGGACTTGGGAATACTAATTTATTCACAAACTCAAATGACGTGCAAACCCCACTTAACAAAGTCATTTTCCGATTTAGCCGGCCCTAGAAAAGGCTATGTATACCGAAATAGACAGAATGTTATAGTTAGGCGGTTTAGAGAAGTCACAAATTTGTCTTGAAAAGTAAATAGCTTCACAGAAAGAGACGCTTACCTCCTGCCGCAGATATTTATTACTAGCTTAGATTTGAAGGAAGCCTAATGGCAGTGGCCGTTAATGGTCAATTCTTTCGACAAAACGGCCATTATTGTTCCCGGTAGGCCAAGTCATGCCATTTGGCCTTTGCACAGCGACGAGTATCATGTCTAGACTGATGGACATGGTTGTTCCGCCGCATTATCAAAATTAAGTTTTCGTTTATTTTGACGAATTATTGGTGTTTTTGCAAAGCTTGTTCCACACAAGCTTCCAAATTGTCACCGATCACGCTTCTCTTAAGTGGCTTATGGCCAATCGCGACTTAGATTCATGACTGGGACGATGGGCAATTGCTTTACAACCTTTCAAGTTTCATATCAATCACCGCAAGGGTTCATCGAACATAGGTCTCAATTCACTTTCTCGAGTTAACAAAAACGAACTCGATAGTGCGTATTTACAAAGAAAGGCCAAACATCTGACGGGTAATACTCTTCATGATGAGTGTGCAGCCTCTATGCACCCTATCGGTACCCTAAGAAATTATTCCAGAAGTCCTCGTTCGCGCAGATGACAGTCCTTTATGCTCCCACGGCGGGATACATAAAACTATTGAGACATACTACTATTTGCCCGGATTAGTAAATTATGTGCAAGCGTATGTCAATACTAACGAAATGTGCAAATTCATCGTGTCGCTATATTGTTCTCTGCCTCTGCCGATAGGAAAAGTTTCGGAAACACAACGGTTTTTCTAGCGGCGTTAGTCTCTCACTGATCTTACGGATCAAGGCTTATATATTATCTGATCAAATGGACTTGGACGAGAATTTGAGTAAAATTATTTGCGCTATGCGTGTATTCAAGCATCGTAACGTCATCTTACTACATGGTCTATGGTCAACATATGGTCACATCGTGTGCAACATAGGAAAACATATTCTGTGCTTAGAGTTTTTGGAATGTAAGATTACCTACCTAGTGTTTAAATCTTGTTATCCTTATGGAGAACAAACTAATTTTTTTTTGTTATTAGACATACGAAAGTGCTCATAACCTCTAGGGCTCCTATTCCCTTCTGCTTTTTACATTTGCTATTGTATTTAAGTTAAGTTCTTTCCCAAAGCCAAAGGGGAGTAACCCGAACTGACATACCAGTATATAATTTAATGTATATTATTAAAATGGTTTTAAACGAAACTATTTCGATTGAACTCTGCAGGTGATTATGCGATCGTAAGGGTATCTTAATGGATCTCGTGACTCAAAAATTGGATCCAGCGATGTGAGGTGGGGCGTTCCAAGGGCGTAACAGTATTGGCGTCTAATTTACCGAATTTTCCACCTTTATTTCTTTCTCCTAATTTAATCTATCTGTCTTTTGGAATTAACTTAAATTTTCCCGGTCTACGATTTATTTATTTGAATACCTTGTACTTTATATTATAATATTATTAATTAATTATTATTAATATTAAAATTAGTAGCACCCAACGTGGGGCCTTAATGGTTATATCGTTTTGCAGTCGTTAATTAAATTCACATCTTTCTTTATTTTCTCCCATTTTCTTAATGCATTATATGTAAGCTTTTTATGTTTTGGAGAGCAAGAGGGATATATGTCATATACTGCATTTACAGCTTGTCACATGGATTTAAAATCATCGCGACAGGTGGAAACATTGGAGTTGTTTTTATAAGGGCAATGTGGCAAAATTAAATATAAAAAAGAAAACTTTCTCACACAAAGAACTAATTAGCTTCCTAAAAAATTGCTTTGGATCAAAAGAGAAGATTGATTTTGTTTTTAATTTATTATTATTTTTCAATACATTTTTATACCCGTTACTCGTAGAGTAAAAGGTTATACTAGATTTATGTGAAATATGTAAAGTTGATATATTCTTTATCATAGTCACTTGACATGTCGATCTAGCCATGTCCGCATGACAAGCATTGGCCTTTCTGCGCAACGCAACAGCAAAAGCAGGGTGCCACACCAACTCTAGGGTCCACAATTCGTGAAAGACTGTAACTGTTTTAACTGAAACGTTTTGGTCTTATCGATACCTATCAGTTGAGCTCAAAACCATTTTGCCATGTCCACTTTAACGCCAACAAACCGCCCAAAACTGTGGCGGGCGCATTTGTCATGCTAGAATAAACGTTTAACAGAAATCGTTGAAACTGTGTGCCGGTAGGTGGCGCTTTACAATATCGCTTTGCTGCTTATATATCTAAATTTCCCTTTGCTCTCTTAAGCTGAGTAACGGGTATCTGATAGTCGAGGCACCCGACTATAGAGTTCTTCCTTATTATACTGGATTCGTCGGAAAGTATGTAACAGTTAGAAGGAAGCGTTTTCGACCCGATAAAGTATATATATTCTATATTCGATCTAGCCATGTCCGTCTATCTGTCTGTCCGTTTGTCTGCCTGTCGTTATGAACGCTGAGATCTCGGAAACTATAAGAGCTAGATCAGTCAAACTTGGCATACAGATTCCTGGACTTTCTATGCAGCGCACTTTTGTTTCATATTATTTCCCACCAATTATCCGATTGTTCCCATGACAGGTATATGATATAGTCGTCCGATTTTAATAAAATTTAATTCAAAATTCAGAACTAATTTAAAAATGTTATATCCAAGCTTAGGTAAGTATCAGATAAAAAACACCGAAGATAAAATTTTTTTAAATTTTTTCCCCGATAGTTCCTATGGGTTATAGTTATAGTTAAAAGATATAGTTGTCCGATCCGGCTGTTTCCGACTTATATACTACCTGTAATAGAAAGAAGTCTTTTGAGAAAGTTTCAGCTCGATAGCTTCAAAACTGAGAGACTAGTTTGCGTAGAAACGGACGGGCAGACGGACGGACAGACGGACGGACGGACAGACATACGGACAGACGGTCATGGCTAGAGCGACTCGTCTTGTGACGCTGATCAAAATATATATTTTAGGCGGTCGGAAATGTCTCCTTCACTGCGTTGCGAATTTCTGACTGAAACCATTATAACCTGTGCAAGGGTATAAAAAAACATTTTGAATGATCTTAAACTTTACTGAACATCTCATACAATGGTTACTGCTTATGGATTTCAATCAGCGTCAACATTTCTTTTGAGTATCACTGTGGACGGTAGTCCACGTAGTGACGAAGCGCACCAGGAGGGTGTGCGAAGGCGACTACTATATACACGAAATGAAAATCTACAGTAATCATCCGATTGGTACATCAATCGAAAGGTATCGCAAAAACTGAAGGAATCGCATACCAAGACATTAAAAAAATTGACTGGTGTGGGAGATAAAGTGGTGAAAAAGTTAAAATTTAGAAAATTTGATTTGTTAGGGCCGGTGGGGATAATTTTCTCCCGCTATAAACCTAGTTGTATTCTCAACTGTCAAAATCGGATGCTCCTTTCAAAAGTAATACCCATAACAAGGTTTTCGGGGTCCTCTCAAATTGAAAATTTGATCTTGTTTATCAGTTTGTACCAAAAGGTTATTTTAGAGTCCTGAAAATTCTGGACCATGTTAAACAGCTCAATATAAGAAACATTAGTTCTGCCACTTATAGAAAAACGTACTATTTTGGCGAGAAAACAGCTATAAATAGGTCGACTTTAAATACATGTAAATTGTGAAGTACTGAAGCTAAAGGAGCAATATGTCATTGCTTAGTTAATTGATTTTAATTAAACGAGCCGAATGTAAAAAATATAGAAAGTTTATTTATTTAGTAGATAATATATTACATTTTCGTCACAGAAGTTAATATCAGAACTGTAGATTGTTAAAGGTTCAGTCGTCATTATATTCTTACCTTGTTAAGAGGTGTTTTTGTTTGATTGGAAAGGTACGTAGATTTCGCCAAATGCTAACTGTTTTGATTCTTCACAAGCTTTCTCCCTGGGAATCTGGTTTTTAATTTCCAGATACCCTACGGCTGATACGAGAGGTTGAACATTGAGACAAGGTCAAGTCCAAGCAGATGATGCTCTGCTCAATGTCCTCATTCTGAAAAACTACAAACTTGAGACGTGTTGTATTTTTATTTTCTGCAACGTCAGCCTCTCTAGCAAATTAAGGAGCTCCGAGTATTGGTATACTACTACTACTACAAAAATGTAAAAGTGGTGTACATACATTACTTTTCTATTTTTGTCATTTTGTCAAAAATTAGTACATTTATTTGATGTACCATAGGGATCAACACTCTGCCTCGAAATTGTCAAACCGATGTTTAACTGGAATTCTCTCTGTCGAGCTCTGGGATGATTTTTGCAAAACTTTCATCCGTAATTATGCAACTCTCCTCTGCTCTACTTTGCTTATTTTTTTCCACTATCTTGACGACCCCCTTTCAATCTTCTCGCTTTCCTTTCTAGCCCCTTTTGCTTCTGCTGCTATTTTCTGCTTCCGTCGTGTTTAAACTGTTAACCAATCATGCATATATACTAAACTATGTTAGTAATAAGGTTATAGT
This sequence comes from Drosophila biarmipes, assembly GCF_025231255.1. NCBI lineage: Eukaryota > Metazoa > Arthropoda > Insecta > Diptera > Drosophilidae > Drosophila > Drosophila biarmipes. The sequence goes on from NW_026114530.1 coordinate 627,714, forward strand.
TTGTTTTTGCTTAGGAAAAATATGTGCGTTAATGTAAATGTTTTTAGTCTAGCTAGCTGTGATAGAAACATAGCCTGGTGCAGACAAATCAGACCCCAAAAACAGATACCGGCACTAAGAGAGAACATATTTCGGGACGTACTTTTTCTATTTAATAGTACCAATTTAAAACAAATTAAATATTAGAAGATTTTTTAAACAACATTTTTTTGGTGCCTCCGCGATTTTAATTATTTATCGAGCTGCGCTCCACCAATTTTTGAATTTAGGTACTTACCAATATAAGTTATGTTATTTTTTTAGGAACTGTTGTGTAACTTTTCTCTTTAACGTCGTTATAATCAACAAAACTATGCAAGCAAATAAAAATATATGTATACATAAATTAATAATAATATAAAATACTTATACAGAAACTGGTGTACAAAGAGAGTTTTTTGTAATTATTTTATACAAATATTTCTGATGTTACGTAAATAAAGAATTTTTACTGCAATGCCTAAAGAAATATGACTCTTTTGAATCAATTGCTCAACATTATTTATACCGTTGTTTTTATGATAGTAAAACTCAACAGAAAATAAAGAAGAATGTTATCGTTGAGGGCCTTGACTATTAGATACCCATTACTCATTTGAAGGGAGCAAAGGGAGGATTTTAGTATAGATTTGAGAGTTTTGGGCATATCAATCGATAGACATTAATAAGACTAATACATTTCAGAAAAAAAAATTTCTGGGCGTGGGATAACGTTTTTCGGATCAACCGATAGGTTTAACAAGACCAATACATTTCAGTTAATTTTGATTCTAGCATTATACAATAGATGCAGGCGCTACAGCCTTTCACGCATTGTATTCGAAATTCAGAAGCAATTTAAAAATGTTATTTCCAAGCGTATGAGGTTTTTTTTTTGATTATTTCTATGAGCTATAAGATATAGTCATCGAATCCAGCTGGTTAAACAAATTTGTTTAGCCTCACTATTAGAAGGAAATTCAACGTTTCAATGGGTTCTACTTTAAGATTGTGCCCAATTTTTTAATAGTTTTAAGTTTGGGTTTATAGAGTGCTGGGCAGAATGCTTAAAGAAGAACCCTTCGAAGCGTTGAACATTCTTCTAATTGTGAGAGTAAAAAAATTTGTTTATATTTTTTTTTTTGTCATATTTTTTATGTTTTCTTCACTTATTGTTAAGTAAATTGATTTCCATAGAGTCATTTCTACATATTATTAACATACGTTTATATTTACATCAAAGTTTTGTTTAATTTTGTTGTAAGAAATATAAGGAAAGAGATGTGCAACGGCTAAACAGTCAAAGCTTACTTGCACATCTTCGAACACTCCATGGTTTCCCAGAAATGCATTTTTTTTTTTACCAAAATTCTCTAATTATTGATAATTATATGAATAGCAGTCCCCCGATTTTATAATTTTAAAAATCATTTAAGTTATGAAGATCCTTTGAGCTTACCACTCCACGACGAAGTGTATCGAAAGTCAGTCAATCCCTGGGATAAAACGTTGAATTTCTGCTTAAGTTGATTAGCCAGCTCTCGCACTTCATTGAAGTTTCCGGAGGCCCAAGAGTTTAGCTGTGGTACTGTCTGTGAGAACTGTTTAGGGTTTTGATTTGACAAGTATCCCTGACAGATAGCAACCGCGTAAAGCAAGGTGAGACTTCCAAGAGTCCTCATCCCGTGGCAACCTGTGAAATAATAATAATAAAATTAATAATAATAATAATTTATATAATATGATATAGTCGTCCGACTTTCATAAAATGTAATTCGAAGTTCAGAACTAATCAAAAAATTTTATTTCCAACGTAGGAGGGTACATGTTAAACAAGAAAGGAAGCTAACTTCCGCAAGCCGAAGTTAGTTTACCCTTGCAGTTATAAGAAATAATCAACTTTAATAACACCATGTGAAGTTATTAAGGATTGTTGCCGACTTCAGTGATATTAACAAAACATTTCATTCTTTTTTCCAGATCATTCTTTTGACATCTATATGTTACAGTAGTCTGATTTTTATACCCTTGCAGAGGCTATAATGATTTCAGTCAGAAGTTTGCAACGCAGTGAAGGAGACGTTTCCGACCCCATAAAGAATATATACTTGATCAGCGTCACAATACGAGTCAATCTAGCCATGTCCGTCTGACCGTCCGTCTGTCCGTCCGTCTATCCGTCTGTCCGTCCGTTTCTACGCAAACTAGTCTCTCAGTTTTAAAGCTATCGGGCTGAAACTTTCCCAACAAACTTCTTTCTATTGCAGGTAGTATATAAGTCGGAACCAGCCGGATCGGACAACTATATCTTATAGCTCCCATAAGAACTATAGGGGAAAAAATTAAAGAAATATTATATCTTTCGTCTTTTTAAACATATACCTTTCTAAGCTTGGATATAACATTTTTAAATTAGTTCTGAATTTAAAATTAAATTTTATCAAAATCGGACGACTATATCATATAGCTCTTATAGGAACAATCGGAAAGTTGGTGGTAAAATAATATTGAAAAATTATATCTTCGGTGTTTTTTAACGTATAACCTACTACGCTTGAAAATAACATTTTTTATTTGGTTTTGAATTTCGAAGTAAATTTTATCAAAATCGGACGTCTATACCATATAGCTGCTATAGGAACGATCGGATAATTTGTGGGAAATAATGTGAAACAAATTATAGCTTTGGGGCATTTTTACATATTATCTTATAATATTGGGAATATATATTTTTATATTTTTCATTTTATCCTCTGCAAGGGTATAAAAACAAGATACAATATTTAAACAATGTTTTCCGAATATTCTTGTGGAAGCTATAAGATTTAGTGGTCCGATCCGGCTGGTGGCGACCTATCTAAAAAAATAATACTTTTGGAAAGCTCGACTCGTCTAGTGATGCTGATCAAAAAATATATATACTTTATGAGGTCGAAAACGTCTCATTTATTGCGTAGGGTATAACACCCTTGCAGTTATAAAAAATAATCAATAATTTTATTAAATTGAATTCGAAATTCTTAAAAGTATAAAAATGTATATTCCCAATATTATAAGATAATATGTCAAAAAGGCCCAATACTATAGTTTGTTTCACATTATTTCCCACCAATTATCCGATCGTTCCTATGACCAAAAAAAATGTTATTTCCAAGCGTATGAGGTTAAAAAACACCGAAGATAAATTTTTGAATATTATTTTACCATTAATTTTCCGATTGTTCCTAAGGGAGCTATATGATATAGTCGTCCGATTTTGATAAAATTTAATTCAAAACTCAGAACTAATTTAAAAATGTTATATCCAAGCTTAGAAAGATATATGTTAAAAAAGACGAAAGATATAATTTTTTTTAAATTTTTTCCGCGATAGTTCCTATGGGTGCTATAAGATATAGTTGTCCGATTCGGCTGGTTCCGACTTATATATTACCTGCAATAGAAAGTTACAGCCGATAGCTTTAAAAATGAAAGACTAGTTTGCGTAGAAACGGACGGACAGACGGACGGACAGACGGACATGGCTAGATTGACTCGTCTTGTGACGCTGATCAAGAATATATATACTTTATGGAGTCGGAAACGTCTCCTTCACTGCGTTGCAAACTTCTGACTGAAATCATTATACCCTTTGCAAGGGTATAAAAAGAGAACCAAGTTTGGATTAGTAATGGCGCTTATAAGCCTGGTTTCTGAGATTTAAAAATAAGTGTGCTTAAAAATGACCCCTAAGTACGACTAGTCTGTCGTTGATAAGGTCGTAAAGTCTAGTACAGACCGCAACATCAGCTTATCACACTAGATGCGGGCTGCGGGTCGACAAAGGTTTCTTAAGCGATTATGAGCGGGATTATCTCATGAAAAAACTGTTACCTGAAGCTTATTGCTTACTTTTGATGTTATATTGTATAAAAATTCTAATAATTAAATATAATTTAACTCAACTGACCAAAAATTAAATTTCCATCCGGTCTTCGTTAATAAGTTACAAGGACTTGTCATCTTGTAATCTAAAAACTGACTTCTTAGATAAGTCCCCCATTTTTTTCCTAATTTAGTGTAATATATTTCTGGAACGAAAAATCGTTTCCACTATAGCCTGTCTTTAATTATTTTTAAAATTTAGTTCTTTCTATTTAACTTTTTGAAGTTAACTTTTTTTGAATTTGACTTTAAACTCCTTACTCAATGCTTACTTACTTTAAGTACAGAAATATTCCAGAGGAAACAGCAGCGACTTGGGGCGCGTTCAAAGAGAAACTGACAGTTTAGAATCCAGCACGAACAAATATGCACAGATTACTTGACATGAGAGTTTGTACCACACAAAAAAATCTCTGTATCACTTGGGAGAGCCAGTTTATCAACAGAAGAGAGAAACAGAGTTCTTACTTGTCCGACCAATCCTATGTTTTGTGCAAATGGTATCTCGAACAATGTTTAAGTTAGAGAATTTTATGAACACGCTATCTTTTGAAAAGCGTATTTTCTGGTGAATGAATGAACTTATTATTTAGATTTTGCTTCCACTCGATCGGTACAAACAGAAATAATAAGCAAATGAAAATTTTATAAGGTGGTGCATATGCAATTGTTTCCTTCACATGATTCAAAAAGGATAAACATGGTCAATTTCAGCCCCGCTTAAACTTTAAAATAAAATCAATTTAAATTTTTACTTTTAAAAAATCTTCAAAAATATGTTTCACAATACTGCTTGAGAAAGTCAGAACCATCCTCCGTTACTGGACTAACATTGAAGCTAATATAAAAAAATTAAATATATTATACAAAAGATATTATGCCAACATTTTCTATTTTGTGCGTATGCACGGTAAGTTAAAATTAAGCATTCCTCGGATTTTTTTTCAATTTTTTAACCTTGCAAAGGGTATAATGAATTCAGTCAAAAGTTTGCAACGCAGGGAACCCCATAATTATATATATTCTTGATCAGCATCAATATACAAGTCTATCTCTGTCCGTCTGTTCGTCCTTTTGTACGCAAACTAGTCTCTCAGCTTTAAACCTATTGGGTTGAAACTTTCCCAAAAGTCTTCTTTCTTTTAATGGCACCAGCTGGATAGGAATAATTGGAAAATAAATTGTAAAAATTATATCGTTGGTGTTTTTGAACATAAAACCTCCTTCGCTTGGAAATAATATTCTTTAATTAGTTTTGAACTTCAAATATCATATAGCTGCCTTAGGAACAATAGGAAAATTAGTGAAAAAATAATATGAAAAAATTATATCTTTGGTGTTTTTTAACATATAACCTCCTACGCTTGGAAATATCATTTTTTAATTATTTTTGAATTTAAAATTTTAACAAATGTAAAAAATTAAGAAACATTTTTTTAGTACATTGTATAATAGAGTTTTCGTCATAAAAGTTGATATCAGAACTTTTGTATGCTGTAGGTGTGATCGTCACTAGATTTTTACCTTGTTAGAGGTGTTCTTGATTGATATCAGAAGTTTTTGTTTTTAAAATCATCAATCATGTAATTATGCAACTTTCACAAAAACTATAGAATTTAAGTTTCTTTTGTGGAACTGTTAATAACAATTTAAATGAATGGATAACCCTCAGACAATGTTGTAGGTTCTGGACTAGTACATGTGGCCATTTTTGTCTGTACGCCTGTAGCCTCAGTACTTCACAAGTCACTGGTATACAAATGTAACTATTCATAGCTGTTTATTCGCCAAACTAGCTAGTTTTTCCAAAAGGCAGAACTAATGTTTCTTATATTGAGCTACTTAACATCGCACTATGGTCCAAAACCCGTTTTTTTTGGCATAAAGTCGATTTTTTTATGTCAATATATCGTTGTTTTCTTGTTTTTATCTTAAAGTAAATTCTTCATACATTATAAAAATGTTAATTAAAAGCTTTAAATGTGCCACCAAAGCTTATTGTGAGCTTTTAAAAGTGCGATTGCGATCAGCTGATTTCCGAATAGAAATTCGCGCCAAAATATTTACTTGCTTTGAGTGGTGTCACACGCTTTAATTTTATCCGAAAAATTAAACTAAAATATGGAAAATAATCCTCAAGGTATGCACTATTAAATGTATATTGTTATTTTATGTGTAGTTCTACGTATTTAGTGTTGTGTAATGTTCAATTTATGTGTATGTTTTTAGAAAACTAACATGCGTTCTCCGTGTTTCGTGGAATATAACTAATGAGCTGCTCCATGCTGACAGCAACTAATTGGTCCAGAATGTACTTGTGAGTGTTGTCTTTAGCCACAAACCAAAAACTCATCCCCGTTCGTCCCCCTTTTTTCGCATTTTGGTAATTTATAGGCACGTTTGAGTTTACTCACAGCGAACTTTTTGAAATATGGCGCAGCGGCAATCGCAAAAATCAATGTGTATCTGATTGGATATACACAAAAATTAATAAAAACGCTTTGGAATCCAATACGATAAAGGAAATAGATAAAAAAATTAGTAATTTTAATAGTTATATTCATAAACGGCTTCCCAAATATAACTACATGCTTGAACGGTTCATGTCTAAGCATACTGTAGGGTTGGAATCATCGCTCATTCGCTCATTTTGTGAAACAACTTTTTTATTATATTTGCGAAGCTACCCTTGGTATCCGATGTCACCAACAATTCATAAAATATTGGTTCATGGTTACCAGATTATTAATTCGAGCTTAGTTCCACTAGGATGCTTAGGCGAAAATGCTTCTGAAGCTCGCAACAAAATATACAAAAAAGATAGATTGTCGCATTCAAGGAAAAATAGTTGTCTCAATACTATGAGAGATATATTTCACAGAGCTATAGATTCCTCGGATCCATTATTATCGAGTGTATCTCTAAGGGAAAGAGAAAAAAAAATAAAAAGAAACCTTTCTCAAAAGAGGTATTAAGTTTTTTGGACCTTCCGTAAGTAAGTAATTGAATAGAACAGGAAATAATATATATTTATTCTTAATCAGTTTGCAGGGGCGGCAGGCGTCGGCGTGATCGCACTGACCCAATTTTTTGTATAGAAATTTTTAATGCCGTAAAAATAAATTCTGCAAAGTTTGAACCCTGTAGCTCAATTTTTCGACTTTAAGCCAAAAAAAAAACGGGTTCTGGACCATAGTGCATCGTCTAAAATTTTCAGGTCTCTAAAATAACGTTTTGGAAGATACTGACAAACAGACAAACTAACAAACAAAATAAAATTTTAATTTTGAGGAGACTTAACAATTTGATTTGCTTAATACTTTTGAACGGCGCATCAGATTTTGACAGTTAAGGTGTCATTCGACGAGTATTTAAATTGAGACTATAACTAGGTGGGTAGCCGGTCCCAACAGATCAAGTTTTCCTAGTTTTAACTTTTACACTGATGCTAGCAACGATCCATACAAATTTAACATGTTGTTACTAACGTTTATTATTTCTTATAACTTCAAGGGTATACAAACTTCGGCTTATCGAAGTTAACTTCCTTTCTTATATTTTTTGTTTTTTTTCGATATGAACCAAACGCTTTACATTAATAACATTTTTAAAAATTTCAAGCTTTTAAACTTTTGTTTGTGATTTAGTCGTTCAACTCTGCCAGGAATCAACATTATCCTTTTTAGGCCATTTTCAAAATATTTTTTTGTTGTAAGCTAGTGTAATCACAAAGTCATAACAAGTGCGTGCTGATTGAACACCTTTTGGATTCAATGCATCATTTTAACTATACGAGTAACATCAATACATACGTTATTGATTTTAACCAAGCAAAATTAGGATTCGAAAAATATTTTAATTTGTAGGTGCCATAAAAATATATAATGTTAATAACAATAGACGGTTAACATTTAAAGCCATGTTTGTATTCCATGACCTACCAACGGGTATGCATAAGCGAAATTTCTCAAGTACAAAAACGCGACGACCGGATCTGTTCCTTACATTTATGTGTAAACCGCAGTGGAATAACATTAAGACCAAACCGGGCCGTAAACAACACTGATCGCCATAAGATTACACCATGTTTTTTTCGCCATTGTAAAAGTTTAATTATCAGTTTTTTACCCAAATACTTTGTTTAAAATTTTAAAACAGTTATCAATTATTAAAATTTTTGTATAACAATTGCTCATGGAGTAAATCGGTATATCAGATACCTGGGTTAGTATTTAAAAAACAGAAGGTAGCGTTTGCGATGATATACAATATATATATTCTTGACCAGGATCACTTGCCGAGTGATGATATGGATCTAAATTTGAAATCTCAGCTTTTATGTACTTCTACATGTTACACACTTTTCACTGTATTAAACATGCCCTTTTACGTAACGAGTAACGGCCATACCATGCAAGCAATTTCTATCGCGGAAGACACTTCTAAGAATAAACTATCGTCCGCGATATCGCATTCGGATCGCGGAAGTGACTCCCGACGGGAAGAAATGTGCCACTTCGGCGGCACTTCTCGGAGTCACTTCGGCGGCACTCCGGGAAGTCACTTCAGCGACTCTTCTTGAAATGTCTTCGGTGACACTTCCAGGAGTGACTTCGGCAATACTTCTGGCATTTATTTTTTCTATAAGGTCTTTGAGCGCTTGTAGACACGGTCCTTGGCAGGTCGGAAATGCTGCCTAATAATTTTATTTATGTCCAGCTCCGTTCACATAAGAAATTTAATAAAAAGCACTTCTAAAGTAAACAGAAACAAATTTTTCTATATTTAAGAAAAAAATAAATTTGAAGGAATTACCTTTTATAATTAGGTGAAGAATCTTTAACTGGACTGATCACAAGCAAATTGGGAAATAAACTGAGTCTCGGTCGAAAAACAACAGTGTAGGTAAAAAGGGAGAGGAGTTTTAGGAATAAAAGGGTAACGGCAATTATAGTGTCCTCCTTTTCCCAGATACTTTGTTTTTGTATCATCTTTCTATCTTCCAGAAGTGTCTCATAGGCTACTTCTTCGCAATCGCGCCCCTTTTTGTTTTTTGTGTGCTATCGCCTATCTAGTCCAGAATTGTATCAGAAGTTACTTCTTTGCGATCGAAATGTTTTCTATCGCCTTTCATCGCTCAGAAGTGATTAGAAGTTACTTCTACTCGATATATGTATATTATGTTTTTGTAAAAGGTGTCCTATCGTCTTTCTATCTTCCAGAAGTGACTGTCTTGCAGGGTAGCTAAAAGTTTTAGAATAGATAATAAACAAGAGAGAACGCTAAAGTTGGGTGTCTCGACTATTAGATACCCGTTACTCAAATAACAAACTTTTAAATAAATATGCCTTCTTCATGTATGTTTTTCGCCGCTCGCTTTAGCTCCCGATTGTTAAGTTAAAATCGGTACCCAGGGAAAACCTCTAGGAGGCCGCTGCTTTTCAACGGGGTCTTTCAAACCAAAATACAATTTGGGAACCTACGAGTCAACTTGAGTTGTCAAACTTAAAACAAAATTGTATCCAAAGAATATTTGGAGGGTTGGACGGAAGCCTATCTCCCTAAGAACATTTGTGGCTCCATTAACGAGACCATCTGATGTATCTACATTGACCGTCATCATATATTTTGCAGTGGTTTTTAAAATTAAAGATGTACACAAACCTTGTGTTTCAGATGTTTTTAATGCCATAGCTTGTTCCAGACATCTGTTTCTCTGCTCTAAGCTAAGTTGTGCAGATTTAAGTGAGTCTATAACTTCCAAGATAAACTGATCAGTGGGAATCAAGTTGAGATTCTGTCTATTGTATCGATCTGTGTCCTGATTGCTTGAAAAAAAGGTGAATTGCGTCAGTTGGTACTTGACTTTCATCGGAAATTCGGGTTCGACATTTGGCCGGACGCCATGTTATTGAGTGTAATTGCAAACGGCTTCAATTCCAAAAGCAGCTTTGCCTGTGGGAGCACACAATAAGATTTTAACAGAAGTAGGGTCGCATCCTACTCAACCATTATATTCCTTGGAAAAAGATTAAAATAAGGGAAATAAGTCTACTCTTGCCGACACCTGTTCCGTCTCCTAGAAACTCATAGAAACAAGCATTTCCTCTTGCATTATGCAAAACATGCGTTAAAAAGGTTTTTTTGCTTTAAATTGAGAGATCTAAGTAAAGTTACTAAGTTTTCAGGATAACAATTGGCGGGAGCTTTATAATCCGGATATTGCTGTCCGGATAAACTTCTTGAACATCGTTGTTTAAGTTTAAAACTTGTATTTGAGATTTTTTCCCGGAAAAGCTAAGGCCCTAACTCCTCATTAACTGCAGCCTCCTCATCTGTATTTTCCTCATTATTGTTCTCTACCTCCATGGCCCTTCTAAGCTCGTCTTCCAAAAATTCTATATTCAGTATATTTATTAAAATTGGTTTTAATAGCCTTCTCATTTGCTTGATAAAATTCCTCACAATTTCTCTGTATTAATTCCACCTGTTCGTCTCTCCACGGAGAATAAAGCATAACTAATAACTATAAAATAATGCTGCCTATCTGTGTAAATCTGTGGTAATATTGAACGGGCTATACCTAATAATACTGGGCCTATTCCTTTCTCTAATTAAACCACTACCGTCGCGAAGCGCAAAATAAACTTCTCCTAAAATTGCATTTTTTTCTTCAGCTTTATGTCCACTATTTACCCCTTGACGAGTTTTTCCACGGAAGTTCCGAAATCGAAACACATGAGAATCTGGTCTTTGTTCGTATCTGTTCAGCTAACCGTTCTGATGTTAGAATTGTCAGTAGAATTCTGAGGCATATTTTGCAGGATGCTTTTAGGTCTAAGCATACGAACTCGTTGTTCTGGGGGGAAGGTGTTGATATGAACGCACTTATTGCTTGTATCTGACAACGCCAATGCCAGACAACAATGTACGGCCTCCTGAGCAGAGATTTCAGTGCTTGAAACAAATTGTGACCAAGATACTGGAGCTTTAGACGAATGCTGGAATTGCCTCTTCGAACGTCATAAGCTGTGATTTTGGAATTGTTAATTAAATTAATTATGTAGCTACAGCAAGCAAATCGGTCAACAATTAACTGGATAACTTTGCCCTTTGCAAAGAAAGAATGTGTATTATAAGCATTAACTTGAATTTCTGCAAATGTTCTCTTTAGAAAAATCTATGGTTTTTTCAAACATATGTGTAGTCCTCGTAACTAAGGCTCACCTGAGCGTGAGAAAGAAAATTTTCAAATATGTTAATACTCGTATGGCTAATCAACTCATCTGATTGATCGCAAAACAAAAGACTACGAATTTTTTTAAAGCTTGAAGTTTCTTCGGGAAGGGGCTTCAATATTTCCGTTTGGGTCATTGAAGGATATGGAATACCGAATCGACAAGCAGATTGTCCGCGCACCTTTTTAAGACACGAATGCCCGTGCTTATGCTTTTGGTATTAAACATACAGAGCCAAATCTGTGTTTGTCACATCTACATTATTATTATATTATATTACACTACACATAGATTCTTCATCCACTTCCGGGGCGTCATTCAGCTAAAACATACTGTGAATATGGGGTGAACCTCTCTGTTGAAACTCAACTCGCCAATATAAGGTAGAAACAATATTACTTCCAAAAATAGCCCCAGGTTTCTTTATCAATTTAAGAACTTCCCTATATATATAATCAAAATATCTAGCACACGTCACTGGTTCTGCCCTAATCAGGCGCGCCTTTTCCCTAAATTGCAAATTTAAAGCTACTTCTTCATTAATTTCAACCCTATCTACATTGCGCAGTACTATCAGCTCTGGCACCAAGTTTCAGCGGCCGTTACAGTTATGAAGAAAGTTGGCAAACCAAACTGGCGAATCATAGCATCGCTCTGGAGGCGCTGCGCTTACGTAAGCAATTTGAAATGTTTCGAATTTGCATCAATTTTCATCCATCGCCCTGATAATCAGAAATTGAAGGCGAGGGCAAATCTGTCGTTCCTTCAAGTGAGTAAGCCTCCTTAAGGTAGGAGAAATTTCTGGAAAATCTTAGCCGTTGGAAATGGCACCTTTAGGCTTTCTTCCACCTTTCATATTGCTGTGCCAAGTTGCACAGAACTTAAAAGATTGGTAAATCTCTTCCCTGAACTCGCAATGTTCTTCCAAAGAGGCTCTAGAAAGCTTATTTATTTGCTTGGGGAACCACCAATTCAGTTAGTCTTTTACTGGGCCTTTTTTCCTGAGATATACTAAGTCGGAACTCCTGACTTCGGGTTGAGTTCCAAAGTTTTTTGCTACCCTATTATCACTAAGACTTCATCTAAATGCATCGATAGTTGCTTGTCGCCTGCTCGACGACCATAAAAATTCCTAGCTGTAGCTCTCCTAGCCCTATCCTGCGCTCTTTCCAATAGGCGATCCTGAGTTGCTCTTACCTGCGCACGTTGCAGCGTATTTGCTTCTTGCTGACTCGCGCGATACGTAGGATCTAAGCGCATAATTGAGCGCCGCCGATATCGGCTGCTTGTTCACTCGCTCGGAAAGCGGAATCCAAGCGCCTTTCTGAGTGTTCAGCAGTATTTCGAACCTGCTCTATTGCTCGGACTTGGCTATTTCGTCACCTTATAGAACGACGCCGAGTATCGGCTACTTGTTCACCCGCTCGTAAAACATGATTTAAGCGCCTTTGCGAGTGCTTTCCAGTATTTAAAGTCTGCTCTGTTGGCCGGACTGGGCTATTTTGTTGCCTTATAGAACAACGTCGTGTATTGGCGGTTTGCTCAACTGAACGAGCTGCCGGATTCGACCGTCTTGACCTATGAGACGCAGTATTGAGTCCTTACTCTGCATCCCTGACCAATGGATTTTCCCTGCGCCTATGTTGAGCTTCTACATTTTCTAGCCTCTCCATCTCTGCATACTCTGTATTTTCCCTATTGACCCTATTTCTTAGTAATTGATTCCTATCCCGTTGAGATGCAGTAGGTCTCTTTAGTGGAGGCATTTTTATACAAATAATTAATTTCACTAAAAGAAAATATAGCCTTAATAAAATAGATAAACTAATAGAACTACAAGTCTTCGAAAGACGAAACTTATATGGTTCTATTACGAAAATTTAAGTTAATATGTTTATATATATAATAATAATAATTAAAGAAAAAGTCTTTAGAAAGACCAAGTCTTAAAGTATTATTATTATATCTACTTTAAGGTCAATATCAAACAAATATTATTAAATTATTATTACCTTAATTAAATAAATAAGTACCTTAATAAATAGAATTATAAGTGTTTGTCTTTAAAAAAACCTTTACAAAGAATATTTTGCTATATTGATATATAAAATGTATGAATTGGGTACTTAGCAAAGTGCGCAGCAACCCAGTCAGCAGCGAACCGCGAAAGCGATGTCGGCAGAAACAGCAACAACTCGCGTTAAGATGATCGCTTAAGCTTTGGAAAACAATTGAAAAATTCGCAAACCTTCGAAATACTGGCAAAAGTTTCGCTTACGATGGTTAGTCGTAGACTAAAGACATAACAGAAGATTTAAAGCGCTGTAAAGTTTTTTTTACGCCAACTTTATGTGCACGAACTTTCAGTGCCTTTAAGCCATATTTCCTTCCATACCAAAGACATTAGAGTATGACATTATATTGGTCTTTGCCCATACCATTGTTTTTCAGCAATTAAAATTTTAAATTAATCTACCAGGAATTAGGTAGACCAATAAATTAGTATTAGGTTAGAGAAAAGGGGAGTCAAAGACGACAAGCAATAATTGGTGCCAGCGCTTTTCGTACTCTTTTTGCTCTTGTTACAGCCAGCTCCAAGAAAGCGAGAACAAAATATAAAAAAGAACAAAAACAATAAATATGATGAATGTTTGCTTACAGGAACAATCTTAAAGGCTAAATTGTATTCTTCAGTTTAAATTATTGCTTTAGTTGTTCAACAAAATGTGTGGCCAAAGAGCTTTTTTCAGTTTGCAATAATTTATATACATACTCCTACAATAAAAAAAAATTATGTAGTTATGTATACATTGTCTGACTGATGTCATTGCTTATCTCAACATTGGAGTGAAATGGCTATTTTCCTAATAGTCAAGGGCAAGACGGGTAATGCCAATAATACCGTTATTTTATTCTTTTCATTCCTTTTGACTCGGTTATGCGTTTTTTCTAATTCGGGGAAGTCCAAAAATTAAGTTGGTTGCGTTTCTAGAGCTTGCGCAAGCTGCTGTATTCGTTTAAAGAAAAGAAGATGTGCTGGAAAAAAATTTTACCGTGTTGCTGATAGTCTCGAAGACGCAAAATACGAAACCCACACTAAAAATAAGTTTTCATTAGTTTTTTATTGCATAAAGTAATATCCGTCTAGAGGCAGTCTTGGAACAATTCGGGGAAAAAAATTTATAAAATAAGTTTAAAAGGGAAACAACCCCTGACATATTTAAGTACAAATAATTGCTTTAGTAGACATGGAACGACGATAAGTGAATAAGCTATCAGCTCTTTCCGACGTGGAGATTGGAAAATTATTAAATTCTATAGATTTTGACATTGATACGGTTGGGGAAGAAGAATTAGAGGACGATTTGACTAATGATGTTTACGAGGCAGCACTTCCTGTCCATGAGGAAGATGAAGAAGCGATTGAAAAAGTGTCAGATTCTATGTCGGCTAGAGAGATTTGTGTAACTTCAAGTGGAAGCCCTACACTCCTTTTGCAAAATTGTTGTCACTCTCAATTTCGATTGCGTCCAATTCACCTCAAGCACAGAAACGAAAACGTAAAGCGCCTGCTGAGCATAATACTGCTCATACTGCGTAATAGCAGAATGTGGATCTGCTTGGACTATCGACCCAAAAGCACCGCTTATCACGATCCTTCATACAAATCGTGAATCATTTCAAAGACAAGTTTCAACTAGTTCCGATGCGCCAACGCTTTTCTGTGGATTAACAAATGTGTGAAACGAAGATAAAGACCTTTCTTAGGCAATACTTACCAGACAAACCACCCAAATGGGCAGTGAAATTCTTCAATTATTGTGACTCTTCTGGCTTTTGCTATATATTCGAGATATATTGTGGAGCAGGTGACAACGTTGTTCAATCTGGCTCACTAGATCTTGTTGCGGCAGCAAATGTAGTTGTTCGATTGTCCCGCAAACTTGTCAAAAATCAGATTATCTACTTTGACAATTATTATACTTCGTTGCCGCTTCATGTATATCTGAAGTCTCGGGGAATATTTTTTTTGGGAACTATTCGCTCGCATTCCAAATTGTAATCTGACAGCGATCCAAAAAACAAGTGCGTGGATATTCTACAGAATTTTGTGGATTTGTATCAGGGGGTCGACCTGTCTTTGACGATTTGGAAGTACAATAAGGTAGTACGACTTGCTTCGACTTACGCGAGCACCAATCCTTTCCTGAATTAAACGAATCCAAAAAGTCAGGTTTCACGTTTGGTTCGTTCCGAAAAAAAGTACGTAGACATAAATTGCCCAAATGTTATCCACGAATACAACAGACACATGGGCGATGTCGACTTAATGGACGGACTTATAGGTCAATTTAAAATTCCCGTAAAGAGAAGAAGTATACAAATCGACTATTTACGCATATGCATGATTTGGGCATGGTAAACGCTTACATATTGTTCTACCGAATAAACCAGCCCGACGCTAATAACGCAAATACCAATTGACAAACTTCCGATCAGAGGTCGCATATGTGCTTTGCTACAAACTCCTAATCTCCAAAAGGACCGGGCGCCCGCGACAAGTGATGGAAAGGAAAATAAATACACAGGGAGGAAAACTTTCCTACCGCGTTGACAAAAAAAAACTCGTGCGCTTCCTGTTTGTAAAACTAAAAATTTTTTTAAAGCAAACATTCACTTTTGATACATACTGAATCCAAAAATAATTTTTTTCTTGGATGCAAAAAACAAAAGACCTCTTACTGTCGTTTTGTAGCAATTCAAATCTTATAATAATCAGAATTGGGTAAATGGAATATGTAGACTAATAAATTGGTGTTAGGGTAGATAACAGGAAGCCAAAAATAAAGAAAAATTTAAATTGTTAAGTATTTAATAGAATAAGTTAGTCACTGTATTTTTTCTTAGCTTTGGCAGCGCTTTTGACCTGTTCTCTCTTAGCATGCGCAGCGCTGTAATTGTCACCGTTTTTTTTGACCAGCATTTGTTACAGCATGCGTTAAAAAAGAGAGAGCAAACTAGACTTAGAACAAATGTATTAATTTATGGTTGTTAAACATAAACAATCAACATAATTACTGCACCTGACCTAATAAGTATTGATTTCATTAAAGAAGTAGAGGGGGAAAAAAGGATAAATTGTTAAAAATGTTCATGACTCAATAGAATAAGTTAGTCGCGCACTTGACCTACTCTCTCTTAGCCATGACTGCGATGCACTATGGGAAATTTTACCACTTTTTGGCCAAAACCCATTTTTTAAAAGTGGTTTGAAATTGATTTTGACTTTTTTTATGGATTAAGATAACATCAGTCTCCAATGATACTAAAATAAAAGTTTAACAGACTGCACTACCGTTAAGTTATCAGCTGTTAAAGTCTGTTTTTTTTAACGAGGTGGCAGCTGTAGTAAACCACCAATTATTCTTAAATGTTAAAATTGTTAAAAAGTATAAAACTAAGCAAAGGACTGCCGTTTTTGAAATGTCATTTATTCAGAGGGGTTTGTAACTTGCGTATTTGACCTTGATATTGTATTTATCGATTGTGGTGCTCGTATAATCGTGTGTAAGTTCTAACCTAAAACAAGAAAGGAAGTTAACTACGGCAAGCTTAAGTTTGAATACCCTTGCAGTTAAAAGAAATAATCAACTTTAGTAACACCATGTGAAATTTTTAAGGATTGTTGGTGACTTCAGTGATATTAAAAAATTAATTCATTCTTTTTTTCAGTCCACTTTTTTAACATCTATATGTTAGAGTAGTCTGATTTTTATTAAATTGAATTCCAAATTCTTAAAAATATAAAATATTATATTATAAGATAATATGTCAAAAAGGCCGAAAGCTATAAGTTGTTTTATTTTATTTTCTCACGGATTTTCCGATCGTTCCTATGATAGCTGTATGAAATAGCCGTCCAATTTTGATAAAATTAAATTCGAAATTCAGAACTAATTAAAAAATGTTATTTCCAAGCTTAGAAGGTTATATGTTAAACAAGAAAGGAAGTTAAATTCGGCAAGCCGAAGTTTGTATACCCTTGCAGTTATAAAAAATAATCAATAATTTTATTAAATTGAATTCAAAATTCTTAAAAATATAAAAATGTTTATTACCAATATTATACGATAATATGTCAAAAAGCCCCAATAATTTGTTTCACATTATTTCCCACCAATTATCCGATCGTTGATATGACAGCTAAATGATATAGTCGTCCGATTTTAATAAAATTTAATTCGAAATTCAGAACTAATTTAAAAACGTTATATCCAAGCTTAAAAAGGTATATGTTAAAAAACACCAAAGATATAATTTTTTTTTTAATTTTTTCCCCGATAGTTCCTATGGGAGCTATAAGATATAGTTGTCCGATCCGGCTGGTTCCGACTTATATACTACCTGCAGTAGAAAGCAGACTTTTGGGAAAGTTTCAGCCCGATAGCTTTAAAACTGAGAGACTAGTTTGCGTAGAAAAGGACGGACAGACGGACGGACATGGCTAGATCGACTCGTCTTGTGACGCTGGGGGATAAAAAAACGAAAACCCTAAGTTAATTTATATAAGGCGAGTCCAGCTCGCTGCACCTCTAAAACCTTTTTTATCTTGTAGATCATTTAATTCTCATTAAGCTCAGTTAGTATAAAAGTGCATTTTTGATCACGTTCTTTAAAATTTGGCTTTTACAACCCCTACTTAAGTTTGTATATTTCGCACATTTTTGTCTGGTAAATTTCACTTCCAATGTTAGCTTAAAAAAAAACAGTACCCAACTTTATCTGTTAAGAATATTTTACAACATCATTTCACTTACATTAAATTACATTACATTAAGTTATTAATTTATGCCACAAAAAGAAGTCAAATTTCCTATAGTGCGCTGTAATTGTCTTTTTTTGTATTGAGCAGCCTTTGTTGCAGCCTAGGCCAAGACAAAGAAAGAGAACAACATAAAATAAGCTAAATAGTTTTATTAACATGTTTGTTTAACGTAAATATTCAATACTCGATCTAGCCATGTCCGTCTAACCATGTCCGTCTGCCTGTCCGTTTCTACGCAAACTAGTCTCTCAGTTTTTAAGGCTATCGGGCTGAAACTTTTCCAAAAGTCTTCTTTCTATCGCAGGTAGTATAAAAGTCGGAACCAGCCGGATCGAACAACTATATCTTATAGTTCCCAAAGGATTTATTGAGGAGACAATTAAAAGAAAATTATATCTTTGGTGTTTTCTAACATCTAACCTCCTACGTTTGAAAAGAACATTTTTTAATTGGTTTCGAATTTCGAATTGTCATATAGCTGCCATAGAAACAATCCAAAAATTAGTCGAAAAATATGAAAAAATTGTATCTTTGGTGCTTTTTAACATATAACCTCCTACGCTTTAAAATAACATTTTTTAATTAGTTCTGAATTTGGAATTAAATTTTATTAAAATTGGACGACTATATCATGTAGCTGTAGGAACTATCGGAAAATTGGTTGGAAAATAATATCAAACAAGTTATACCTATGAGGCTTTTTGATATATTATCTTATAATATTGGGAATATCATTTTTTATATTTTTAAGAATTTCAAATTCAATGTAATACAACTCGTACTACTCAAAAATATAGATGTCAAAAAAATGATCTGAAAAAAAGAATGAAAGATTTTTTTTTTATTACTGAAGTCAGCAACAATCCTTAAAAATTTCACATGTTGTTTCTTAAGTTGATTATTTCTTATAACTGCAAGAGTATACAAACTTCGTCTTACCGAAGTTATCTTCCTTTCTTGTTTTAAATAAAACCGATTGTTTGGCAATTTGTTTGCTAGTTGTGAGCGTCCCACCACCCCAAAACCAATTTTTCTTAAATCAAGGCTGTTTGTACTTGTTTTTAGCACGGTGTTTTTCCCTGAGTGTAGGAGAACTTGGAAGGAGAACTAGGAAGGTTGACACCATCCGCTCAAGTAAATTGCATTTTAACAAGCAGTGGACTAAACGTGTTTTAGATGTGGTGTTACTCGTATTTAACTGCTCAAGTTTCTGCAGTCAGTGGATTACAATTTACAATTTACAAATAATGACTTAAATGCTCCAAGTTAGCGTAATTAACACTGAGAAGGGGTACAATAGCTAAGGATAAGATAATATATGTTTATAAACCTTCCACGACCGTACTAAACAGTTACCTTCCAACTTGGTGTTACAAATTTGACACTAAAAAAGAATACCATACAATATCCTGTTAGTTTGGCAGAGTCTTCAAAGGCTTAAAATAAATATATATAATTTATACATAATTATATATAGTTTATTTGGACGGAAACAAAAATTGAATCTTTGGAAAACGTTAGGACAGTATTAGGAAACATATCATAATAAAGTTGTTCCAGTAGTTGTGACAATATTTCTATTGTAGAAAATTTTGGAAACACAGTCAAAAGTGTTCCAGTCAACAAAAAGGCATATCGTAGAGCCGAAGACGATCTTAAGAAACTTCTTTATAAAACGAATCGAGAATATTTCGTTACGATGCTTCTCAATGCTAACCCCACCAAGCCTTACGGATTTAACCTTTGGAAATGTTCACGGAATATAAAACGACAGCCACTTCGAAAGATCCCCATTAAAAAATCTGACGATACATGGTGCAGGTCCGACACGGAAATTTCTTCTGCTTTTGCGGACGAACTCGAGAGACGCTTCCAGCCATATGACCTAGCCAGCCGCGAGGACTTCGATGAAACGCTTGCATTTCTTAACGCTCCTTCCCCGGTTGCGTTACCAATCAAACATGTTAGCCCAGAAGAAGTTTGGCTATATATTCAAAAGGTGCATGCAAGAAAAGCGCCGGGCTTCGATGGCATTGATAGCAGAATCGCTGAAGCACTGCCTAAGAAGGGAATCCTGTTCCTTGTTCTCCTACGATGATACCTAAGCCAGGAAAACGGGAGAACCTTGTCGAGTCTTACCGACCAATAAGTTTACTGCCCACTTTCTCTAAAATATTCGAAAGAATATTCCTTAGCAGAATGATGGCAGTTAAAAGAGTGCAGGAAGCCATCCCAGACCACCAGTTTGGTTTTAGACATCAGCACGGTACTTCTGAGCAAGCAACATGTTGAGCATATCCTTAATGCTTTTGAAAATAAGCAATATAGCTCTGCTATTTTTCTCGAAGTCAAGGAAGCTTTCGAAGGAAATCGCAACACTGCAATTTCTCATTGAGACCATAGATCCTTCCCACAGCTGAAATTCACGGCATCACTATCCCACAATTACAACAAGCACAATACCTGGGCCTAATCTTGGACAAGAGGCTCACCTGGAAGCAGCACACAACCAAAATAGCTGCTACATGTCGAGCTAAGCTCAGGAAGTTTAACTGGTTGCTTAAGCCAACGAGCAAGCTGAGCCTTGGCAACAAAGTGTTGCTGTTTAAATCGATTGTGATGCCCTCGATGACCTACTGCATCCAATTTGGGGCATGGCTTCCGACTCGAACGTCATGAAAGTGCAAAGGATTCAAAACCGGGCGCTGCGAATGATTGCAGATGCGCCGTGGTATGCAAGGAATGAAGCCTTAGCCACTGACCTCCTCGTTCCCTCTGTCCGGGAGCAAATAAACCGACACTCCAGTCGGTACAACGAACGCCTAACAGCGCACGCTAATCACCTAGCTGCTGCCTTGGCCAACCCAAGGACCAGAAGAAGATTAAAGCGCAGACACCCCGGCGGTCTCTGGACAAGAGGAAGTTATGTCACTCGAGTCCTTAAGTTTTGAAATTATTTTGTTGACAAATTGTTATAAAAATTGTTAATCACCAATCTGTTATGTATGCATGTTAATTGTTTATTTACTGTTTATTTACTGTTAAACAGAACGTTTTATAACCATTAAGTTGGTTGATCAACGGAATAAATATTTATACGCTTACTAAAAAAAAAAGTCAAAAGTGTTATCTTTACTTACAAATAATCGCTTTCTCTGTACAACTGTTGACAACCGGGTGTAGTCACACGTTTAACAGAGCTTGATTCATTGGCAGGATAGGTCATAGAAAAGGTTGTCCTCTATGCTCGTCTTCCTTTTAGTCCTCTACAAGTAGTTAGCTTAACGAAACAAGTGGAGAGTTAGTTAGGTCTATGTTCAGCCTTATCAACAGATGATAGCCTTCCTCCTCAGATAGGAACCTTTACCACCATTAATTCCGCAACCAGCACCATTCGTACATTCAAACGCATTAGGCTCTAGGGCACCAATGCCGATGAATATTAGGCCGGACGTGTTAATTTAAGTTTATATAGAATAAAGGACCTGACGTATCAGACATTAGGTGGCAGCTTTGAGTTGTTGAAACGCTACATAAGAAATCTATTTGAAGGCAGTGCCGGTAACTGGTACTGGCGCTATCATAAGAATGCTAGAAATATTTAGTGGCCTGAGTAAATGGGCTCTGTTAGCTCAGTTCAGTTATGAAAGAACCGATGCCAATATTCCCGCTGCTACAGATAGGATATATCTCACAACATTCGTATGAAGGCAACTATTCACATTATCTGGGCTTATTTAAACTAAAAATTCGATCCAAACAGCGAAAAGGAAACGGCTTGAGCAAAAAAAGCTGGTGTTAGTATCAGTCATAGCATCTCCTAATGTTACACCACATGCCGAAGTTACGCAGTTAGATAGAACCTTGACGGGGTTAACGGATATTTGTGCCTCAATAAGTTGCATGTTGGAGAGAATTTGTCAGAGACTTATAAAAATCTCATTTTCCGTTCAAATTTATTCCGGCCAGTGTTCGAACGGCCGAAGGCCAAAACCAAAAGGTCAAAAGGAATGTTATTTTCATGTTAAGTTTAAGGATCAAAAAAGGTTGATAACGTTATATATAGTTCTGTCAATGGAACAACCTTTATATCAAGGTATTTCTGGAAAGAATTTGGATTGCTGCTCGACTCGTTGGTAGAAGAAAATACAGGCGAAGGTAAGATAAACAATTGCGATAAGTTAGAAATACCCAGGCATAAGAAACCATTGTTTGAAGAGCAATTCTTCGAGCTTAATAGAATTAGTCAAAGTTTTTCATCGTTCACGGAAGTAGGGCGAGGAAAGACGTCGCTGCTGTCACATAATTTAGATGTAGGAGACTCAAAGCCAATTAAGCACCGGCACTATCCGGCTTATGTAAGAGGAACTCGACCGTAAGCTGGCCCTAGGCGTCATTGAGGAGTAAAACAGTACTCGGTCTTCTTCAGTAATTTTAGTAAGGAAAGTAGGCGAGTTAATGAGGTAACCCGCAAGGATGCATACCCTATACGATGTATAGATGGAGTTTTAAGTCGGCTCCCAAATGCAGAATATATCTCAAGAATGCCTTTTGGCAGATTCCCTTAGAGTCAGGATCGAGGAACAAAACTGCTTTTAAAGTATCTGGACGAGCACTGTATTAGTAATGGCGTTTGCTTAAAGCTCTGAAGGCTCTGAATGTTATAGCTCAGAAGAAGGCTATGTATAAAGCCCCAGTGCTACACACACCAGCTTTTTACGAGCCATTCTTTATTCACTGCGACGCCAGTTATAGAGGAATTGGAGGTGTCCTCATGCAGGTCAATAAGGATGGCAATGAGGTCACTATAACGTTTAAGTCGCAGAAGCTCAATAAATTTCAGTGTTCCTATTCCGTAACGGAGAAGAAATGCCTGGCTGCCATTCTCAGTATAATAAAATTTCTGCCCCTGAAATGGCTAATGACTCAAACCAATCTCAGTAGTAGACTCTACTAGTTGGGCCTTGGAACTGCAAGGATTTTCTTTTATATTTAAACACCAAAAAGGTTCCCAGAACATAGTTCCCGACGTGCTGTACCAAGTGTTTACCGAAGTGCTCGCAGTACAGCTATATAGGCAGTCGACCTAAAATCAGGACACTTTGACCCCGAAGAATATAAATCTTCAAGGGCTATAAGTAGCTTAACTCTGGATCATAAAACAGACTTAAAGGTCGTAGGTCAAAATAGAAACGCTTTGCGTCGAGATGGTAAAGATGTTGCTCGAGGACCTTTATACAACCTTATCAGCTTAAGAAAGGTCAAAACACATCGCAGATTACACTAAGGTGCTTCTATGCAGAAGAAGGTGCATCAAAAAGAAGCCGTGCATACTGGTAGAACCAATCCATTGCGGAAGCCAGTAAAGAATGCCACAGGGCAACACGCGCATACCAACGCTTAAGAGGAAAACCCGAATTAAGGGTATTTCAGATATCTTACAGGAAAAAAGACGAGTCCTAAAAGAACCCATAAACGAGAGCAAACACCGGTGCTTTAATAATATATGCAAAGAAATATACTCCAACCCATGGGGCTTCGCATATAAACACAAATGCCGAAGAAGTCCTCGGGGGACTGAAGGCAATTCGGAATAAAGTTCTTAAAATTGTCATTAGAGCAAACACAAAAGAGTATGTTGACATGTATACATATCTTGACATATATACAATTTATAAGTGAGCGGCACACGCGGCTATCATCGACCGTTGTCGATAAGCTCATATTTTAAAACAAAGTTAGGGATAGTAAAGTAGGGATAGTGCATTAAGAATAGTAACGTAAGGACACTATACTGTCCATAGTACAATATCCCTATGAAGAATTATTTTCTTTGGACCATGTATATAATGAACAATGATATTCATTTTTTTTATTTAGCTTTATTTCTATTTACAAAGAAAAAATAGTACAATATACTACCGAAATGGACCATGTACACAATGAACAATTTTATTTTAATTTGTTTTTTTCGTCTTTATTTCAAAGTGAATAATAAAATAAATATTTTTTTGATGAAAATTAGATTTTTATTTTAAGACATTACAAATTAAAATAAAGCTTAAATACACTAAACAAAAACTGCCTATTGTTTTTATTAAATCATCGATGTTTTTCGCAAAATATACCGAAAACATCCATGTCTGTGAACATCGATGTTTCTCCACCTCTACCGAGGACAGTTCACACGAACTAAGCCACGTGAGCTTTCACCTTTTGGTCAGCGATTGTGGGAATGCAGAAAAGCCAATTTCCAAAGTTGATTGAACTAAGCCAAGTGCAAATTACATTTTTTGCTTAGTAAATTTTTAAAAAACAATATTTTTTTTATACCCTTGCAGAGGGTTTAATAATTTCGGACAGAAGTTTGCAACGCAGTAAAGGAGACGTTTCCGACTCCATAAAGTATATATATTCTTGATCAGCGTCACAAGACGAGCAAATCTAGCCATGTCCGTATGTCCGTCCGTCTGTCCGTCCGTTTCCACGCAAACTAGTCTCTCAGTCTTAAAGGTATCGGGCTTACCCAAAAGTCTTCTTCCTATTGCAGGTAGTATATAAGTCGGAACCAGCCGGATCGGACAACTAGCTCCCATAGGAACTATCGCCGAAAAAATTAAAAAAAAAGATGATATCTTTGGTGTTTTTTAACATATAGCTTTCAATGCTTGGATTTAACATTTTTAAATTAGTTCTGAATTTCGAATTAAATTTTATCAAAATCGGACCACTATATCATATAGCCCTCATAGGAACAATCGGAAAGTTGGTGGTAAAATAATATTGAAAAATTATATCTTAGGTGTTTTTTGACTTATAACCTCCTACGCTTGGAAATAACATTTTTTATTTGGTTTTGAATTTCGAATTAAATTTTATTAAAATCGGACGACTATATCATATAGCTGTCATAGGAACGATCGCATAATTGGTGGGAAATAATGTGAAACAAATTATAGCTTTGGGGCTTTTTGACATATTATCTTATAATATTGGGAATATACATTTTTATACTTTTAAGAGTTTCGAATTCAATTTAATAAAATTATTGATTATTTTTTATAACTGCGCAGCAATGAGATTTTCTTTCGGCTCGTTAAAAACTTTAATAACTGGGTCATCTAGCTGAATTAACATTTTCGTTGACATTATTTTTGAAATTTTGCCATTATGACCTCCAAGATATTTTGTTAGGGGTAGTTTAAAACAAGGCGTAGTTTAAAAAAAATTCTCTATAATAGCCCACAAGGCCTAGGAAACGTCTTAGTTCCCGAATATTTTTTGGAAGCTGATGTTTAGTAATTGTGTCAATTTTTTCTGGGTCTGTCCTAATGACGTTATAAGATTCGATGTATCCTAGAAAACTGGTTTCGCGTTTAAAAAACATTGATTTTTCCAAAGAGATTTTTATACCCTTGCAGAGGGTATAATAATTTCAGTCAGAAGTTTGCAGTGGAGACGTTTCCGACCCCATAAAGTATATATATTCTTGATCAGTGTCACAAGACGGGTCGATCTAGCCATGTCCGTCTGTCCGTCCGTTTGTGCGCAAACTAGTCTCTCAGTTTTAAAGCTATCGGGCTGAAACTTCCAAACTTTCCAAAAGTCTTCTTTCTTTTGCAGGTAGTATATAAGTCGGAACCAGCCGGATCGGAAAACTATATCTTATAGATCCCATAGGAACTATATATATAAAAATTTTTAAATTGAATCGTCTCGATTCATTGGAACTGATGGGTATAATGAATGTAGCTGATTAGTCAATTCGACAATGATATTTTCCTTTACAGTATTTTCATTATCAGGGATTTTAGTTTCTGGTTGAATTTCAATTTGAATTTGCCGTGGTTTGAATACTAAGAATTTTCTGTATTTAATTAGCATGTTAATTAAATATAAAAATGCGATTATGATCAATATTAATGTAATTGGTATTTGAGTTGGTTTAATTTGAAAAAAAGGATTTAATACGTTAATATTATCGAATGAGAATTCCAAATCATTTGAAATAATATATTCGGAAATTAAGAAGTCAGTATATTTTCGTGCAGTGATGTATTCCAATATCTTATTGTCTACATTAGTGTTGTATTTATTATTAATTTTTGTGGTGCCATTAAAGGTTATTAAATATGACCCATCTAAATGAGTGTCATTAACTGTATTAGCTCCGTTTATAAAAATGGCTCCTTCTTGAATTACATCTACATTTTTATTTTTTTCTCTTGTTTTATTACATAAAGAATATTTTCCATATGTTAAAACAAGAATCTTCTGGGTTTAATGTGCAATAGTTGTTAAATAATTCCGTCTTAAAATTAGACATTACATAAAACTTATTTTTACATTTTGCGACATGGTTATTGATTAAAAATTTTCTTAACTTCACAACGTTCAAAATTGAAGGGTATTTAATATATATAATAATACGATCTTGGTGCAAAGCGATTTTAAATTCAGATATATCCAATAGATCAGTAATAATAGCAGGTTTTTGTTCATGCTTATAAATTTTCTGTATGTCATCATTGTTTAGAATTTTTGTGTTGAAAACATCTACTTTTGCTAATGTAATTGTGTCCATTAAATTCATAAGATCGTAAGTCAGCAAACGAAGGCGGTATTTTCTTTGTGATCTTTGAAGGCGGTTTTAAATTTGTCAGATAGAGTTTTTATTTCTTTAAATATTTTGGAATTAATAACGATTTGATCGTTATTGTTTTTTTCAATTCATCAATTTTATTTTGAACTGTTATGAAATCATCATGATCTGGTGTTCCTGCTATCCATTTCCAGATTGTGCCTAATTCACTAATGCCCCTTTTTGACCTAGTGGGTATTACTTGAGAAATAAGTATTTTAATAATTTTTTAATCGTTTGGTATTTCCCATTGTGAATTCTGAACGTTATGGCTGCTTAAAAATTCTGTTTCAAGAGTAATAATGTCTTTATAAAATCTTAAATAGTTATATGAAATAAATCCGCGTATGATTCATAAATGAGGACTTCTTTGGTATCTTTGTAAAGAAAGAAATCATGGTTTGTGTAATCCATTTGGTTGAAGCTACCAGCATTAATAAGTACATTATTGAACTAATTATCTGGAATTTAGGATAAGTAAATTGGTTTAAAATTTAATATTATCTTTATGAATCGTACGGTTTCGGTTTTTTATAATAACTTTATTAGGATGATTTTCCTTAACTACCTGTTTTTTATATCTAGAGCTTAAGCTTATTTCTTTCCCCGTGTTTCTTTTCGTTAATTACTTCTCCTACGTGATAGTCTTTTTTTTCTGTCTTTGTTATGAAAATGTAACATTTTATCATGTGCTTGCTTTAATAATTGGGGAATTTTATCGTGTTTGGTTTTATTAAATAAAATATCATACGGTCGTTGATTGGTTATAGAGTGATTTGATAAGTTGTTTTTCTGTGCTAAGTTGAGTTCATCTTTAATGCAACGCGCCATTTCTGTTAAAGTAGAGTGTGCCCTTTCAATTTGTCCGTTGGAAGTACTATGTCGAGGATCTGCATAAAATAAAGATATCAAATTTCTTTGTGCAAAAGATTTAAATTGGGATGAAGAAAAACTTGGTTCGTTATCTATCATCAAGGTTTTGGCTAATGTTTTGTTTTCTATATTTAGCTTCTTTGGGATTTTTTTACGACTAAAAATTTTGAATATGAATCTATACAAGTGATGAATATAAGATTTTAAGCGTAGTAAATGTCAATATGCAAACTTTCACATTCTCTATCCGGAATAGGTGCTTGACCGATAGGAATTTGCACTGGATGTCTGTTATATTTGTTCTCTGCTGAATGCTGAGTGTTTTGATCTGAGACCGACTCGATACTATCTGTTAAGTTATTAATTTGTATCCTAGATAATGCATCTGCATTTGTTGTTCCTGGCTTATAAATAATTTTTGGAGAATAACTTTCAATGAAAGAATACCATCTTTTCATTTCGATATTAGGGTTCTTTTGAGAAATTGAAAATGAAAGAGGTTGATGATCTGTGCAGATTTCAATGTTGTTAACCCCATATAAATAATTTCGTAAATTTTTAAAACTCCAAACTGTAGCTAAAAGTTCCTTCTTATTAGTAGCATATAACTGTTCAGGTTTTGTGAGAGTTTTTGATATAAAGTAATTGGTTTTCCTTCCTGAGAAAGAACCACAACAAAAGTGCGTAAAGTAAATTTTTTATTATAATTGGGTTGAACTAAGTCCTTAAAGGAATCTGCATATTTATTTTAGAAAGTTCTTTATTAATAATATTTAATAATTTGTCCAAATTTTTTCTTTGATAAGAGGATGAATTCTGTATATTGTTAATTTTTTTGTTGTCGGATACTTCTACGACGGTGCGTTCAGGATTTTTGAATCCCAAACTTTTATTTTTGTCGGATATTCCGACGACGGCGCGTTCGTGATTTTTATATCCCAATCTTTTATTTTTGTCGGATAATTCAACGACGGCGTGTTCAGGATTTTTATATTTTAAACTTTTTTTTTGTCGGGTAATTCAACGACGGATTAAGGATTTATGTTTCCCAATCTAAATTCACATTGATTTCCCTCTTCAGATTCGGATTTGATTTGAGGCTTTTGATCAAAGTATTTTTTATTATGAATTCTTTTAACAGAAGAATGGTGTTTTCTTCTGTCAAAAAATGTTGGTTTAAAATATTACCTCCTTTCCATTATACTTTTTTACACCTTTTGGTGTATCAATTACAGCTCCGAATCGTTTCAATAGGTTGTAGCCAACAAGTAAATCTGAGTCTAGCCCATCTATTTCATAAAAAGTATACCACGTATCGAAAATAGTTATCATATGATAAAACTTAATTATTGAATATCCATTCACTGTGGATACTCTTTTATTTATTGGTCGTTCATTTTTGTTCTCATAAATTCCTGTTTTAATATAACAAGAAGTTGCCCCTGTATCAATAAATATCTTAAATTTTTTATTTATTTTATTATCCTGTCTTATTATGTAGGGTAGGCCTACTCCTGAGTTTGCCCTAAAAAATGGTCCTCTTCAATGTTGTTAAACCTTATAGTTTTGTTAGCCGGCTGGTTAACAGTTCCTGTTTGTACTCATTTATTTTGAGATTGCTGCTGTTGTGTGTTTTGTATTTCGATTCTCTTAGTTTAATTTCATTTATTTTGTTAATTATTATATCCCTGATTATTACTGTTATGGTGTCTTTTTGGCATCTGGATTGATTTATCAACATCCATTGGCTCTGGCTTACTTTGTTGTCTAAAAGAGTTCCACTGATTTTGTTGGTCATTATTAAATCTTCCTTGATTCCAGGTATTGTTTCTATTTTGATTAAACCTTGATTGATTAAACCTTAAGTTATTAGTATATTTTTGATTATTATTATTATTGTTATATTGTCTGGGTTTGTTATTTGAGTTTTGTTGCCCATATAAGTTTGACTCATTAGTCTTGCGTTGTGATGATATAAAATTGTTCGCGAATTGGGCGCTCAAATTGTTGCTCTCAAGTTCTTATACTATTACTATTGAGTTCGGTAAATAGGGTGGATTCATTGAAAATATTACATCTGAGATATGGCCGTTAAGGCCAGTTATGAACACTCGTAGGGCTGTCTTTCTATGCTTTTCATTAAGTTCAGATGTAATTGGTTTATTCCTCCCGTGTGTCATAATGGTTTTGTTAATCAAGAGAGTTAATTTTTTATTTACCAAATTATAAAATTCCATAATCGATAATATTCCCTGACTTAATACACTTAAGACCTGTTCTAAAATATGTATAGGTCGCTTGCCACTAAAAACAAAATCTAGTCTTGCCATTATGGCGTCAAAATTCAATACGGTTCCATTATGAGTTAAAGCATCATTGGCAATGCCTCTAATTTTATTTCGAAGAATAGATAGTCCCGAAAAATATTTTTCACTTCCCCTTTCGTATTGTCCCATTGCTATTTCCTCCGATTTTCTCCAGTAAACATACCTATCTTCTTCGCCTTTATATTCTTGAACCGACTTAATGATTTCATAAGAAGTATAGCACCTCTCGTTTGGATTAAAAGCTTCCTTGAATTCCTCAACCTTCTTTATATTGTGATTTAATTGTGTCTTTAAACTCGCGATTTTATTCCTTAAAGGACTCAATTCATTATTAGCTATTTGTGCTATTAAATCGCTTACATAAACCATTGGGGTCTTCTTAAAGCGAGGGATGGCCCTCAGCTCTTCCTTTAATTTATTTCTCAGCTCTTCCTTGTTTTGTTGAATTTGTATTTGATTTTTAATTAAAGTTTTTTTTGTTTATCCATTTGATTTTTAAATGTATGTTTGTTATCTTTATTTTTGTTCAATATTTGTTTTTGAGAGAAATAGTTTTTTTAAGCAGTGTGTTTTTCGTTACGGTCACTAATTAAAGTATTGTTGTAAACAAAGGGGGATTTTTGCATTTACTGTTTTCCTTTTTCACGATGTAAACACTTTTTATTATGTCATCGGTTAGGTTTTTGAGCGGCGCGAATTCCCTTTTTGTTTTCGAAAACTGTTTTGTTTTAAAACTTTTTTAAAAAGCCCCACGTTGGGCGCAAATTAAATTTTTTGCTTGATAAATTTAAAAAAAATTTGTTTTTTTTATTTTTTTTATTAATAATTCTTATTTTTATTAGTACCGAACTTAATTTTCCCTGCTCGCGATATTCAAGTTGTCGACCGATCAATTCGGATTGAAAAACGGACTCCCTGACTTTGATTTAATAATCCATAATCAACCCTCGGCTTAAGAAATTTATCACAAAAATCTGATTAGGAGAATCATCCAAGAGAGTCGAAAAATAGGATGATGAAAATTATCAAATAAATTTGAAATTGCAATTTTTCAGAATTGAAATTCTGCCGGAAGTCAATGTTTACGTTAGCGGACTTGGGGCTCCCTGTCTGGGGCTCTGGTGTTTACAATATCGGCTTGGATGTTTACAAAATCCGTTTGGAGCGGAGAGTGTGAAACTGATCTGGGTGGGAATCGATTGGAGGCTTTGCTTAAAGAACGGAAAGAAGCTCTTGGCTTAAAGTTGTTTATAAATTGGGCAAGGGCCCCTAATTAATGTGTCATATAACTTGCATACAACAATAACAATAACTTAAATGCACTGGACAATGAGAATTCAATTTGGTCAACAGCGACAGCAACGAAAAGGAGCAGCCAATGATGATAAATAACGTTCTCAAACCAACTCAATAAAGTTAAGTTTTAATTTTTAAAATAAAAAAAAAAGCATTCCTTTAACTTATATGTATGTAAATGTACTGCAACACATCTACCCACACAGCGTGCGTTTACCGTCAAAGTCGATCGTGTCGCGAATTTCTGTATTTAACAAGAGAGCGTGCGAAGACAACTGCTATATATAGCCGCAGAATTGAAAATCTGCTATGATGGTCCGATCGTAACGTTTGATACACCCATCGAAAGATATTGCAAATACTAAGAAGATTGCGATGAAAGTGTAAAAGTGAAAATTTGATCTGCTGGATATGGTGGGGATAAATGCCCCGGCTTTTAATCTAGTTTTATTCTTACTGATGTCCCGTTCAATAGTAAATCGAAAAATGCATTTAATTCTTTAAAATGCTAATAATAACTTAACTATTACTACGGAGACGTGGCATATGTCTTTGTCATTTAATAAATTTAATAAATACTCTTTCTATAGTGAAATTGTCTGAATATAATAAATTTGGTGTTATGACAAAAAGTTATTTTTTTAAACCACTTTTTGACTATTTCCTGAAAATTGAATCGAACGATTTCTGAGATTACTAAAATTTTGATACATAACACTTTTTGTCATAAAAATTACGGTTTGGATGATACTAATTGAAAAAATGAGCAAGAAAAACAATTTAATGCTTACATGCATGCTCGAAACTCTGAAACAGTAATTTGATAAGAAAAATTCTTATAAGACATTTCGTAATTAAAAGGGAAGCATTTATAAGATTTTCATCGACTAAAACGTTTTAAAAATAAATTATTTAAAGCCCGAAAAATGGTTTGAAATTCTATTACCTATTATTAAATCAAAATGCGATCGCATTTTATTATAGATTTTGGAGAAAAGGCCAGACAACGTTTTTATACCCTTCAACATCTAAATTTTTTTTAATTTTTAAAAACAGTTTTTTGAATCTTCCTATGTGAGCTATACGATATTGTTGTTTGATCCGGCTCGTTTCGACTTGGACTTGGCTAGATCGACTCGTCTTGTGATGCTGATATGGAATATACTTTATGGGTTCAGAAACGTCTTCTTCACTGCGTGACAAACTTGTCAATGAAGTTATTATTATGCAATGATTTATTCAAAACTTCTAATATCAAACAAAAACACATCGTAAGGGGTTGTGGTGATCGCGCACCATCAACGTAAAAAGTTTTGATATCGACTTTTGTGACGAAGAATGCTTGTTTATTCGACTAAGTAAAAACACTCTCTAAATTGTTCTCATTTGACACGCTTCAATAAAATATTCCTTTATTACGAGAACCTAGAATACGAGTATATTTAGCTGAAGCGGGCAGATTGAGAACATTTTATAAAGTATTTTTATAAATAAACCTAGTTTTTTATTATCAGCAGGTATAACATTATATTGGGTTTTCTTTTTAAAATTCGATGTATCAAAGCGATTTGGGATTTTATTTTATTAAATTTTCTTTAGACGACAATATGTATAACTAAATCTTTTTCCATGTAAATTGTTTTTGAAGATCTGTACTTAACCGCAATAAAATTATAAAAGTAATCGTACATCAACCACTTTGAATGTTATAAAACACTTGAACCAATATACAAGGTGAGTTCCAAAGTAAACACGACTTTTAAAAAAAAGACAGAACAAATAGTTTTCGGCAAAATCAATTTATGTTATTCAAAATAGTCTCTGCTTTAATACAGCGTTTTGCACGGCCCGGTATGGCCGCCAGTATTCCGGTTCGTCCGGCGCCTCCATTCAGCATTCTGCCGTTTCGTTTCGGGGTCATATTGAAAAACCACGTTTCGTCACCAGTCACAATCTTGTAAAGGAAGTTCGGATCTTTTTTGACTTTTTAATGATGTCCTTCGAATGTTGAACTCTGAGCAATTTTTGGACATCAGTCAATTTTCGCGGAACAAACCATGCATACACCTTTTGTAAGCCCAAATGTTTGGTCAAAATGCGATAAATCGATGTTTTGGAGATTTTCCATTCTTTTTCCATGAATTTCAATGATGATTTCGGCAGATTTTTTATGAATTCACGCACAGTTTCGATGGAACTTACGGTGATCACGGATTTTGGTTGGCCCACATGTTCATCGTCATTTATGTCCTCACGACCACTTTGAAAACCACTCGTACACTCCGCTACGGGATAGACAATCATCGGCATAAACTTCTTTCATCAATTGAAACGTTTCGGTAAAAGTGTTACCAATTTTAAAACAAAATTTAATGTTGGCTCTTTGTTCGAAGCTCATTTTTGCATCGATGACAAAAACATACAGACACTTAAAACGCAATAACCTCACTTGCAATAGATGAAATGTCATGTCATTTTTACTGGACGATAGCAGATTCTAACGCACCAGTTGACATATAGATGGTGCCACTAGAGGGCACTAGATTAAAAAAGTCCTGTTTACTTTGGAACTCACCTTGTAGGCCATTCAAAAGGCTTGCACCGGCATACTGGCGGCCATACCGGGCAACGAGCTAAAACACTCGTTCGACATGCTTTTGGATGGTACAAAACGCTGTATTACAGCCGAAGTAGACGATTTTGAATAAAATAAATTGATTTTTCCGAAAAAACTATTTGTTCTGTCTTTATTAAAGTCCTGTTTACTTAGGAACTCTACATCTTCAGGTACATTACTATCTACTCCTCAGGTATATTACATTAACTACTTTGTCAGATTTATTAGCATCTACAGGTACATTATCGCACTTTGTTTCTCCACAAATTTTAAGCACATTTTTTAGACGAGCTGGCAACAGTTTTGGAGTCCTCAGTCTCGTAAATAGCTGAAAATAATCGTGCAGCTTCACACTTAGTACGCAATTTGGCAGCCATTGTTACTAGGGACTTGTTAAAAATTGATTTAGAAACACAAAGCAAATAAACAAACAAAAAAATACTTTGTAAGCACACAAATTTAAAAAAAAAACAAATTTTATACAAATTTGCACTGATCTCATGTAACTCGCGAAACAAAGTAACGCTTAGGCGGAAAATAATAGCGTGGGTCGAAAGGGAGAATCGAAGAAGTAACGGCATATTGTCGCAAGCTCCTTTTAACACGCGAGCGTTGTTTTTGAACATACAGGAACTATCTTTAAGTGAACCTTTAAGTAACGGGGGCCGAAAACATAAAGTTCACTGAAGCAACAGTCTTAAGTATTTTATTTATTATTATTTTCTTTTTACTTTTTTAAACTTATTTAATTTACCATTTATTATTGATATAAATTATTCCTAAAAATAGTTTTTCTTATAAAACATTTTACATTATTATTTATTTTAGGCATATATTAATATATAAAATATATTTACCATATAATTCTTCTAAATATTATATATAGAAAAAATAAATGGTTAGTTAAAAAATCCGATTTCCGGCAACGTATCTCCAAGCGAAACCAATCCAGTTGATAGATTGTTTTTCACGATTGTTAAAATGAATTGTGATTTAGTAAAGTGTGTTGAATTTTTGTATTATTTCGTGGTGTAGGCTGTGATAAATGTTGTTTCAGTATGGTAGAATATTTTGTTCAGAGTTTTTTTTTCTAATGTTTCAAGCCTCACTAAATAAAGAATGTTTTTAGTTGACGATCTTATTTTTTCGATTTCCTGGTCAATGGAAATGGTTTGTGCATCCGTGTAATGTGTTATTGCTACGGATCCATTGGATGTAGCCAAGTTAAGAAAAATTCGTCTGGAAAAAAAAAAGTTTTGTGTTTTATAAGGCTTAGTTTTTTGGGTATGGTCTATTCGTGGTGCTATAATCGGTTGGCATCCGCAATCGGATGACAAATTCTTTAATTTATGGAATTATATAATTATTTTTTTAAAATAGGGACCAAAACATCTCGGAAAACCTAACAATTTTGTATACTACTTTTGTGAACAATTTTTCTGACATTGTTGTTATGGTTTATTGTTACTTTTCTTTACTATTTCTTTTTCGAACCTGGGAGTTAATTTTAAACCTATTCTTAAATTAATTTTGACAAAAATTTATTGTCCTGGCGGTACGTTGTAATTTTTATTTTGATTATGTGTTTTTAAGTCTGACTGTTGTTTTATTTTTAGTTTCTCGATATTTTCTTGTCGACTTTTCTCATATTGATCGAGTTCATTGTGGCGTTCCTCCCAAAAAAAAATTCTGACGGTTTCTGGTTACTTACTGAATGTGTAGAAATATTGTATTTATAAATGTCTCGATCGAAATGTGTTGTGAACTCTAAAAGTGTAGAATAAAATCGTTCTATTTCTCTATTTACTGAGATTTTAAGCGCGGAGCAGTGTAGACTTGAATTCTTAGTTGCTCTATCATCATAAAAGTTATGGATCTGGAATTGAACGATTTTTTGGTTATCTACATAGAACAAAAATTAATATGATATGATGGTTAATTTGATGAAATTCAGTATAAAATCGGCACTGATATGGCACATATCAAATTGATATTACCGAAATGTTAAAATCGATATTTCAGGAATATCATTTTTACATTTTATACATTGGCTAAGTCAAAGAAATCAGTGCCGACCGTTCCTATAGGTACTGTAGGCACCGATCCTGGATCTCAGCCTAGTGAGGTTCAGACTGCTGCTGGGGAGCGTAAGAAACATTCAGTTGTTCCACAAAGGAAGCAATTATTTGTTTCTAGATTCACCCCAGATACCACATCTGAGGATGTTCTGGAATTTATACGTGAAAAATTCCCATCCGAAGATATTGCAGTTGAACAGTTTCGATTTTCATATGCTCGTAGGATATCTTCTTTTAAAATATTTGCTCCGCCTGACATTTTTAATGTTTTACTTTCTGAAAGCTTTTGGCTTAATGATGGTTTAGTAATTAAAGAATTTGTCCCAAATAAACCGAGAACAAATAACAGGCCCTTCACTGTGTCAAAAAACTAAAAAGTTTAATGTTGGCGTATCAAAATGTTAGGGGATTAAATATGAAGCTGCCCAAGCTTTATGCTGACTCCTCTGCATTTACAGAAGATATTTTAGCTTTTACGGAAACTTGGCTGAAACCAGGGATATCCGACTCTGAAGTTCTGGGTAATAACTTTAATACTTATAGAACCGATCGCCACTCACGTAGGGGGGGGGCGGTGTCCTGATTACCGTTACCTCTAGCCTAGCATCTGAAAGAATTCTCATTCATATACCCAATGAAATTGAATTTCTAAGTGTAAAAGTTTCTTTGCAATCGTTATCTGTTTTTGTTACATGTTCTTATATTCCACCTGGCTCTGACCTAGTAATTTATGAGCACCATCTGTCTGCAATAAAATCTGTTTTATCCCTTCTTTCTAACAGAGACCTTTTGATTGTTTTAGGTGACTTTAACCTACCTGATATTTCTTGGTCTCCTCCTACTGACTCATTTGTCGCTATGCCGTTATCCGTCCATGATTTTGTGGATGGCCTTTTAGAATTATCGTTACAGCAAATAAGCTTTATAAAAGATTCCTTAAGAAGACAATTAGATCTTGTGTTTGTTTCAGACCCGTCTGAAATCACAGTATGTAGAATTGACGCTCTTGTTGTACCTGAAGATCCATATCATCCTACTATGGAACTGACAATTTGCCTCCCCTGCTCTGATACCCTCTCTCCTTTAGTTTTTCCAACTAAAATGAGATGTTTTCGTAAATGTAACTATAATAAACTTAACGATATGATTTCTCATTATAATTGGACAGACTTGTACAATTTTACAGACATTGAATGTGCCACTGAACTATTCTATACAGTCTTAAATACGTTTTTTTATGAATGCGTACCTGATGGGTTTCTTTTCTCCTTGGTTTACCAATGCGCTTTAAAGACTTAAAAACCTTAAATCTAACACTTATAAAAAGTATAAAAAGTCGGGTAGACCAGCAGATTTTTCGAAATATTTTGTGGCTCGAACAGATTTTAATGCTCTCAACAGTCATTGCTACTCTATGTATCTAAGTTGATGTAAATTTGAATTTTCAAACGATCCGAAACAGTTTTCAAATTTTGTTTATGCCAAGCGTAAGGCTTCGGCATTGCCTTCATCGGTACGTCTAAACTCAATGGAGGCATCGACGGATTCTGAAATTGCTGATTTATTTGCTGAGTTTTTCCAAACTACTTATAGTTCGACAGCTTGGTCAAATTCTAACTGCCCTAATCCATTAAATAGGGCAAATTGTATTTTCTCCCCTGTAATCACCGAAAGCTCTCTCGTAAGAGATTTAGCAACAACAACGCCAACATTTTCTCCCGGTCCAGATGGACTTTCTGGATGTGTGCTTAAGTTTTGTGCGTCAACCATTTGTAAACCGATTCTTACACTTTTTAATTTGTCTATTTCATCATCAGTTTTTCCTTCTATCCGGAAGGACTCTTTTATTATTCCACTCCAAAAAAAAGGTGCGAAGGCAGATGCCCAAAATTATAGAGGTATTTCTAAATTGTCGGCAATTCCTAAAGCATTTGAACGTATTATCTCTTCTCATTTACAACATTTATGTTCCTCGCTTATATCACCTAGTCAGCATGGTTTTGTTAAGCGAAGATCGACCACCATCAACCTTATTGAATTGTCATCTATTGTAATAAATGGGTTTAAGAAAAAAATGCAGACTGACATTGTATATATAGATTTTAGTAAGGCCTTTGACTCCGTTAACCACTCACTTCTTTTATTTAAATTAGATCAGCTTGGGTTTCCTGGTAATCTATTATCTTGGATTTCTAATTACTTGAATGGTAGGACTCAGAGGGTTGTATTCAAGAAGTCTGTTTCAAAATTGATCTACGTGACATCTGGAGTGCCTCAGGGTAGTCATTTGGGCAATTATAACACATTCTCGCGTACTAATGTATGCTGATAATGTTAAGCATTGTTTATCATATAATGATATATCGTCGGGATTTAACTTACAGTCGGATATTGATTGTTTTCGTGGATGGTGTGAGTAGAACCTTTTAAATTTGAACTGCCTATAATGCAACGTTATGACTTTTTATAGGGGTACTCCTACGTTAATCAGTTACTTTCTTAAAAATACGCCACATGACCGTATTTATTCAGTTAACGATTTAGGTGTTCTTCTGGACCCTAAACTTAAATTTGACTGCCACATTATGTCCACTGTTAACAAAGCCATGAGTGTTCTTGGGTTTATAAAGCGTTGGTCAAAAGAATTTGATGACCCTTATACGACCAAATTATTATTTACCTCCCTTGTCCGTCTTATTTTGGAATATTGTTTGTCGTAGAGTAGATTACAATTGCTTAATTTACCTACACTTGTAAATCGTATAACAATGCTTGGTACTATTTTTATACAAAATCTTATAAGAGGTGACATTGATTCTGCAGAACTTTTAAACCGCCTAACGTTCAACGTTCCCGTTAGACTAACACAAAATTATTATCCTCTAAATTTGCCACGATGTACATCAAATTTTTCTCTGCACGAGCCCTTTCGCGTTCTATGTAATAACTATAATAAACTTTATCATTTAATTTGCATTTCAACTCTATCCCGGTATTAAAAACTAATATTTTAACTCATTTGCTTAATTCTGAGTTATGCTTTATATTTTCATTTGTGTTCCGTCTCTATTTGTTTTATGTATGTATCTCCCTCGCGAACTCGCATTTTTTGACCAAATTGATAAAAAGGCCCCGCGCGTAACAAGCACGTGCTTGGTTTCGTTGGGCCACTTGTTTGTACTGTTCGAAGTATTATATATAGAAAAAATAAATGGTTAGTAAAAAAAGTTTTTACTGTTCTATTTTGATTCGACCACAGTACCTGCTTAGACGCAGTCTGGACTCCAAGAAAATAGACAATAAATTACAAAAGCAAAAACCTTGTTTTTCAAATTCCTTTCTTTTGCCGGCCATAACATTGTTTTTGTAAAATGTGAGCTGTCGTCTAACTATCTAGAAGTGTCTCAGAAGGTACTTCTTCGCGATCGTGACCCTTCTTCACGATCGCGACCCTTTTTGTTTTTGTAAAATTTGTGCTATCGTCTAACTATCATCCAGAAGGGTCTTAGAAGTTACTTCTTTGCGATCGAAAGGTGTGCTATCGCCTTTCTATCGTTCAGAAGTGACTTAGAAGTTCCTTCTATGCGATATACGCATATTTTGTTTTTGTAAAATGTGTACTATCGTCTTTCTATCTTCCAGAAGTGACCTCTGGACTATAAGCGATAGAATTGTCGCCCATTTGCTTGCAGAGTAATGTATCACGATGCAATTTAGACGCCTACAAACCGCACATAATTGTGTTGGCCACAGTTTGCATGCTAGAAAATTGTTTTTGCTATAATGTATTTATCTCATTAATACCTATCAATTGACCTAAAGAAATTTAGCCTCGCCCTCTCTTAAGCCCACAAACGGTTTAACCGCTTAAATCTATCTGCCGCCTACATGACACACTCGTATACTGAAATAGCTGGTAAGGTGCGCTTTACAGTATCGCTTTGTTGCTTATATATCCATTTTCCTTTTGCTCCCTTAAACTGAGTAACGGGTATATGATAGTCGAGGCACTTGGCTATATCGTTCATCCTTATTTTAATACCCTCGGACGACTATACCATATAGCTGTTATAGGAACGATCGGAAATTTAGTTCGAAAATAATATATAAGCTTTTGGGCTTTTTGACATATTACTTATTTTATTGGGAATATAATTTTTTATTTTTTTATTTTTAAGAATTTCGCATTCAATTTAATAAAAATTGGTCTTCACTAACATATAGATGTCAAAAAAATAATCTGAAAAAAAGAATAATATAATCCTTAAAAATTTCACATGGTGTTACTAAAGTTGCTTATTTCTCATAACTACAAGGCCGAAGTTAACTTCCTTTCTTGTTTATTGTTGTATTTCTAGGGTATTAACCCTTCCCCTCTAAACTGTTGCTAGTCCTCGGGTAACTGATGCATTTGGAAGAATCGGTTGTTATTGAATTCAGGTGGTAAGTATAATTGGCTCAATTTTATTTCGGGTCTTATAGTTTGATCTTCGGTTATCTTTGGAGTGGTAGGGCTCATTTGTATTAATTTTTTTTTGTCGGTTTCCGACATTATTATTAATATTCAATAATCATTGTTACAAGAAATAAGGTTAATATGAGATTTGGTTCCACAGAGAGTGAATTTCAAGATTTTTTAGATGGTTGTTTTTATTAGTAAGCTGCTTTTTGCATAATACAATCGAAAATATTTAAATCAAAAATTTGGCCGTGATTACATGTTTTTATGTTTAACAATGTTTTGTAACTTTCTTTTATTCCATAAATTTATCTTATAATCTTATATAAAAATTATAATCTTATAATAATAATAATTATGTATTGTAATTTAATAATAAAGAAGTAATACAATTAAGTATTAACCAGACAACCACCAATGAATAAATAATAACGCCCAATTAGATTTTAGGTGTACCACACGCTCTTAATGCCAGAAAGGAAGTGAACGAGAATATCGTTAGGTCAAGAGATCAACGAACAGGCGTGATAGATGTCAAGACAACAACGAACATAATTTGGTGTGCATAATTAATAATGTGACTTTTGCATATTTGAAGATGCAAATTTCAACACGCCGCCTCAAAAGTTACATTGATTATCACTTCGATTCTTGACATGAGTTTGTGCTTTAATTTTTATTTATATCTTCATTTTTTTTTTATATTCTTATTCTGGGGGTTCAATTCTTTTTAGAAATAGCATTTGCTACTGGAGTTGGGAAAAACCGAGTAAAACCCAACTAGATCATAAATCAAATTAACATTAGTAGGGTTTTTACATAAATGAAATTAAACAGTTCATAAACTTAATTCAATTAATTAAGTTAAAATTAATGACAAGTACTTCATGAGATCCATTTAGAAAAAATAATCAAGTATATGAATTCGATTCAATTACTTAAGGATTAGTAGGTATGAGAAATTGAAATTAATAACATAAAAAAAAAATCCATTTCACATATGGCTTCTAAAGGCGATGAATTTTCAGCAATCATTCCCATAGTTCGTAGTTTATTTATTCTGAAAGTCCCAGCTGGCTTCTCAGGGAAATAAACCGCGCAGTTGGTAATGGCTTCGTCAGTATATCAGCTAGTTGCAGATCTGTGGGAATATACTTTACACAAATTAGTTTCTTTTCAATTTGCTCTCTTGTAAAATGATATTTAATGTCTACGTGCTTAGTTCTCTTATGGCAAGTTGGGTTATTTGCAATACTTATACAACCTTGATTATCTTCAAAAATCTCTATAGGACCATTTAATTTTAGGTTAATCTCATTTATTAGTGATTTAAGCCAAAGAGCTTCTCTTACACCTTCAAATAAGGCCATGTATTCAGCTTCAGTAGATGAAGCAGCAACTGACTTTTGTTTCATGGTACTCCAGGAAATTAAACAACTTTCAAACATTTTAAATAAATACCCTGTGGTACTTCTTCTATCAGTTTCATTCCCAGCCCAATCTGAATCTACATATCCTGTAAGAATATTATTAAAATTAGTTTCTTTCTTGAATCTAAGCTTGAGTTTAACAGTTCCCTTCAGATATCTAAGAACTCTTTTAAGGTTTTGCCATAGTTCCTTATTGTTGTTGTTTGTATATCTGCTTAGAATACTTATTGAAGTACTTAAGTCAGGCCGTGTACATAACATTATGTACATCAAACAACCAATTAAATTTCTACAAGGTGCATCACATAGTTCTTGTTTGGGAGGGGAGTACTAACTGAATTACAATCTTCTATATTAAATTTTCTCAATACATTCAGAATATATGACGACTGACTAAGACAAATCTCTCCATCGGTTCTGTCAATTTTTATGCCAATAAAGTGTCTAATTTCCCGTAAATCGGTCATTTGAAACTTATCATGAAGGTAAGATTTAAATTCTGACATTGTATCTGATTCGTTTGTTGCAATTACTATATCATCCACATATAACAAGATATATATATTTCTCGAAATATCTCCCTTATCCAGAATGTAAATACACCGATCAACTCCTAAGTTTTGAAATCCAACATCCTTCAACACACTTTCAAAAACTTCGAACCAACATCTAGCAGCTTGCTTAAGGCCATATATAGCTTTATTAAGCTTACATACTTTATTCTCATAAGACTGATTCAGGCCTTTTGGAACATTCATGTAGATTTCATCTTTTAGAGTTCCATTTAAAAACGCAGTTTTTACATCCATATGATGAACAATTAAATCATGTTGATTTGAAAGGGTCAACAAAAATCTAAAACTGGATATTCGTGCAACTGGTGCAAATGTCTCATCGTAATCAGTAGTATATTCTTGAGTGAAACCCCGCGCTACAAATCTTTCTTTGTACTTTACTAAGTTCCCAAATTCATCTTGTTTAATACTTAATACCCATTTACAATCAACTATGTTCTTATTATCTGGCTTATGCACTAAAGTCCAGGTATTATTTTGAAAATGAGACTTAAGTTTATCTTGTATAGCATTCTCCCAGAAAAATCTGTCCTCACGAAACTTAATCTCATCAAAGGTATTAGGAATATCATTCAAGCATATTTGAGTATTCATTAGACATCTTTCTAAAAATCGATATGTTAATTTGGGTTTACTTTTAATTCTTTCACTACGTCTGATTTCTTCTTTCTCTTCATTTTCTTTTAATTTATCACCGGTTTCAACGACTGGATCGGCATTCTCAAGATAAGTGGAATTTTCATTGAGTTGTTCATTTAATTCAGAATCAACAGATTCATTATTTTCCACTATAGGAAAATCCAACTCTTCATTTTCTTTAGTTAAAGATTCATTACTTTTTTCAACAGTATTACTTTGAACATCCGAATCTTTTTCATGTAAAACTCTTGGTTTTAGCATGTTTATTTCATCCACCACAACATCTCTAGCTGTCATAATTTTAATCCTGCATTTTCTTTACTGATAGTAGGTTGTGTGGAATATCCTTGCAATACAAAACGTTTTCAAGGTGATTTGGTTTCCGCAGCTGGTAATATTCACACTCCTTTGGCTGTAGCGTGGATAAACTCTCCGCGCTTGGCAATTTCGATTTGATTCCAAATGATCATATTCGGAGAACAATTCTGTGTCATTTATTAGGTGGTCTGATGCATCTGAGTCAAGTATAAACTCAGCCTCGTTTGTCTTTGAGTTGGAAGTTTCACTTCTCAACATAAAGGCAAAACTATGCTCTGGTTGGGTTGTTGCTGCTGTTGCCATCTGAGCCTGCCCTTCCTTTCTTTTATTTTCATTCAGATTCTGATTTGGCTGCCTTTTCAAAAAGAAACAATCCTTCTTTAAATGACCTAGCTTACCGCAATGAAAACATTTTGGTTTCGTTTTGAAACTTGGCTTGAACACTTTTTTCTTCAACTTCTGCATTGGATTATTTTTAAATTTAATATCTTTGAACTCCTTTTTACCTACTGCTTGCAAGACTTTAATACTAGTATCCTTACTAATATTCTTAAGTTTTATTTCTTGGTCAAGAAGTCGTGTTTTAACAAAGGCTAATGTCAAATTATCTTCCGATAGAGTCTCTATTGCCGTTATAACTCCATCATAACTAGGTGGAAGAGTTAGAAGTAAATGGGATATTTTATCCATGTCATCTAATTTTGCTATTGGTGCGATTAGTTCAGTAATGAGATCGTCGAAGGAATTAAAATGATTGAGGAAAATCTGTTTAGCAGTGCTCCCACTATTAGTGAAAGATAGAAACGCATCACTTAACTATTCTATTATTAAACCTTTTGCATTTCGTTCAGCCTTTTTTATCTCATCAGTCATTTCTTCATGCGTTTCATCTATAACCTTCAGAAGATCATGCTCTTCTAACAACGCTCTCATTCTAAACTTCCAAATCGAATATTTATCACCATCAAACAGCAAATCAAAAAAAAACTAGCAACACTCCTCAGAAACAGTCTCCAGCAACTTTTCACAGCCACAATTTTTCTTAACATTTTTTCTTAACAATTTTTCTGGTAACTCCGTCTTGCCACCACGCGGAGATTTGCGGCAAATTCGTCGAAGCGTCTCTAGAACGATCTCGGCGAATTGGTTAAATGTATGTGTGCTTTTTGCTGTGGAAGTATATAATAAAATAAAAAAAATTATTTAATTCTTTTAAAGATTCCCTTTATTATTTAGTGATCACTCCTTGTTGTTTATGTACATTCCGTATGTACAATTGCAGAATTGCATATTCGTATGCACACACACACTTTTACACTTTTTTCACTTTTATACACTTTTATATTGTAATAATCAAAGCGTTACCATTTATTCATTGTAACTGTGTCTGGGCCCATAACCTATTGTAATTTAGTAATAAAGA
Organism: Drosophila biarmipes; assembly: GCF_025231255.1. Classification (NCBI taxonomy): domain Eukaryota; kingdom Metazoa; phylum Arthropoda; class Insecta; order Diptera; family Drosophilidae; genus Drosophila; species Drosophila biarmipes. The sequence continues at coordinate 672,396 of NW_026114530.1, forward strand.
AGTAATACAATTAAGTATTAACCAGACAACCACCAATGAATAAATAATAACGCCCAATTAGATATGTCTGATATGGAGTTTGATTTTGGAGTTTGATAAGTCGTTTGTTACCTTTGTTATTCTATTATTTTGTCTGCATATTGTTTATTTATGATAACTTGTTTATTGTTATATCATTAAAATTTTGCTCAATCATCCGAATCCGATTTCCGGCAACGTATCTCCAAGCGAAACCAATCCAGTTGATAGATTGTTTTTCCCGATTGTTAAAATGAATTGTGATTTAGTAAAGAGTGTGGAATTTTTGTGTTATTTCGTGGTGTAGGCTGTGATAAATGTTGTTTCAGTATGGTAGAATATTTTGTTCATAGTTTTTTTTTTTCTAATGTTTTTTAATCCTCACTAAATAAAGAATGTTTTTAGTTGACGATCTTATTTTTTCGATTTCCTGGTCAATGGAAATGGTTTGTGCATCCGTGTAATGTGTTGTTGCTACGGATCCATTGGATGTAGCCAAGATAAAAAAATTCGTCTGGAAAAAAATAAATTTTGTGCTTTAATTTATGGAATTATATAATTATTTTTTTAAAATACGGACCAAGACAGCAAAACCTAACAATTTTGTATATTACTTTTGTGAACAATTTTTCTGACATTGTTGTTATGGTTTATTGTTACTTTTCTTTACTATTTCTTTTTTGAACCTGGGAGTTAATTTTAAACCTATTCTTAAATTAATTTTGACAAAATTTTATTGTCCTGGGGTGTACGTTGTAATAGGTTTGAATTTTGACTATGTGTTTTTAAGTCTGACTGTTGTTTAATTTTTAGTTTCTCGATATTTTCTTGTCGACTTTTCTCATATTGATCAAGTTCATTTTGGCGTTCCTCCCAAAAAAAATTCTGACGGTTTCTGGTTACTTACTGAATGTGTAGAAATATTGTATTTATAAATATCTCGATCGAAATGTGTTGTGAACTCTAAAAGTGTAGAAAGTTTAGAAAGTGTATTTACTGAGATTTTAATTTCTAGTTGCTCTATCATCATAAAAGTTATGGATCTGGAATTCAACGATTTTTTGGTTATCTACATAGAACAAAAATTAATATGATATGATGGTTAATTTGATAAAATTCAGTATAAAATCGGCCCTGATATGGCACATATCAAATTGATATGACAGAAATGATAAAATCGATATTTCAGTAATATCATTTTTACATTTTAGCGGTATCAATTTTTTGTATATTTGATATTACGCAGTTGATATTATAATATCAGATTTACGTTATTGTAGAAAAGAAACTAAGAATATCAAATAGATAATGTTGTTAATTTGGTATTATAATGTCAAGTTTACATACACAAATTTAAATACAAAACAATATACCGAATTTTTTCTTTATTTTCGTTTTTATCGCCTATTTTCACTTTGTATATTTATATTTTTATATATATTTTTATATATTTAATTATGTTTACTTATCAACTACAATTTTTTAATTCTAAGTAACTTATAATTACAAAATATACAAAAATTACAAAACATAACAAAATATTTACAGCATTTCATATTTACACGTTTTGTTTTTTACATATTTACAGTTGGCTATCTATTTTTTAATTATGTTTATGTTTTATATGAACTAAAACTTCCTTATTCTGATTAACTTATAATTAAAGTTTTTATATACATGTCGGAGAATTGAAGTCTTCTCCACGCCGGCCCTCATCCGTCGCTTGATCACTAGCTTGCTGCTCCTCCATTTCAAGTCCTGGATGATGCTGCGAGTCTTCGTTGCCTTTGTTGCTCATAGCCGCCACTTACTCAACAGTTCTCAACATAACACCACGCTAAAACTCGGGACGAATAGAAGTAACGAGTGGTAACGAAAATAGAGAGACCAGATCCAGCAACACAACGAAGCCACACACGGCCTCAGTTCACAAGCTGAGTCCCCATCATTCCGGAACTGGTATATCCTACCACGACCTATGGTCACACCATAGTCTTGGTCTAATGAGAGACTGACTTGTCCCCGTGTCTATGATAAACATCTGAATTTCATTCCACTTTATAATTTTTGTTTTTATTACTATTATTTTTTTTCTTTTTGCTTCCAAAAACTTAACCACATAATCTCAAATTCGTATGATGTCCCTTAACTTAACTTTAATCATATTAATCAAGAACTTAACCATATAATCTCAAATTCGTATGATGTTCCTTAACTTAACTTTAATCATATTACTCTTGGCTTCACTAAGACATCAAACACATCACTCGTCCATCGCACAACACTTGGCTTCACGAATTCGTCAAACACATCACTCGTCCATCGCCCAACACTTGGCTTCACGAATTCATCAAACACATTTCTAAAGCAACTCTCGTTCGTTGCCAATCACTTGGCTTCACGAATTTTCTTTTTCAACAGGCTTTTCCAACTGACATTGTTCTTTGTAATTTATATCAAGCTCTTCTGGAATTTGCACATCCGGTAACTTCCGCAAACTTTCGTGTGGGTACTTGTAACGCCTATTGTTCTGTGTAGACTTTAAAACGTATCGATCTCCCTCCAATACCTCGACCACCAAAAAGGGTCCTCTGAACTTAGGATCTTGTTTTGTTTGTTGTCTCTCGCTGTTTTTAAGCAGCACAAAGTCCTCCACACAGAACCTTATATCTCATATCTAGCGGCCTCCTCCATGTTCTTAGAAGCGAACTCCCTTGATTGTGTCTTGTCAATTTCATCTTCGGTATCACTAAACCCTAGTGGTCGCCCAACTTTATCAATCAAAAGTTCTAAAGGACTACACTTAGTGCTACGATTAACTGTACAGTTAAGAGCTAACTGCACATCCCCTAGTGCATCCTGCCACGATCTAGAGCCTGTCTCAACAGCCGTCAAAAGATTCTTCAGGGTACTCATGAAGCGTCTATTTGTACAAAGATAAATTCCTTACGATCGCTTTTCCCGCTCAATTTTCCTGATATATCTATTTGAACAGTGTGCCAAGGAATGCTTATTTTTGGAATTGGGTGTAATTCCATTTGGGGTTTTCCTGACGTACCCTTAGAAACTCTACATGTAATGCAGTTCTCCACGAATCTTCGAACATATTTGGTCATACCCGAAAACCAGTAATGATCGCACACTTTATCCAGTGTTTTCTCCCAACCTAGATCCATGATAGACTCAATTACCTGATTTATAACTGACCAGCGAAAAGTACGAGGAACTACAGGTAAACAACGCGTTTTTGAATTCCTTTGAATCTTTCTATACAAGACATTTGATTTAATTTTATAAGTGGCAACTAATGCTAGTGGTAAATCGTCATTCTTCAACTTAGTTAGGATTTCTGATATTTCTGGATCCTTTTGTTGTTCTACCATTATCCAGTTCTCCTATATTTCTGTTAAGTCAATTCGTTTTTCTACTATTTTATTTGATACTAACTTATTCCTTAGATACACCGGGCTCCTGGATAGAAAGTCGACGTGTGCCATACGTTTACCTTCCCTGTATTCAATTTCGAATTCAAATGTTTGTAGAGACTCCCACCAACGATAAATCCTAGGTGACAACTCGACTTTATTTCGAGAAGATTTTATTGAGTTACAGTCAGTAAAAATTACGAATTTTCTCCCATGCAGATAGTGACGAAAATGTTTTACAGCATTCACGACAGCCAACGTTTCCAATTCATATGATGTACGAGGTATGTTCAATAAGTAAGGTGACTTTGTATTTTCAAGAAAAACTATTAATTTATTTATCAATTCAAAGTAATCCCCCTCAGATACAATACGCTTATGCCAACGGTTTTTCCAATCCTCAAAGCACTTCCGTTTCTTTCGTATTGCTTCTCGCAAACGGCGCAAAACTTCCAGATAATACTGTTTACATACGACCATATGGTAAGAACTCCTGATGCACCACGCCATGGTAATCGAAGAATACAGTGATTAAAACTTTGACATTTGATCGAACTTGGCGTGCTTTTTTCGGTCTTGGCTCTTCCATTGTGACGATTGGGCTTTTGTTTCGATATCATAACCATACCCATGATTCGTCACCCGTTATCACCCTGTTGAGTAAATCTGGGTCGTCGTTGACGTCATCCAACAGCTCTTGAGCGATGCTCAGCGACGGTTCTTTTGGTCAAAATTCAGCAGTTCAAAAAGTGCTTATGGGAAGTGCTTTGAGGATAGGAAAAACCGTTGGCATAAGTGTATTGTATCTGATTATACAAAGTCACCTTACTTTTTGAACACACCTCGGATGAAACAAAACAACCAAGGAGTTGCCATCAATCATGAAGTTTGATTCGACTTGTGCTGTACTGTAGGTATTGGCATTACCTATCCCCTTTAAAGAAATAACGTTATGAATTCTCTTACCGACTTACTTATTAGAAACGCTTTCCTTAATTAATGAGCACTCAGCTTCCGAATCAAATGTAATTGGAAATCTCTCACCATTGACCAGCATGCTCGATTGACGTTCTCACCCCACAAATCCAAAGCTTCAATTAACACCAATTCCGGAATACCCAGTACGTACTCTTCATATTGATATTTATTCCACAAAAAAAATTTAGTTTTGTCAGCATAAGATAAATTCTTTAAGTTGGCGGAGGGGAAAATTATGAAATCCAGAACATGTAAAACCCGCCCTACACGATCTGTATTCATACACAAAAAAAAGGGAGTAAAGAACAATTTGATATGCGCATGGTAAGTTTGTGTATTTTATACACATATTAATCTTACCATGAAATAATGTCAATTAATACCAAATAATTTCGATTTATTGATTTCTCTCTTTTCGATAAGTTATTGATTTCGAAAAAGAGACGGTATAACAATCAATTATGTGAGTGAAAACGAAATAGATATATTAGAAATTCGAATTGGCCAACTTCGAACATGTTGTCTCGTTGTATACATTTTGTCATTCGTTTTAGTGGATATTTCGCCACTTGTGTTTTATCCTGAAGCCGGCCAGTCGTGTAGTGTTTCCCCAAGTGCACAAAACATGAAAAGGTGAGTAAACTTAACATCTAGTGTTATAAGGTTAATAATAATAATATAAGTGAAAAGAAAAATTAGCCGTGTGCTGTTTTCGGTATTGCTTTTTTTGTACATCTGTCAACGGCAATGAAAACACGTGTAACTACATTTGTACGTACGTATTCAAGCGTGTGTATGTGTAGAGGATGTGCGGGAGTGAAAACAAAATGTATAGCCATGTGCATTTTATTCATAATGATTTAATCATAAACATAAATTTATATTGAAGTATTTCACTTGTGCATTCTTTACATCTCACACGCACATTTATTCAATTGGCAATGAAAAGCGCGTGCATCTATGCATACTATGTATATACGTAACAATGTGTGTACTGATTTACCGAAAATTTAGTAATTTCACTTGGGCATTTTTATGTATAAACAGTTACAGGGTTTTTTTTTGCTCGGCTAAGTCTTGTCCTTTTTTTGGAAAGATGAAAAAGTCTGAAAACGACCGCTCAGGACCTACCAATGTCCTGTTACGATTGCCTAATTGGTAAAAATAAATGGATGCCACGCAGTGTTGCGCTACGTTCGACATCATCTTACGAGAAAAACCATTAAGTGACAGCGCTCTAATATTAGCGTTAAGTAAAGCTTTGGAAGGCACAGCTGCGCAATGGTTATCTCAAATTTGTTACTACGGAATAACTTGGCAATAGTTCCGGCAATTGTTTGAGCAGCGATACGAGACTTCGGAGACGCCAACCGCCCTTATTTTAAATCTTCTAAATAGCCGTCCAAGCAACGGTGAAAGCCTGCCTGTTTTCGCAAGTCGCAGTGTGACGTCACTGTGCACAAAACTGCGTAATTTGAATCCTGAACAAATATCCATTGCGCTGGTTCTTGGTCACATGACTTACTTTAATGGGCGTTTGCAGCGAATGATACACACAACGCATGTTAACAATCGACGTGAACTGCAAGCAGAGCTGCAAGCACTCTTAGCGCTAAGGGAGCACAAAAATTCAACGAACTGGGAACCAGAGACGAAGCGAGCTAAATCTGCGGAAATTAAATGTTACCAGTGTGGAAAACTAGGCCACAAAACGCAAGACTGTAGATCTGGATCTCAGGGTTCGACAAATGGAAAGGAGTGGCGGTTAGTGCCTCCTCTTCATGGAAGGACAAACGTAACGTGTTACAGATGTCAGGAGCCGGGACACATGGCCACAAATTGTCAAAAAAAAGTACAGAATGCTGGATTGGGGGTGAGAACGGAAAAAAGAGTGGAGCTATGCGCTATACTCGTAGTGGAGCTTTAATCGAGCATGCTGGTCAATGGTGAGAGATTTCCAATTACATTTGATTCGGAAGCTGAGTGCTCATTAATTAAGGAAAGCGTTTCTAATAAGTTAGTTGGTAAGAGAATTCATAACGTTATTTCTTTAAAGGGGATAGGTAATGACAATACCTACAGTACAGCACAAGTCGAATCAAACTTCATGATTGATGGCAACTCCTTGGTTGTTTTGTTTCATACGAGGTGTGTTCAAAAAGTAAGGTGACTTTGTATATTCAGATACAATACACTTATGCCAACGGTTTTTCCAATCCTCAAAGCACTTCCCATAAGCACTTTTCGGTATAGCCTTGAGCTCTTCCAGCGATGCAGTCTTTATCTCTTCAATCGTTGCAATTCTCCGTCCTTTCATAGGTCTCTTTAGTTTTGGGAACAAGAAAAAGTCACATGGGGCCAAATCCGATGAATATAGTGGCTGAGGCATTACTTGTGTTTTATCCTGAAGCCGGCCAGTCGTGTAGTGCACAAAACATGAAAACATAATGATTTAATCATAAACATAAATTTATATTGAAGTATTTCACTTGTGCATTCTTTACATCTCACACGCACATTTATTCAATTGGCAATGAAAAGCGCGTGCATCTATGCATACTATGTATATACGTAACAATGTGTGTACTGATTTACCGAAAATTTAGTAATTTCACTTGGGCATTTTTATGTATAAACAGTTACAGGGTTTTTTTTTGCTCGGCTAAGTCTTGTCCTTTTTTTGGAAAGATGAAAAAGTCTGAAAACGACCGCTCAGGACCTACCAATGTCCTGTTACGATTGCCTAATTGGTAAAAATAAATGGATGCCACGCAGTGTTGCGCTACGTTCGACATCATCTTACGAGAAAAACCATTAAGTGACAGCGCTCTAATATTAGCGTTAAGTAAAGCTTTGGAAGGCACAGCTGCGCAATGGTTATCTCAAATTTGTTACTACGGAATAACTTGGCAATAGTTCCGGCAATTGTTTGAGCAGCGATACGAGACTTCGGAGACGCCAACCGCCGTTATTTTAAATCTTCTAAATAGCCGTCCAAGCAACGGTGAAAGCCTGCCTGTTTTCGCAAGTCGCAGTGTGACGTCACTGTGCACAAAACTGCGTAATTTGAATCCTGAACAAATATCCATTGCGCTGGTTCTTGGTCACATGACTTACTTTAATGGGCGTTTGCAGCGAATGATACACACAACGCATGTTAACAATCGACGTGAACTGCAAGCAGAGCTGCAAGCACTCTTAGCGCTAAGGGAGCACAAAAATTCAACGAACTGGGAACCAGAGACGAAGCGAGCTAAATCTGCGGAAATTAAATGTTACCAGTGTGGAAAACTAGGCCACAAAACGCAAGACTGTAGATCTGGATCTCAGGGTTCGACAAATGGAAAGGAGTGGCGGTTAGTGCCTCCTCTTCATGGAAGGACAAACGTAACGTGTTACAGATGTCAGGAGCCGGGACACATGGCCACAAATTGTCAAAAAAAAGTACAGAATGCTGGATTGGGGGTGAGAACGGAAAAAAGAGTGGAGCTATGCGCTATACTCGTAGTGGAGCCTTAATCGAGCATGCTGGTCAATGGTGAGAGATTTCCAATTACATTTGATTAGGAAGCTGAGTGCTCATTAATTAAGGAAAGCGTTTCTAATAAGTTAGTTGGTAAGAGAATTCATAACGTTATTTCTTTAAAGGGGATAGGTAATGCCAATACCTACAGTACAGCACAAGTCGAATCAAACTTCATGATTGATGGCAACTCCTTGGTTGTTTTGTTTCATACGAGGTGTGTTCAAAAAGTAAGGTGACTTTGTATATTCAGATACAATACACTTATGCCAACGGTTTTTCCAATCCTCAAAGCACTTCCCATAAAGTATAGCCTTGAGCTCTTCCAGCGATGCAGTCTTTATCTCTTCAATCGTTGCAATTCTCCGTCCTTTCATAGGTCTCTTTAGTTTTGGGAACAAGAAAAAGTCACATGGGGCCAAATCCGATGAATATAGTGGCTGAGGCATTACTTGTGTTTTATCCTGAAGCCGGCCAGTCGTGTAGTGCACAAAACATGAAAAGGTGAAAAGGTGAGTAAAAAGGTTAATAATAATAATATAAGTGAAAAGAATATTTAGCCGTGTGCTGTTTTCGGTATTGCTTTTTTTGTACATCTGTCAACGGCAATGAAAACATGTGTAACTATATTTCTACGTACGTATTCAAGCGTGTGTATGTGTAGAGGATGTGCGGGAGTGAAAACAAAATGAATAGCCATGTGAATTTTATTCATAATGGCATTTAAACATAAACATATCTTTATATTTAGTTATTTCATTTGTGCATTTTTTACGTCTCACTCGCACATTTATTCACTCGGCAATGAAAAGCGCGTGCATCTATGCATACTATGTATATACTTAACAATGTGTGTACTGATTTATCGACAATTTAGTAATTTCACTTGGGCATTTTTTGCATCTGACACGCATATTCTGTCGTATGTATAAACAGTTACAGGGTTTTTTTTTGCTCGGCTAGGTCTTGTCCTTTTTTTTGGAAAGATGAAAAAGTCTGAAATCGACCGCTCAGGACCTACCAATATCCTGTTACGATTGCCTAATTGGTAAAAATAAATGGATGCCACGCAGTGGTGCGCTACGTTCGACATCATCTTACGAGAAAAACCATTAAGTGACAGCGCTCTAATATTAGCGTTAAGTAAAGCAATAGTTTCGGCAATTGTTTGAGCAGCGATACGAGACTTCGGAGACGCCAACTGCCGTTATTTTAAATCTTCTAAATAGCCGTCCAAGCAACGGCTTGATCCAGGCGCCAGAATACCAGATGTATATTCGACGTAGCGAGTTCCGGACCATTAGAGAATTGCCTAAGTTGGCCACTGAGTTCGAGACCGTCCGGAAGCGAAGCCTCGGGAGAATTAAAACAACCACGCCTCTAAAAATGCTTACCACCCATTGTCGCAGGGTCGGACTATACCTGCGTGCGCTGAGATAATTCCCCCAGGAAACCCACCACGAGCATGGCCAGAACCCAGAGCTTATCCGCCAGCTAGGGCTAACCGTGTGATCACATCCGACGTGCGGGATGCTTGCGGGAACTGTAGAGCTCCGGGACATTAAAGCCCCGATTGCCGGAGTCCCCGACGGTATTTCAGTTGGGACTCCGGACGACGAGACGTCAGGACAGTCGAATGTTGTCGACGCTCAAAACCGGGAAATGGGATGGGTCTCCTCGTTCGGTGGGGCCCAATCCACCAGAGAACCACCATTACCCGCACTGCTTAGTATATATAGAGGATGGATCGCCGCTGAGGTCGACCTTGGCGGACACATGCGTTTAACCAACGCATATCCGTTGCCGTGTATTAACCACATCTTAAAGCAATTGAGAAACATAAAATACATTTCGACCCTGGTCTATGTAACGTGGAACGGAAGGAAGCTCAAGGCGACAGGGATAATGGAATGCGCGGGGCACGCTTTAGAGTTCGGCGGCGGAGAAAAAAAATCCAAAAATGTCTCAAAAAAAATAAAAAAAAATATAAAAAAACAAAGAGAGAGTGAGAGAAAGGGAGAGAAAGAGAGAGAGAGAAAAAAGAGAGAGAAAGAAGAGTGAGAAAAGAGAGAGAGAGAAAAAAAAACGAGAGGGGGAGCGAGAATTAAGGTAGGTCATCACAGCTGTTATGTGATGAGTGTCCCCTCCAAGCCTATGATCACTGCTTCAGAGGATGGCTCTGGGATCACCAGATTTTCCCAGTGCTTTTTATTTTAACTAGTTTTGTTTACTGCATGATTTGTATTTCCGTAATAATCGTTTTTTTTTTCTTTTAGTTTTTATCTATCCGATTTAATAATTTTTATTTTGTTTCTCATGCGTTTCTTTTAACGTGTATGTGCCTAATGAATCATGTCAATAAAATGTATGTGTTTTCAATAAAAAAAACTTATAGACAAAACTCCAGCGGCGGCGATTGATCTACGGCGAAGTACTAAAACCTTGCTGTAGAAAAACAAAATTTTCGCCAAACGTTGTCATTTCATATGGCACAATCGTGAGGCAAAAGGAAAAATAATATTCAATGTAATTCTGATTTGATTTAAACTTGCAACTACTTCCATTATTTATTGCTTCGATTTGATTTAATACTCTATTTCTTGGTTAGGCATTTTGCCTGAAAAAATTTTAGCTGTCTTGTTTTACAGCTTTTAACTTTCTTTTAATTTGTACGCAACACTTTCAACAATTGTTTACATCTCCTAAAATTTCCCTTGCTCTACATTTTTATTTTTTTGATCAACTATCTAATTTGTGTTGGTACATTTGTATTGGTATCATTTTGTAGCGCTTTGCTTTTCAACTTGTTATACAATATAGTACCGCTTTAACTTTAATTCGAATTTTAAATATTTTGTTTGTTTCATTTTTACATTTAACTATCGCAAAAATTTTCTTTTACTTTTTTCTTTGTTTTAATTTTTTATTTTTATTGTGCGATTTCGAAGTTCTGCAATACTAAATTTTAATAATATATTTCTATTTAAATTTGTGCGACAGAGTGGCGCTCTACTTTTGCCTTTCTAATTTTTTCTTTTTAACTTTTTGTTTCTTTCAAACAATGTATCGCATCACTTTTAAACTTTTGTACTTTAATTTACTTTGAAATTGTTTTAAATGTATGCTCGCATCACTTTTAAACTTTTATTCTTTGAAATTATTTTAATGGTATGGCATCCCTTTTCACACACACAAGATTTGGAATTTGCGAAATAGTCGCTGAGGTTGAGGTGTAAGGATTCAGATGCTGGGCAATGATGCGCAGGTGCGCTGCTCTGGCGGCTGAAGCAGATGCTTGGCGCTTCGCCGGCGCAGTAAGGCTCTCTGCTCGGTTAAAATATGGACAAGAGAGATGCCGCTCAGTAGCGCTTCGCTGGCCGAAAGTGCGGCGTCAAAGATGGCGCTCACTGGCGCTCCGCTGGCCGAAAGAGCGTCCTGCGAAATAGAAAAAAGAATTATGTCAGGCAACAAAAATCGATGCATCACTCTGCTTGAGTGTAAGTTGGAGTTAAACTTGCGTACTTTTAAAATGGGATACTTTTAGGCGGTATCTAATTCACATTAGCTTCAAGCGCCGCTACAAAACCCCCCGGTAGAATCAGGCTGGGGTATTGTAATTGTACCCTAGACTGACTCCGCCTGCAGCGAACTTACTGCCGTATGTCCTTAGCATGGTAATTACCTAACAACCGGCCCAGCAGATCCTCTAATTCGTAATACGAATTGCCTATCTTTCTCATCACTCCTGCTTTAATAAAGGCAGGCCCGAACTGGGCGTTGTACCCGGTTTGCTTAAAGTTACTTTTGTACCATTGTCGGAAAAAATTGTCTCCGAAACCCCAAAAGTCATAAACAACTCGCTTTCCAGATATTTTATGACGAGTGCTGCTTTTATCTTCCTTACAGGCTTCAGAAAAACGTATTTAGAAAAATTATCAGGAACAACAATTATTCCAATATGTCCGATTCGCGATCGTGGATAGGGCCCACGAAAATCTACGTATAGCCGTTGGAAAAACCGCTGAATTTCAGGCCCTATCCCTAATGGCGGTCAATATGCATAATTAGGTGCTATATTAATGCCTGTGAGGTGTGGCCTTGACGTCAGCCACCAAAGCGGGCCAAAAATAGTATCGCATAATTCTTTCACCGTTTTGTGAATACCTCCATGTGAGCACAAGGGATTGTTATGTGCTTGAAACAGGACATTCGGAACCAGCTCTTTCGCTATCCAAAGATTCCAGGCATATTCATCGTGTTTACGCTCACCTATGAGATGTTCAGGCTTACGATACACGTACCATTATCAATTTTCAAATCCGGAAATTTTTTTCATTTGGCTTCACCTTGTTAAGCAAATCTAAATAGTCGGCGGACATAAAATGCAGATCTATCGCTGCTATCGTATCTTATTTAATTTTATCGTGATGAATGCGACTCGACGCTCATCTTAATTTTCATCTAACTGCACCAACACAGCGCCAAGGCCCGTTTTGCTTGCGTCACAATGTATTGCAAACGGCTTTGCAAAATCCGGACTGCACAAAACCGGAGCATCGCTAAGTCGAGCCTTCAATTCAGCAAACGCTCTCACTGCTTCAGGCGTCAAACTGAAACTTCGGTTGGTCATTATATCAGTCAATGGGGAAGCAAGTGACGCAAAATTGGGGACAAACTTGCGATACCAGCCACATAAACCCATAAAACTTCTTAAACCTCTTAAAGTTTTTGGCGCCGGAAAATTTAAGATGGCTTCCACATTTTCAGGGTGTGTTCTAATGCCGCCATCATCTATTATGCGACCCAAATAGCGCACACGCCGCATGCACAAATGACTTTTGCCAATATTTATCGTCAGACCTGCAAGCTTAATGTATAAAGCTATTTCCCTTAGCACCTCCAAATGCCTTTCCAAACTAGAAGAGACCACTAGGAGATCATCTAAATACACAAATACCTCATTCCTAAGATGAGCTGGAACCACCTTATCCATAAACCTAGACATTGTACTTAAATTGGTAAAGAGGTCTACCAGGGACTGTAAACGCTGTTTTGTCTCGCGATTGAGGCTCTAAAAGCACTTGCCAATATGCATCCTTCAAGTCCAAACTGCTTATATATTCGGCCCTTGGCAGACGGCTCAAGATGCCTTGAATTTGTGGCAGAGGATATGCGTCTTTCTCTGTGAAACTGTTTACCTTCCGACAGTCAAGATAAATTCTCACTTTACCGGGCTTAGTGACCATAATTATGGCAGATGACCATGCACTCTCTGACGCCTTTATTACGCCGAGCTGCAACATTCTGTCAATTTCGGCGTACATATCCTTCTCCACCGAGGGTGAGATTGGGAAATTCCGTTGCTCCACAGGCTTAGCATTGCCTACATATATTTCATTCGATATCAAGTTCGTTTTTCCGAGACCTCCTTGAGCGAAGAAGGAAAACTCTGTACTTTTTCAACGTCAACTTTCATGTGACCTATTACTTGCTCACAGCTTCCGTCCGCAGTGGTAGCGCTTTTCTTCATAGACTTGAAAGACACCATTTCCTCCAATAGTTCTCTGGCCAAATTGCCCCCACAACAATTTATGGATGCACCGGAGTCAAGCAATCCAAAGACTGTGCCGTTCAATATACGAATTGACAAGAATGGCCTTGGATCGAATAATCCTGGAGAGTTGGAGCAAACGTATTCTATTCCGATTACAGCCTTTTGACGTACTGCCAAAAGGACTTAATACGCTTGGATTTTCATGTCTTAGTTCTCTGAGTATCTGGTAAAACGACACGTTCAGGGTTTTTGGACAGGCTATGCATTTTGTGATGTAGCAATGAGCTTCCATCGTTTTTGTGTAAGTCTGGGAACGTAGCAAGTGAAAGACTCGGGGCTTCCACTATTGGTCCGTCATAGTCGCATGGCTCTTTGGGGCACTCTTCGGTCTGAACGCCGACTTCGATGTGTTCTTTGAACTCCAACTTGGCTTATATGTGTTTGCCGCTTCACAACCGTAACAGAAAACGGAGCCCTTCTTCTCGGCAATTCCAGCATATCAAGGATATAGCCTCCACCTCTAGATCTTCTGCTAGCTCCGTCTCGCTAACCTCTTCTGACTCTTGGACCAACTCCGACACTTCATGTTTAAAAGGAGCTAGTCTAGCGTATCCATGAGACCGTTTTACGTCGTCTAGAAACGTTTTACGACGTCTACATATCTCTCCTAGAGCGGGAACGGTTCTGATTTTCACATTAAGCAACTCATGTCTCGTTTGCCTTTGCTTCCTGTTTCGGATCATCTTTTCGATATCGCAATCGTCTCTACCAATACGAAAATGCGACCGCAATGCCGAGCACAAGCTATCCCATCAAACTTCGCCAGTCAATTTATGATATCGCCAGTAAAACTCTAGTGCTTTGCCTTCAAAAAGCACACTGGCATTTCTGCAAGGAACAGCAAAGTTACCTCCCAGAGTTTGATGAGTGAGCACTCCACTTCCCGAAAATTTCATTTTCCACCCATTCAGAATTTGAACTACTTTGTCGGGCCTGTTAAAAGGATCGGATATGTGGGAGATGGGAGTGGCTGAGTGGTGCGACAGGAAATCAGTATTGGCATCAGTTCTCGTATCGTGAACTGGTCTGCTTTCAACTCTTGGAGCGGCTTGCGTAGGAGTGAACCTAATTTCACTATAGACGGGAGTCGCTAGCAATCTTTGCATGCTATCGTCTACAGAACTTCGGATCAGTTCGGCCATTCTCTCTGTCAGAATTGTGAGCAAAGGAAATGGATCAGCCGCGTCAACATTTCTCGACTCTCGAGTCTGCGACATTGCAACGCCTTGTGATGTGCTGGGGCCATCACTTCCTGTCGATTTGAATTTACATAAGCTTCGATGCACTTTTTATGAAAGGTGTTTTACATACATCTGCGACGGATCTAAATTGCATAGCAGAAAAGAGCTGGGCTTTCCTAAAGCGCATTTATTCGGCGAGCGAGCGACACTCATTTGAAAAAGAAATCGGTAGAAACGGCCCAACTATGAAGGACTGAACAGTGATAACGATCACACCTAATATAACAACTCCAAGAATAATTGTAAAATAAAGAAATAAATAAATATATGAATAAATAAATAAATGTATAAATAAATAAATGAAAAAATAAATGAATGACCACAAAAAAACACAACTCAAAAATCGTACTGTCACAAGGACAAACAAAAAAAAAATTCAAAAATAAACATTTTTAGCCGCGAACAAAGCCTGACATCGCACATATCATAGGGTAATTTCATTTACTACCGAAATTCTCAAGAAAAAAAAGAAATAGAAATAGTGTGTCAGAATGCATTTTCCATCAAAAAGAGGATACGTTCTTATTTTAGGCCTGATTAACGGACAACAAAGCAATCTTCAATACTTTTATTGTATTCCAGCAAATCAGAGAAGCCTAAACTCTAAAGAAGAAGAATTTTATTTTTGGATATTCTTCAGTCATTCGTGGTTGTAACATTGTCTAAACAAAATGTCTACATTTTCCATCCGACTGACATGAAGGACATCAAAACTTTTGATGTTTTACCAATGATAAAAATAATTTAAATGGGACAAAATAATCAAGCGTAGTTAAATAATTTTGTATTTCCTCATACAAATGAATACCCCACTATTGGCAACTTTTGGAAGGGAAATTTCGAGCCCAACTTTTTCTTTTTGGACAAAAAGGAACTGATTGTATATTCCCTCTTTGAAACCCATTAAGATTTTTGAAATAAAGTCGAATTTTCTTGAAAAGAATTATTTCCCAGTGTTTTATATTTTAATTAGTTTTGCTTACTGCATGATTTGTATTCCTATAATAATCGTTTTTTTTTCTTTTAGTTTTAATCTATCCGATTTAATAATTTTTATTTTTAATCATGTCAATAAAATGTATGTGTTTTCAATAAAAAAAAACTTATAGACAAAACTCCAGCGGCGGCGATTGATCTTCGGCGAAGAACTGAAACCTTGCTATACAAAAAATAAAATTTTCACCAAACGTTGAAATTTTGCGAGGCAAAAGGAAAAATAATATTCTGTGTAACTCTGATATGATTTAAACTTGCACCGACATCCATTATTTATTGCTTCAATTTGATTTAATACTCTATGTCTTGGTTAGGCATTTAGCCTGAAAGGCTTTTAGCTGTCTTGTTTTATAACTTTTAACTTGCTTTTAATTTGTACGCAAAACTTTCAACAATTGTTTAAATTTCCTAAAATTTCCCTTTCTCTACATGAAGCGCAGGTGCGCTGCTCTGGCGGCTCGAACAGATGCTTGGCGCTTCGCCGGCGCAGTAAGACTCTCTGCTCGGTAAAAATGTGGTCAAGAGAGATGCCGCTCAGTAGCGCTTCGCTGGCCGAAAGAGCGGCGGCAAAGATGGCGCTCACTGGCGCTTCGCTGGCCAAAAGTGCGGCGGAAAAGATGCCGCTCACTGGCGCTCCGCTGGCCGCAAGTGCGGCAGAAAAGATGGCGCTTACTGGCGGTCCGCTGGCCGCAAGTGCGGCGGCAAAGATGGCGCTTACTGGTGCTTCGCTGGCCGCTAGTGCGGCGACAAAGATGGCACTAAGTGGCGCTCTGCCGGCCGTTACTGAGACACAAAGAAGGCCCTGGCAGCTAGTGAGTCGCAAAGAAGGCGCTCGGTGCCGCTCCGCTGGGCGCTAGTGCGGCGACAAAGACGGCGCTCAGTGTCGCTTGTGCAGGCACTGTCGCGCTCCAAAAGAGCCAAACCAAAAGGCCAAGGAAGCAACGAAAACGACCTGCGAAATCGACAATACTAAGCATGTAATATTTAAAAAGAATCGAACGCTTACCAGATTCAAATCCAAGAATATAATCTAATTGTGACTCGATGCACAAAAATTTTCACCCAATTGCAAATACGCGTCTATGCTCGCGGACGGTCATTAGAAAAGTGATTTGACCGGAACCGGCCCAGCTTAAGTTGGCTGCGCTCGCCCGCGGTGCAGCTGGCGAAAGGTCAAGCTAAGCTTTTCAACGCACCTGACGACTCGTCAAGCCGAGCTTTTCAGTGCAACTGACGAATAACTTAAAGCTCGGCTTTCCAGCGCAGCAGATGCACTCAAAGTTTTGCCCCTTATGTCAGGCAACAAAAATCGATGCATCACCCTGCTTGAATGTAAGTTGGAGTTAAACTTGCATACTTTTAAGATGGTTTACTTTTAGGCGGTATCTAATTTACATTAGCTTCAGGCGCCGTTACATCTACCCAACAGATATTGGCAGATACCCATGGCCAAGGGTAGCCCGGCATGTAATGCATTTATAGTACCCGGACAAGGCCTATTTCAGTGGTGAGTCATGCCTTTCGGTTTGCATTCGGCCCCGGCAACATTCAGCGGGCTTCAGATAGCGCCTACCTCGATGACATTATTGTCATCGGAACCAGCCTAGGAGCGCACATGGACATTCTCAGTCAAGATGACACTCGGGGGAGTTCTAACCCAGAAGATCGACGGCCAGGAACGAGTTATTGCCTACGTCACCTGCGAGCTCGATGTCGCGGAGTTCAATTATTCACCACGAAAAAGGAGTTCTTGGGGAAGACGGACATTGCGATGCTACCTCGAAGCCTGTAGGTTCAACGTAATCACCGAACACCTGGCTATGAAATGGCTTGAGCAAATAGAAAACCCAACCGGAAGGATTGCCAGATAGACCTTAGAGTTCCCCGACTTCATCATCGAAAACTGAGAACTATATCGTCATCTAGGCCACCGTCCAGCTGACCAGGACCTCGTAACATGGAAGATGTGCGTAGCAGCCGAACATCGAGCTCGAATCCTACACGAATGCCATGATGTACCCAGAGCCGGGCATCTTAGCGTTAGGAAGACCATCAAAAGAATCTCGCGGAAGTATTACTGGCCAGAGATGTTTCTCTATATACTACGATGCGTACGGCAATGAATCCCGTGCCAGAAATAAAAGTCAGAACAGCGATAAAAAGCCGGAAAGACGCTAACGAGACGGGTCAGCGAACCCTTTGGCATACTGTGTGCGGATTTCCTCGGACCGCTGCTCCGCTCCAAAGAGGGGAATACCACTCTCCTCATCTTTTTCGACATCTTCACCAAGTGGGTCGAGCTGATACCTCTACAAAAGGGAACCACGGCGACTCTGATACGAGCCTTCCGTGAACGGATCATCAGCCACTTCGGAGCCACGAGGAAACTGATATGCGATAACGGTTCACAGCTTACCAGCGAGGCGTTCAAGGACTTCCTCAAGGAAATGCCCGCGAGAGAATCCAACCAAGCGCGAATTGCAGAGTCAAAACCATGATCGATGGAGAATAGACAGAACACCTGAGAGAGTTTGCTGCTAGAGCTGTGACTCGCAATCAACACAAGCGTCTCGGAATCGACCGGGTGTAGTCCAGCCTTTCTCCTACAAGCTCGAGAGCCACGGCCTGGATCCAGGTACGACAGCGTGAATCCCGAAACAGCAACATCGGAGAGAGGGGAGCGCTTGAAGGAAGCCTTTCGGATCGTGCAAAACAACCTTCAAAAAGTCATCCGAGAACGGGGAAGAAGCCCGAAATAAAATCACTTATCCTTGTGTGACAATACCATCTGTCTAAGGCAATAGAAGGGTATATAGAGAGGTCGCTTTTCCTTCGCTTAACGTCGTCCGAATTCGCCTATCCGGCCAGCGGAAGGGGTGACTTGAAAATATAGGAGACTTAAAAGCGTTCCACTCTTCTTGCACAGGTAACACCGATGATGTGGACACCGAATCCACCAGGAAGGACACCGGCGACCAACCCGGACAGTCCCAAAGAGGTCAACCCACCGACATTAGCAACGGGAGAGATCATAAGTACCACAATCTCCTTTTGTGTCCCCGCTAAGTTTCAATTCGTTATAAACCTTTAAGACCTAAAGTAAGAGGTTAGGAGATTATTTTGCTGCTGCCCATCTATCCCTATTTCTAAGTATTTAACTAATTTAAGTATTTAACTAATTTAGTTACTTCTCCATAAATTCCACATGGAGACAATAATACTGTCGTCCGGCGACAGCGATAGGGAATCTGGACCCAGTTCCCCGGGTAACCTCCAGTCGTCGACCACAAGATACCCTCGGCTACGTCTGGGAACGGCGTACGCCGAGAGATCCACCCGGTCATGCCCGACGGGTAGGCGCCAGTCAGGAGGCTCTGGAAGAGCGACCTCACCCTCCGAGCCAGGGGAGTCTCTCCCTAATATACGGACGCGACGAGACGTAGCATCTACCTGGAGTTCTATCAGTAACACCCAAGTCCAGCCGGGTCAAAGCGTTTTGACTGGTCCCCTCCTATTCCTAGCAGTTGCCAATACAAACCTGAAACTTAATACCCCCGTGTATTATTTTGTACCCCTACAACACCTCGTCCTTCTCCCTCGGCCGAGAGCTCCCACCTTAGAATCATCGTAGCCTCCGAGAATATCTGGAGTGTAGAAACCTAGATGACTCTGATAACCGGAGTGTAGAATCCTCGTAATCTACGAGAATATCCGAAGTGTAGAATCCTCGAAGTCTCCGAGAATATCCGCAGTGTAAAGTCTAGTAGATTCCCAGAACCTCCGAAATGTAAAAACCTAGTAGACTCCGAGAATATTCAGCGTGTAGGACCCCCGTAGACTCCAAGTTCACCCGGTGAAGATAAACCCCGTTCTTTTCGCCTAGCGGAATCCCTGTAGCCAACTCTAGTCATCCCAGTTCACCACCAACCAGTGCGATTGACCTCTCAGTAGATCGCCCTGCCACCAGAGGGCGTTCTCAGCAGGACCCCTCCAAGTTCCCCAGCAAGCAGTGCGATCGTCCTTTCGGTACCTCATGTTGCCACCCGAGGGCGCCCTATCGTCGGCCCTATCGCCACTACAGGGCGCCAGGCGGCGTCCAGATGTATATCTCGGGTCGTCAATCTCGCGGTACGATCGGATCCACTTACGGTTTCCAAGCAGGGAAGCCTACCTGACGTCTGGACACTGTGCGGAAACCTTTACGATCAGTAACCACAATCGAATAGCACCGATCTCTAGGCGTGCTACCACCCCCATACAAATTCCTGCTACAGGTTCCACCCTTCTATATTAATTTCTTGTATAGGTTCCTTGGCCCCGACTGAGATTTTACCACGGCCAGAGAACTGCGTGACAGTACAAACTGACGAAAATACGAAATCCATCAAATAAATTGTCTTAGTTGAGTCACAGATTGCAGAGGCAGTAAATCTATAAGAGCTTGTATTTTCCTAGGATTCGGTCGAGTTTTACATGCTCCAACTTCGAAGCCCAAACATTCTACACAAGGTTTAAGAAAGGAGCATTTTTTGATGTTGAAATCCTGCTTCGGCGAGTTCTAGTAAAGTAATTTGTAGTCTTTCGAAAGCTTCCTCCTTTTTAGGTGCAACTATCATTACATGGTCCATGTAAACGATGACATATGTATAGGTCAGATTACCTAGGGCACAATTAATAGCCATTTGAAATACAGAAGGCGCATTTTTAAGCCGAAAGGGCATAGCCAAGTATTCATACTGCTCTTCTTGTCTGGTAGTGGTGTACCTTAGATGTTATATTATTCATTTTTAAGTATCTGCATAACTCGTTCATAATTGATTTTTTTACCCTTGCAGAGGGTATAAGGATTTCAGTCAGAAGTTTGCAACGCTGAGCAGGAGTCGTTTCCGAACCTATAAAGTATATATATTCTTGATCAGCGTCACAAGACGAGTCGATCATGCTATGTCCGTCCGTCTGTCCGTCCGTTTCTACGCAAACTCTCAGTTTTAAGGCTATCGGGCTGAAACTTTCCCAAAAGTCTTCTTTCTATTGCAGGTAGTATATAGGTCGGAACCAGCCGGATCGGACAACTGTATCTTATAGCTCTATATTTAAAACAATCGGGGAAAACATTTTAAAAAAAATTATATCTTTCGTGTTTTTTAACATATACATATACTCTAAGCTTGGATATAACATTTTTAAATTAGTTCTGAATTTGAATTAAATTTTATCAAAATCGGACGACTATATCATATAGCTCCCATAGAAACAATCGAAAAATTAGTGGTAAAATAATATTGAGAAATTATGTCTTCGGCGTTTTTTAACTTATAACCTCCTACGCTTGGAAATAACATTTTTTATTTGGTTTTGAATTTCGAAATAAATTTTACCAAAATCGGACGACTGTATCACATAGCTGCCATAGGTACGATCGGAAAACTAGTCGGTAAACATGAAAAAAAAATTATATCTTTGGTGTTTTTTAGCATTTAACTTTGTAAGCTTGAAAAAAACATTTTTTAATTAATTCTGAATTTTTTCATATAGCTGTCATAGCAACGATCGGATAATTGGTGGGAAATAAAGTAAAACAAAATATAGCTTTGGGGCTTTTTGACATATTTTTTTAATATTGGGAATATACATTTTATACTTTTAGGAATTTCGAATTCAATTTTATAAAATTGTTGATTATTTTTTATAGCTGCAATGGTATACAAACTTCGGCTTGCCGAAGTTAACTTCCTTTCTTGTTTTTATTCGGTTCCCATGTCCGACATGAACGTCTTCATTGTACCCTACCTAATTTTAAAAAGTTAAAAACTAGGTTTGGCGACAGTGTTTGCACTTTTATTGGCAATTGGAATGGCACTTACAAATTTACATATAACTGTGGTTGCATGTTCACTCTGTCGAAAGCATTTATTGTTGTCACTTTTGATTTTTGTCATTTTTGACATTTTCCTATGTATTCAGTAATACATCAGGTTATACCTTTCCAATAATAATATTTTTTGATTTTGGTTTTAGTTATGACAGTTTGACCTCTTTTACTGGATCGTTGTGAAATGTAGACAGTAAAGCTTATTTTTCTTTATCATTATGTATTATGCTCACCGTCTTGAGTACCGCTACTTTCAATGATTTCAGTGTCTTGTTGCCCATTTTTTTAAAAATCATCTATTGAAACTTGTTCAAAGATTTTTAGCACTTTTAGTTGGCTTTGGTTGGATTTTATATATACCGGCTTGAATTTCAAGCCTTTGGAAGAACTGACCTAAGTCAAGAATTCGATTGGTAAATAAATCGCTAACATTTTATCTTGCAGTAATTTGTTTTCCGCGTTTGAAGACATTATTGATGACTCCGTATACTTTGGGCTTAGAAGATTTTCTATAGATTGGCAAGGCAACTCTTTTTTTTTCTCCTGCGCTGGATTTTTGTCTACTTCGATTTCTTGTAGTGATTTTATTTATATTCCTGATAATGTCTTTTATCTCTTCGATGGCTATTCTCGAAAACGGATCTGTCTTTACCCGTCAGATACTCTACAGTGTATTCTACTCTTTAAGCCTTATTCGCGTGAGTTTCTAACTCGGATTTATCATGGAAAATAGGTACGTAAGTGGTTTGTAATCTGTTTTGACAGTGAAGTGCATAAAATAAATATATGGTCTGAAGTGTGTTATTGTCCAATGAATTCCCGTAAGTTCTTGTTCCGTTGCATGCATGCATGTAAAATATAAAGTCAACATTATCTGAAAAGAGTTGGGCGCTATTTTTCAGCTGAATTTTTCATCGTTTTTGTACCTGGGCATGAATTTCGTATTTTTGACATAAGGACTTTTGTATTTCTTAATATAAACCAGTTCTTCTTCCTACAATCTCAGCTTTTTTTATAAAAATTAATTTTTATCAATGATTTGGTTTCCAATCTGAAAACATCGCTATATTGCGTGCATAGGGTTGGCAGTTGTGTCCGTAATTGTGGAGGAAAATATTTGGAAAGTCTAGGTAATACAGACATTTCTCTAATTTCTTTGTTTGATTCGAAAATTATTAATAATTATTGCTGACTACTTTATCTGTATTTTTTGTGGTCTAAGTTTGCTATGTACACACCATGCTCAATTTCTTTGTTTGGAATCAATACACTGTCTTCTATTTGAATCTATTTTCATTTTTCTGACAATTTTGGTTCTTGCTTGCAGAATTATGGAGTTGAAATCGGAAATTGGGAATTTTAAGTTATTTGGTCTAATTATAAACCAATCTTCGGATGGCTTGAAATGCAACTGACAGTTGTATTTTTTGATAAAGTCGATTCCTAATATTTCATCACAGGGAGTGTTGAATTGTTAACTTACAATATAAAAATTATGAAGAATTATATATTTAGTAGTCTTTATCTCAATGGATATTTGTACTTTTGTAATTGTTCGACTGATTCCTTGTATGCTTATTACATAGTCGGATTGAAGTCAAGAAAACATTTAAATTTTCTTCGAGTATCGATATGTCTGTACAAGTGTCTATTAAAAGTATAGGTTCCTTTCAGGTTGCAAATTTTTTGAAAGTTGAAAATATATTTTTGCAAAGATTGATTGTGATTCCTACTGCTGGGTATTTTAAGGTTGTTGGAAGTATCCCGAAGTATTGTTGGTTACCCTAACGTTGTTGTTATTATTATTATTAGTAGAGTTCTTCTATATTGTTGGTTATTTTCTCTATAATTTCCTCTGTAGTAGTTATTATTGTTATAATTTTGGCCGTTGCTTCGATTATAATTATTATAATAATTATTATTATAATAATTATTATAATAATAATTATTATTATAATTATTATTATTATAATTATTATTTTTATAAATATTATTATTACAAATATTATTATTATAATAGCCATGACCATTGCTTCTACCGCGATAATTATGTCTCTTATTGTAATTACCGCACTGGCCATGTCCTCTTTGGGCGTATAACACTGCATTTGCGTCGCCTTTTATTTCAGTACTACATTGTAAGTACTTAGTGAAGGCTTCGTTCATCGTTGCGAAGTTTCCTGCCTCAGGCATTGTTTTCAGTTTTCAATGCTCACAATTTTTAATCATTGTCCTAATGGCTTATTTGGTGTTAGGTTCATCAACATGTTCTGCCGGTATACCTTCGTCAATATACGAGGCTTCCAAAAGTCTACGTAAATTGTCAACTTCTGTAGTGAACTCTTCAGCAGTTTTTCCTTTCTGTGTAGTTTTATCCAGTTTTGCCGGTACTACATCAGATGTGTTGCCTACTATAGTGTCTTGATATTTTTGTTAATTGCATTGATTGTTGTTTCGTTGTGTACTTTTTACAATATGGATCCTATTATTTTTAATTTTATTACTTCGACAGCGATCTTTTCAAATGTGCGTTTTATTAAGTTTACTAACTTCAAAGCCGTTACGATCTTTAATGGTGTATCCTCCATAGAATTCTGAAATGACACTTTAAAAGTCTTTTATGTATGCCCTTTGGGTATTAGCTTTATCCGGCATTGTGACTGGTTTTTTCTTAAAATATCAGATTCAGATCCTAACCTTTTTTTTTCTCCTCAGGTAATGTTAGTACGGAAGTCATTTATATTTTTCTCGTGTATATTTTTACTTTTTCTTCTTTTGAATCTATTTGTTTCAGTAGTAGCGGTATCTGACTTTAGTTGTTGACTAGTTTTTAGTTTTTCTCTGTTATTATATACATACTGGCGTTCGTGTTTCATTAAATAATTCTACTAGTATCTTAGCGTATTTGTTCATGGTGCCTTTTTGTATATTTCTATTTTGATTTAGGCATTTAAAGGATTTGACAAAGGTAATTTTTTACTTCTGTCAGCATTCCCTTTATTTCTTTCCATTCCATGCTGCTTTTATCACTATTACCTTACCAAGAAACGGATGTTTATTTACTCCCGAAAAAAATGTAGACATAATAGTTCCCTTTTGTGTTAGAGTACAATGGTAAACTGTAAGTTAAATCTTCCAATATATTCATTTTCCAGTTCATTGATTGATATTGGTGAGTTGTGCAATTTATTTTTTAGAAATAAGATTTTATGACTATTTCTGAATTTCGAATTCAATTTTATCAAAATCGGAATACTATTTCATATAGCTGCCATACGAATAATCGGAAAATTGTTGGGAAAATAATATGAAAAAAATATATCGTTGGTGTCTTTTAACATATAACCTTTAACTCTTGGAAAAAACATTTTTTAATAACTTCTGAATTTCGAAATTTCATTTTATCAAAGTCGGTCAACTGTATCATATAGCTGCCATAGAAACGATCAGAAAATCGGTGGGAAAATCCTATAAAAAATCATATCTTTGGTGTATTTTAAAATATTAACTCATATTTTAATGAGTTCTAAATTTCGGATTTAATTTTCTCAAAATCGGACGACAATATCATAAAGCTGTCATAGGAACGATCCGAAAATTGGTTGGAAAGTAATAAATTAAAATAAAATAAATATTTTTCGGCCAACTCTAATATGCACCTTTTAACAACGATCAGAGAAATAATGGAATAGTTTTTTTTAATATCACCAAAGCTAGCAACAATTCTTTAAATTAATATACGATGTTACTAATGTTGATTATTTCTTATAACTGCAAGGCTTGCCGAAGGTAACTTACTTACTTGTTTTCATTTTCACCTATCCATCTATTTGTATAGAAAAATAAATTTTGTCTTTTGAATTATCAAAAATTCTCTATTCCCCATTCTCAAAATCTAGTTCCCTTTTTTTCGTAAAGTCGTTCTTTTACGAACATATAATTTTCTTTTTTATTTATCATCATTATTTTTGTTTTATTAAATCCCTAATTCAGAAAAGATATTTTTTTTCAACAATTAATTCTTTTCTCATTACTAAGACCATTACTAAGAAGTTTGTTCCTTTCGTTATATATATATTTTTGTTTCAAAATTTTTATATATATATTTTGATTATAATTTTCAATTTTTTTTTGTATATGCAATTAGATTTTATCTAGATCGTATGCTCGGCCTAGGGCTTTCTTTGTTATACACTTATTGTGTAATAGGTATGCTTTATAAAGTATATATCCGCACAAATTTATGACATTTATCAAAAACAATATATTTGTTAAATGAGGATCGATATTTGTCGATTCTATTTTATAAATGACATTTGAGTGGAGTCCACTGTTTTCGTATCAATCAATCTCATTGTGTTATATAACTTATCTCATAACTTGTATCGAATTTACATAAGCTATTACTTTTCTTAAATCAAAATTAAACAAATTATTCCAAAGTTTTCTCTTGTTCCTTTTATTTCTTACTCTTATACATCACTTGCCATAAGAGCCAGATTTTCACCAACTTAAATCCAAACAATTCAAATTATTTAGCCTTTTCTTTGATAAGGGGATCACATTCTTTATTTCATTTACAAAATTCTTGCCAACAACTAGCACACAGTCATTATCTAAATAAACTGGCCAGTCAATATACAAGTTAATTTAGCCCACAGATTATATCCAGACAAATCGGCCATCACAAATAGCTCGCAGCTTAGCTTATAAGCCTGCCAACTAACAGATGTCCGATCATTGCCAAAGTTTCAGTATTAATGCAGCATATGGCGAACCACATAACTCTGGTGCCCACCCCTACTGAAAGTGGTAATCCGTTTCCCAGGCATACGTCTCAAAATTTCGTGAAAATATTTATATGTTCTATACTTCGGTCACTAAAAACGGTCCTTTAAACTTAGGGTCTAATTTTGTCTGATGACGCTTTTCGTTCTTAGGCAAGACGTGGTCACCAACTTTATGTCTTACAATAATAGCCTTATCTCTATAAAATTTAGATTTATCGTAATTGGCATTCTTTTACATGTTTTGATTAGCCATTTCTCTAACTTTCTCAATATCAACATCGATCCTATTTTTAACAATAGGCAAAAGAATAAACGGCCTTGCTTCTTTGCCAATAAGCATTTTTAAAGGGCTGACCTTAGTCACTCTATTGGGCGAACAATTAGGAGCCAGTTGAATTTTACATATAGCATCCTGCCTTGACCCCTGACCATTTCAACCGTAAGCATGGACTTTAGACTCGATACTCATAACTCGATTTACTTAGCTATTGGCCCGACTAGCATCCGTAGCGATCAAATGCAAATCTATCTTTTGAACACAGCGGAATGCCCTGCTAGAAAAACTACATTCCTGATCTGCGATCAGACGCTAAGGTACGCCGAACAATGATATAATTGATCGTAATCTGATCTTGCTGTACCGGGCAAAGAAACAAACTTCGTGAAGGCGTTTATTGACAGGATTATATATATTTTTTCTGTTCAGTTTTACCTTCAAGCATCCCTGTGATGTCGATGTGGACTGGATGCCAGGGGATGTTAGCCTTAGGTATGGGATACAAGTCGGCTTGTACCCTACCAGATGGGCTTTGACAATCTGCATGTAATGCAGTTGTCGACAGATTTGCGTACGTATTTGGACATCTTGTCAAACCAATAGTATTCGAACATTTTCTCAAGGATTTTTTCCCAATCGAGGTGCATTATTAAATTGGCACTCTGTTTACGGCTGACCACCTAAATGACTTTGTGATGATAGGGAGACAACGAGTTTTCCCATTTCTTTGAATTTTTTTATACAGTGTGCCTGCTCTTAATTCGTACGTTTTGGCCAAATCCTCAGATAGATCCTCGTTACGGAATTTGGAAACAATAGACAACGTTTCTTCGTCTCATTGCTGCTTAGCTATCAAGCAATTGTCATAATCTCTCTCAAATTTATATGTTTTTCCACTGTACCTTTTGACTTAATGCGATCTTTTGATATGGGATTTTGATACAGAAAATCTTTGTCAGCCATTTGTTCGCCTGGCCTATACTGAATGTCAAACTCAAATGATTGCATGTACGATCACCACCTGTGGGCCCTCGGAGTCAGTTCCGCTTTTGTGCGAGACGCCTTGAGCGTGTGCTCTTAAAGTAATTTGTAGTCTGTGAGGAGTCGTTTGACCCCTCACAAATAGCGTCCACAACATCGACAAACAGCGCCAAGAACATGGGCCGCCCGCGCCAACAACATCGGCCGCCAGCAACAACAACATCGGCCGCCAGCGACAACAACATCAGCAGCCAGGGTCGACAACGACAACAGCGTCAACAACAACAGCAGCTAACAACAAAACAAAACCCTCGGGCATAACTTTGTAAAAACTTTGTACAGTTCACTTAATATGTAAGCTTAACCAATAATTGTAATATTTGTAGTTATATTAGTACCCAAGAATTATCTAAGCTTTCCCCCTCCGCTCTCGTATCAGCAGTAGCCACACACACACCAGGAGCACAACGAAATATTCACCACGATAAGTGCAGCGCAGCACAGGAGCAAGCGAGAGAGGACATGCGATCGAGGAGGAAAACAACCCCCGAAAATTGGCGAGCGCCAAGGGAAGAGCGAGAGAAAAGGAGTTCTGAAACTTCGACAAGTGGAAAAAACCCAGAAGTGCGAGAAGCACGGGCTCTTTTGGAAAAGGCGGTGCACGGGATCAGAAGTGCGAGGAGCCACTTTGCAAAGGCGGTGCACGGGATCAGAAGCAGGGGCACTTTTGCAAACGCGGCGCACCGGACCAGAAACGCGCGCAGGTGTTCTTTGGAAAACGCAGCGCAGCGGACCAGAAGTGCGAGCAGGGCTCTTTTGGCAAAGGCGGCGCACCGGATCAGAAGTGCGAGCAGAGCAAATTCATGTGGACAACAGGAGTCTTTTGCCTTCGGACTGGTGCCAAGGGACCCAGGAAGGAGTTTACCTGGACGACCTCGAGGAGAGTGTGCCGGCCCAGGACCAGCGGCGGAGCACCCGGAGTCACGCGTGTGTGTGTGCGTGAGAGCGAGACGGGTGAGTGAGTGGAGTGAACCGCATTTTGGCCATCGAGAGTCCCGTGCAGTAGCTATTAAAAGCGCTTGCGGAGGTTTTTTAGGCGGTTTTAAATGTATTTTGTATGACTTGTTTTTAATTGCAAGCGTATACTCATCCCAGAATCAGTGTGTTCGGTATTCCAAATTTTCAAATATTGTGACCCCTCCTTATCTTCTGAGAATGAGCAGGAGAAAGTGAACGTGCGTACCCACGAACCCGAATCTCATCCCCTACCCTCGAGTCCTTGCTCATGACTGCTTGTGCGCGAAGTTGTGAAATTTTAATTTTGTGAGTTTTTTTTTAAAATGTGCAGTTTTTATTTTAGAACAGAGAAAATTATACCATTGGAAAGGGCTTAAAAATGCTTTCCAATGACACCAAATTTTTTTTTTGTTTAGTGAGGGGGTATACTATTTACGGTATCGGAGGTCATCGTCGTTTTTTGCCTTTTTCAGTCGAGTAGTGGGAATATATATTTTAAAATTGATGGCTTATAATTGTTTTTTATTTATTGAACAATTTTTCTTTGCCTTACAAATACTTTTTAGCTCTGCGCTGTGAACCAATAGACGATGCATATTAAAGTCGTATCGCAACCAAATTTTCCGTACTTTAGGACAGAAATAACAATAATAAAAGGAGGATTTTGATTTCTGATAGGCGAAGTTGTGTATTTTTAATGTATGCGCTTTTAGACCGCTGCGAGTAGTAAAGGATTTTGTTTCGGAACACAACTCGCAATGGTTCTTCACCATTTCGATGTTTTAAAAAATAAACTGACTTTTCTATAAAAACTGTATCTTATATAGCATTTGAGGGACAATTTTTACGTTATATATACTAACTTTATTTTAACGCTATTGGATGATTTATATAAATAGAAAAAGAGATAGACATACTGATATGTATTTCTGACTTTATTCTCAAGTATAACATAGTTTGAATAAGTATTTTGGTACATAAATTGAAGACATATTGTTATCTCATTTGCTCCACATGAATTGATAGAAATGTATAGTTTTTGAATGGTATAAAAGACGATGTAATTTCTGGTTAAAGAATTAGTATACAACAGTTAGGTACTAGTGCACGACGAATCCAATCTTACGCTGATCAAAAATGGTATGCATATAAATTAAAAGTAAATACTTTATCACCTTATTTTGTTGAATTTGATAGGACTTCTTAGAGACCTTAAATGACGTGAAGCCTGTGATTGGCTACACAAAAATTGAAAATCTATGTATTGGATTTGCGTATAAGATCACTGGATGTAAGCTGAAAAAGACACCATATGGAACTAAAATAGCTCTGTATTTAACTGATAAGGACGATAAAGATGTTTGGATATTTCTACCTAAAAGTTATGTGAACAAATTTTCTACAAAGACACCATTTAGGAAATTAAATGAGAATGGAATAACTCATATGGTATATAAAGGAAAAGATCTGAACAGATTTAGTTGTGCTCAAATTGAATTTTTATCAGTAAATAAGTAAAGTAAATAAGATTCTTTAAAATAAAGAGCTGAGTTTTTAAATCCAGCAACAGTCTTAAATCAGTCTCAAAAAGAAATAGTTTTCCTTAAAAATGTACGCTCAACAGATAGAACTATTCTTGATGCAATTTGAAGGCATGCTTTTCGAGCAACACCTACAAAGGATGGAGTTCCTAAAAGCTACTTTGGAGGATTTAGAGGAAAAAGAGTTGATCCATTCGAAGTTTGGATTCCATTATAAACTTTGTCCCTGGAGCGACGATGATGCCTCATCTGGACCAGACACATGTCAGTGTCATATGCTGTCTGCACTGAAAGGGGAAGCCCTTAGCCTAATGATTAAATATTACAAGTTAAACAAACGTATTGCTCCAAAACCATAAATAAAACGAATTAATTTTACTTAAATATATATATATATGTTTTTTATTTTTTAAAATGGTTCTTAAACATTTTTATTATTAATTTATCATTAAATGAATAATCGTTTTTCTTGAATTTTCTTAAAAAAGAATTCAGTGTTTTCTTTTTACTTTTAAAAAGACCGAACAGCATACAATAATGTCCGCAAGTGTTAGAAAAGTATTCCTGCAGTTGTTGCTTATTAGTCTTTAAAAATTTTAAAAATTCTTTTTTCTGGGGATATTGACCATATGAATCGAAAAATTCTGCTGACCTACGACTTTTAAAATAAAATGCAATCCAATGAGTTCCAGGTTGATCTGAAGTGTCGGTATTCGCAATTATTAGTGCGGGATACTTTAAAATAGTTTTTGGTAACCTATCAGAAGGAAAAACTCCTTTTAAAATAGATTTTGTCTTTGAATGCTTAGAAAGAAAATGTTCAATTTGTAAAGTATTCATTTTAAAAGAGCGTACAAATATTTCTGCTTATCAATATAAATCATTGAATCGTATTCACAGTATACCAAGCAAGTAACTGCTTCAGCAAGTGGTTCCGAAAATCTTCCTTCGATTCTTATAGTACCTGGAGAGATTAAATTTGAACATATAGTTGAATTTGATTGATCAGCAGTTAAGTCAAAGGCTAATATAAAACTGTTTGAATCAAACATTTCCTTGGTAATTTGTAGTCCACGATCGTAATGTTTAATTCCACATGATCTAAAAAGCATATTATAACCTCTTGAGCTCTGAACCTTTTCAGCGTTCGAGTAATCGAACTCCAGAGCCTGGGAAGGAACTTGAACTCCGTTAACCAATAGGTTAAAGCGTTGAATTTTAAAATGTTCAAATTGAAATGGGTCTAAGCCTCGGTTTCCTGAGTATGAGCGGTTCTTAACCATAGAAAAGGCCAGAAAATTTGGTATTTGACCAATAACTGCGTTGTCTATCGACAGTGTATTGTTGCCCGGATATATTGTAAATGATTTGACTTCAACCTTGCTGAATGGGTACAGAGCATTTTTTGTTTGTAAAACATGATGATGAGCCAATAAAATGCTTGGGTTAACTGTTATGTGGTTCATGAAAAGTTGTGCTTCAAGTATCTTTAAATTTGATTCAGTACCAATTTCCATTAAATAAAACGCTGTTTTTTCAATATTGAAATTGATTCTTAAATCAACATTGTTAACAAGCAGTTTGGTTTGATTGAAAATATCTCCATGAACTTTTCCGAATAACTCAACCTTGTTACTATTTTGAAACATATTTTTAAGGGTTTCATTCGAGTCCGGATAAACATATTTCCCTGCTGTTATTCTTCCAAAATTGGGAAAATAACCTTGGGAGGCCAAGTGACTTTCAGAGGCGTCACTCCCATAGTTTAAAATTGTTTTATTATTATTATTATCACTTTGCGATACCAGTATATTATTTAAATAAACTGACGAACTTCTAAATATTGAATGTAGAATATTGTTTACAACACCAACAGCATTTCCTTCAATACTGTTGTTATCATTTTTTTTAAATTGCACAAAAAGTCGTAAATAAACACTGGATAAATCTCGATACGTTTCACCATTTCCCAAGCAAACAAATTCGATTGAAGAGGCACCGTCCAAAGAAGCAATTGGGTTGTATGAGACTTCTTCACTTCTTAAAATAGAACTTTGCGTGGGGTGTGCCGCAAACAAATCTAATTCACTTTTCATACATTCGATATGCGTACTCATTTTGCTTTAGAAAATATATCTTTAATATTTAATTTTCTTGTTGATTTTTTTTTTTATGTTGCGTTTGGGTATGTTTACGTGGTCGTTTAGATGTATAATGAAGTCGTTTTTTCCTATTAACTAGCCTTTTTTCCACTTCCACTTTGAAAACGGGTAATTTTATCAATTGCTTTATTTGAAAGATTTTGTAAAGCAATTTTACTCTGTTCTTGAATTATATTTCTTAAAGGCTTTCTCCCAAATTCATTGATTACAGCCTTACCAGTCTCAGCATCCTGATTTTTTATAGCAGTTATGCCCGAAAGAAAAAGTGTTTTTATGTAATTAAAAAGACTGCTAAAAAAATTTCCGATTCCTCGTCCTTGAGATATGTAAAGACTTCCGGTGTTGCTTAGGCCCCCACCACACTGATTTACATAATAACCCTGATAAGATTTCACCATGATGACTATATTGGTTCTTAATAAATAATATTTGGGTATGCATTATTTATAGTCCTGACCTTCTTCTTCTTCTAAAGTGAAGAGTAACGAAAATCGGAACAGCTGAAGTTTCAAATGGTACCTTATATCCATTGGAATCAGTAATGAGTATTGAGATTTCATTTGGCGACCATATGTCCAAAGGGTAATATTCAATATTTTTAAATTAAATATTTTTGATTCCTTTCCAATATAATGCATTACACAAAGACATCGCGGTCTTTTACTACCTACTGACCTTGGTTTTATTATGTCAGTGTAAATAAAAAT
The DNA here is from genome assembly GCF_025231255.1 of Drosophila biarmipes. Classification (NCBI taxonomy): domain Eukaryota; kingdom Metazoa; phylum Arthropoda; class Insecta; order Diptera; family Drosophilidae; genus Drosophila; species Drosophila biarmipes. The sequence goes on from NW_026114530.1 coordinate 705,538, forward strand.
CAATCCATTTTCAGGAATATTTGTGTGAACGGATACATTTTTATACCTACATGTTTCAGCATTTACAAGACTAACAAACTCGGTTTTTTCAATGACATTTTTATCTTGGTTAGGTGTATATTTAATGTAATTATTCAAATATATGTCCGAATACCATCGTTACTGTCTTCTGGAATGTTAACAATGTTTGTAAATGCACATTTTACGTTGTCAGGAAATACATTCATTGAGTCATTACTTAACAATGTGATAAAAATCTCATTTAAATAACCCATATTAGATATTTATGGAAGTTAATGATACGAAATCCAATTTAATTTATTTTGACCAGTTTGTAGTGGATTTTTTGTTCTAACCGATCGCATTAACCTTTTACGTCCTGTTACATATTTAAAATTTTGATAAGGTAAAGTTTCCGTTTTCAATATTTGTAGTTTTGATTTGAATTTGCGTTGTCGTTCATTAAGCTTCGCTTTGAGCACTGGTTTCTCTAATCCTATTTTCTTTTTATCTGTTTTACTATCTAAAAAAGAGGTATCACTCACTTTTCGTTTATCTGAAACAACATTTTCTTTTTTATTTGAACTAAAATCCTCATTATCACTTTTAGGTGGTAAATTGGGGAAACTCAAATTTTTCCGGACGTGAGTGATCGTACTTTGATGTTGATTTTGATGTGCTGGGTTTTACATCAATCCAATCAGTGGTTTGAGATTCAATTGTTTTGGTTGTAATAGGATTCGCTTTTTGTTCATTTTGAAAATTCCATGATTTATTACGTTTTTTATTTTGATAGTAACTTAATTCTTGACGAATTTTGATTCATTTATCGAAATCACTTATTTTGTTGTTATTTAATATTGGTAAAAATTTTATATTTATTAATTTATTTCCTCTATCATTGTTTATCAATTTCTGATAGCTGTTAGGATGCATTAAAATTACTTTGCTTAAATTATGTTTGTTCTTAATCATTTTTTAATAGTTTTCCAAGAATTCCAGAAAGCAATGAAGTTATTAGAATCGGTAGAAATCCCCCTTTTTGAATAAGGACTTTTCTCTTAGAGTTTAATGTACGCTTTGGGCACGAAAGGTAGCGCAATGCATTTTTATACTTTTTTAGAGCATTAAGATGGGATTTAGTAACTTTATGGTTTCCCTGTAATGTGTTCAATACAATCTCTACTATTGTTTTTACCAGGTCACTATTACTATTGCTTTAATTGCCTTACGTAGTCTATTGTCGGCCTTTTTGAGCACATACAATAAATGTTTGTTCGCTTTCAAGCGACTTAGGCTCTTTTTGTAAACCATTTTCATTTGAATAGCACACAGAATATTCTGAATTAAAAATGTCAGATCTAAATCTTAAGAGATCGTTAATGCCCTGAGTGAGATCAATAAGTAAATATCCGTGAGGTTGCTCCGTTACTTCTTTATATATTCTAAATAGCTCCGTGGGGTTTTCTGGGTAAATTTGTCTTGCTAAACATTGAAATTGAAGCTTATCACGAGGATTTTTGAAAGCAACAATGTATTTGGTATTTAGTGAAATATCTCTGGTGTGCGAAGATTTATGAAATATGTTCTGAGTTACCACTATTACTGATAAATTCCTATGGTGTGATCCTTTTGTAAACAGCTCACACACATTTTTATTAAAGGCTCCCATTATCAAGTCATCCAATATTAAAAGAATTGGTTCATTCGTTTCATTTTCAACTGTTTCAGGGACTCCTTTAAAATATTCAGTCTGTTCGAAATTGGGCTTGGCACTCTCCTCTGCATAACACCAAATAATTCGATCTATTGAAATATTAAAAAGATCATTTTTTTTGGTAATTAGATTTTCTAAAAAGGTTGTTTTTCCCGATCCTGAGGGTCCACAAATAAGCATTGTAAAAGGATGTATAAATTGTGTAAACATTTATTATTAAAAAAAATTTTTTTATTCGGAATGAATTTTAATATATTATATTATTACTAATTGCTTATATAATGTTTTTAAGTTATACTAGGTTTTATTAATATTCTCTTGATCGCGTTTCTTGGAGCAGTTCTTCTCGAAATGAGTATCAGATCCGCAATAATTACAATAAATAAGTTGCGTGTATCCATTTTTACGGGGATCATTTCCAAAAAATCTCTTAAAAGAATCCATAATAAGAGACAACCTGATAGGACCATGAATTTCTTTTTACTAAATTTTAAACACATGTGTCACCATTACTATATATTTCATAATTGGTGTTTTCTAAGAATACAAACAGCTTAAATAAATTATTTAATGAACATCGAAGTGGAAGTTTTTTCTTGTGTATTCTACAATTCGTAAAAAAATTGGGTAGTTGGGTTAACTTCTTCCGATATCTATATCGATAATATTTGTTGATAAATACTTGATTAAAAAATTCCTTTTAATTTCACCACGAACAAGAACTGTGTGATACTTATTGAGTGGTGTGACTATTTCTTCATGACTTGTGTATGGAATATCTCTAGCTGATCAATCCAATCCGTTTATATTCTGCTGTTTAAGGTGCTGCTGCTTAAGCGCTCCATTATCCAATTCTTTTATGTTATATGGTGGTTTGAAATGGAAAAAATTTGGTATAACAGTTCCAGCAGGCATAAACGCCAGCTCCTTAACGAAAACTTGTTTGTTGTTACCAAGTACATATTGAAAATCTACTATAATGCTTGAATTACGATCGACTGTGTTCATCATTGGTTGAGATTTTTTAATCAACTGAGGGTGTACTTCCTAGGGCTTTCTCCTTTATATACCGGTAAGACTAGAACATATTTACAGTTTATTTAAAGTAGTCTTACCTGATGGACATGTGTGTAACTAAAAGAAATAAAACTTCTCGAAAGAAACAGGACCACAAAATCATTTTTGGATTCGAGTATTATATTGTTCATAACTTAAATTTAAAATGTGGTCTGTCAACTACTCGAAAATTTTTGCCGATGTTTTGGATGCAGCAAAGTAAAAATAATTTCATTGGATTTGTCAAGGACGAATGGATGCAACTGCTTACGTATTCAGTTGAAACTGGACCAGTATGACTTCTTGATGCCTGATACAATTATTGATCATCCGTGCTTGCACTCCATAAAATGTAACTTTAGATTTAGGAAATCAGTACGTTTTTGTGATTAATCAGTATGATAACAAAATTGAATTTGATTCTGAGTCCTGGAGATCATTACTAAGACTAGGCATATTTTTTACCACATTTTTATGTTGGAACTCCATATTAAGACAGCAAGTTATATATCTTTACAATAATCATATTATTCCTAAGTGTGTATCTTTACAAAAATTTGATATTCAACTATCTGATTTAGAAGGTACCTATGATAAGGATGTGCAAATAGATTTAACACGATTATGTTTTGAAATTTCAAAAAAGATGCGTTCAGAAATAAAAAGGGATGTCCTTGTATATAAGCAAGCATTATTGACTAAGCAACCATCGTCATCAAATAAAAAATAGCACTAATAAATCAACACCTTAAGATGAGCAAACAACAAGTTTATACCATTTTCGAAAGAAAATAAGGGTTTTAGATATTTACTGACCGTTATTGACACGTTCTCAAAGTATGTATACGCCGAGGCAGTTAAGTCAAAGTCTGCCCTGGATGTAGCAGAGGCAATGAAATGTGTTTTTAAAAGGAGTAAAAGTACACCCAAGAATATTCAGTCAGATCAAGGGAAAGAATTTTTTAATTCCACTTTTAGGAAATTAATGGATAAATTTGATATAAATCATTATCATACTTATACGCATCTCAAGGCTTCTATATGTGAACGCTTCAATAGAACATTAAAAAATCGTATGTGGAAAATGTTTAGTATGCAGGGTAATATAAGTGGATTCATAACATCAATTATCTCGTAAATCAATACAATAATTCATATCACCGAACAATTAAAATGAAGCCTATAGATGTCTGCACGAAAAATGAAGAGTTTATTTTAAAATCGGTACATAATATACAAAAAATATTTCCAAAACATAAATTTTTAGTAGGTGATTTTGTTAGAATAAGTAAATACAAGGGAGCATTAAGAAGGGATACGAACTTAATTGGACCACAGAAATTTTTAAAGTTTTAAAAGTCAAGTCTACATACCCCGTAACATATGAAATACAATATTATATGGGTTCACCTATTAATGGGTCATTTTATGAAGAGGAACTTCAAAAAGTGAAAGACAAAAATGTTTTCCTAGTAGAGAAAATACTAAAAAGGAAAAATAATCAAGTGCTTGTAAAATGGAGCGGTTTCGATTCCAGCCACAACTCATGGATATCTGTAAATGACCTGCTAAGTAATAAAACGCAACAATAACAAGTTTAATTTTTTATATTTACTTACAAATTTTTATTCTTACAATATAAACATATAAACATTTATTTAATAACGGGTTTAATTTTGACTACTTAATATATGTTCAATATTATAATGACCATGAGCCAATGTATTTCAATTATCTGATAAAATATATCTCTTATCATCCTTATAATTAAGACTTATTTTATTCATAATTTCAGTATAGAGGATGTGCGATTTACTTCGAATAACTCGCTGGGATCCATAAAATGTTTTTTTATATTTTATACATTCTATATAATCTTCATGATTTAGTTTTTTAATAACTGATTTCCTAACTCCTTTAATTTTTTTTATACATTCGTTTTCGTTTCCTTCCTTATCAACTAAACAAGAGTATGCCTTAGCCTTAAGTCCAGCAAAAGAAGTCATAACCCTACCTGCATGTTCATGCTTTATTTTGCCAGGTTCCCTATTATTAGCTTGAACTATATTAAATTGGTTTTCTAGTTTATAATTTGAGGTATCAAATCGTTCAGGATTTTCTTTTATAGTTTCGTAAAAGTCTTCCTCTGAAGATAAAATAAATGAATCTGTATCCATATAAATTTTTTTCTATGAAGGACTTTTAAGTAATAGAAAATTATAATAAAATTCATACATTAACCATTTAGATAATTCTAAAACAGCAACTCCTATGTATATTGGCTTATCATACATAATTTTTGATGGTTTTGATTCAATCGCTGCAAGATCTGTCCCAAATATCTCAACGCTATGGAAGTCAAGTCTAGCTATGCGTTGCCTGAAGCCTGGCGAATTTTGTCTTGATTTATAATGTTTTACTAATACTATATTTCTACGCTTGGCGACATTTTCCATTGTTTTGCCGTATACTGCATTATTCATTAACTTAAAAAATTTTTTTTCAAAATAATTTTCGGCTATTTTTCTTTGATCAGTGTTTAAATCAATATAGGGCTTTAACTAGCCTGATTGTGTAAAAGACAAAACCCTATGTATTTTTTTTACAATTAAACCATGCTGTATACAAAGTTGAAGCTGTTTTATGTGAATAATGTATTCGCTTTTATTCGATAAATCAGCTATAAGTTTTTTCTGCTTACCTCCTGGAGGAACTTTGTTTTCTGGACAGAAAGGCAAGTAGTTATGCGAGTCATGGCGATCAGTAGGATATTCTAAATCCACTTCTAATATATATCCTGCATTTCCATCAGCAGAAATATTTTTGAAATCGAAAGATTGGGTTGACTCATTGCCCAACCATATAAATTATTTGCATCAATATAGCTGAGGTAGTTATTTGGTTTACTTGAATCGAAGTTAGTCATATATTTATTATTAGCTATATAGATTCTTTGGGAACATTGAGTTAACCCACCCCTTATCGCTCTTTTTAAAAAGTTGTACATGTCTCCGTCACTAATAAGTTCTAAATTTACATTAGTATACTTGAGCATAGCATCCCAAGATATTGACGGTGCTGTAACATAGTTAATAGGGTCAAGCTTATAAATTTTCTGACAAATTTTTCTACAATTTTCGAAAACATCAGTCAAAATTAAAACAACACTTTCTAAATAAAGTTTTATATAATCTTTTATAGTATTACAGTTGAAAGTTTTCCAAACCTTTTGTGCAAAATTGTAATCATCTATACTACAATTTTCTTCGCTGAGAGAATTGTAAAAACTATCAATGTCAGGAAGCTGGGTATCCTCAAATTTTTCAAAACTATCTAAATAGTCGTAAGGGAAAACACCCTTCTTACGCATTTGCTTAAATTTTTCTCCCTGAAATTTAGTACTTAGAATTTTAAAATCTTTGTCCTCCATATAGCTTGATAGTTTTTCTAAACTAGAATTTAAAAATCTAATCGAATCGATATATCTTATTTTATATCTATTTGATGCATTTATTTTAATTGTCTGCGTTAGCGCTATATAAAGCTCTTTATTACAGGGTATAGGGCTTAAGTCTCCTTCTAATTCAGTAACGAATAAATGTATGTCATATTTAGATAAGTTATGAAATACTACAGGAAAGAAGGGATCACTTAATTTGTACTTTGGCTTACAATTTTTATGAATGGGACCCATGTATTTTCCAGAAAATTGATCAAAATATTTGTCCAGGTCGTCAGCGTTTATTTCCTTTTCACAGGCACAGCAATTTCCTTCCTGTTCATGGATTGCGCTAGCAATCGGGTTTTTGGAGGTCGACCAGTACATGTAAAACAAGCTCGTATTTTTTCCTTTAGTGATTTGCAGAATTTTTGTATGCAGTCAGCGCCTATAAAATTATACAAAATTTGAATTAGTTTTTAAAATACTAAGAAATTAATTATTTATTGTTTTTACATACCTTCATATGTCCACAATTCGTTAAGATCCGGATAATATTTATGTGTTATATAAAATGATACGGCACAGGCAGTATGCTTCTGCACTTTTGTTGTTGAAGACGAATTTAGGCATGTTCCATAGTTTTCAAGAACATCCTCAATATCGGCATATACCACCACCGGAGGAGATAATTTTTTATGAAAGCCCTTGAATAAAGTTGTAGTGTTTGGTTCAGGGTAAAATGAGGCCACTTTTCCGCATTCAAGTTTGTTGTGGGTAGTATTATTAACTGTGAAAAACTGTAGACAGTTATCACAAAAATATCTTTCTGATTTGGGCTTGGAATGCTGTGAGTAGCATAATCTTTTTACACTTGTAATGTAAGCGTAATGCATACGGTCTTGGTTTACGTTATTTATTCCCAATATATTGATGTGGTTGGTTTGAATACATTTGGTTCTAAACGTTGGGCCGATAATTTTATCACCATCAGCGTCGATCTCATAAACATTTATACTGAAGTCTTTATTATTTTTCTCGAAATGGATAATCCCTTTATTCGTTATTGGAAACTCGATTCCTGAAAAATCCAATCTTATTCCGTCATATACAATTATTTCATTATTTGTCATTTTCTCTCGTGCTTTTTTTTTTTTTTTGCTTTGCTGTTGTAATGGTAGCACTCTCATGAGTTTTGTTAGCTATAAATGCCAGTATGCACCATTTGAAACAAAATACGTCAGTATTCTGTACGTTTATAAGTGCATTTCGGGCTCTTATATTCTTCGGGGCCTGAATGTATCCGCTAGCAGGAATGTTTTCTAGCTTTATTATAGTAATTTCAAAATAATTGAAATTTTTTATTGGGCAACCAGAGTCTTTTTCTTGAAACTCACTGCTCGATGCTAGTAAACTATCTACTGCCATATTAAGTTCATCGATAATGCTTTCATTTTGGTATACAGATTTATAAGATGTCCCAAAATGTTTTGTTGTTTCAACAGTAACTCCTTCGTCTGTTTGTTTTATATAGGTTGAATTTAATGGCTCTATATTCTATCATGCAATGCTTTATAATTTCAATTATATTTTTTTGGCAAAGCTGATAAAAATCTTTTAAATCAATAGTGTTTTGGACTGTACTATTGATTCGATATGATTTAACAGGAAAAACAGTTTGAGAGTTAAGAAGAATTATGTTTTCATTATTTTTTACTTCTCTGGCTGATGCATTTTTATGCTTATCGGTCAATATATGTTGACGTTCCCTGGATGCAAGATATTTATCACCACAAGTAGGACATAAAAGTTCTAATTTTAAATCATTTTTATTTTCGCTAATCTTAGCTTTTTTTTCATTGTTTGAGTACTTCCGTACCCTCATCCATTCTCATACGTTTGAGAGCATTTGATGATGTTGTGGGATGATCGTCCATTCATTAGAACTTTGAATGCATTTATAGGTCCATTACAATTTTGATAGTGCTCATCAAATTCATAATTATGAACTAAGGTAGAGCATAAGTCACACCTTATTTTTGATTTACACATTAAAACCTCGAAGGCATTCCGAGGCTTTGACCACTGAGCATAATGAGTTTCAAACTCACTCATCTCCACATTTTTGGTACACAAATCACAAGCAACGAATGACTCCATTTTTAGGGTTTTGGTTTTAATATTTTTATTCAAAAAATATATTGTTATATGTTGTAATATTGTTAACAATTTTTACCCACTCGTTATAAAAGTAAAAAGCACGATAATGTTGTTACCAATTTTCACCCACTCGTTTAAAAGGTAAAAAGCACGACTAGAATTGTTAGGCGCGATGGCAAGGACCGATGTGGATCTAATTATTTTATTAGAATACAGTACTGAGGCATTGGAAGAACTGATCCTGAGCAATTTGAGTGGTGTCATTTTTATAGTCCAGAATGTTCACTTAACAGGTTGACATTTACAGGGAGTGCATACAGGCATGTTGTACTCCTAGAACCAATCCAATTGGTTCTCGAACATAAGGAGCAGCCCAATACCCCAGTAGAATGGTTATTAGAAGGAAAACGAACACAAGGATTGATAACAAGTTACCGGGGGTGAACGTGGTATAGGAGGGGTCTGGATGTAGGTAAATATAGAAGGTGTGCAACTTCGACATAGGTTAAGGAAAGGCAATCTCTGTGTAAGCAAGATATGAATAAATGATCAGTTAAAGTCGGGCCAGCATTGGCATAAGATGTCGCGATGCAACCATTCGAATTTCCTAAGCCTTAAGCTAAGAGTAGCTATTAAAAGCGGTTGCGGAGGTTTTTCAGGCGGTTTTAAATGTATTTTGTATGAGTTGTTTTTAATTGCAAGCGTATACTCATCCCAGAATCAGTGTGTTTGGTATTCCACGGAACCCTCCCTTTTTATTGCATTTCAAATATTGTGACCCCTCGTTATCTTCTGAGAATGAGCAGGAGAAAGTGAACGTGCGTACCCACGAACCCGAATCTCACCCCCTACCCTCGAGTCCTTGCTCATGACTGCTTGTGCGCGAAGGTGTGAAATTTTAATGTTGTGAGTTTTTTTCAAAATGTGCAGTTTGTTTAGAAAAGAGAAAATTATACCATTGGAAAGGGCTTGAAAAATGCTTTCCAATGACACCAAATTTTTTTTTTTTTTTAGTGAGGGGGTACTATTACGGTATCGGAGGTCATCGTCGTTGTTTTTTGCCTTTTTCAGTCGAGTAGTGGGAATATATATTTTAAAATTAAGGGCTTATAATTGAAATGCTTTCCAATGACACCAAACGGTATCGGAGGTCATCGTCGTTTTTTTGCCTTTTTCAGTCGAGTAGTGGGAATATACGGGAGGAGGCAGAATTTGAAATTCGGTACAATTTTCCGCTTCAGTGCACCATTTTAAGAAATTCTTAAAACTAAACTTCTTATCCTACACATAAATATTATTCGGTGGCCTTTAGATAAAAACCCATAAAAGTGTTCCCAATTAGAAATTTAAAATATAAACCTTAAAGTGATCCCACTAGCTAATTTTTCTATACACACCCGTCTAACTTTATCGTAGACACAAACAATTTCGATATCCTCAGCCCTGAAAAGTGATCCTATAAGTCTTATCAACTTGAACATTCAAGTGATTCTTCAGCTCATTTTTCCTAGACACACTCCTCAAAAGGAATCGTATAACATATAAGAAAAACTAGAGTATAAGACCGCAGCGGCGGTCATCGCACCCCTTTCCAATGGTATAATTTCCTCTGTTCTAAAATAAATACTGTACATTTTGAAAAAAACTCACAAAATTAAAATTTCAACCTCGGCCTAAAAAACCTCCGCAACCGCTTTTAATAGCTACTCCGTGCAATGAGAAATTTCTCGAAGGCCTCGATGCGGCTTCGCCCAGAGTAGACTAGAATTTATAAACCATGTCCTAACCTAACCCGTTAATTGCGAGCACTGAGAAAAACCATGAGCCAATAAATAATGCTCTAATAAATATAAAATATTTCTCTCCTGATTTTAACACAACTCGTAGGAAAAGAATATACCAAGCCGGCCACGCATAAATACAGATATTCGAAGACAAATGCCTAGATTTTACGCCATAAATTCTGCCCTAGGAAAAAGTTGTCCCTATAATCGATACCCTCTCTCTCGGCCTTCTCGTAGCGAATGCTATGAGCCAGGCCCAAATGCGCGTTACCGCTGACCCCTTTCACTCTGCTACAGACACCGAGTAAACTATTTCTCTCACTCCATACCCCGGTGGGTGGCACTTACATCTCACGCCAGCAAACCGATTTTCGTCCTAGACCTTTTTGTCCCATATTTTTACAAATATTTTGTAATATTTTGTTTTTGTACGATACTTCTTTACAGAATGGCGCCCGAGCAGGGACGTGGGGTTTACGAAATATTAGACGACCCAAATATGGCCTAAAGACACATCTGGGTACATGGACGAAATTTTTAAGTCGGAACGTAAGGAGAGTCATATATCGAGGGACACCAAAATTTCTAGGGCAGAAAACAGGGAAAAAAATATATATATATTTATAAAATATACCAGCGCATCGAACATAGCCTCAAAAGAAAAACTTAGAATTTGAGCAGAGCACATGGCACATTCGGGAGAACTTACACAAAAGTATACCCACACACAGCGAGAAATTTCTAACGCACGCAGACAGACATACATTTATTTCTAAGCAGAGCAAAGTAAATAACCTAAAATCATAGATTATTTGTTCCAAGATCACGTGGCCAGCAAATCACGTGAGGACGAAACACATACAGGTAGATAATCGGAAAAAGAGAGAGAGAGAGAGCGAGAGCCCTCTAGGCTAGCCAACCCAGGTCACGAGAGTTTCGAAAGCACGAGGTAGGGAAAAGCTAACGTATACTCCCCACAGTGCAGCCATTTTGTTTTTCGTTTTCACTCTCATCGTCATCCCTCTCACACGAGCAGGAGTCGAGCAAGTACAGGCAACGGGATCACATCGGTAGGGGGCTTCTCATATAACCATCGCCTCGTCAACACGTGCATCGGCAGCTCTCTAAAACATCGTCGTGGAAAAATTTAAAACTACATCGTCGTCGAACAAAATTCAATACACTGTCGAGAAAAATTTAAGAATTAAATCGTCGTTTGACATCGGATTGTGGTCACCATCGTTGCACGTGGGAATTCAGTAAATTCTTGGTGACAAATAAAATAAAATTTTCAATGAAGGTTTTAACCAGTTCAAACCTCGTTTAACCCTCGTTCAAGAATTTCTCTCGTCCTATCGAAATTTTTCCTGTCGTTTATTTCACAGCAATATGGGCGCGCGTTGGATTTCGCATCTCCGGAAGCGGGAATTGGAGTCGATTCTGAAGGAGTTTTCTTTGGAAGCAACCGGAACAGTTGAGGAAATGAGGACGACCATGTGCTGGAGATAGCCGATCGGCTACAGGAATGCGAGGCGGAAATTACAGCCGCACTAACGGATAGGAAGCAGCGTTCACCGACCCCGAACCCACACCCACCGGGTCCAACACAGCCTCAGGTGCCAGCACTGGAAGGCAGATGTGCCGCCGATGTAGTCGGAGACACAGAGATCCATCTGGTCAAGCGGGATATCTTTCCCAGGAAAGCAGAAATGTCCGCAGCCACGCTAGCGAAGAAGCTGAAGAATTGGGGAATCACTTTTGACGGGACCACGGATCCCAATACCTTCATCCAACACCTCGAGGAACGAGTCCCCGCGTACGAAGTTGACCTGGATAAGATGCCGAAGGCCATGCCTGGTCTTTTGACGGATACAGCTGAGCACTGGTTTCGGAGAAGCCAGCTGCTAGGAAAATCTTGGACGAACTTGAAGAAGGCGTTTCTTGACTTCTTTCTGCCACCCAGGTACTTTCAGCGACTCGAGGATGAGATCCGCACCAGAGATCAGCGACGGGGAGAGACTTTCAAACAATACCTAGTCAACATCAGACTCATGATGCAGTCTCCAACGGAGACTGCCTACAGGAATCCCCGGAGTTAGGAGAAATCTTACAGGTTCAGTCGAGCAGAATTATCGCGCAGGTGCAAATCGAGGGTTAGGAGTTTAACGCTACTATAGACACCGGAGCTAGCAGAAGCTTCGTGAGCGAACGAGTTGTTCAACGTGTAGGGACGCCACACAACGTACGGTCGGTACACACTCATGTCAGCCTGGCGGAAGGCTCACGCAAGGAGATAACCAAGTCTCTGGTAGCCAAAGTCCGGTTTGGCCAACGTTGTCACCTTTTCACTGCTAGTTTTCCCTTCGATCATGGAAGACGTGCTATTGGGCACGGACTTCCATTGTGGCGTGTCTGCCACTCTGCAATGCGGCCGCGCTTCGCTGCAGCTGAACCCTCTCCTAATAAGCAGCCCCACCAACGACTTAGCTATGCCTTCTCTCTTGAAAAACGCGTTCACTCCAGCAAACAACGATCCAGATAACGAGGTGCAAGCCACCCCGACCAGCAGTATTTTAGGGCCTCGAGACGACAACGCCGTGCGAAATAATCCATTTCGACGGAATCAGGCTACTGTTTCAGCGGAACCAGTAGAGGAAGGGCGAGCGCCCCAGCCAGACCAGGGTACACACCTGACGCTGGAGGAGCACTAGCCGTAATCACAGCAAACACCGAGCAAAAAGAATTAGAACCCTGGGTAAACAAATTCCTACAGGACGAATTGGCCAAATTCGAAGGATTGACGGGAGTGTCAAATATCGCGGAGCATACAATCACGATGCGAGATGATAAGCCCATCAAACAGAGGATTATCGATGAGCAGATCAACGAACTGCTACGCAGCCTTATAGAGCCTTCACGGAGCCCCCACAGCGCCCCTATTGTGCTCGTGGGCAAGAAATCTGGAGAAACGCCCATTCTATTCCAGATGCATACCCGCTGCCCAGAATGACACACATCTTGGAGCGTCTGCGCCATACCAAGTAAATATCGACGCTCGATTTGAAGAGCGGATATTGCCAAATTCCTGTAGCCGAGTCCAGCCGCGAGTGCACAGCATTTACAGTCCCTGACATCATCTTCATCGGCCGCACTCTGGAGGAGCATGTGCAGCATCTACAAGAAGTATTTCGACGGCTACGAAAGGCGAACCTTCGTCTCAACGCGAAGAAATTCAGTTTCTTTAAGCGCAGCTTGGTGTACTTGGGACACGTCATCACTGAGGAGGGAATTCACACGGATCCCGACAAGATTTCGGCAGTACGGCGACTGAGTCCGCCCACCACATGCAAGGAGTTGAGGAGATGTCTAGGGATCGCGTCATGGTACAGGAGATTTGTACCCAACTTTGCCAGCGTAGTGCAGCCCATGTCCGTGCTACTCAAGAATGGCAATGGGAGCAGGAGCAGCAAGATGCGTTCGAGGAACTCAAAAGAAAACTCACGGAGGCGCCGGTTCTCGCCTGCCCCGACTTCAACGAGAAGTTCGTGTTGCAAACAGATACCAGCGACATCGGCCTAGGAATACTATGCTGCTCGTATTTTTCGACGCCTTTTCGAAATGGGTTGAGTTGGTCCCCTTGAGAAAAGCTACTTCGGCGCATCTCGAAAAATCCTTTCGGGAGAGGATTTTGAATCACTTTGGTATCCCCCGAACATTTGTCTGCGATAATGGGACACAGTTTACCTTCTGCAAGCAGGCGGGAATGGAGATCCAACGTACAGCACCTTATACTCCACAGCAGAACCCGACAGAGAAGACTAATCGCACCATTAAAACAATGGGTATCGAGGGCAAGCAGACGACGTGAGACGAACTTCTGCCCAAACTGAATCTGGCAATTAATAGCAGCATCTCAGACTCAACCGGATTCAGTCCAGCGTTCATCGTCCAAGGCAGAGGGCCACGTCTCCCAGGAGCCTTTTACGATAAAGTGACTCCAGGACCAAGCCAAGCGCCACGTTCACCCGGAAGTGCTACGGGACATTTTCAAGGTAGTACAGGAGAACACTCAGAGAGCTTCGTTGGAGCAGCGGACCATGCGTGGAGACCGACCATAGGATCGCTGGTCTTCGTAAAACAGCATCATTTGTGCAGGGCAGCGGATAACTTTGCCGCTAAGCTAGCACCCAATTACGAAGGCCCCTACAAAGTAATTAAGTTATTTTCTCCCACCATAGTTCGCTTGCAACATACCCAGAGCAGACAACGCAGAACGGAATCCCTTAGAGATTTGAAGGAAGCAGTCAACGAGCCAGAATACCAGAATCTGAGCCCGAACGGAGTCATAATTGACTATCCGGCAGAGGAATTCCGGATACACATCACAAAAACCGCCAACAACAACAGCAGCCAGCGACAACAACAACAACGCCAGCCAGCGACAACAACATCAGCAGCCAGCTTCGACAACGACAACAGCAGCCAGCAGCTACAACATCACAAGCGGCAACAACAACAGCAGCTAACAACAAAACAAAACCCTCGGGCATAACTTTGTAAAAACTTTGTACAGTTCACTTAATATGTAATATGTATCCAGCATGCAAAGTGGCCTATACGAAGAAGGCACCAACTGCTGAATTTTTCAGCGACTAGGGAACACTCCTTCTGTTAGACATGCATAATACATGTCAACATACTGTTTTATGTTTGCTTTTATGGCTATTTTTAGTACTTTATTCGGGATTCAGTCAGGTCCCGGTGCCTTGTCGTCCGTTATTGTTTTTAGAACCTCAAGGACTTTTTCAGGACTTGTGAGCATTATGCTTCTCGTGTCTACGACCTGTGCTATACGCGCCATACTCTCTTGCTCAAATAATCGTGTTTCGACTATTCTTTTTAGGATGACTGGGCATGTCTGCGATGGTCGACTAAATGGCTGAAGCCGTATTGTGACGAGTTTATATGCGAAGCCCCAAGGGTTGGAGTCTATTTCTTCGCATATATTACTAAAGCACCTGCGTTTGCTTTCTTTTATGGATTATTCCCTATTTGGAGTGCCCTGAATTCGAGACTTTCTCTTGCTCGTTAGTATGCGCGTCTTGCTCTATGGCATTCTTTCCTGGCTTCCGCAATGGATTGGTTCCACCAGGATGCCGGTCTTCTCCTTGATGGGGATTTCCCCTTCCTCTGCATAGATTCATCACAGGCTACCTTGGTGTAATTTGCGATGCGGGTTGCCTTTTCGTCTGCTGATCCGTTTGAATAGAGGTCCTCGAATAACATCTGCACCATCTCCACGTCTAGTGCAAATTATTGCCGCATGATCTCTACCCATAGGCGTCACTACCCTCCCAGCTGGAGCCCGAAGACAGTCCAGCGCTCACAAATGTGAGGTCAATGATGGAACTTGTTCCGGCTCTAGAGAAAGTCGGTTTTGTTCCAGAGCTCAGCAGTACTAGCTCGAGTGCGGCGAAGCTCTCCAGTTGCGCCCTACCCCTCGCATTTGTTCGGGGGGAGCCCGACTCCGTAGCCCAGTCGTTAAAATCCCCGGCAATTACAATTTCCCTGGCGTCTTCTGCAATCTCTTCGAGCACAGTTATTGCCTGAGGGAGGCTAAGGCTTGGCGGCAGGTATAGAAATCTATTCCATTCACATGGGCCCTGCCGAAGCAATTTAAAGTTGATCTGAAGAATCTTCATTAGCCCCTAAGCCCTTGCAAAGCCCTCCTGAAGTACGGACATTTTCCGCTCATTGTTGGGTGGTCACAGTCCTTCTCCTTTTTGCGCTTGCAGAGCTTACAGCAGGCCTTTGCTTTGCAGCCTCTGGCTTGGTGCTCCTTCGCGCCGCAGTTGTAGCAGCATTTAGATCAGTCCTCCTGGGATCTGCAGTTCCCCGCTATATGGTTGAACTCCATACACTTAAAGCACCTTTTGGGTGTTATCTTTGACCGGATTCTGCACCAGGTCCATCCCAACCTTAGTTTCACTGTTTGGGTGCCCCCGCACGCCGCCCGTAGTCCTACCACCGCAGATTCTGGCAGTTCCACATCAAATTGTGACTTAACCGCACATATGACATACGTTTTGTCCGTGGTCTCGTCGATGTCCTTCACCTCGATCAGCGTTGTCTCAGTCAGCGCTCTGACGTCGCCATTGCTGTCCAGGACCGCTTTCATTTTGATCTGAAGCTCTGCGGTTTTTGGGTCGGAGACATTATTTAGGAGGATTAGCAGAACCTTTGCTGTTCGCCTGACGGCCTGTACAGCTTGACCTAGGTCCTTCAGCTGCGGAACTTCCTTTACCTTTTTAAGGATATCCGCGTAGGACCCTCCAGTAGGTGATGCGATAACTATTGCGTCATTTCGTGGCGCACGTACCTTGGGCTTCCTCGCCTTCGGTTCTACTTTTTTCCACTCCTGTGGGGGTTTTAGGGGCTTACTGGTGCTCTCGGTCCTAGCATGTTTGTTATGCATCGCCTTTTTTGCTGGCATGGCTAGCGTTTTCCCAGTTTCATGTCTTCTGGGTCGCTTGCTATTGCTGCTCGCGTGCACTTCTGCGCAGGTTTTTTTAGCAGTCACCTTAGCTCTTTCCTGTTCTTCGAGTATGCCTTGCAAAGCCGACAGAACTTCTCTCTGGAGATAGTCAATTTTATCGACATGTTTGTTATGCATCGCCTTTTTTGCTGGCATGGCTAGCGTTTTCCCAGTTTCATGTCTTCTGGGTCGCTTGCTATTGCTGCTCCCATGCACTTCTGCGCAGGTTTTTTCAGCAGTCACCTTAGCTCTTTCCTGTTCTTCGAGTATGCCTTGCAAAGCCGACAGAACTTCTCTCTGGAGATAGTCAATTTCATCGACTATATCACATCTTTGATGGTATTACTCTTGATCGGCGGACGCTCCTGACGATCCGGGCACACAGTAGATACATGTCCAGATTTCCAACATTTATAGCAGATCATAACAGATCAATCATTCGATTTTTTGCTCCATTATATCCAGATTGTTTATTACGGGGCTGCTGACGCTGAGTTGTCTCTTTCTTAAAGCGACATTCCGCCTTCTTGTGACCGGGTTTGCCACAGTTGTGACATGTGAGGTTAGACATAGCCCTGAGTCTTTTTCCTTGTGGTGCCGGTAAGTTGTCACTCGAATGCTGGCTCTGCCTGGCGTCAATCGAAAAGGCTTTGAGTTCGTGATGCAACTCGTTTCTGGTTTTGATATACGTCGTAAAAACCAAATGGCGCAATCGTTTGCCAATCGTGCCAGCGTAACGGATACTGCAATCTGCTCGTCGCTGAGTGACCTCCAACGGGTCATAAGTTATGTGACCATTTTGCTTCCATACATCGACAAGCACTCTCCCTCGTTTGGACGTACATTTATCAAATTCATAACGAAAGTCTCCGTTTCAGAAAAATATTGCACAAATAAATCTCGGAACTGCGTCCATGTAATGCCGGGAAAATATGTCTGCGAAAGCCAGTAAGATGTGTTGCCTTCCAGTGATTTCCTGAGGACCAAAACAAGAGCGCTGCCCACTAGCTGGCTTTGAGACAAGGTGTAATCGACCCTTGAACACCAGTAGTTTGGCAGTACAATGATTTTGGCATCTTTTATCTTATTAGCTCAGCGAAATTGCGATTTCGCACCTCCAAAATTGATAAAAGATTTGCATTATTGGGTGGAGGCAGAGGCAATCCCACTTTTGATGATGAGGATTCATTCTCCGAGTTTTCCGTCGGACTGGCATGATGATTTAATTTCACAACAAGACTGACTTTTCAATTCCATCTCACCCTCCAATACACATGCCCAGTGTGGTGAGTTATAACAAATCTCACTCATGTCTACGGCCAAACTACTTATGTATCTGCCTCACACAAAAGAATAGAGAAACAGTAGGAAATAAAACAAGTGTGTACCAACAAATAATCGGTACAATTTGAATGTTTAAAATAATCTGCAATTTATGTATATATAGTAAAATTGTTAATTAATTTAAGTCGAACTAATGACCCGTCAGTTGACTAAGGACATTCCTAAGAAGAAGAAATTAACGAATTTTTTTGTTTCAGGTCTTTATTCAAATGAGCTCAGCTTAAGAGTACTTTCTTGTGATAAAAATCTTTCATGTGCTGCCCTTTGTTTACAAAAGTTTGTGAGCCATTGGGATATGGATTGTACATAAGTTTGGGAGCGAAGTCGCCCGTTTGGGAAATTGATTATATACAATAATTTGAGAGTAAGAGTGCCACTCAGGGTGCGACACTTATTGATTACAAGAATTGTTTATGTTATTGAAGAGCGGCGTCGCCTGCTACGGATGTGGATTCATATTTTTTTGGTACATAACTAAATATGTGAATATGTCACTTCCCTCCCCTTAAAAAGGGTTGCGTATGCTTGGGCTGAAATGCAGCCCAGGGTACAATGCAGGCAACTGGTCTCGTGCCGGTTCTATTTCTTGTTGAGGTTCTTGATTATTTTTTTTCTTGTTTTCTAAATTTGGTTTTTAAAATGGTAAGAGTAGAAAACTTTGAAAGGGCAAAAAAAAAAAATAATAAGAACAATAACTACAATTATTATCATTACGTAAAGTGTAGTGTTATTTTCTGAAATTTGATTTAAAACGTCATTGTGTTCTAGCAGTTTTATCTTAGTTACATTAATCGGTGAATACAATGGTGTTAAATCAAATTCTGGACTTAACGAATTTTCGCTTAAAATAACATTTCCAATTTAAACTCTACATTTTTTATTCTAATAATTTTGTGTCCATTTATTTTTATATCGCCATTTAATTCTTGACAATTGTGCGCGATTGTAGTTTCAGTTAGATTCCTTGAAAGTATAATATTTGTCTCAACGTATTGAATTATTTCTTTTGACAATTGTGTGCGATTGTAGTTTCAGTTAGATTCCTTGTAAGTATAATATTTGTCTCAACGTATTGAATTATTTCTTTTGAGAGAGTTGGTATAAAATTAGACGTTGGGTTCTTGCGCTGAATTAAATTTTGAATACATTCATTATTAACTTTTTTATTGTCTTGATTATAAATTTTATTCTCATCTTCAAAATATGATTGTTGGTCTGAATAGTCTAACTGATACCCATTACGGTTGGGATATGGAATTATTTTAATGGTGGTAATGGTTTTGTGATTAATAGGGATATGTGAAACAAGAAGTAACTCGTTATTTTTATGGTCAATGCAAGTTGATGTTTTAATTAAAAGTATATTTTGACTTTCAATGTTTTCTAGTTTATCGTAATTGAGCAACTCTGGGTTAATAAGTCCAAGACGGGAAAGTTGCATGCCCATTTTTATGTCTTCAATGTACTCAATAAATTGCATGAGTTCATAAACAAGCGTGTCAATATTATTGCGGTTATTTTCGTAGTTAGTAAGTTTCTGCAATCCTTCAGTCACATACCTTATAAAATCATTTAATTTATGAAGTTGAATTGAATTTTCTGCAATTAGATTTATTTTTTGATAATTTTTATTGTATCATTTTCATCAAGTGTGCCAAAAAGAAATTTAAGGGATCAACCTTTTATGTCAAAAGTCCACGTTTCTGCCGATTTCGCTGATGAATAGTTATACCATTTGATTCTTTAAGTAGTTTATTGTATAAGTTTTTTATTATGGGCAAGTCTGTGATTTTGTTACCAAAAGAATTTGTGATTATATTGATTTCCGTTAAATTAATTCTTAGACAGTGATGTTCATACACTACCGGTGTTTGAATTGGAATGCTTGAGAAGAGTAAATAGCCAAGTTCGGAATCTGGGTTGGTTATTTAAATTTGTTAAGTGTGGCCCGTGGTGAATAATAGAAATAACATCATTGTACAGAGGTTCCTTTGGGAGTTTAACGGCATTAGTTATCTTTTGTTTCTTAAATTGTGTTTCTCTATTTCGATTAGTAATTTTGTATGGTCTTCGTCTATTTTTTCTACATTTTTATTTGCTTTAAATGGATTTTCTAGTTTACCCTCTTGAATTGGTCCTTTTCTGTATCTAGTGCCATGTTAAATTCCTGTCGATCTTCATTTAGTTTATCTATTTTCTTTTCTTTAATATTTTAAGTGTCTAATATTGGATGCCCAGCGTATAAGAATATTTGAGCAGGTGTTTGTCCAGTAGTGTCATGCTTAATTTTATGGTTGTATGTGTAAAGGATTGTTTCTATCTTGCTTAATTTTATTTCTTCGTCATCGGATGAATTGATTATTCGGATTTTTTCATTTATTTATTGTTTTATGAAGTCTTTCGACGTCTCCTACGCCTTTTTTGCCGTATTAAGTTGTAATTCAATTCCTTCTGCTTCAAGCCATCGCTTAAGAGTCAAGCTGGAGAAAGCTCCGTCTCTGTCTGCCTTAAGTAATTTGATTTACCTAACTGATTAAAAATACGCATTTGCGCGTTCGTGTATTCTATCCAATCCTTTGTTTTAATTTGTTCAATTTAGAATAAATGTCAATGCAACTGATGTAATGTTTTCCCTCAGATGAATAAACTACTACAAATTTGTCATTGGCATTTTTGTGTTTCTGTGTTCTGTTTTAGCCAGATTGCATATGTTGCATTCATTTATTATGTTCTGAATTAATTATTGGCTATTGGGAAAGAAGTGATTTTCTTTAAATAATTTTGTCATTTTCTGTATACCAGGATGTAAGAGTTTTTCATGTGATTGAAGTATAATTTCTTTAATTCGCCATATGAGGCTGCGGATTACTTTAGCGTAGGTGGTATTAATAATTTCTCTGTGTGCTCTTTGAATAAGTTCAAAATCTGCAACACTCATAATATAAATGGAAATGTTTTTATGAATGAAATAATCCAGTTAAATCTATTTGGCCTTTTCGAATGTCATATCATTATATTGAATTGTGGTAATGGAGTTACCAATTATTGTTGAATTCTCTACTTTATTTTTATCAAATTTAATGAAAATTATTTGTTTCTTGTAATAATCTATTGGTTTTCCTGTTAAATGAATAAGATTGCTATTGTCTTCAACTGCACTATGTTGAGTAACTCCGCTATGATGATTTTCTTCAATTTTAATTTTTGATAATGCATCAGCAACTGAATTTTCCTTCCCTTTAATATAGTCGACTTTAAATTGGTATTCGTTTAATTTAGCTCTCCATCTCTGTAACTTGGCATTCGGGTCTTTTAATGTACGCAGCCGTCTAAGAGGTTGATTGTCACTAGCAATGAGAAAATGTCGTCCTAGTAAATAATGTAGAAAAGTTTTAGTGGCCCTAACTATGGCGAATAACTCCTTTCCATAGCACTGTAATTTAATTCGTGTTCATTGAGTGTTCTGTATATAGGATGGCCATTTTGAGAAAGCACGGCTCCAAGGGCTAAATTACTGGCATCTGTGGCTAAAGGGAATTTTTTTTTCGAAATCGGGTAATTGAAGAATGGGTTCTCTAATAGTTAATGCTTTAAGTTTTTTGAGTGCTTCTATGTAGTCGAGACCTTGTGTATCTATCTTTGCTCCTTTTTTTTAAACATCTGGACATGGGTTTGGCTATGTCTGCGTAGTTTGGGATAAATTTACGATAATAGCCGGTGAATCCAAGGATTGCTCGGATCTCTTTTACTTTTGTTGGAATTGGATCTGAAACTATGACTTTAACTTTAAAGGGGTTTGGCTTTATGCCATTAAGGGGTTACAATGTGACCAAGAAAGCTAGCTTCTTTTTAACTAGTTTAAAAACTAGTTGTAATGAATTAAAATGTTCGGTAAGGGACTTGGAAAAAATTATAAAATCATCTAATTACACTAAACAGTGTTTGTTAAGCAACGGTGGAAGGATATTATTCATGCACCTTTGAAAAGTAGCGGGTGCATTTCTAAGACCAAATAGCATTCGGAGGTTTTCATAATGACCGCATTTGGTGGAAAATGCAGTTTTAGATATTGATTCTGGGTCCATTTCCATTTAAAGAAATCCCTTTGCTAAATCAATAGTAGTAAAATATTGGCATTTTCCTAGTTTACCGATGATTTTGTCCATATTTGGTATTGGATATCTGTAGGGGATGGTTATTTCATTGAGTTTCCCATAATCAATTACTACTCTATATTTAATTTTACCAGAAGCATCAGTTTATTTTTTGGTACTACCCAGGTAGGACTTTTATATGGTGAATTACTTTCTCTAATTAATCCCTGATTGAGCATTTCTTGCACTTGGTTTTCGCAAGTGGGTACTGTTTTGAATAAATTGGAATATTATGTGTTGTATTTAGTACGTGTTTAATGGTGTCTGTAAATGTTAGATTGTCTCCTTCTTTATGTTGAAGATTTTTGAATTTATTTAATAAACCTTTCAACCTTGTAGTTTTCTCCTAATTAGGTGATCTAATCGAAATAATTCAAAATCTATTTTTTTATTGATTCCTGAGCTGAATTTTTATTTGTTTCTGGTGCCTTTTGAATATAAAAATGTTGGTTTTTATCTGATTTTAAAATAATTAATTTGAATGTTTTATCGAAAGGGGTTACTGTGCTATTTGTAACTGATTGTGCATTTTTCGAAAAATTTACTGTCAATCAGTATATTGTAATTATAAGAATAAATATGTACAAAAAATGGTTAATTTATTTAAAAAATACTATTGCTGGGTAACATAATCAAGTTGTATAACGTCGTAGGACCGTTCGATGTCAAAACTTTACATCTAGTATTTTGTATAAGAAGATGAAATATATTTTTATTGATCATATTTATTGTGGATCCTGTGTATATAAGGCATTTGAATGTGCAACCTTTGTATGCCATTTCTATGTACTGGTGTTGTCCGGGGCTGTTAACCAAAAAATTTCTTTGGCTCTGAGCTATTTTAATTTTGATCATTTGTATTTTGGATGGATTGTACCTGTTGTCGCCCATCATTCGTATTCGTGCACGTCTTGAAATCTCAATTCGTCAATAGACATTTTAGTTTGCTCACTGTCCGATGGTCTTAGTAGTTTGGTAGCCAGGAAGCTAGTGTTTTTAGATGTGGAGGGTTGTTGCTGTTGAGGGTATGTGTTTCCTTTAAAATGTGCTGTTTGAGGAGTTTGAATTTTATTGGAATGTTGTGGGAAAGGAATTTTATGAGTTATTGGTTGTGTGTTCATGTATTGGTTGGGACCGAAATGATTTGGTACGTGCCACAAGCTTGGTTGTAAGGAATCTGTTGTGTATATGTGGGTCTAAATGATTGCATGTATTGATAATTAGGTTGGAATGGTTTGGAATATTGTGGGTAACTTGGTTGATATGGGATTTGGGTATTTGTATTAAATTTATGATTATAATTATGATTTCGAATTCTGCGTAGGGTTTGCATTTTTATTACAGTTTTCTGTATTTTTATTCAATTCAAAATGTATATGTTCTTCATATATTCCCTCAATTTGTGCGAGAGTAATTAATGATCAATATCATTGAGCAATATCATGATGAACCAAAATAGTAAATAATTTTATTGGTAATTTTAATTTCAGTATTTTAATGGAATCTTTAATCGTCTGCACATAAATAAGAAATCTGATAGGTTACCTTCCAGATGTAATTTTGGAATTAATAGTTGACGCCGTCTTTCCGCTTCTTCGCAGAATGTTTTCAGATTTCCCTTATAGGTGTCTCCCTGAAGTTCTCCAGTAGTTTGTAGTTCGGTGTCTGCGGCTTAAATTCTGCAATTAGTCTCGATCTAAGGGAAGGCCAATCTTCGATGTTCGGAAGGCCCAATGATCGTGTTACGTGTTCGTCTAAGTTTCTTTCGATAGCTTCAAGTAGAATCCTCTGTTGTCGCACATCATTAGTTTGGTAGAGTGAAATTACATAGTCCACTCTGCTGATGAAGGTTTATGGTGATGTCTACAAGATGTCGACGAGCTTCAGCAAGATTGTTGTCGTTTAGCGCCGCGATTTGAGCGCGGCGATAACTGGTGGTGCCATTGTTAAATAAATAAAAATTTGTTTTATTTTTATTTTGATTTCACTTATTTAAGTTTTAGTTTTGTTGGACTTAATTTTTCTTTAATTTTGATATGTTATACTTATTGCTCTTTTTAACTGCTAGTTGCCTTTGGACTTATTGATTTTTTTTGTTTTTGTTTTTATACTTCCACTTTTTGTTGGACAACCAAATTGGAATTATAATCCAATTTGAAGGGTTGAAGGGTCCCGTAATTGTAAATCGAGAACTGAATTATAAGATCGCTCGAGGTTCTTTTTTTCGGATACTTTTTGTATCCTACCGACTGCGTCAGTAAAATTGTTTATTAATTTAATGAGTCGAACTATTGTCCCGTCAGTTGACTAAGGACAAGAAGAAGAATAAATTAACGAATATTCAGTTTCACGTCTTTATTCAAATGAACTCAGCTTAAGACCAATTTCTTGTGACAAAAATCTTTCTTGTGAGGCCCTTTGTTTACAAAAGTTTGGGAGCGATTGGGATTGTGCATATTGGGAGCGAAGTCGCCCGTTTGGGATATTGATTGTTTACAATAATTTGAGAGTAAGAGTGCCACTCAGGGTGCGACACTTATTGATTGCAAGAATTGTTTATGTTATTGAAGAGCGGCGTCGCCTGCTCCGGATATGGATTGTTTACATTGATTCAGCGTGGGATCGCCTACGCTGCATATTCTTCTTTTTTGGTACATAACTGAATATGTGAATATGTCACTGTATATATATATATATATATATATATATGAAACTTTGGGCACGTCTTCTCTCTTTTTGGAAGAGGCTTTGGAAGAGTTGTTTTCGTATTTATTACTTTTAAGGCCGAGTGAGCTGTCGCTAGTGGCTATTTTGTTTCAGACTTGAATTTAGAAAATCAAGTGCATCTTGTAGTTATTGTAAAGTTAATGAGAGTGTAGCTGCGCCGCCAGAGACGCCGGCAGAGCAGCGGTCAAAGCTTATGAATATATTATGTATTAGGAGTGGCTAGCGTAGTAGCGCCGCTGCAGAAGAGAGGTCTCGTGTAATTCTATAAAGTTATTTTCTTAAAATATTTATTTATGCATAAAAATATATTTGTAAATTTATGATTTTTTTTTGTTTTTTAAATTTTTTTTGGTGTAGTTATGTTTTTATTTCTATGGCCTTTCTTGGATTATTTGTAACAGTATTGTAGTATGAAATCAAAGATTTTAATCTGTCTTTATGTACTGTTTGTTTCTTATTTTTTGGCTTGACTTACCTATATTTTCGTTATCTTCCTAACTTTCTACCGTATATGGTCCAGTATATTTATAATCTAACTTTTATTCTGTTTCATTTTTAAATAAAATTGTTTCTACTATTTTTATATTTATGTTATTAGCCGAAAGGTCATAAAATTCTTTGTTTTTTTTTTCTTATTTATAATCTATGTTTACTCTAATCATCTATGTTATACATAGGCTCTATGTTTTTTATAAAATTTAATTGTTTTGGCAATTTCGATGATTTTCCAAAAACTAACTCATATGAACAGTAATCATGTGCCAATGAGGGTGTAGTATTATTCCAATAATTTTTATCAATCGCTATGTATGAGCGTACGTAGAAGTGGTAGTGGTGTACCTTAGATGTTATATTATTAATTTTTATGTATCTGCATAACTCGTTCATAATTTATTTTTCGTCTTCATTGAACCCTACCTAAATGTATAAGATTCAAAACTAGCTTTTGCGACAGTGTTTGCACTATTATTGACAATTGGAATGTCACCTAAAAATTTACATATAAGTGTGATATTCGTTACCGTTATCTGATTTTGGTAGTGGACCAATTTAGTCTACTATCACTCTGTCGAAAGCATTAATTGTTGTCCCTTTTGATTTTTCATTTGTATTCAGTAGTAAATCGGGTTATACCTTTCCAATAATAATATCTTTTAATCTTGGCCGAGGTTTTAGTTATGACAGTGTGACCTCTTTGTACTGGATCGTTGTGAAGTGTAGACGGTAAAGCTTATTTTTCTTTATCATTATGTATTATGCTCACCGTCTTGAGTACCACTTCTTTCAATGATTTCAGTGTCTTGTTGCCCATTTTTTTTTAAATCATCTATTGAAACTTGTTCAAAGATTTTTTACCACTTTTAGTTGGCTTTGGTTGGATTTTATATATACCGGATTGAATTTCAAGCCTTTGGAAGAACTGACTGAAGTCAAGAATTCGATTGGTAAATAAATCGCTAACATTTCATCTTGCAGTAATTTGTTTTCCGCGTTTGAAGACATTATTGATGACTCCGTATACTTTGGTCTTAGAAGATTTTCTATAGATTGGCTAGGCAACTCTTTTTTTTCTCCTGCGCTGGATTTTTGTCTACTTCGATTTCTTGTAGTGATTTTTTTTATATTTCTGATAATGTCTTTTATCTCTTCGATGGCTATTCTCGAAAACGGATCTGTCTTTACCCTTCAGATACTCTACAGTAAGTTCTACTCTTTAAGCCTTATTCGCGTGAGTTGCTAACTCGGATTTATCATGGAAAATAGGTACGTAAGTGGTTTGTGATCTGTTTTCACAGTGAAGTGTCTAAAATAAATATATGGTCTGAAATGTGTTATTGTCCAATGAATTCCCGTAAGTTCTTGTTCCGTTGTACTTTTGTTACTTTCACCCTTTGAAAAGGACCTTGATGCGTATGCAACTGGGAGTTGGAGTCCATTTTTGTTTTGAGTTAAAACTGCTCCAGAAGCACGCTTACTTGCTGTCAGTTGTCCAATCACATTTTACATTATTCTTGCATAACTTAGTTGAGTGACGAAAATAGTCGGCAAAGTTTTTAATAACACGTCTGTAATAATTGCACATAGATCGTGTGGAACTGCATAATTTTGTATGACTTTTTGTTGTCGGGCA
Organism: Drosophila biarmipes; assembly: GCF_025231255.1. Taxonomy (NCBI): domain Eukaryota; kingdom Metazoa; phylum Arthropoda; class Insecta; order Diptera; family Drosophilidae; genus Drosophila; species Drosophila biarmipes. Next base: position 732,585 of record NW_026114530.1, read on the forward strand.
AGATTCCTTTATTAGTGCATTTATTTTCGAAAAAAGTGACTTCATGCAACAAAAATTAAGGTTGTATATTCTACATTTTTTAAAAACATCTTATAAATTATTAAGCACATGTTTTTTGGAACAACCAATAACTATTAGTTCATCCTGTAAAATATATAGTCATCATTGTCTGAAAAGAGTTGGGCGCTATTTTTCAGCCGATTGGTAATCGCGTGAAGCGATACAAACGTTATATCACTAAAGATTTTTTCAAGCTCGATTTGGTGAAAACCTGTCATTAAGTCGAGGAAAGAAAAATATTTTGCTCAACTAAGTTGGTCTAAAATGTCATTTGTTTTAGGTAACTTATCAGATAATAGTTTTATATTGATCTGACGATAGTCAATTACTAGTCGCCATTTCTTTTTATCTGAGCCCGGTATAGACTTTTTCGGAACGAGTTAGAGTGGGCTATTAAATGCAGATACAGATGGTTCGGCATTTTTATATTTTATCAATTTTTGTACCTGGGCATGAATTTTGTATTTTTGACTTAAGGACTTTTGTATTTCTTAATATAAACCAGTTCTTCTTCCTACAATCTCAGCTTTTTTTATAAAAATTAATTTGTATCAATGATTTGGTTTCCAATCCGAAAACATCGCTCTATTGTGTGCATAGGGTTGACAGTTGTGTCCGTAATTGTGGAGGAAAATATTTGGAAAGTCTAGGTAATACAGACTTTTCTCTAATTTCTTTGTTTGATTCGAAAATGATTCATAATTTAATTTATTAATGCTGACTACCTTATCTGTATTTTTTGTGTTAAGTAGTCTAAGTTTGCTATGTACACACCATGCTCAATTTTTTTTTTTTGGAATCAATACACTGTCTTCTATCTGAATCTATTTTAATTTTTCGGACAATTTTGGTTTTTTCTTGCAGAATTATAGAGTTAAAGTTGGAAATTAGGAATTTTAAAGTTTTTGGTCTAATTATAAGTTAATTTTCGAATGGCTTGGAGTCTAACTGATAGTTGTATTTTTTTATAAAGTCGATTCCTAATATTCCATCACAGGGAATGGTGAATTGTAAATTTAGAATATGAAAATTATGTGGGATTATATATTTAGTAGTCTTTATCTCAATGAATATTTGTACTATGGATTTATTAATTTTTTGCTTATAACATAGTCGGATTGAATGTCAGAAAAACATCGATATGTCCTTACTAGTGTCTATTAAAAATACTAGACCCGTATAAAACTGCATTTGCGTTGCCTGTCATTTCAGTACTACATTGTAAGTACTTAGTGATAGCTCAAAGAAGTTAACTTCGGCAAGAAAAAGTTTGTATACCCTTGCAGTTATAATAAATAACCAACTTTAGTAACACCATGTGTAATATTTAAGGATTGTTCCTAACTTCATCTTTTTTGTAGACCATTTTTTTAACATCTATATCTTAAAGTACTCCGATTTTTATTTAATTGAATTCAAAATTCTTAAAAATTTTAAAAATTTAATTTCCAACCGTAGGAGGTTATAAGTTTAAAAATACAAAAAGTAAATTTTTCATATTATTTTACCACTAATTATCCGATTGTTTCTATGGCAACTATATAGTCGGCCATTTTGATAAAATTTAATTCGAAATTCAAAACCAATTAAAAAATTATATTTTCAAACGTAGGAGGTAATATGTTAATAAACACCGAAGATATAATTTTTTCATATTATTTTGCAACTACTTTTCCGATCGTTTCTATGGCAGCTATATGATATAGTCATCCGATTTTGATAAAATTTAATTCAAAATTCCGAACTTATTAAAATATATTATTTCCGAACTAAGAAGGTTTTATATTTAAAAACACGGTAGATATAATTTTTTTTTATTTTTTCTTCGATAGCTCTAATGGGAGCTATAAGATAATGTGTTCCGATCCGGCTAGTTCCGACTTATATACTATCTGCAATAGAAGGAACACTTTTGAGAAAGTTTCAGCCTGATAGCTTTGCTCAGAAACAGCCGGATTGACGGGCAAGGCTAGATCGACTCAACTAGTGACGCGGATCAAGAATATAACAGCTGTGATGTTAACAGAGACGCCGTCTATTGGATTTTCTGAAACGTAACATTAAAGATTGGTCTTCTGCTTGAAACCATGTTTTTTGATTTATTTTCTTTTTAAATATGGCCATCCAAAGTGGTCAAATGCCCCATAGTGCATTGGTCAAGTCGTTTAATTGGTTCGAGTCTTTACTGTTTCCCATGATATATTTAGGTGGCGGACGCTCTTTAGTTTTTCTGGCCGATGCCCCACGACAAAATACGCTAGTTGTCCGGTCGATTGTGAAGCCCGAGAATAGTCGGTTAAACAACCTGATTTCCGACGACTTTTGGGAGCTGGTTAATTCAAAAAGTATTGTTCTCATCAATTCCTTTTGATTAACCTAAAAAAACAGTTGGCCACGCTATGTTTTTCTATCTACTGACCGTCTGTCCGTGTAAGCGCTGTGATCTCCGAAACTATTAGAGCTATTTTCAGATTTAGATTTCTTATCTTCGTCCGTACCGCTTGTTTGTTACGCCAATGTGCTAAACCAATGTGACGCCCACAAATTGCAAAAAATGTATTCCTCGTCAATAGCTTTTCACAATTTTTTTTGCCCACTTTTAGTTTTTGTAGCTTCGTATGCAGTGCATGCAAGTTTGTTACGAAAATGTGTCAAGTCCAATCTAACTTTGAGAGCTAAAAAAAATTGTTTGCTAACTTTAATTGGTTTTAATTGAAATGAGTTGGCCTTTACAATCTCGCTTTGCATCTTTTATATCTCTATCTTCCTATTTCCTTTTATGAATAAGTGTCAAATTAACATGCTTTTAATTTCATACATAACATTGAAAAGTAAAAAAAAGTAGACGCAGAATGTTTTCGTTTCAAACGTTTGAGCTTAATAGAAAAGGGAAAGTAAGGGTATGTTAGCTTAACAGAGTCACAGTCTTTCTGCGATGCGCAGTTTTTTGAGAACTATTGTGATCATGTTGCATACAGCGGTCCAGTTTACTTCTGATTCAAGCATAATTTCAACCAGATTACAAACGGCAGGTGTCCTCCCAACCCTTATGCTAGTACCTCGTCGTTCATTTTAAAATCGCGGAGTTGGCAGTACGGATAACGTTCTTGCTTAAACCTATTCAGATAATATTTAAAGCATTAAAAGTCCACATGTCCATGCTTCCTTCCCTGCCACTTTGCAATGGTAAGTTGTCTGCACCTCTTCTGTAGGGACTCGCCTTGTCCAGGCGCGATTTTTTGGGTTTCGGCTCGTCCGGCGCCTTCCATTCAGCACTCTGGCGTTTCGTTTCGGGATCATATTAAAAACACCAAATTTCGTCACCTGTTAGACCAGGAAGTTCGGGTCTTTTTGTGCCTCTTTAATGATGTCCTCCGAACGTTGAATGATCTCGGCTGATTTTTTATGAATTCACGCACAGGTTCAATGGAATTTTCGGTGATCACGGATTTTGGTTGGCCCACATGTTCACGTCATTTATGTCCTCACGACCACTTTGAACACGTTGAAACCACTCGTGCACTCTGCTAGGCAATCGTCGTTTTACCAATTTTACAACAAAATTTAATGTTGGCTCTTTGTTCGAATCTCATTTTTGCACCGATGACAAAAACATACTGACACTTAAAACGCAATAACCTCACTTTCAATAGGTAAAATGTCATGAAATTTTTACTTGAAGTCGATAAACGATAGCAGATTCTAACGCAACAGTTGACATATAGATGGCCCCTAGAGGCCGCTAGATTAAAAAAGTCCTGTTTACTTTGGAACTCACGTATCCTAAACAATGCTACCTATATCCGGTAGCAAACTATTCTGCTTCTCGCGACAAAAGTCTTTTCCCATTCGTCAATGGAAAACAAATCAAAGTTGGGGTTAAGCACTTAATAATGAAATTTAATTTAGTTCTGACAACATAGGCTTGAACAAGAATTAAATACTCTACAAATTCTAATAGGTTTCAGAAGTGGACTCACTTTGTTGTTCTTTTCAAACTTAAATTTCTAATTAAAACAAGAAAGGAAAGGCGACTATATGATATAGTCGGCCATTTTGATAAAATTTAATTCGAAATTAAAAAGCAATTAAAAAATGTTAATATGTTAATAAAGACCGAAGATATAATTTTTTCATTAATTTTATAACTACTTTTCCGATCGTTCCTATGGCAGCTTATGATATAGTCATCCGATTTTGATAAAATTTAATTCAAAATTTATTTCCGAGCTTAGAAGGTTTTATGTTGAAAAACACCAAAGATATAGTTTTTTTTTTATTTAATGGGAGCTATAAGATCCGATCCGGCTGGTTCCGACTTATATACTACCTGCAATAGAGAGAAGACTTTTGGGAAAGTTTCAACCTGATAGCTTTAGAACTGAGAGACTAGTTTGCTTAGAAACAGACGGACTGACGGGTAAGGCTAGATCGACTCATCTAGTGGCAGCTATATGATATAGTCGTCCGATTTTCATAAAATTTAATTCAAAATTCCGAACTTATTAAAATATATTATTTCCGAACTAAGAAGGTTTTATATTTAAAAACACGGTAGATATAATTTTTTTTTATTTTTTCTTCGCTAGCTCTAATGGGAGCTATAAGATAATGTGTTCCGATCCGGCTAGTTCCGACTTATATACTATCTGCAATAGAAGGAACACTTTTGAGAAAGTTTCAGCCTGATAGCTTTGCTCAGAAACAGCCGGATTGACGGGCAAGGCTAGATCGACTCAACTAGTGACGCGGATCAAGAATATAACAGCTGTGATGTTAACAGAGACGCCGTCTATTGGATTTTCTGAAACGTAACATTAAAGATTGGTCTTCTGCTTGAAACCATGTTTTTTGATTTATCTTCTTTTTAAATATGGCCATCCAAAGTGGTCAAATGCCCCATAGTGCATTGGTCAAGTCGTTTGATTGGTTCGAGTCTTTACTGTTTCCCATGATATATTTAGGTGGGGGACGCTCTGTAGTTCTTCCTGCCGATTGTGAAGACCGAGAATGGTCGGTCAAACAACCTGATTTCCGACGACTTTTGGAAGCTGGTTAACAGATTCCTGGCGTAGACGCAGCCTGTTTTCATTCCGAACGTTTGAGCTTAATAGAAAAGGGAAAGTAAGGGCATTAGCTTAACAGAACGCAGTTGCGTAGAAACAGCTAACACCCCTAAACGGAGATTTTTGTTTTTTTTTTGTGGGTCGGACAGTTTTTTACCGAAGAAAGACTTACAAGACCAGTTTTTTTAATTTATTTTTTTGTTTTTAGTGGTGGCTTAAAGCCTCGAAAGCCAACTCGGAGCTGTGCTAGATTGCCAAAGTCTTGGACTTTAACCCAGTAAAATCTCCACCCCCTCGCCGCTTCTCAGGCGGTGCTGCCGTTAGGTATTACTTCGCTGGGGGAGGATTGTCCCTAAGGGCTCTCTAGGATTCTACCCTATTGGAATTTTGCAGTCTTTCTGCGATGCGCAGTTTTTTGAGAACTATTGTGATCATGTTGCATACAGCGGACCAGTTTACTTCTGATTCAAGCATAATTTCAACCAGATTACAAACGGCAGGTGTCCTCCCAACCCTTATGCTAGGATCTCGTCATTCATTTTAAAATCTCGGAGAGACAAAAAATACGTGTTCTGCGTATTCATAATCGGACTCGCAGAGTTGGCAGTACGGATAACGTTCTTGTTTAAACCTATTCAGATAGTATTTAAAGCATCCATGTCCTGTCAGCAGTTGCGTTAAGTAAAAGTCCACATGTCCATGCTTCCATCCCAGCCATCTCTGAAGTTCTGGAATAAGCTTATGCGTCCATCGTCCTTTGCTGCTATTTGCCCATCTCTTCTGCCACTTTGCATTGGTAAGTTGTCTGCAGCTTTTCTGTAGGGACTCGACAGTTGCGATCCCTGTGCTACCTGCGCGGATATCCGCTGACTTCACTGCTTACAGGTCCATCGGTTTGACTCCCGATATTGCCAGCGCCACGTCTTGGGATACCATTCGGAACGCACAGCAGACCCTTAAGGCCATCATGCAAATGACTCTCATTTTGTTGTGTCTCGGGCCCATATAGGAGCAGCGTACATCAGCGTTGATGTGACAACACTAACCGAAATTGCCACTAGCGTACGTCAGATGTTCTTTGAAAGAAAGCCGGTGGTCGATCATAATACCCAAGCATTTTAGGCTTCTGCGAGATTTAATGGTGGTTTCTCAAATTTTGATAGTAGCCGTCTCCACTTTCTGCCTGCTTCTTATCAGGACTGATTCGGTCTTATGCGCTGCCAAGGCAAGACCTTTAAGGTCGAGCCAAGGCCCTGCTCGTTTCCCCGCTTCGGGAGTCCGGGTCTGGGAATTTCTTGGCTGAAAGAACTATGGCTATGTCATCCGCGAAACCAATGAGTTGTGCCCCTTCGGACATCGTGATCCTAAGGATCTCGTGGCATTCCACAGCAAAGTGCCCAGGAGTGATCTTTGGGGGACACTTCCGTGAACTCTGTGAGTCGATTGCCCGGATTCAGTTTCATACAGGAGCAGGCGGCCTTCGAAGTAGTTCGCTATTAGTCGCTGTATGTACACTGGGACATTTAGTTTGCTCAGTGCATTTAGTGTGTGGTGCAGGTAGTGGAGTTGAACGCGTATTTTACATCCAATGTTGCCGCTATGCAATACTGCCAATTTCCCTACAACACCTGTTTTACATGTCGACATTCTCTTTTGTGTTTACTTTTATGGCAATTTTTTGTACTTTATTCGGGATTCCATCTGGTCCCGGTGCCTTGTTGTCCTTTATTGTCTTCAGAACCCCAAGGACTTTTTTAGGACTTGTTAGCTTCATGCTCCTCGTGTTCACGATCTGTGAGGCTCGCGCCATACTCTCTTTTTCAGGAAATAGGCATGTCGGCGATGGTCTACTAAATGCCCGAAGGCGTTTTGTGACGAGTTGATATGCGAATCTGGAGAGCCCTGAATTCGAGTATTTCTCTTGAGCGTTGGTATGCGCGTCTTGCCCTATGGCACATTCTTTTCTGGCTTCCGCAATGGATTGGTTCCACCAGCAGAGGGTCTTCTACTTGATGGAGTTTTCCCCTTCCTCTGCATAGACGAATCACAGGCTACCTTCAGGCTAATATGCGATGCGGTTTGCCCTTTCTTCAGCTGATCCGTTTGTATAGAGGTCCTGGAACAACATATGCACAATCTCCTACTTTATACCCGAACACGGTCTTTGGAACGAGTGGTGGGCCAACAACTTAATCGTGCAATATATTGCTGCATGTTCACTACTCATGTAGGTGTAACTAACCTCCCAGCTGGAGCCCGAAGCCAATCCAGCACTCACAAATGCGAGGTCAACTTGTGGGAAGGAACTTGTGCCAGCTCTAGAAAAAGTCGGTTTTGTTCCAGAGCTTAGCAGTAGTACAGCGAAACTCTCCAGTAACGCCCTTTCCCTCGCATTTGTTCGGGGGGAGCCCCACTTCGTAGCACAAATGTTAAAGTCAACGGCAATTACGGAAGGCCGAATTTTCCGGGCGATTTCTGCAATCCCCTCGAGTACAGATATTGCCTGGGGAAGGCTAAAGCTATACCATTCACATGGGTCCTGGCGAAGCAATTTCCTTTTTTTTCCTGCTAGTCTGGCGGCTTGGGTTTCCGATCTCCATATTGCTGATTCTTTGCTTTTATTTGCAAGCCATTCTACGGAGTTTTTATTCCTGTATTGCTCGCTTATGAGTGCCATGTCTACGTTTTGCTGGATGACATTTTGCTCCAGCAGCGATTGGGCAACCTCGCAGTGGTTTAGGTTTATCTGAAGGATCTTCATTAACCTCTACGGACGGCTTTCATTTTTGTATGAAACTTTACGTTTTTTGGGTCGGAGACCTTATTTAGGAGGATTAGCAGTTCCCCCTTGGCTGTTTGCCTGTCAGCCTGTACGGCTTGACCTAGGTCCTTCAGTTGCACTTCTGCCTTTACCTTTTTAAAGATATCCACGTAGGACCCTTTAGTGGAGGTTGCGGTAAGTATCGCGTATCATTGCGTGGCGGACGCACCTTGGTCTTCCTTGCCTTCTGCTCCACCTTTTGCTGGTGCTCTCTGTCCCAGCATGTTTCCCCCTATTTCCCCCTTGGCTGGCTTCGCTTGCCGGCGCCTTATGCATCTCCTTTTTTGCTGGCACAGCTAGCGTTTTCAAAGTTGACTTCTGGGTTGCTTGCTATTGCCGCTCGCGAGCACTTCTGCGGAGGTTTTTTTAAAAATCAATTTAGCCCTTTCCTGTTCTTCGATTATGCCTTGCACAGCCGACAGGACTTCCTTCCGGAGATAGACAACTTCAAAGTCGGTGTTCCTCATGGGGTCTGTGATGGAGCTCTTTCCATCCATTAGCTTCTTTAGCTCTCTGGCCTTCGATCCTATGTCAGTAGGCTGTTTCAGCACATCCACTTTTCCTCATCAGCAGCTTTTAAATATATATATATGGACGTTGATGCACTTCGAACAGTACAAACAAGTGGCCCAACGACACCAAGCACGTGCTTGTTACGCGCGGGGCCCTTTTATCAATTTGGGCAAAAATGCGAGTTCGCGAGGAAGATACATACATAAAACAAATAGAGACGGGACACAAAGGAAAATAAAAGGCATAACTAAGAATTAAGCAAATAAGTTAAAATATTAGTTTTTAATACCGGGATAGATGTTGAAATGCAAATTAAATGATAAAGTTTTTTATAGTTATTACATAGAACGCGAAAGGGCTCGTGCAGACAAAAATTTGATGTACATCGTGGCAAATTTAGAGGATAATAATTTCGTGTTAGTCTAAGAGGAACATTGAAGGTTAGGCGGTTTAAAAGATCTGCAGAATCAATATCACCTCTTATAAAATTTTGTATAAAAATAGTACCAAGCATTGTTCTACGATTTACAAGAGTAGGTAAATTAAGCAATTGTAATCTACATTCGTAGGAAGAAAGCCTTGCGTTTTGATCCCAGTTCAAACTACGCAGGGCAAATAAAAGAAATTTGTTGTTGTACCGACTCAATACGGTCGATGTGCACTTGATATTGTGGACTTCAAACCAACGAACAATATTCCAAAATAGGACGGAAAAGGGAGGTAAATAATAATTTGGTCGTATAAGGGTCATCAAATTCTTTTGACCAACGCTTTATAAACCCAAGAACACTCATGGCTTTGTTAACAGTGGACATAATGAGTCAGGCAAATTTAAGTTTAGAGCCAAGAAGAACACCTAAATCGTTAACTGAAGTGGCGTATTCTTAAGAAAGTAACTGATAAACGTAGTAGCACCCCTATAAAAAGTCATAACGTTGCATTTAGGCAGTTCAAATTTAAAAGATTGTACTCACACTATCCATGAAAACAATCAATATCCGACTGTAAGTTAATTCCCGACGCTATATCATTATATGATAAACAAAGCTTAGCATCATCAGAACACATTAGTACACGAGAATGTGTTATGATTGAGGGAAGATCGTTAATAAGCAAAGTAAACAGAAAAGAGTGGTTAACGGAGTCAAAGGCCTTACTAAAATCTGTATATACAATGTCAGTCTTCATTTTATTCTTAAACCGATTTATTACAATAGATGACAATTCAAGAAGATTGGTGGTGGTGATCGATCTTCGCTTAACAAAACCATGCTGACTCGGTGATATAAGCGAGGAACATAAATGTTGCAAATGAGAAGTGATAATACGTTCAAATGCTTTAGGAATCGCCGACAATTTAGAAATACCTCTATAATTTTGGGCATCTGCTTTCGCATCTTTTTTATGGAGTGGAATAATAAAAGAGTCCTTCCAGATAGAAGGGAAAACTGATGATGAAATAGACAAATTAAAAAGTTTAAGAATCGATTTACAAATGGTTGACGCACAAAATTTAAGCACACATCAGTTCATCTGGACCGGGAGAACATGTTGGCGTTGTTGTTGCTAAATCTCTTACGAGAGAGCCTTCGGTGATTACAGGGGAAAAAATACAATTTGCTCTATTTAAGGGATTAGGTAGTAGTATTAAGTAGTTTTGAAAAACTCAGCAATTTCAGAATCCGTCGATGCCTCCATTGAGTTTAGACGTACCGATAAGGGCAATGCCGAAGACTTACGCTTGGCATTAAATTGGCAAAATTGTAAAACTATTTCGGATCGTTTGAAAATTAAAATTTACATCGATTTAGACACATAGAATAGCAATGACTGTTGAGAACATTAAAATCTGTTCGAGCCACAACATATTTCGAAAAATCTGCTGGTCTACCCTATTTTTAAATACTTTTTATAAGTGTTATATTTAAGGTTTTTAAGTCTTTGAAGCGCATTGGTAAACCAAGGAGGTCTGTTTAGGTTTGAAAGAAACCCACCACCCATTCATTAAAAAACGTATTTTAGACTGTATAGAATAGTTAAATGGCACTTTCAATGTCTGTACAATTGTACAAGTCTGTCCAATTATAGTGAGAAATCATTTCGTTCAGTTTATTATAGTTACATTTACAAAAACATCTCATTTTAGTTGGAGAAACTAAAGGAGAGAGGGTATCAGAGCAGGGGATGCAGTTCCATAGTAGGATGATATGGGTCTTCAGGTACAAAGAGCGTCAATTCTACATACTGTGATTTCAGACGGGTCTGAATCAAACACAAGATCTAATTGTCTTCCTAAGGAATTTTTTATAAAGCTTACTTCCTGTAACGATAATTCTAAAAGGCCATCCAATGGGCGGATAACGGCATAGCGACAAATGAGTCAGTAGGAGGAGACCAAGAAATATCAGGTAGGTTAAAGTCACCTAAAACAATCAAAAGGTCTCTGTTAGAAAGAAGGGATTATTGCAGCCAGATGGTGCTCATAAATTACTAGGTCAGAGCCAGGTGGAATATAGAAAAGAAACTTTTACACTTAGAAATTCAATTTCATTGGGTATATGAATGAGAATTCTTTCAGATGCTAGGCTAGAGGTAACGGCAATCAGGACACCGCCCCCCTACGTGAGTGGCGATCGGTCCTATAAGTATTAAAGTTATTACCCACAACTTCAGAGTCGGATATCCCTAGTTTCAGCCAAGTTTCCGTAAAAGCTAAAATATCTTCTGTAAATGCAGAGGAGTCAGCATAAAGCTTGGGTAGCTTTATATTTAATCCCCTAACAATTTGATACGCCAACATTAAACTTTTAGCTTTTTGACACAGTGGAGGGCCTGTTATTTGTTCTCGGTTTATTTGGGACAAATTCTTTAATTACTAAACCATCATTATGCCGAAAGCTTTCAGAAAGTAAAACATTAAAAATGTCAGGCGGAGCAAATATTTTAAAAGAAGATATCCTACGAGCATATGAAAATCGAAATTCTTCAACTGCAATATCTTCGGATGGGAATTTTTCACGTATAAATTCCACAACATCCTCAGATGTGGTATCTGGGGTGAATCTAAAAACAAATAATTGCTTCCTTTGTGGAACAACTAAAAGTTTCTTACGCTCCCCAGCAGCAGTCTGAACCTCACTAGGCTGAGATCCAGGAACGGTGCCTACAGTACCTATAGGAACGGTCGGCACCGATTTCTTTGACTTAGCCAGTACAGAAGCTTTTAGTCCGGAAACATGGACTGCACTCGAGCTAGCTGTATCCATAAGCACAGTTGGTTCGCTTAACCCTGTGTCGACAGTAACTGCTGCTACCAAGTTCGATTATATTAACGGCGGTTAAGCTGGCTTTTTTGCGTTTAGGCGACTCTGTTAATAATTTTTCATAATTAAACTAGGCACAGACGGTATTGAACCCCTCATTGAGTTGCCTAAAAGCATCCGAGATATTCAACAGGGTGTCTCGAGTCTGCTTCATAAAGCCGCTCATCTCAACCACCATTTCCTTGCTGGAACCACATGACCACATAAAACCAGAGTTAAGATCAATAAAATCTTTAACTTTGCCGGTGAATCCTGCACATTTGACGTGCATCATCGAATCGCAGAGCCAGCAAAAAATAAAGGGGTCTTTCCTTGAAGACGCAAGTGTGCAGTTTTTCTTGGAACAGACAAGGGCCATTATAAGACAAACAAATGAAATAAAATATCAAAAATACCTCAAAGTAAATTTGGCACTGGGATCAAATTCAAAAATCACAAAACACAAAAAAAAATAAGAGCGCGAGATCGCGAAAGTTTATCAAAACGTAAGAGACCACGAGAGAGAGAAAAAAAATATTCGATCGACTGAGCGTGGCTTCTGCGACACTAACAACTTTCAGTACGAACAAATACAAAGTAAATCAAGCAAGAGAGAGTGACCAGACTAAAAGTATAAAAGTGAAAAAAAAAATGTACAACCCGTATTAATAAGCACAAAGTGACAATCTATTAGAGAAAGAAGAGATCTGAAAGGGGGGCTCAACTGCATAAATGAAGGGGTGAAGAATTCCATCTTCTGCTGCTACTAAATGGTACTGGCAACTAAAAAAGGGAAAAGCAGAAGACTGCGACTTTGACTACTATACCTTGACACAGGAGAAGGAACTAGCGTTCAACTTGCTCAACTTGCATTTTAAGCTGAAGCATAAAATCGCTGACGATAAATTTTTCGACCTTTTAAAAGACAACATGAACTGCCAGAGGTGCGGCTTGCTCCTAAAGTTCCGATTATCCGATTAACCGTTCGCGGAATTCGGAAGGAGAGAGTCTCCGCTGGTAAAAAAAAAATACTGCGAGCATCGTGCTCAGAGCTAAGTTGTCTAACCAGTTCTGATAGACTACGTCTTATTAACTTATTACGTTTATTAGAAATATTATTTATGATAATGTAGAGAGTCGCAAGTTACTGGGACGCCTGCATGTGCCAAAAAGATTCACTTCCATCTATATTTAGCTAGTATTAAATAATTGTATCTCAAATTATGCAAAGCATGAACCTTTTAGAGTAATTTTCAATGATTATAATAGACTTTATCGCCTAATATCTACTACCGACTCACTGCCTATCTTTAGATCATTAATACTATTCTAATTAGCAACTAATTAGTTTTACTTTATGTATATTGTATATGCGTATTCTGACCCATATTTTCAATTGTCTATTGTAATATTGTATTTTTATTTTTCCGCGATTTCGTTACTCGCCCTAAACGGTGAATGGGGTCCGAGTGTAACAAGCATTGCTTGTGCTCGAAAGGGCCACTTGTTTGTACCGACCATATTTGTTTGTACGTCCAATTTATTTGTGTGCTCTCATAAAACTTTGGATTCGCTAGTGGAAGTTCGGGAAGATCTCGTAGAAAATGTTGCGGAATCGGACTTAATAGAAGATTTTCCGATAGAAAATTTTCTGATGGCAGTCGTGTCTAACTGCAAGCTAGTCCGGTGATGCGGCGAATGAATAGTAAACTGAAAGAGCTTTTAGGATTTAGCAGAAACTGTCCGATGACCTGGACTTGTATAACTTTATGGGGAAAAGTAATTACGTTGAAAAGCCGTGACAAAGGTTTCCTCAGAACCAGATTCTATCAGAGTAAAGCAAGTTTGCAAATTGCAATCCGTACCAACTAAAGCCAATGTTTTTTCAATGTCTATTTTTAGTTGCCTGTCTTTTAATATTTTTAGTTGGCTGTTATATAAAAATAATTTGTTTTGGTGATTTTAATAAGTTCTTTCAATTTTATCGTTCCTTCACCAACACTTTTACTTGAGTAATGATATGACAATCAATATTATGAAATTAATCTGAAATTTCTTTTATTAATAAAATGTCTGCACCAGTATCAACTAAGAATGTTTTATCTTTATTTTGTTCATTTCGGACTGAAACGAAAAGATTTAAGTTAAGGTTAATAGTGTGAACCGTTGTTTTTTCGTCTGTTTGTGTCTTAAGGGCATTTAATGGTTTTCCAGTGTTGTTTGAACATTTACCTAAACTTGACAAACAGTGCTTTGTGTGGTTTTTTTGCTTTTATAATTTCCACAGCCCCTATTTGTGTAATTGTCTGTTTCTTGTAGCTTCGGTTATAACAGTTATTTTTGTAACAGTCTTTATTTGGTACTGACTATTATATTATCTATTACGAAAATTCCCTCTGTAGTTGTTACCTCGGTATGATTGTTGTCCTCTAGTATACAATATTGAGTTAGGGTTATGTCATTCATAGTGGTAAAGTTACCAGCTTCGCGAAAGCTTTTTAGTTTGCCATGATTATTCAGCTGACAAACCATCGATAATATATGTCCCTTCCAGTAACTTTCGAAAGGTGGTCAATCGAAAGTTTCTTCTACAATAATGTTTTGCAGAGGGTATAATAATTTCAGTCAGAAGTTTGCAACGCAGTGAAGGAGACGTTTCCGACCTCATAAAGTATATATATTCTTGATCAGCGTCTCTAGACGAGTCGATCTAGCCATGTCCGTCTGTCCGTCTAACTGTCCGTTTCTACGCAAACTAGTCTCTCAGTTTTGAAGCTATCGGGCTGAAACTTTTCCAAAAGTCTTCCTTCTATTGCAGGTAGTATATAAGTCGGAACCAGCCGGATCGGACAACTATATCTTATAGCACCCATAGGAACTATCGGGGAAAAATTTAAAAACAATTATGTCTTCGGGATTTTTGAACATATGAGCTCCTACCCTTTCAAATAACATTTTTTAATTGGTTTTGAATTCCGAATTAAATTTTATCAAAATCGGATGACTATATCAAATAGCTGCCATAGAAACAATCGGCAAATTAGTCGGAAAATATAAAAAAAAATTATATCTTTGGTGTTTTTAAACACATAACCTTCTAAGCTTGGAAATACAATTTTTTAATTAGTTATGAATTTCGAATTTAATTTGATCAAAAGCAGACGACTATATCATGTAGGAAAGATTGAAAAATTGGTGGGAAAATAATATGAAACAAATTATAGCTTTGGTGCTTTTTGACATACAACCTTCTGAGCCTGGAAATATAAATTTTTCATTAGTTCTGAATTTCGAATTAACTTTTATCAAAATCGTTCGACTGTAGCATATATTTTTCATAGGAACGATCGGAAAATTGGTGGGAAAATAATTTGAAAAAAGTTATAGAATTTTTAAGAACTTTGAATTCAATTTAATAAAAATCGGACTACTCTAAATTATAGATGTCAAAAAAATGGTCTGAAAAAAGGAATGAAATAATTTTTTTTAATACCTCTGAAGTCTGCAACAATCCTTAAAAGTTTCACATGGTGTTACTAAAGTTGATTATTTCTTATAACTGCAAGGATATACAAACTTCGGCTGGCCAAAATTAAAATCCTTTCTTGTTTTTTAATATATTAGACAATTCGTAAAATATTTCGGATTTTATAAATATTTTTTAAAACTTTTTATTTTTAAAGTTTTTATCTGTCAAAACTTTAAGGTGCGATCACTTAACACTATGTTATTTTATAAAATTCGAAATATTATATATATACATAATAATATATAATATATATATTCGAAATTCGTCGGTCAGTGGGCCTGGACATTCCACAATCACATCAGTTTGATGATGTGTTAGAAAACCTGTAGAAATTAATCATGTAAATAGACTGGCAATTATGCTGCAACTGACAGGTAATAATTCTATCGAAAAATGTAGGAATAGATTGACTTCAGCAATACCACGATAATTTGAGATGTCGATATTGAGATACTGTTCCCATTTTAAAACAATGTGATAATAAAGGATTCCTTCCATATGGAACGTTTCCACAGCACTCTAGTAGAGCTTGCAGATGCCTTAAAATTGATAAAGGCATCAGTGACAGCTAATCTTGCTGGCCACAGCCAGATACAATAAATTATAGTATGCACATATATTGAATACCCACTGTACCGAAAGTACTTAAAGGGTGCGCACTGTAACACTTTGTTGCAATGTTTACATATTTCAAAGTCCCGGTCATAAACCCTAAGTAGCCGAAATATGAACCGATAGCCCGCACACAGAAAGTGCTAGCGTCGGCATAATTGTATCGAACGGACAGCATATGCATACCCCTCGCGCCTCCACTTAAGAGCTCATAGCAACGTTTATAAGTACACTCCTTTATTCATAAGTATATAGGTACATAGCCGTCTCTCTGCCGCCGCCTGCTAGCAGCGCAGCTACGAGACTTAGCCTTACTTAAGCTTAAAGAATATAGTAAAAGATCAGAGACACTTCGATCGTTGAAGCGGCACCATTGCTGCTCCAACTAAATAAGATAAAACCCGAAATAAAAACTTAAAAGAAACTACTAAATTATTATATACCATGGCGACCGTGACCTGCAACGCAATTTTCGGATAAAGGACACTCAAAAATGGAAGACAGGAAGGAAGACTACAAAAACTAAAACTGGAAAACGGATACACGGACGAAAATAAATCTAAATGAGTAGAGTGAAAGCAATGGGCAAAAAAAAAGATTAAAAAAAGGGTAGCACACCTGAAGTGGCTACTCTACGTAAATACTCCAAAATTGCCTCCACTTACTCAGTGCCAATTAGAAGAATTAATGAAACACTAACAATAACAAAACCCCCATCCCCTAAGCAATTACCAAAACTTCAAAAGACGTGCCTGAAGGATTGCCTGGACCACTGGAGTGGGGCTGCAACCACACCTGTGCGAGGACCGGCACCGGTAACGCCTGAGTCCAAAAGACCCAGCAGGAGCAGCAAATAGAGTGCCGGAATACGCCACCTCCTGCGCCAACGAGGGAGCGTCAGCGTAGCCAAACCGGCGACGACCAGCTGACGTAGAAGGAAGAAAGAGAAACCAACCAAGCTGGTAACAAAATTTTTTTTTTACCCATGCACTGCGTTGCATAATTTTTTTTCATTGTACTACGATGCATATTTTTTTTAATATAATATAATATTTTGTAAAACTGAGCGGAACACTTTCTGCCCAATTAGAAAGTATGGCCCATAAAGCCGTATAAATGATAGCCAACAAAATAGAGTTTAAAAAAAAAAAATGTTGAAAAGCCGTGACAAAGGTTTCCTCAGAACCACATTCTATCAGAGTAAAATAATTTTGCGAAATGCAATCCGTACCAACTAAAGCCAATGTTTTTTCAATGTCTATTTTAAGTTGCCTGTCTTTTTATATTTTTAGTTGGCTGTTATATAAAAATAATTTGTTTTGGTGATTTTAATAAGTTCTTTCAATTTTATCGTTCCTTCACCAACACTTTTACTTGAGTAATGATATGACAATCAATATTATGAATGTAATCTGAATTTTCTTTTATTAATAAAATGTCTGCACCAGTATCAACTAAGAATGTTTTATCTTTATTTTGTTTATTTCGGACTGAAACGAAAAGATATAAGTTAAGGTTAATAGTGTGAACCGTTGTTTTTTCGTCTGTTTGTGTCTTAAGGGCATTTAATGGTTTTCCAGTATTGTTTGACCATTTACCTAAACTTGACAAACAGTGCTTTGTGTGGTTTTTTTGCCTTTATAATTTCCACAGCCCTTGTTTGTGTAATTGTCTGTTTCTTGTAGCTTCGGTTATAACAGTTATTTTTGTAACAGTCTTTATTTGGTACTGACTATTATATTATCTATTACGAAAATTCCCTCTGTAGTTGTTACCTCGGTATGATTGTTGTCCTCTAGTATACAATATTGAGTTAGGGTTATGTCATTCATAGTGGTAAAGTTACCAGCTTCGCGAAAGCTTTTTAGTCTGCCATGATTATTCAGCTGACAAACCATCGATAATATATGTCCCTTCCAGTAACTTTCGAAAGGTGGTCAATCGAAAGTTTCTTCTACAATAATGTTTTGCAGAGGGTATAATAATTTCAGTCAGAAGTTTGCAACGCAGTGAAGGAGACGTTTCCGACCTCATAAAGTATATATATTCTTGATCAGCGTCTCTAGACGAGTCGATCTAGCCATGTCCGTCTGTCCGTCTAACTGTCCGTTTCTACGCAAACTAGTCTCTCAGTTTTGAAGCTATCGGGCTGAAACTTTTCCAAAAGTCTTCCTTCTATTGCAGGTAGTATATAAGTCGGAACCAGCCGGATCGGACAACTATATCTTATAGCACCCATAGGAACTATCGGGGAAAAATTTTAAAACAATTATGTCTTCGGGATTTTTGAACATATGACCTCCTACCCTTTCAAAACAAATTTTTTAATTGGTTTTGAATTCCGAATTAAATTTTATCAAAATCTGATGACTATATCAAACAGCTGCCATAGAAACAATCGGCAAATTAGTCGGAAAATATAAAAAAAATATATCTTTGGTGTTTTTAAACATATAACCTTCTAAGCTTGGAAATACAATTTTTTAATTAGTTATGAATTTCGAATTAAATTTGATCAAAAGCAGACGACTATATCATGTAGGAAAGATTGAAAAATTGGTGGGAAAATAATATGAAACAAATTATAGCTTTGGTGCTTTTTGACATACAACCTTCTGAGCTTGGAAATATAAATTTTTCATTAGTTCTGAATTTCGAATTAAATTTTATCAAAATCGTTCGACTATAGCATATATTTTTCATAGGAACGATCGGAAAATTGGTGGGAAAATAATTTGAAAAAAGTTATAGAATTTTTAAGAATTTTGAATTCAATTTAATAAAAATCGGACTACTCTAAATTATAGATGTCAAAAAAATGGTCTGAAAAAAGGAATGAAATAATTTTTTTTAATACCTCTGAAGTCAGCAACAATCCTTAAAAGTTTCACATGGTGTTACTAAAGTTGATTATTTCTTATAACTGCAAGGATATACAAACTTCGGCTGGCCAAAATTAAAATCATTTCTTGTTTTTTAATATATTAGACAATTCGTAAAATATTTCGGATTTTATAAATATTTTTTAAAACTTTATATTTTTAAAGTTTTTATCTGTCAAAACTTCGATCACTTAACACTATGTTATTTTATAAAATTCGAAATATTATATATATATATA
Source organism: Drosophila biarmipes (assembly GCF_025231255.1). Taxonomy (NCBI): domain Eukaryota; kingdom Metazoa; phylum Arthropoda; class Insecta; order Diptera; family Drosophilidae; genus Drosophila; species Drosophila biarmipes. Next base: position 751,609 of record NW_026114530.1, read on the forward strand.
ATAATATATAATATATATATTCGAAATTCGTCGGTCAGTGGGCCTGGACATTCCACAATCACATCAGTTTGATGATGTGTTAGAAAACCTGTAGAAATTAATCATGTAAATACAAGTAGGTTTGTAGAAGTAGAGTGATACCTAGTGAAGCTGTGCTGCCAAGATGAATAATAGACTGGCAATTATGCTGCAACTGACAGGTAATAATTCTATCGAAAAATGTAGGAATAGATTGACTTCAGCAATACCACGATAATTTGAGATGTCGATATTGAGATACTGTTCCCATTTTAAAACAATGTGATAATAAAGGATTCCTTCCATATGGAACGTTTCCACAGCACTCTAGTAGAGCTTGCAGATGCCTTAAAATTGATAAAGGCATCAGTGACAGCTAATCTTGCTGGCCACAGCCAGATACAATAAATTATAGTATGCACATATATTGAATACCCACTGTACCGAAAGTACTTAAAGGGTGCGCACTGTAACACTTTGTTGCAATGTTTACATATTTCAAAGTCCCGGTCATAAACCCTAAGTAGCGTCGGCATAATTGTATCGAACGGACAGCATATGCATACCCCTCGCGCCTCCACTTAAGAGCTTATAGCAACGTTTATAAGTACACTCCTTTATTCATAAGTATATAGGTACATAGCCGTCTCTCTGCCGCCGCCTGCTAGCAGCGCAGCTACGAGACTTAGCCTTACTTAGGCTTAAAGAATATAGTAAAAGATCAGAGACACTTCGATCGTTGAAGCGGCACCATTGCTGCTCCAACTAAATAAGATAAAACCCGAAATAAAAACTTAAAAGAAACTACTAAATTATTATATACCATGGCGTCCGTGACCTGCAACGCAATTTTCGGATAAAGGACACTCAAAAATGGAAGACGGGAAGGAAGACTACAAAAACTAAAACTGGAAAACGGATACACGGACGAAAAAAAATCTAAATGAGTAGAGTGAAAGCAATGGGAAAAAAAAAAGATTAAAAAAAAGGGTAGCACACCTGAAGTGGCTACTCTACGTAAATACTCCAAAATTGCCTCCACTCACTCAGTGCCAATTAGAAGAATTAATGAAACACTAACAATAACAAAACCCCCATCCCCTAAGCAATTACCAAAACTTCAAAAGACGTGCCTGAAGGATTGCCTGGACCACTGGAGTGGGGCTGCAACCACACCTGTGCGAGGACCGGCACCGGTAACGCCTGAGTCCAAAAGACCCAGCAGGAGCAGCAAATAGAGTGCCGGAATACGCCACCTCCTGCGCCAACGAGGGAGCGTCAGCGTAGCCAAACCGGCGACGACCAGCTGACGTAGAAGGAAGAAAGAGAAACCAACCAAGCTGGAAACAAAATTTTTTTTTTACTTATGCACTGCGTTGCATAATTTTTTTTCATTGTACTACGATGCATATTTTTTTTAATATAATATAATATTTTGTAAAACTGAGCGGAACACTTTCTGCCCAATTAGAAAGTATGGCCCATAAAGCCGTATAAATGATAGCCAACAAAATAGAGTTAAAAAAAAAAATGTTGAAAAGCCGTGACAAAGGTTTCCTCAGAACCACATTCTATCAGAGTAAAGTAATTTTGCAAATTGTAATCCGTACCAACTAAAGCCAATGTTTTTTCAATGTCTATTTTTAGTTGCCTGTCTTTTAATATTTTTAGTTGGCTGTTATATAAAAATAATTTGTTTTGGTGATTTTAATAAGTTCTTTCAATTTTATCGTTCCTTCACCAACACTTTTACTTGAGTAATGATATGACAATCAATATTATGAAATTAATCTGAAATTTCTTTTATTAATAAAATGTCTGCACCAGTATCAACTAAGAATGTTTTATCTTTATTTTGTTCATTTCGGACTGAAACGAAAAGATTTAAGTTAAGGTTAATAGTGTGAACCGTTGTTTTTTCGTCTGTTTGTGTCTTAAGGGCATTTAATGGTTTTCCAGTATTGTTTGACCATTTACCTTAACTTGACGGACAGTGCTTTGTGTGGTTTTTTTGCCTTTATAATTTCCACAGCCCCTGTTTGTGTAATTGTCTGTTTCTTGTAGCTTCGGTTATAACAGTTATTTTTGTAACAGTCTTTATTTGGTACTGACTATTATATTATCTATTACGAAAATTCCCTCTGTAGTTGTTACCTCGGTATGATTGTTGTCCTCTAGTATACAATATTGAGTTAGGGTTATGTCATTCATAGTGGTAAAGTTACCAGCTTCGCGAAAGCTTTTTAGTTTGCCATGATTATTCAGCTGACAAACCATCGATAATATATGTCCCTTCCAGTAACTTTCGAAAGGTGGTCAATCGAAAGTTTCTTCTACAATAATGTTTTGCAGAGGGTATAATAATTTCAGTCAGAAGTTTGCAACGCAGTGAAGGAGACGTTTCCGACCTCATAAAGTATATATATTCTTGATCAGCGTCTCTAGACGAGTCGATCTAGCCATGTCCGTCTGTCCGTCTAACTGTCCGTTTCTACGCAAACTAGTCTCTCAGTTTTGAAGCTATCGGGCTGAAACTTTTCCAAAAGTCTTCCTTCTATTGCAGGTAGTATATAAGTCGGAACCAGCCGGATCGGACAACTATATCTTATAGCACCCATAAGAACTATCGGGGAAAAATTTAAAAACAATTATGTCTTCGGGATTTTTGAACATATGACCTCCTACCCTTTCAAAACAAATTTTTTAATTGGTTTTGAATTCCGAATTAAATTTTATCAAAATCGGATGACTATATCAAACAGCTGCCATAGAAACAATCGGCAAATTAGTCGGAAAATATAAAAAAAAATATATCTTTGGTGTTTTTAAACATATAACCTTCTAAGCTTGGAAATACAATTTTTTAATTAGTTATGAATTTCGAATTAAATTTGATCAAAAGCAGACGACTATATCATGTAGGAAAGATTGAAAAATTGGTGGGGAAAATAATATGAAACAAATTATAGCTTTGGTGCTTTTTGACATACAACCTTCTGAGCTTGGAAATATAAATTTTTCATTAGTTCTGAATTTCGAATTAACTTTTATCAAAATCGTTCGACTATAGCATATATTTTTCATAGGAACGATCGGAAAATTGGTGGGAAAATAATTTGAAAAAAGTTATAGAATTTTTAAGAATTTTGAATTCAATTTAATAAAAATCGGACTACTCTAAATTATAGATGTCAAAAAAATGGTCTGAAAAAAGGAATGAAATAATTTTTTTTAATACCTCTGAAGTCAGCAACAATCCATAAAAGTTTCACATGGTGTTACTAAAGTTGATTATTTCTTATAACTGCAAGGATATACAAACTTCGGCTGGCCAAAATTAAAATCCTTTCTTGTTTTTTAATATATTAGACAATTCGTAAAATATTTCGGATTTTATAAATATTTTTTAAAACTTTATATTTTTAAAGTTTTTATCTGTCAAAACTTTAAGGTGCGATCACTTAACACTATGTTATTTTATAAAATTCGAAATATTATATATATATATAATAATATATAATATATATATTCGAACTTCGTCGGTCAGTGGGCCTGGACATTCCACAATCACATCAGTTTGATGATGTGTTAGAAAACCTGTAGAAATTAATCATGTAAATTCAAGTAGGTTTGTAGAAGTAGAGTGATACCTAGTGAAGCTGTGCTGCCAAGATGAATAATAGACTGGCAATTATGCTGCAACTGACAGGTAATAATTCTATCGAAAAATGTAGGAATAGATTGACTTCAGCAATACCACGATAATTTGAGATGTCGATATTGAGATACTGTTCCCATTTTAAAACAATGTGATAATAAAGGATTCCTTCCATATGGAACGTTTCCACAGCACTCTAGTAGAGCTTGCAGATGCCTTAAAATTGATAAAGGCATCAGTGACAGCTAATCTTGCTGGCCACAGCCAGATACAATAAATTATAGTATGCACATATATTGAATACCCACTGTACCGAAAGTACTTAAAGGGTGCGCACTGTAACACTTTGTTGCAATGTTTACATATTTCAAAGTCCCGGTCATAAACCCTAAGTAGCCGAAATATGAACCGATAGCCCGCACACAGAAAGTGCTAGCGTCGGCATAATTGTATCGAACGGACAGCATATGCATACCCCTCGCGCCTCCACTTAAGAGCTCATACTAACTAAATTATTATATACCATGGCGTCCGTGACCTGCAACGCAATTTTCGGATAAAGGACACTCAAAAATGGAAGACGGGAAGGAAGACTACAAAAACTAAAACTGGAAAACGGATACACGGACGAAAAAAAATCTAAATGAGTAGAGTGAAAGCAATGGGAAAAAAAAAAGATTAAAAAAAAGGGTAGCACACCTGAAGTGGCTACTCTACGTAAATACTCCAAAATTGCCTCCACTCACTCAGTGCCAATTAGAAGAATTAATGAAACACTAACAATAACAAAACCCCCATCCCCTAAGCAATTACCAAAACTTCAAAAGACGTGCCTGAAGGATTGCCTGGACCACTGGAGTGGGGCTGCAACCACACCTGTGCGAGGACCGGCACCGGTAACGCCTGAGTCCAAAAGACCCAGCAGGAGCAGCAAATAGAGTGCCGGAATACGCCACCTCCTGCGCCAACGAGGGAGCGTCAGCGTAGCCAAACCGGCGACGACCAGCTGACGTAGAAGGAAGAAAGAGAAACCAACCAAGCTGGAAACAAAATTTTTTTTTTACTTATGCACTGCGTTGCATAATTTTTTTTCATTGTACTACGATGCATATTTTTTTTAATATAATATAATATTTTGTAAAACTGAGCGGAACACTTTCTGCCCAATTAGAAAGTATGGCCCATAAAGCCGTATAAATGATAGCCAACAAAATAGAGTTAAAAAAAAAAATGTTGAAAAGCCGTGACAAAGGTTTCCTCAGAACCACATTCTATCAGAGTAAAGTAATTTTGCAAATTGTAATCCGTACCAACTAAAGCCAATGTTTTTTCAATGTCTATTTTTAGTTGCCTGTCTTTTAATATTTTTAGTTGGCTGTTATATAAAAATAATTTGTTTTGGTGATTTTAATAAGTTCTTTCAATTTTATCGTTCCTTCACCAACACTTTTACTTGAGTAATGATATGACAATCAATATTATGAAATTAATCTGAAATTTCTTTTATTAATAAAATGTCTGCACCAGTATCAACTAAGAATGTTTTATCTTTATTTTGTTCATTTCGGACTGAAACGAAAAGATTTAAGTTAAGGTTAATAGTGTGAACCGTTGTTTTTTCGTCTGTTTGTGTCTTAAGGGCATTTAATGGTTTTCCAGTATTGTTTGACCATTTACCTTAACTTGACGGACAGTGCTTTGTGTGGTTTTTTTGCCTTTATAATTTCCACAGCCCCTGTTTGTGTAATTGTCTGTTTCTTGTAGCTTCGGTTATAACAGTTATTTTTGTAACAGTCTTTATTTGGTACTGACTATTATATTATCTATTACGAAAATTCCCTCTGTAGTTGTTACCTCGGTATGATTGTTGTCCTCTAGTATACAATATTGAGTTAGGGTTATGTCATTCATAGTGGTAAAGTTACCAGCTTCGCGAAAGCTTTTTAGTTTGCCATGATTATTCAGCTGACAAACCATCGATAATATATGTCCCTTCCAGTAACTTTCGAAAGGTGGTCAATCGAAAGTTTCTTCTACAATAATGTTTTGCAGAGGGTATAATAATTTCAGTCAGAAGTTTGCAACGCAGTGAAGGAGACGTTTCCGACCTCATAAAGTATATATATTCTTGATCAGCGTCTCTAGACGAGTCGATCTAGCCATGTCCGTCTGTCCGTCTAACTGTCCGTTTCTACGCAAACTAGTCTCTCAGTTTTGAAGCTATCGGGCTGAAACTTTTCCAAAAGTCTTCCTTCTATTGCAGGTAGTATATAAGTCGGAACCAGCCGGATCGGACAACTATATCTTATAGCACCCATAAGAACTATCGGGGAAAAATTTAAAAACAATTATGTCTTCGGGATTTTTGAACATATGACCTCCTACCCTTTCAAAACAAATTTTTTAATTGGTTTTGAATTCCGAATTAAATTTTATCAAAATCGGATGACTATATCAAACAGCTGCCATAGAAACAATCGGCAAATTAGTCGGAAAATATAAAAAAAAATATATCTTTGGTGTTTTTAAACATATAACCTTCTAAGCTTGGAAATACAATTTTTTAATTAGTTATGAATTTCGAATTAAATTTGATCAAAAGCAGACGACTATATCATGTAGGAAAGATTGAAAAATTGGTGGGGAAAATAATATGAAACAAATTATAGCTTTGGTGCTTTTTGACATACAACCTTCTGAGCTTGGAAATATAAATTTTTCATTAGTTCTGAATTTCGAATTAACTTTTATCAAAATCGTTCGACTATAGCATATATTTTTCATAGGAACGATCGGAAAATTGGTGGGAAAATAATTTGAAAAAAGTTATAGAATTTTTAAGAATTTTGAATTCAATTTAATAAAAATCGGACTACTCTAAATTATAGATGTCAAAAAAATGGTCTGAAAAAAGGAATGAAATAATTTTTTTTAATACCTCTGAAGTCAGCAACAATCCATAAAAGTTTCACATGGTGTTACTAAAGTTGATTATTTCTTATAACTGCAAGGATATACAAACTTCGGCTGGCCAAAATTAAAATCCTTTCTTGTTTTTTAATATATTAGACAATTCGTAAAATATTTCGGATTTTATAAATATTTTTTAAAACTTTATATTTTTAAAGTTTTTATCTGTCAAAACTTTAAGGTGCGATCACTTAACACTATGTTATTTTATAAAATTCGAAATATTATATATATATATAATAATATATAATATATATATTCGAACTTCGTCGGTCAGTGGGCCTGGACATTCCACAATCACATCAGTTTGATGATGTGTTAGAAAACCTGTAGAAATTAATCATGTAAATTCAAGTAGGTTTGTAGAAGTAGAGTGATACCTAGTGAAGCTGTGCTGCCAAGATGAATAATAGACTGGCAATTATGCTGCAACTGACAGGTAATAATTCTATCGAAAAATGTAGGAATAGATTGACTTCAGCAATACCACGATAATTTGAGATGTCGATATTGAGATACTGTTCCCATTTTAAAACAATGTGATAATAAAGGATTCCTTCCATATGGAACGTTTCCACAGCACTCTAGTAGAGCTTGCAGATGCCTTAAAATTGATAAAGGCATCAGTGACAGCTAATCTTGCTGGCCACAGCCAGATACAATAAATTATAGTATGCACATATATTGAATACCCACTGTACCGAAAGTACTTAAAGGGTGCGCACTGTAACACTTTGTTGCAATGTTTACATATTTCAAAGTCCCGGTCATAAACCCTAAGTAGCCGAAATATGAACCGATAGCCCGCACACAGAAAGTGCTAGCGTCGGCATAATTGTATCGAACGGACAGCATATGCATACCCCTCGCGCCTCCACTTAAGAGCTCATAGCAACGTTTATAAGTACACTCCTTTATTCATAAGTATATAGGTACATAGCCGTCTCTCTGCCGCCGCCTGCTAGCAGCGCAGCTACGAGACTTAGCCTTACTTAGGCTTAAAGAATATAGTAAAAGATCAGAGACACTTCGATCGTTGAAGCGGCACCATTGCTGCTCCAACTAAATAAGATAAAACCCGAAATAAAAACTTAAAAGAAACTACTAAATTATTATATACCATGGCGACCGTGACCTGCAACGCAATTTTCGGATAAAGGACACTCAAAAATGGAAGACGGGAAGGAAGACTACAAAAACTAAAACTGGAAAACGGATACACGGACGAAAAAAAATCTAAATGAGTAGAGTGAAAGCAATGGGAAAAAAAAAAGATTAAAAAAAAGGGTAGCACACCTGAAGTGGCTACTCTACGTAAATACTCCAAAATTGCCTCCACTCACTCAGTGCCAATTAGAAGAATTAATGAAACACTAACAATAACAAAACCCCCATCCCCTAAGCAATTACCAAAACTTCAAAAGACGTGCCTGAAGGATTGCCTGGACCACTGGAGTGGGGCTGCAACCACACCTGTGCGAGGACCGGCACCGGTAACGCCTGAGTCCAAAAGACCCAGCAGGAGCAGCAAATAGAGTGCCGGAATACGCCACCTCCTGCGCCAACGAGGGAGCGTCAGCGTAGCCAAACCGGCGACGACCAGCTGACGTAGAAGGAAGAAAGAGAAACCAACCAAGCTGGAAACAAAATTTTTTTTTTACTTATGCACTGCGTTGCATAATTTTTTTTCATTGTACTACGATGCATATTTTTTTTAATATAATATAATATTTTGTAAAACTGAGCGGAACACTTTCTGCCCAATTAGAAAGTATGGCCCATAAAGCCGTATAAATGATAGCCAACAAAATAGAGTTAAAAAAAAAAAAATGTTGAAAAGCCGTGACAAAGGTTTCCTCAGAACCACATTCTATCAGAGTAAAGTAATTTTGCAAATTGTAATCCGTACCAACTAAAGCCAATGTTTTTTCAATGTCTATTTTTAGTTGCCTGTCTTTTAATATTTTTAGTTGGCTGTTATATAAAAATAATTTGTTTTGGTGATTTTAATAAGTTCTTTCAATTTTATCGTTCCTTCACCAACACTTTTACTTGAGTAATGATATGACAATCAATATTATGAAATTAATCTGAAATTTCTTTTATTAATAAAATGTCTGCACCAGTATCAACTAAGAATGTTTTATCTTTATTTTGTTCATTTCGGACTGAAACGAAAAGATTTAAGTTAAGGTTAATAGTGTGAACCGTTGTTTTTTCATCTGTTTGTGTCTTAAGGGCATTTAATGGTTTTCCAGTATTGTTTGACCATTTACCTAAACTTGACGGACTTTGTGTGGATTTTTTGCCTTAATAATTTCCACAGCCCCTGTTTGTGTAATTGTCTGTTTCTTGTAGCTTCGGTTATAACAGTTATTTTTGTAACAGTCTTTATTTGGTACTGACTATTATATTGTCTATTACGAAAATTCCCTCTGTAGTTGTTACCTCGGTATGATTGTTGTCCTCTAGTATACAATATTGAGTTAGGGTTATGTCATTCATAGTGGTAAAGTTACCAGCTTCGCGAAAGCTTTTTAGTTTGCCATGATTATTCAGCTGACAAACCATCGATAATATATGTCTCTTCCAGTAACTTTCGAAAGGTGGTCAATCGAAAGTTTCTTCTACAATAATGTTTTGCAGAGGGTATAATAATTTCAGTCAGAAGTTTGCAACGCAGTGAAGGAGACGTTTCCGACCTCATAAAGTATATATATTCTTGATCAGCGTCTCTAGACGAGTCGATCTAGCCATGTCCGTCTGTCCGTCTAACTGTCCGTTTCTACGCAAACTAGTCTCTCAGTTTTGAAGCTATCGGGCTGAAACTTTTCCAAAAGTCTTCCTTCTATTGCAGGTAGTATATAAGTCGGAACCAGCCGGATCGGACAACTATATCTTATAGCACCCATAAGAACTATCGGGGAAAAATTTAAAAACAATTATGTCTTCGGGATTTTTGAACATATGACCTCCTACCCTTTCAAAACAAATTTTTTAATTGGTTTTGAATTCCGAATTAAATTTTATCAAAATCGGATGACTATATCAAACAGCTGCCATAGAAACAATCGGCAAATTAGTCGGAAAATATAAAAAAAAATATATCTTTGGTGTTTTTAAACATATAACCTTCTAAGCTTGGAAATACAATTTTTTAATTAGTTATGAATTTCGAATTAAATTTGATCAAAAGCAGACGACTATATCATGTAGGAAAGATTGAAAAATTGGTGGGGAAAATAATATGAAACAAATTATAGCTTTGGTGCTTTTTGACATACAACCTTCTGAGCTTGGAAATATAAATTTTTCATTAGTTCTGAATTTCGAATTAACTTTTATCAAAATCGTTCGACTATAGCATATATTTTTCATAGGAACGATCGGAAAATTGGTGGGAAAATAATTTGAAAAAAGTTATAGAATTTTTAAGAATTTTGAATTCAATTTAATAAAAATCGGACTACTCTAAATTATAGATGTCAAAAAAATGGTCTGAAAAAAGGAATGAAATAATTTTTTTTAATACCTCTGAAGTCAGCAACAATCCTTAAAAGTTTCACATGGTGTTACTAAAGTTGATTATTTCTTATAACTGCAAGGATATACAAACTTCGGCTGGCCAAAATTAAAATCCTTTCTTGTTTTTTAATATATTAGACAATTCGTAAAATATTTCGGATTTTATAAATATTTTTTAAAACTTTATATTTTTAAAGTTTTTATCTGTCAAAACTTTAAGGTGCGATCACTTAATACTATGTTATTTTATAAAATTCGAAATATTATATATATACATAATAATATATAATATATATATATTCGAAATTCGTCGGTCAGTGGGCCTGGACATTCCACAATCACATCAGTTTGATGATGTGTTAGAAAACCTGTAGAAATTAAAGATGTAAATTCAAGTAGGTTTGTAGAAGTAGAGGGATATCTAGTGAAGCCGAGCTGCCAAGATTAATAATAGACTGGCAATTATGATGCAACTGACAGGTAATAATTCTATCGAAAAATGTAGGAATAGATTGACTTCAGCAATACCACGATAATTTGAGATGTCGATATTGAGATACTGTTCCCATTTTAAAACAATGTGATAATAAAGGATTCCTTCCATATGGAACGTTTCCACAGCACTCTAGTAGAGCTTGCAGATGCCTTAAAATTGATAAAGGCATCAGTGACAGCTAATCTTGCTGGCCACAGCCAGATACAATAAATTATAGTATGCACATATATTGAATACCCAATGTACCGAAAGTACTTAAAGGGTGCGCACTGTAACACTTTGTTGCAATGTTTACATATTTCAAAGTCCCGGTCATAAACCCTAAGTAGCGTCGGCATAATTGTATCGAACGGACAGCATATGCATACCCCTCGCGCCTCCACTTAAGAGCTCATAGCAACGTTTACAAGTACACTCCTTTATTCATAAGTATATAGGTACATAGCCGTCTCTCTGCCGCCGCCTGCTAGCAGCGCAGCTACGAGACTTAGCCTTACTTAGGCTTAAAGAATATAGTAAAAGATCAGAGACACTTCGATCGTTGAAGCGGCACCATTGCTGCTCCAACTAAATAAGATAAAACCCGAAATAAAAACTTAAAAGAAACTACTAAATTATTATATACCATGGCGACCGTGACCTGCAACGCAATTTTCGGATAAAGGACACTCAAAAATGGAAGACAGGAAGGAAGACTACAAAAACTAAAACTGGAAAACGGATACACGGACGAAAATAAATCTAAATGAGTAGAGTGAAAGCAATGGGCAAAAAAAAAGATTAAAAAAAAGGGAAGCACACCTGAAGTGGCTACTCTACGTAAATACTCCAAAATTGCCTCCACTTACTCAGTGCCAATTAGAAGAATTAATGAAACACTAACAATAACAAAACTCCCATCCCCTAAGCAATTACCAAAACTTCAAAAGACGTGCCTGAAGGATTGCCTGGACCACTGGAGTGGGGCTGCAACCACACCTGTGCGAGGACCGGCACCGGTAACGCCTGAGTCCAAAAGACCCAGCAGGAGCAGCAAATAGAGTGCCGGAATACGCCACCTCCTGCGCCAACGAGGGAGCGTCAGCGTAGCCAAACCGGCGACGACCAGCTGACGTAGAAGGAAGAAAGAGAAACCAACCAAGCTGGAAACAAAATTTTTTTTTTACTTATGCACTGCGTTGCATAATTTTTTTTCATTGTACTACGATGCATATTTTTTTTAATATAATATAATATTTTGTAAAACTGAGCGGAACACTTTCTGCCCAATTAGAAAGTATGGCCCATAAAGCCGTATAAATGATAGCCAACAAAATAGAGTTAAAAAAAAAAAAAAATGTTGAAAAGCCGTGACAAAGGTTTCCTCAGAACCACATTCTATCAGAGTAAAGTAATTTTGCAAATTGTAATCCGTACCAACTAAAGCCAATGTTTTTTCAATGTCTATTTTTAGTTGCCTGTCTTTTAATATTTTTAGTTGGCTGTTATATAAAAATAATTTGTTTTGGTGATTTTAATAAGTTCTTTCAATTTTATCGTTCCTTCACCAACACTTTTACTTGAGTAATGATATGACAATCAATATTATGAATGTAATCTGAATTTTCTTTTATTAATAAAATGTCTGCACCAGTATTAACTAAGAATGTTTTATCTTTATTTTGTTTATTTCGGACTGAAACGAAAAGATTTAAGTTAAGGTTAATAGTGTGAACCGTTGTTTTTTCGTCTGTTTGTGTCTTAAGGGCATTTAATGGTTTTCCAGTATTGTTTGACCATTTACCTAAACTTGACGGACAGTGCTTTGTGTGGTTTTTTTGCCTTTATAATTTCCACAGCCCCTGTTTGTGTAATTGTCTGTTTCTTGTAGCTTCGGTTATAACAGTTATTTTTGTAACAGTTTTTATTTGGTACTGACTATTATATTATCTATTACGAAAATTCCCTCTGTAGTTGTTACCTCGGTATGATTGTTGTCCTCTAGTATACAATATTGAGTTAGGGTTATGTCATTCATAGTGGTAAAGTTACCAGCTTCGCGAAAGCTTTTTAGTTTGCCATGATTATTCAGCTGACAAACCATCGATAATATATGTCCCTTTCAGTAACTTTCGAAAGGTGGTCAATCGAAAGTTTCTTCTACAATAATGTTTTGCAGAGGGTATAATAATTTCAGTCAGAAGTTTGCAACGCAGTGAAGGAGACGTTTCCGACCTCATAAAGTATATATATTCTTGATCAGCGTCTCTAGACGAGTCGATCTAGCCATGTCCGTCTGTGCATCTAACTGTCCGTTTCTACGCAAACTAGTCTCTCAGTTTTGAAGCTATCGCGCTGAAACTTTCCCAAAAGTCTGCCTTCTATTGCAGGTAGTATATAAGTCGGAACAGCCGGATCGGACAACTATATCTTATAGCTCCCATAGGAACTATCGGGGAAAAATTTAAAAACAATTATGTCTTCGGGATTTTTGAACATATGACCTGCTACCCTTTGAAATAAAATTTTTAATCGGATTTGAATTTCGAATTAAATTTTATCAAAATCGGGTGACTATATCAAATAGCTGCCATAGAAACAATCGGCAAATTAGTCGGAAAATATAAAAAAAATTATATCTTTGGTGTTTTTAAACATATAACCTTCTAAGCTTGGAAATACAATTTTTTAATTAGTTATGAATTTCGAATTAAATTTGATCAAAAGCAGACGACTATATCATGTAGGAAAGATTGAAAAATTGGTGGGAAAATAATATAAAACATACATACAACCTTCTGAGCTTGGAAATAACATTTTTCATCAGTTCTGACTTTCGAATTAAATTTTATCAAAATCGTTCGACAAAAGCTTATATATCAGAGGAACGATCGGAAAATTGGTGGGAAAATAATTTGAAACAAGCTATAGAATTTTTAAGAATCTTAAATTCAATTTAATAAAAATCGGACTACTCTAAATTATAGATGTCAAAAAAATGGTCTGAAAAAAGGAATGAAATAATTTTTTTTAATACCACTGAAGTCAGCAACAATCCTTAAAAGTTTCACATGGTGTTCCTAAGGTTGTTTATTTCTTATAACTGCAAGGATATACAAACTTCGGCTTGCCAAGGCTAAATTCCTTTCTTGTTCTTTAATATAGTAGACAATTCGTAAAATATTGCGTAATATTCTTAAAATATTTCGGATTTTATAAATATTTTTTAAAACTTTTTATTTTTAAAGTTTTTATCTGTCAAAACTTTAATGTGCGATTGAAGATCTCCTACGCTGCTTTTGAAGATGGTGAAATTGTCCTGTTAGTCCTGAATGGTATTCTTTAACTTCAAGTTCCCCGACGATCCTCTTTTTCCTCTCTTGGTAAGGATAACGTGGAAGAGTATGGTGTCCTTGGTATCTGTAAACAAAATATTATTATTTTGAAAAACCTTTGCTTAATTATTAAATACTTTAATAACACTATGTTATTTTATAAAATTCGAAATATTATATATATATATAATAATATATATATTCGAAATTCGTCGGTCAGTGGGCCTGGACATTCCACAATCACATCAGTTTGATGATGTGTTAGAAAACCTGTAGAAATTAAAGATGTAAATTCAAGTAGGTTTGTAGAAGTAGAGGGATATCTAGTGAAGCCGAGCTGCCAAGATTAATAATAGACTAGCAATTATGATGCAACTGACAGGTAATAATTCTATCGAAAAATGTAGGAATAGATTGACTTCAGCAGTCCCACTATAATTTGAGATGTCGATATTGAGCTACTGTTCCCATTTTAAAACAATGTGATAATAAAGGATTCCTTCCATATGGATGGAAATCTACATTGACTTAAAGACAAATTAAATTATGGAAAGAGCAAGATAGGATGAACAGTTCCTGAGTATAAAATTTGGTATTCTGTCAGGAAATGTTATTTCTTATTTCCAAGCCTAAAGGGTTATATGTTACGAAACACCAAAAATATAATTTTTTCATATTATTTTCCGATTGTTCTTACGGCAGCTATATGATATAGTCTTCCGATAAATAAAAAATTAAATTCGAAAAGGTATTTCAAAGCATAGGAGGTTATATGTTAAAAAACACCAAAAATATGGTTTTTCATATTTTCCGATTAATTTCCCGATCGTTTCTATGGCAGTTATATGATTTGCAGGGGAGAGACGCTTACCAAGATCCCATGACCAAAATGCGAGGTAGCTTATGCCGGCAAAAGTTAGGCCATCTTTATTTGCCATGACTGCACCTCAGGCAGGAAGATTTAAGGTTTTTTTTTAAGTACGTGCGTACTTATTTATTGATTTTTATTCTCAAATAAAAAACTTTAAAGTACCCAACTTCTGTGACTTTCAGTGTTGAGAAGCCACTCAAAAAGAACTTTGTCTCAGAATAGAAGGCTGATTTTGAAATGCTTTTAGCCTTAAAATTCCATGCTTTGTTCATGGAAAAATTTACCGGAAATTTCTTAACCCAAAAACTATGAGTTGGCCTTATTATAATATTATACTTACAACTTTGTGCTGACCGATTATTTATTGAAGTTAACGTAAATACAATTTAGATGTTGTTTCTGGCATTTGCCATGTCGTTTGATCGGATCGAGCCCAAAAAGAGCAGGAGCTCAAGCATTACGGTAACGCATTTACCCACTACGGTGCAGGTCTACAGTTCGTTTGTCGATCCAGAATGGGGGATTGGGGAACTGAAAGGAAACGTAGAGCCGATGCACCACAACGAACTAGGCATTTCACTATTAGGCTTTTGAGCACTTATCTTGCCCAATGTTAATAACTCGCTCAAATTGAAAGATATCGTGCTGAAACTTTACCAATATATTTTTTGTAATTTTGGACAATATATATATATATATAAATGGATTGCAAAGTTGCAAGACTTGGGGTTAAGCACTTAGTAATGAAATTTAATTTGATTCTGACAACATAGGTTTAAACAAGAATTAAATACTCTTCAAATCATAAAAGGTTTCAGAAGTGGACTCTGCTGGACTCACTTTGTTGCTCTTTTTAAACCTAAACTTCTAATTAAAACAAGAAAGGAAGTTAACTTCGGTAAGACGAAGTTTGTATACCCTTGAAGTTATAGGAAATAATCAACTTTAGTAACACTTTAAGGATTGTTGCTGCCTTCAGTGATATAAAAAAAAAATTATTTCATTTATTTACTTTTTTTAGACCATTTTTTTTAAATTTATATGTTATAATAATCCGATTTTTAATAAATTGAATTCGAAATTCTTAACAATATAAAAAACTATATTCCCAAAATTATAAGATGTGTCAAAAAGCCCCAAAGCTATAATTTCTTTTCACATCATATTCCCCACCAATTTTCCGATACTTCCTACGACAGCTATATGATATAGTCTTCCGATTTTGAACAAATTTAATTTGAAATTCCGGACTGATTTAAAAATGTTATTTCAAAGCTTAGAGGGTTATATGTTGAAAAAACACCAAAGGTATAATTTTATTGCCATATTCTCCGACTAAATTTCCGATTGTTCCTATGGCAGCTATATGATATAGTCGTCCGATTTTTATAAAATTTATTTTGAAATTCAAAACTGATTAAAAAATGTTATTTCCAAGCTTAGAAGCTTATCTGTTTAAACACACCGAAGATACATTTTTTTTTAATTTTTTCTCCGATAATTCTAATGGGAGCTATAAGATACAATGTTCCGATCCGGCTGGTTCCGACTTATATACTACCTGCAATAAAAAAAAGACTTTTGGGAAAGTTTCTTCCAGATAGCTTTAGAACTAAGAGACTAGTTTGCTTAGAAACGGACGGACTGACGGTCATGGCTAGATCGACTCGTCTATAGAAGCTGATCAAGGAGGTATATACTTTATTGGGTCGGAAACGTCTCCTTCACTGCGTTGCAAACTTATGACTGAGATTATTATACCCTCTGAAAGGGTATAAAAAGCGTAGGAGACAACTCGCTTAAACAACTAATTTCAAGGACAATGTGACAGAGTTTAACCCTTTAAACACAGAAATACTTAGTACAGACCATCTGTCTTTGAATTCATATTTCAACAACAACTTGGAACGCCTTTAAATTGTTATTTTGTATACTTTAAAAATGCATAGCGAAAATCGTTTTATATAAACACATGGCTTGCTGCACTATGTTATTTTATAAAATTTTAAGTCTTGAACATTCCGCCACCCATGCAATCGTTAGCGCTGCAACGAATTGCCTACGCCTTCGTACAGGCGCCGGAGAGGATTTACCCGAAAATGGTCTTCTGGGCTACCGGCAGTCCCTCGTCGACCTTGTGGAAGCCCGGCTGGATCACATTCGGTTAGACGTCGGCGCCCAGGATCAAGGAGATGGTGGATGGTCGTTGGATCCGCTCATCCGCGAGCGTTAGCTTTCTGAACCTCATCACCACGCTCTCACTGAGCGCACGGATGAGAGTGCGGAATGTTCGTGCGCATGTTCGGCTCGATCTTGAGGACCATCTCGAACTTGACCGCCTCGGTTACGGACCGCCTGGTTACAGACTATGGCCCAAGGGCTCTCTAGGATTCTATCCTATTAAAATTTCGCAGTCTTTCTGCGATGCGGAACTTTTTTAGAACTATTGTGGCGGTGGTACATACAGCGGACCAATTTACTTCTGAATCAAGCATTATTTGGTTACAAACGGCTGGCGTCCTTCCAACCCTTTTCGTGGATACCCTCTGACTCCACTGCTAGCTGGTCCATCGGTATAACTCCTAATATGACAAGAGCCGCGTCATGGGATACCGTGCGAAACGCAAAGCAAACCCTTAGGCATACAGTCTCTGTACGGAATCACCTCCTGCAAATAACTCCCATTTCTTACGGACCCATATGGGAGCAGCGTACATCAGCTTCAATGTGACAACGCTAACCAGTAATCTACGTCCTGGTTGCCTCTGTCCACGAGTGTTCGCCATAATTCGCAAAATTGCGGCCGCGGTTCTGCCTGCCTTGCCACTAGCGTACGCTAGATGCTTTTTGAATGAAAGCCGGTGGTCGATCATGACACCGAAGTATTTTAGGCTTGGGCGAGATTTTATGGTGGCTTCTACAATTTTAATAGTAGCCGTTTCCACTTTCTGCCTGCTACTTATCAGGACTGCTTCGGTCTTATGAGCTGCCAAGGCGAGACCCTTAGAATCGCGCCATGCGCTTGCTCGTTTCCCAGCTTCATTGCAGATTCTTTCCGCGTCTGGGAGTTTCTTGGCCGTAACTACTATGGCATCGTGATCCTAAGGATCTCGTCGTACATGACATTCCACAACAAAGGGCCTAGGACTGATCCTTGGGGGACTCCCCCGGTGACCCTGTGAGTCGATTGCCCGGATTCAGTATCGTACAGGAGCAGGCGGCCTTCGAAGTAGCTCGCTATTACTTGCTGTATGTACACTGGGACATTAAGTTTGCTTAATGTTTGCATTTAGTGTGTGGCGCCAGCTAGCGGAGTTGAATGCGTTTTTAACATCCAATGTTGCCGCTATGCAATACTGCTTAGTGCCGTACAACCACCTTATTTCCCTCAATGGCTTTGTCTGCGATTTCGCACAGTTTAGCAATGGCATCGATTGTATATAGTCCCTTTCGAAAACTATACTGCATCTCAGAGAGGCCGTTGGTTCCGACAAGGGCATCTTCTAGCCGGGAGTGCATTATTCTTTCAAAAAATGTATCCACCGTATCCAGCATGCAGAGTGGCCTATACGAAGAAGGCTCCTCCGCTGGCTTGTCCCCCATTGGTATGAGTACCAACCGCTGAGTTTTCCAGTGACTAGGGAACACACCTTCTGTTAGGCATGCATTATACATGAGAACATATTGTTTTATGTTTGCTTTTATGGCTATTTTTAGTACTTTATTCGGAATTCCATCAGGTCCCGGTGCCTTGTCGTCTCTTATTGTCTTCAGAACCTCAAGGACTTCTTCAGGACTTGTGCGCTTTATGCTTCTCGTGTCTACGATCGGTGCTATACGCGCCATACTCTCTTGCTCAGGGAATAGTGTTTCGACTATCCTTTTTAGGATGACTACTTGTGACGAGTTTATATGCGAAGCACCAAGGGTTGGAGTCTATTTCTTCGCATATATTATTAAAGCACCTGCGTTAGCTTTCTTTTATGGATTTTTCCAGGGCTCGTCTTTTTTCCCTGTAGTATATCTGGAGTGCCCTGGATTCGAGTCTTCCTCTTGATCGTTGGTTTGCGCGTCATGCTCTATGGCATTCTTTCCTGGCTTCCGCAATGGATTGGTTCCACCAGTATGCCGGTCTTCTCCTTGATGGGGTTTTCCCTTTGCATAGATGCATCACAGGCTACCTTGGTGTAATCTGCGATGCGGTTTGCCCTTTCTTCAGCTGATCCGTTTGTAGAGAGGTCCTCGAACAACATCTGCACCTCTCCACGTCTAGCGTTCCATGTGCATGTGCATGTGCAGGAAAAGGAGAATAGTTTTCTCTCAACATAATCATCCTTATTCTACAGTGGATAACCAGTGGCCAGTCGGCCCAGAGAAACAGTGACAGTAGGGGCAACATTTGGATATCTCCTTCAACAGGACGGCTGCGCGGGATCACGCTCACACCCACTGGGAGAATATCTTTCAACACCACCAATACATTATTTAATTTCCAGATACACGATAAATTTGAATGATTAGTATATTTAATCTAAAATAGATTACAACACAGCTATTGGTACTTACCATTTTTCCGCTCTTTCTTATTAGGAAAAAATTATGGGGAAAATTTAAAGTCAACCATCGATGTTAATATCGATGCTAGAAATTATACATCGATGTTGGGTATTCTTTATGAAAGATCGATACAGCGTTAAAACATCGATGGGTCGACAAGCCTCTACTCGTTATAAAGTGGCTTTGGACGGCTTTCCTGGAAGAAGTACCCCCTTGGTCACTGGACGTTTTTCAATGCCGCGTGCCGTACAAATGTCGATTACGCCATCGGTTTCCGTAAAAACTGAGTCTATGTTTCCGAGTCGGCACTCATTTGAGGGAAAATTGTCATCCTTAATGACGACCATGTCGCCAATGCTCAGATTTTCGGTGGGAACTTGCGTTTTGTTGCGCTTGTGGAGTTCTTTGAGGTACTCATCCTTCCAACGAAAGCGGAATTAGTGATGGAGAGACATTATGTGCTGCCACCGGCTAAGAATGGACTTTACCTCAGGTTCCACTATGGACAGAAGAGTTCCTCCGACAAAAAAGTGCCTGGTGTCAATGCTAAAAGATCAGTTGGATAGCGGTCTGGAATTTGAATAAGATTCGATTTTCGCTAGAAGAGTGGACAGCTCTTCAAAAGTGTGATTCCGTGTACCGGTGGACTTGTAAAGCATGGTCTTGAAGCTCTTGACACTAGCATTCTATAGGCCGTCCATATCCCAGGTGGAATGAATTGCCAGGTGAGCTGCTAATGACTATACGCATCAGTCACAGACTCTTTAAAGGCTTGCAGAAAATATCGGGAAAGCACGGAGGAAGCGCCGATGAAGGTTTTTCCATTGTCGTACTGGACTTGGCGAGGACACCCTCTTCTAGATACGAAAGGAGCAAAGGCGGCATGGAATTTTTCAGTCTTTAAGTCGTATGTAGGCTTTAGATGGATGACCTTTGTAGAAAAACAAGCAAAAACCAACGCATACCCTTTTGTAATGACACAAGTTCTTCCGGTATAATATTAGCAGAAGCCGCGAGAGTGAACGTTCGTACGGTAGTTTAATAAAATGTCGTTCATCATGGTTCATGGTACATGGAGAGAATTGATCTTGCCGCGGGCACAGGACGCTTCGGACTCAAGCAGCGGTATTTTTCAGGCAAATACCTGCTCTGAGTACAAATGGTCATGACCTATTCTGTGGCGGCAATGTCCTGGGCCTCTAGACGAACACCGGACAGCGGTGTGTGCTTGCGACATCGCTGGATGAATCAATGGACATACGCGAGGACCCGCAAGCAGTGGTGTCATTTTTTCCTGAGCAAAAAAGCTGGATCAACCAAAAAAAAGCTTAAAAAAACGGAATCCTAGAAAAAAAAGGTTAAAAAAGGTTGATTTTGATCAAATTTTTAGTTGTTGGTTTTTCATTAACAAAACCATATAATTATATTTAACAGAAAACCAAATTCACTTATGTAGTTATTTTTTTACACTAATTAAATTATATTCAATAGTTCAATATGTACAAGTCTCTATGTTCTATTGCAGCTAGGCAGCTGAGTGGTATTTGGTAGTTAAAGCAGCACTTATTGTATCTTCGTAGACCTAACGGGAGCTATAAAATATAGTTGTCCGATCCGGCTGGTTCCGACTTTTATACTACCTGCAATAGAAAGAAGACTATTGGGAAAGTTTCGGCCCGATAGCATTAAAACTGAGAGACTAGTAGGAGTGGAAACGGATGGACAGATGGACGGACTGACGGACATGGCTAGATCAACTCGTCTAGTGACTCTGATCAAGAATATATATACTTTATGGCGTCGGAAACGTCCCCTTCACTATGTTGCAAACTTCTGACTGAGATTATTATACCCTCTGAAAGGGTATAAAAAGCGTAGGAGACAACTCGTTCAAACAACTAATTACAAGGACAATGTGACAGAGTTTAACCCTTTAAACACAGAAATACTTAGTACAGACCATCTGTCTTTGAATTCATATTTCAACAACAACTTGGAACGCCTTTAAATTGTTATTTTGTATACTTTAAAAATGCATAGCGAAAATCGTTTTATATAAACACATGGCTTGCTGCACTATGTTATTTTATAAAATTTTAAGTCTTGAACATTCCGCCACCCATGCAATCGTTAGCGCTGCAACGAATTGCCTACGCCTTCGTACAGGCGCCGGAGAGGATTTACCCGAAAATGGTCTTCTGGGCTACCGGCAGTCCCTCGTCGACCTTGTGGAAGCCCGGCTGGATCACATTCGGTTAGACGTCGGCGCCCAGGATCAAGGAGATGGTGGATGGTCGTTGGATCCGCTCATCCGCGAGCGTTAGCTTTCTGAACCTCATCACCACGCTCTCACTGAGCGCACGGATGAGAGTGCGGAATGTTCGTGCGCATGTTCGGCTCGATCTTGAGGACCATCTCGAACTTGACCGCCTCGGTTACGGACCGCCTGGTTACAGACTATGGCCCAAAGGCTCTCTAGGATTCTATCCTATTAAAATTTCGCAGTCTTTCTGCGATGCGGAACTTTTTTAGAACTATTGTGGCGGTGGTACATACAGCGGACCAATTTACTTCTGAATCAAGCATTATTTGGTTACAAACGGCTGGCGTCCTTCCAACCCTTTTCGTGGATACCCTCTGACTCCACTGCTAGCTGGTCCATCGGTATAACTCCTAATATGACAAGAGCCGCGTCATGGGATACCGTGCGAAACGCAAAGCAAACCCTTAGGCATACAGTCTCTGTACGGAATCACCTCCTGCAAATAACTCCCATTTCTTACGGACCCATATGGGAGCAGCGTACATCAGCTTCAATGTGACAACGCTAACCAGTAATCTACGTCCTGGTTGCCTCTGTCCACGAGTATTCGCCATAATTCGCAAAATTGCGGCCGCGGTTCTGCCTGCCTTGCCACTAGCGTACGCTAGATGCTTTTTGAATGAAAGCCGGTGGTCGATCATGACACCGAAGTATTTTAGGCTTGGGCGAGATTTTATGGTGGCTTCTACAATTTTAATAGTAGCCGTTTCCACTTTCTGCCTGCTACTTATCAGGACTGCTTCGGTCTTATGAGCTGCCAAGGCGAGACCCTTAGAATCGCGCCATGCGCTTGCTCGTTTCCCAGCTTCATTGCAGATTCTTTCCGCGTCTGGGAGTTTCTTGGCCGTAACTACTATGGCATCGTGATCCTAAGGATCTCGTCGTACATGACATTCCACAACAAAGGGCCTAGGACTGATCCTTGGGGGACTCCCCCGGTGACCCTGTGAGTCGATTGCCCGGATTCAGTATCGTACAGGAGCAGGCGGCCTTCGAAGTAGCTCGCTATTACTTGCTGTATGTACACTGGGACATTAAGTTTGCTTAATGTTTGCATTTAGTGTGTGGCGCCAGCTAGCGGAGTTGAATGCGTTTTTAACATCCAATGTTGCCGCTATGCAATACTGCTTAGTGCCGTACAACCACCTTATTTCCCTCAATGGCTTTGTCTGCGATTTCGCACAGTTTAGCAATGGCATCGATTGTATATAGTCCCTTTCGAAAACTATACTGCATCTCAGAGAGGCCGTTGGTTCCGACAAGGGCATCTTCTAGCCGGGAGTGCATTATTCTTTCAAAAAATGTATCCACCGTATCCAGCATGCAGAGTGGCCTATACGAAGAAGGCTCCTCCGCTGGCTTGTCCCCCATTGGTATGAGTACCAACCGCTGAGTTTTCCAGTGACTAGGGAACACACCTTCTGTTAGGCATGCATTATACATGAGAACATATTGTTTTATGTTTGCTTTTATGGCTATTTTTAGTACTTTATTCGGAATTCCATCAGGTCCCGGTGCCTTGTCGTCTCTTATTGTCTTCAGAACCTCAAGGACTTCTTCAGGACTTGTGCGCTTTATGCTTCTCGTGTCTACGATCGGTGCTATACGCGCCATACTCTCTTGCTCAGGGAATAGTGTTTCGACTATCCTTTTTAGGATGACTACTTGTGACGAGTTTATATGCGAAGCACCAAGGGTTGGAGTCTATTTCTTCGCATATATTATTAAAGCACCTGCGTTAGCTTTCTTTTATGGATTTTTCCAGGGCTCGTCTTTTTTCCCTGTAGTATATCTGGAGTGCCCTGGATTCGAGTCTTCCTCTTGATCGTTGGTTTGCGCGTCATGCTCTATGGCATTCTTTCCTGGCTTCCGCAATGGATTGGTTCCACCTTGATGGGGTTTTCCCCTTTGCATAGATGCATCACAGGCTACCTTGGTGTAATCTGCGATGCGGTTTGCCCTTTCTTCAGCTGATCCGTTTGTAGAGAGGTCCTCGAACAACATCTGCACCTCTCCACGTCTAGCGTTTCATGTGCATGTGCATGTGCAGGAAAAGGAGAATAGTTTTCTCCCAACATAATCATCCTTATTCTACAGTGGATAACCAGTGGCCAGTCGGCCCAGAGAAACAGTGACAGTAGGGGCAACATTTGGATATCTCCTTCAACAGGACGGCTGCGCGGGATCACGCTCACACCCACTGGGAGAATATCTTTCAACACCACCAATACATTATTTAATTTCCAGATACACGATAAATTTGAATGATTAGTATATTTAATCTAAAATAGATTACAACACAGCTATTGGTACTTACCATTTTTCCGCTCTTTCTTATTAGGAAAAAATTATGGGGAAAATTTAAAGTCAACCATCGATGTTAATATCGATGCTAGAAATTATACATCGATGTTGGGTATTCTTTATGAAAGATCGATACAGCGTTAAAACATCGATGGGTCGACAAGCCTCTACTCGTTATAAAGTGGCTTTGGACGGCTTTCCTGGAAGAAGTACCCCTTTGGTCACTGGACGTTTTTCAATGCCGCGTGCCGTACAAATGTCGATTACGCCATCGGTTTCCGGAAAAACTGAGTCTATGTTTCCGAGTCGGCACTCATTTGAGGGAAAATTGTCATCCTTAATGACGACCATGTCGCCAATGCTCAGATTTTCGGTGGGAACTTGCGTTTTGTTGCGCTTGTGGAGTTCTTTGAGGTACTCATCCTTCCAACGAAAGCGGAATTAGTGATGGAGAGACATTATGTGCTGCCACCGGCTAAGAATGGACTTTACCTCAGGTTCCACTATGGACAGAAGAGTTCCTCCGACAAAAAAGTGCCTGGTGTCAATGCTAAAAGATCAGTTGGATAGCGGTCTGGAATTTGAATAAGATTCGATTTTCGCTAGAAGAGTGGACAGCTCTTCAAAAGTGTGATTCCGTGTACCGGTGGACTTGTAAAGCATGGTCTTGAAGCTCTTGACACTAGCATTCTATAGGCCGTCCATATCCCAGGTGGAATGAATTGCCAGGTGAGCTGCTAATGACTATACGCATCAGTCACAGACTCTTTAAAGGCTTGCAGAAAATATCGGGAAAGCACGGAGGAAGCGCCGATGAAGGTTTTTCCATTGTCGTACTGGACTTGGCGAGGACACCCTCTTCTAGATACGAAAGGAGCAAAGGCGGCATGGAATTTTTCAGTCTTTAAGTCGTATGTAGGCTTTAGATGGATGACCTTTGTAGAAAAACAAGCAAAAACCAACGCATACCCTTTTGTAATGACACAAGTTCTTCCGGTATAATATTAGCAGAAGCCGCGAGAGTGAACGTTCGTACGGTAGTTTAATAAAATGTCGTTCATCATGGTTCATGGTACATGGAGAGAATTGATCTTGCCGCGGGCACAGGACGCTTCGGACTCAAGCAGCGGTATTTTTCAGGCAAATACCTGCTCTGAGTACAAATGGTCATGACCTATTCTGTGGCGGCAATGTCCTGGGCCTCTAGACGAACACCGGACAGCGGTGTGTGCTTGCGACATCGCTGGATGAATCAATGGACATACGCGAGGACCCGCAAGCAGTGGTGTCATTTTTTCCTGAGCAAAAAAGCTGGATCAACCAAAAAAAAGCTTAAAAAAACGGAATCCTAGAAAAAAAAGGTTAAAAAAGGTTGATTTTGATCAAATTTTTAGTTGTTGGTTTTTCATTAACAAAACCATATAATTATATTTAACAGAAAACCAAATTCACTTATGTAGTTATTTTTTTACACTAATTAAATTATATTCAATAGTTCAATATGTACAAGTCTCTATGTTCTATTGCAGCTAGGCAGCTGAGTGGTATTTGGTAGTTAAAGCAGCACTTATTGTATCTTCGTAGACCTAACGGGAGCTATAAAATATAGTTGTCCGATCCGGCTGGTTCCGACTTTTATACTACCTGCAATAGAAAGAAGACTATTGGGAAAGTTTCGGCCCGATAGCATTAAAACTGAGAGACTAGTAGGAGTGGAAACGGATGGACAGATGGACGGACTGACGGACATGGCTAGATCAACTCGTCTAGTGACTCTGATCAAGAATATATATACTTTATGGCGTCGGAAACGTCCCCTTCACTATGTTGCAAACTTCTGACTGAGATTATTATACCCTCTGAAAGGGTATAAAAAGCGTAGGAGACAACTCGTTCAAACAACTAATTACAAGGACAATGTGACAGAGTTTAACCCTTTAAACACAGAAATACTTAGTACAGACCATCTGTCTTTGAATTCATATTTCAACAACAACTTGGAACGCCTTTAAATTGTTATTTTGTATACTTTAAAAATGCATAGCGAAAATCGTTTTATATAAACACATGGCTTGCTGCACTATGTTATTTTATAAAATTTTAAGTCTTGAACATTCCGCCACCCATGCAATCGTTAGCGCTGCAACGAATTGCCTACGCCTTCGTACAGGCGCCGGAGAGGATTTACCCGAAAATGGTCTTCTGGGCTACCGGCAGTCCCTCGTCGACCTTGTGGAAGCCCGGCTGGATCACATTCGGTTAGACGTCGGCGCCCAGGATCAAGGAGATGGTGGATGGTCGTTGGATCCGCTCATCCGCGAGCGTTAGCTTTCTGAACCTCATCACCACGCTCTCACTGAGCGCACGGATGAGAGTGCGGAATGTTCGTGCGCATGTTCGGCTCGATCTTGAGGACCATCTCGAACTTGACCGCCTCGGTTACGGACCGCCTGGTTACAGACTATGGCCCAAAGGCTCTCTAGGATTCTATCCTATTAAAATTTCGCAGTCTTTCTGCGATGCGGAACTTTTTTAGAACTATTGTGGCGGTGGTACATACAGCGGACCAATTTACTTCTGAATCAAGCATTATTTGGTTAAAAACGGCTGGCGTCCTTCCAACCCTTTTCGTGGATACCCTCTGACTCCACTGCTAGCTGGTCCATCGGTATAACTCCTAATATGACAAGAGCCGCGTCATGGGATACCGTGCGAAACGCAAAGCAAACCCTTAGGCATACAGTCTCTGTACGGAATCACCTCCTGCAAATAACTCCCATTTCTTACGGACCCATATGGGAGCAGCGTACATCAGCTTCAATGTGACAACGCTAACCAGTAATCTACGTCCTGGTTGCCTCTGTCCACGAGTGTTCGCCATAATTCGCAAAATTGCGGCCGCGGTTCTGCCTGCCTTGCCACTAGCGTACGCTAGATGCTTTTTGAATGAAAGCCGGTGGTCGATCATGACACCGAAGTATTTTAGGCTTGGGCGAGATTTTATGGTGGCTTCTACAATTTTAATAGTAGCCGTTTCCACTTTCTGCCTGCTACTTATCAGGACTGCTTCGGTCTTAAGAGCTGCCAAGGCGAGACCCTTAGAATCGCGCCATGCGCTTGCTCGTTTCCCAGCTTCATTGCAGATTCTTTCCGCGTCTGGGAGTTTCTTGGCCGTAACTACTATGGCATCGTGATCCTAAGGATCTCGTCGTACATGACATTCCACAACAAAGGGCCTAGGACTGATCCTTGGGGGACTCCCCCGGTGACCCTGTGAGTCGATTGCCCGGATTCAGTATCGTACAGGAGCAGGCGGCCTTCGAAGTAGCTCGCTATTACTTGCTGTATGTACACTGGGACATTAAGTTTGCTTAATGTTTGCATTTAGTGTGTGGCGCCAGCTAGCGGAGTTGAATGCGTTTTTAACATCCAATGTTGCCGCTATGCAATACTGCTTAGTGCCGTACAACCACCTTATTTCCCTCAATGGCTTTGTCTGCGATTTCGCACAGTTTAGCAATGGCATCGATTGTATATAGTCCCTTTCGAAAACTATACTGCATCTCAGAGAGGCCGTTGGTTCCGACAAGGGCATCTTCTAGCCGGGAGTGCATTATTCTTTCAAAAAATGTATCCACCGTATCCAGCATGCAGAGTGGCCTATACGAAGAAGGCTCCTCCGCTGGCTTGTCCCCCATTGGTATGAGTACCAACCGCTGAGTTTTCCAGTGACTAGGGAACACACCTTCTGTTAGGCATGCATTATACATGAGAACATATTGTTTTATGTTTGCTTTTATGGCTATTTTTAGTACTTTATTCGGAATTCCATCAGGTCCCGGTGCCTTGTCGTCTCTTATTGTCTTCAGAACCTCAAGGACTTCTTCAGGACTTGTGCGCTTTATGCTTCTCGTGTCTACGATCGGTGCTATACGCGCCATACTCTCTTGCTCAGGGAATAGTGTTTCGACTATCCTTTTTAGGATGACTACTTGTGACGAGTTTATATGCGAAGCACCAAGGGTTGGAGTCTATTTCTTCGCATATATTATTAAAGCACCTGCGTTAGCTTTCTTTTATGGATTTTTCCAGGGCTCGTCTTTTTTCCCTGTAGTATATCTGGAGTGCCCTGGATTCGAGTCTTCCTCTTGATCGTTGGTTTGCGCGTCATGCTCTATGGCATTCTTTCCTGGCTTCCGCAATGGATTGGTTCCACCAGTATGCCGGTCTTCTCCTTGATGGGGTTTTCCCCTTTGCATAGATGCATCACAGGCTACCTTGGTGTAATCTGCGATGCGGTTTGCCCTTTCTTCAGCTGATCCGTTTGTAGAGAGGTCCTCGAACAACATCTGCACCTCTCCACGTCTAGCGTTTCATGTGCATGTGCATGTGCAGGAAAAGGAGAATAGTTTTCTCCCAACATAATCATCCTTATTCTACAGTGGATAACCAGTGGCCAGTCGGCCCAGAGAAACAGTGACAGTAGGGGCAACATTTGGATATCTCCTTCAACAGGACGGCTGCGCGGGATCACGCTCACACCCACTGGGAGAATATCTTTCAACACCACCAATACATTATTTAATTTCCAGATACACGATAAATTTGAATGATTAGTATATTTAATCTAAAATAGATTACAACACAGCTATTGGTACTTACCATTTTTCCGCTCTTTCTTATTAGGAAAAAATTATGGGGAAAATTTAAAGTCAACCATCGATGTTAATATCGATGCTAGAAATTATACATCGATGTTGGGTATTCTTTATGAAAGATCGATACAGCGTTAAAACATCGATGGGTCGACAAGCCTCTACTCGTTATAAAGTGGCTTTGGACGGCTTTCCTGGAAGAAGTACCCCCTTGGTCACTGGACGTTTTTCAATGCCGCGTGCCGTACAAATGTCGATTACGCCATCGGTTTCCGGAAAAACTGAGTCTATGTTTCCGAGTCGGCACTCATTTGAGGGAAAATTGTCATCCTTAATGACGACCATGTCGCCAATGCTCAGATTTTCGGTGGGAACTTGCGTTTTGTTGCGCTTGTGGAGTTCTTTGAGGTACTCATCCTTCCAACGAAAGCGGAATTAGTGATGGAGAGACATTATGTGCTGCCACCGGCTAAGAATGGACTTTACCTCAGGTTCCACTATGGACAGAAGAGTTCCTCCGACAAAAAAGTGCCTGGTGTCAATGCTAAAAGATCAGTTGGATAGCGGTCTGGAATTTGAATAAGATTCGATTTTCGCTAGAAGAGTGGACAGCTCTTCAAAAGTGTGATTCCGTGTACCGGTGGACTTGTAAAGCATGGTCTTGAAGCTCTTGACACTAGCATTCTATAGGCCGTCCATATCCCAGGTGGAATGAATTGCCAGGTGAGCTGCTAATGACTATACGCATCAGTCACAGACTCTTTAAAGGCTTGCAGAAAATATCGGGAAAGCACGGAGGAAGCGCCGATGAAGGTTTTTCCATTGTCGTACTGGACTTGGCGAGGACACCCTCTTCTAGATACGAAAGGAGCAAAGGCGGCATGGAATTTTTCAGTCTTTAAGTCGTATGTAGGCTTTAGATGGATGACCTTTGTAGAAAAACAAGCAAAAACCAACGCATACCCTTTTGTAATGACACAAGTTCTTCCGGTATAATATTAGCAGAAGCCGCGAGAGTGAACGTTCGTACGGTAGTTTAATAAAATGTCGTTCATCATGGTTCATGGTACATGGAGAGAATTGATCTTGCCGCGGGCACAGGACGCTTCGGACTCAAGCAGCGGTATTTTTCAGGCAAATACCTGCTCTGAGTACAAATGGTCATGACCTATTCTGTGGCGGCAATGTCCTGGGCCTCTAGACGAACACCGGACAGCGGTGTGTGCTTGCGACATCGCTGGATGAATCAATGGACATACGCGAGGACCCGCAAGCAGTGGTGTCATTTTTTCCTGAGCAAAAAAGCTGGATCAACCAAAAAAAAGCTTAAAAAAACGGAATCCTAGAAAAAAAAGGTTAAAAAAGGTTGATTTTGATCAAATTTTTAGTTGTTGGTTTTTCATTAACAAAACCATATAATTATATTTAACAGAAAACCAAATTCACTTATGTAGTTATTTTTACACTAATTAAATTATATTCAATAGTTCAATATGTACAAGTCTCTATGTTCTATTGCAGCTAGGCAGCTGAGTGGTATTTGGTAGTTAAAGCAGCACTTATTGTATCTTCGTAGACCTAACGGGAGCTATAAAATATAGTTGTCCGATCCGGCTGGTTCCGACTTTTATACTACCTGCAATAGAAAGAAGACTATTGGGAAAGTTTCGGCCCGATAGCATTAAAACTGAGAGACTAGTAGGAGTGGAAACGGATGGACAGATGGACGGACTGACGGACATGGCTAGATCAACTCGTCTAGTGACTCTGATCAAGAATATATATACTTTATGGCGTCGGAAACGTCCCCTTCACTATGTTGCAAACTTCTGACTGAGATTATTATACCCTCTGAAAGGGTATAAAAAGCGTAGGAGACAACTCGTTCAAACAACTAATTACAAGGACAATGTGACAGAGTTTAACACAGAAATACTTAGTACAGACCATCTGTCTTTGAATTCATATTTCAACAACAACTTGGAACGCCTTTAAATTGTTATTTTGTATACTTTAAAAATGCATAGCGAAAATCGTTTTATATAAACACATGGCTTGCTGCACTATGTTATTTTATAAAATTTTAAGTCTTGAACATTCCGCCACCCATGCAATCGTTAGCGCTGCAACGAATTGCCTACGCCTTCGTACAGGCGCCGGAGAGGATTTACCCGAAAATGGTCTTCTGGGCTACCGGCAGTCCCTCGTCGACCTTGTGGAAGCCCGGCTGGATCACATTCGGTTAGACGTCGGCGCCCAGGATCAAGGAGATGGTGGATGGTCGTTGGATCCGCTCATCCGCGAGCGTTAGCTTTCTGAACCTCATCACCACGCTCTCACTGAGCGCACGGATGAGAGTGCGGAATGTTCGTGCGCATGTTCGGCTCGATCTTGAGGACCATCTCGAACTTGACCGCCTCGGTTACGGACCGCCTGGTTACAGACTATGGCCCAAAGGCTCTCTAGGATTCTATCCTATTAAAATTTCGCAGTCTTTCTGCGATGCGGAACTTTTTTAGAACTATTGTGGCGGTGGTACATACAGCGGACCAATTTACTTCTGAATCAAGCATTATTTGGTTACAAACGGCTGGCGTCCTTCCAACCCTTTTCGTGGATACCCTCTGACTCCACTGCTAGCTGGTCCATCGGTATAACTCCTAATATGACAAGAGCCGCGTCATGGGATACCGTGCGAAACGCAAAGCAAACCCTTAGGCATACAGTCTCTGTACGGAATCACCTCCTGCAAATAACTCCCATTTCTTACGGACCCATATGGGAGCAGCGTACATCAGCTTCAATGTGACAACGCTAACCAGTAATCTACGTCCTGGTTGCCTCTGTCCACGAGTGTTCGCCATAATTCGCAAAATTGCGGCCGCGGTTCTGCCTGCCTTGCCACTAGCGTACGCTAGATGCTTTTTGAATGAAAGCCGGTGGTCGATCATGACACCGAAGTATTTTAGGCTTGGGCGAGATTTTATGGTGGCTTCTACAATTTTAATAGTAGCCGTTTCCACTTTCTGCCTGCTACTTATCAGGACTGCTTCGGTCTTATGAGCTGCCAAGGCGAGACCCTTAGAATCGCGCCATGCGCTTGCTCGTTTCCCAGCTTCATTGCAGATTCTTTCCGCGTCTGGGAGTTTCTTGGCCGTAACTACTATGGCATCGTGATCCTAAGGATCTCGTCGTACATGACATTCCACAACAAAGGGCCTAGGACTGATCCTTGGGGGACTCCCCCGGTGACCCTGTGAGTCGATTGCCCGGATTCAGTATCGTACAGGAGCAGGCGGCCTTCGAAGTAGCTCGCTATTACTTGCTGTATGTACACTGGGACATTAAGTTTGCTTAATGTTTGCATTTAGTGTGTGGCGCCAGCTAGCGGAGTTGAATGCGTTTTTAACATCCAATGTTGCCGCTATGCAATACTGCTTAGTGCCGTACAACCACCTTATTTCCCTCAATGGCTTTGTCTGCGATTTCGCACAGTTTAGCAATGGCATCGATTGTATATAGTCCCTTTCGAAAACTATACTGCATCTCAGAGAGGCCGTTGGTTCCGACAAGGGCATCTTCTAGCCGGGAGTGCATTATTCTTTCAAAAAATGTATCCACCGTATCCAGCATGCAGAGTGGCCTATACGAAGAAGGCTCCTCCGCTGGCTTGTCCCCCATTGGTATGAGTACCAACCGCTGAGTTTTCCAGTGACTAGGGAACACACCTTCTGTTAGGCATGCATTATACATGAGAACATATTGTTTTATGTTTGCTTTTATGGCTATTTTTAGTACTTTATTCCGGATTCCATCAGGTCCCGGTGCCTTGTCGTCTCTTATTGTCTTCAGAACCTCAAGGACTTCTTCAGGACTTGTGCGCTTTATGCTTCTCGTGTCTACGATCGGTGCTATACGCGCCATACTCTCTTGCTCAGGGAATAGTGTTTCGACTATCCTTTTTATGATGACTACTTGTGACGAGTTTATATGCGAAGCACCAAGGGTTGGAGTCTATTTCTTCGCATACATT
Source organism: Drosophila biarmipes (assembly GCF_025231255.1). Classification (NCBI taxonomy): domain Eukaryota; kingdom Metazoa; phylum Arthropoda; class Insecta; order Diptera; family Drosophilidae; genus Drosophila; species Drosophila biarmipes. The sequence goes on from NW_026114530.1 coordinate 784,333, forward strand.
ATTAAAGCACCTGCGTTAGCTTTCTTTTATGGATTTTTCCAGGGCTCGTCTTTTTTCCCTGTAGTATATCTGGAGTGCCCTGGATTCGAGTCTTCCTCTTGATCGTTGGTTTGCGCGTCATGCTCTATGGCATTCTTTCCTGGCTTCCGCAATGGATTGGTTCCACCAGTATGCCGGTCTTCTCCTTGATGGGGTTTTCCCCTTTGCATAGATGCATCACAGGCTACCTTGGTGTAATCTGCGATGCGGTTTGCCCTTTCTTCAGCTGATCCGTTTGTAGAGAGGTCCTCGAACAACATCTGCACCTCTCCACGTCTAGCGTTTCATGTGCATGTGCATGTGCAGGAAAAGGAGAATAGTTTTCTCCCAACATAATCATCCTTATTCTACAGTGGATAACCAGTGGCCAGTCGGCCCAGAGAAACAGTGACAGTAGGGGCAACATTTGGATATCTCCTTCAAAAGGACGGCTGCGCGGGATCACGCTCACACCCACTGGGAGAATATCTTTCAACACCACCAATACATTATTTAATTTCCAGATACACGATAAATTTGAATGATTAGTATATTTAATCTAAAATAGATTACAACACAGCTATTGGTACTTACCATTTTTCCGCTCTTTCTTATTAGGAAAAAATTATGGGGAAAATTTAAAGTCAACCATCGATGTTAATATCGATGCTAGAAATTATACATCGATGTTGGGTATTCTTTATGAAAGATCGATACAGCGTTAAAACATCGATGGGTCGACAAGCCTCTACTCGTTATAAAGTGGCTTTGGACGGCTTTCCTGGAAGAAGTACCCCCTTGGTCACTGGACGTTTTTCAATGCCGCGTGCCGTACAAATGTCGATTACGCCATCGGTTTCCGGAAAAACTGAGTCTATGTTTCCGAGTCGGCACTCATTTGAGGGAAAATTGTCATCCTTAATGACGACCATGTCGCCAATGCTCAGATTTTCGGTGGGAACTTGCGTTTTGTTGCGCTTGTGGAGTTCTTTGAGGTACTCATCCTTCCAACGAAAGCGGAATTAGTGATGGAGAGACATTATGTGCTGCCACCGGCTAAGAATGGACTTTACCTCAGGTTCCACTATGGACAGAAGAGTTCCTCCGACAAAAAAGTGCCTGGTGTCAATGCTAAAAGATCAGTTGGATAGCGGTCTGGAATTTGAATAAGATTCGATTTTCGCTAGAAGAGTGGACAGCTCTTCAAAAGTGTGATTCCGTGTACCGGTGGACTTGTAAAGCATGGTCTTGAAGCTCTTGACACTAGCATTCTATAGGCCGTCCATATCCCAGGTGGAATGAATTGCCAGGTGAGCTGCTAATGACTATACGCATCAGTCACAGACTCTTTAAAGGCTTGCAGAAAATATCGGGAAAGCACGGAGGAAGCGCCGATGAAGGTTTTTCCATTGTCGTACTGGACTTGGCGAGGACACCCTCTTCTAGATACGAAAGGAGCAAAGGTGGCATGGAATTTTTCAGTCTTTAAGTCGTATGTAGGCTTTAGATGGATGACCTTTGTAGAAAAACAAGCAAAAACCAACGCATACCCTTTTGTAATGACACAAGTTCTTCCGGTATAATATTAGCAGAAGCCGCGAGAGTGAACGTTCGTACGGTAGTTTAATAAAATGTCGTTCATCATGGTTCATGGTACATGGAGAGAATTGATCTTGCCGCGGGCACAGGACGCTTCGGACTCAAGCAGCGGTATTTTTCAGGCAAATACCTGCTCTGAGTACAAATGGTCATGACCTATTCTGTGGCGGCAATGTCCTGGGCCTCTAGACGAACACCGGACAGCGGTGTGTGCTTGCGACATCGCTGGATGAATCAATGGACATACGCGAGGACCCGCAAGCAGTGGTGTCATTTTTTCCTGAGCAAAAAAGCTGGATCAACCAAAAAAAAGCTTAAAAAAACGGAATCCTAGAAAAAAAAGGTTAAAAAAGGTTGATTTTGATCAAATTTTTAGTTGTTGGTTTTTCATTAACAAAACCATATAATTATATTTAACAGAAAACCAAATTCACTTATGTAGTTATTTTTACACTAATTAAATTATATTCAATAGTTCAATATGTACAAGTCTCTATGTTCTATTGCAGCTAGGCAGCTGAGTGGTATTTGGTAGTTAAAGCAGCACTTATTGTATCTTCGTAGACCTAACGGGAGCTATAAAATATAGTTGTCCGATCCGGCTGGTTCCGACTTTTATACTACCTGCAATAGAAAGAAGACTATTGGGAAAGTTTCGGCCCGATAGCATTAAAACTGAGAGACTAGTAGGAGTGGAAACGGATGGACAGATGGACGGACTGACGGACATGGCTAGATCAACTCGTCTAGTGACTCTGATCAAGAATATATATACTTTATGGCGTCGGAAACGTCCCCTTCACTATGTTGCAAACTTCTGACTGAGATTATTATACCCTCTGAAAGGGTATAAAAAGCGTAGGAGACAACTCGTTCAAACAACTAATTACAAGGACAATGTGACAGAGTTTAACACAGAAATACTTAGTACAGACCATCTGTCTTTGAATTCATATTTCAACAACAACTTGGAACGCCTTTAAATTGTTATTTTGTATACTTTAAAAATGCATAGCGAAAATCGTTTTACATAAACACATGGCTTGCTGCACTATGTTATTTTATAAAATTTTAAGTCTTGAACATTCCGCCACCCATGCAATCGTTAGCGCTGCAACGAATTGCCTACGCCTTCGTACAGGCGCCGGAGAGGATTTACCCGAAAATGGTCTTCTGGGCTACCGGCAGTCCCTCGTCGACCTTGTGGAAGCCCGGCTGGATCACATTCGGTTAGACGTCGGCGCCCAGGATCAAGGAGATGGTGGATGGTCGTTGGATCCGCTCATCCGCGAGCGTTAGCTTTCTGAACCTCATCACCACGCTCTCACTGAGCGCACGGATGAGAGTGCGGAATGTTCGTGCGCATGTTCGGCTCGATCTTGAGGACCATCTCGAACTTGACCGCCTCGGTTACGGACCGCCTGGTTACAGACTATGGCCCAAAGGCTCTCTAGGATTCTATCCTATTAAAATTTCGCAGTCTTTCTGCGATGCGGAACTTTTTTAGAACTATTGTGGCGGTGGTACATACAGCGGACCAATTTACTTCTGAATCAAGCATTATTTGGTTACAAACGGATGGCGTCCTTCCAACCCTTTTCGTGGATACCCTCTGACTCCACTGCTAGCTGATCCATCGGTATAACTCCTAATATGACAAGAGCCGCGTCATGGGATACCGTGCGAAACGCAAAGCAAACCCTTAGGCATACAGTCTCTGTACGGAATCACCTCCTGCAAATAACTCCCATTTCTTACGGACCCATATGGGAGCAGCGTACATCAGCTTCAATGTGACAACGCTAACCAGTAATCTACGTCCTGGTTGCCTCTGTCCACGAGTGTTCGCCATAATTCGCAAAATTGCGGCCGCGGTTCTGCCTGCCTTGCCACTAGCGTACGCTAGATGCTTTTTGAATGAAAGCCGGTGGTCGATCATGACACCGAAGTATTTTAGGCTTGGGCGAGATTTTATGGTGGCTTCTACAATTTTAATAGTAGCCGTTTCCACTTTCTGCCTGCTACTTATCAGGACTGCTTCGGTCTTATGAGCTGCCAAGGCGAGACCCTTAGAATCGCGCCATGCGCTTGCTCGTTTCCCAGCTTCATTGCAGATTCTTTCCGCGTCTGGGAGTTTCTTGGCCGTAACTACTATGGCATCGTGATCCTAAGGATCTCGTCGTACATGACATTCCACAACAAAGGGCCTAGGACTGATCCTTGGGGGACTCCCCCGGTGACCCTGTGAGTCGATTGCCCGGATTCAGTATCGTACAGGAGCAGGCGGCCTTCGAAGTAGCTCGCTATTACTTGCTGTATGTACACTGGGACATTAAGTTTGCTTAATGTTTGCATTTAGTGTGTGGCGCCAGCTAGCGGAGTTGAATGCGTTTTTAACATCCAATGTTGCCGCTATGCAATACTGCTTAGTGCCGTACAACCACCTTATTTCCCTCAATGGCTTTGTCTGCGATTTCGCACAGTTTAGCAATGGCATCGATTGTATATAGTCCCTTTCGAAAACTATACTGCATCTCAGAGAGGCCGTTGGTTCCGACAAGGGCATCTTCTAGCCGGGAGTGCATTATTCTTTCAAAAAATGTATCCACCGTATCCAGCATGCAGAGTGGCCTATACGAAGAAGGCTCCTCCGCTGGCTTGTCCCCCATTGGTATGAGTACCAACCGCTGAGTTTTCCAGTGACTAGGGAACACACCTTCTGTTAGGCATGCATTATACATGAGAACATATTGTTTTATGTTTGCTTTTATGGCTATTTTTAGTACTTTATTCCGGATTCCATCAGGTCCCGGTGCCTTGTCGTCTCTTATTGTCTTCAGAACCTCAAGGACTTCTTCAGGACTTGTGCGCTTTATGCTTCTCGTGTCTACGATCGGTGCTATACGCGCCATACTCTCTTGCTCAGGGAATAGTGTTTCGACTATCCTTTTTATGATGACTACTTGTGACGAGTTTATATGCGAAGCACCAAGGGTTGGAGTCTATTTCTTCGCATACATTATTAAAGCACCTGCGTTAGCTTTCTTTTATGGATTTTTCCAGGGCTCGTCTTTTTTCCCTGTAGTATATCTGGAGTGCCCTGGATTCGAGTCTTCCTCTTGATCGTTGGTTTGCGCGTCATGCTCTATGGCATTCTTTCCTGGCTTCCGCAATGGATTGGTTCCACCAGTATGCCGGTCTTCTCCTTGATGGGGTTTTCCCCTTTGCATAGATGCATCACAGGCTACCTTGGTGTAATCTGCGATGCGGTTTGCCCTTTCTTCAGCTGATCCGTTTGTAGAGAGGTCCTCGAACAACATCTGCACCTCTCCACGTCTAGCGTTTCATGTGCATGTGCATGTGCAGGAAAAGGAGAATAGTTTTCTCCCAACATAATCATCCTTATTCTACAGTGGATAACCAGTGGCCAGTCGGCCCAGAGAAACAGTGACAGTAGGGGCAACATTTGGATATCTCCTTCAAAAGGACGGCTGCGCGGGATCACGCTCACACCCACTGGGAGAATATCTTTCAACACCACCAATACATTATTTAATTTCCAGATACACGATAAATTTGAATGATTAGTATATTTAATCTAAAATAGATTACAACACAGCTATTGGTACTTACCATTTTTCCGCTCTTTTTTATTAGGAAAAAATTATGGGGAAAATTTAAAGTCAACCATCGATGTTAATATCGATGCTAGAAATTATACATCGATGTTGGGTATTCTTTATGAAAGATCGATACAGCGTTAAAACATCGATGGGTCGACAAGCCTCTACTCGTTATAAAGTGGCTTTGGACGGCTTTCCTGGAAGAAGTACCCCCTTGGTCACTGGACGTTTTTCAATGCCGCGTGCCGTACAAATGTCGATTACGCCATCGGTTTCCGGAAAAACTGAGTCTATGTTTCCGAGTCGGCACTCATTTGAGGGAAAATTGTCATCCTTAATGACGACCATGTCGCCAATGCTCAGATTTTCGGTGGGAACTTGCGTTTTGTTGCGCTTGTGGAGTTCTTTGAGGTACTCATCCTTCCAACGAAAGCGGAATTAGTGATGGAGAGACATTATGTGCTGCCACCGGCTAAGAATGGACTTTACCTCAGGTTCCACTATGGACAGAAGAGTTCCTCCGACAAAAAAGTGCCTGGTGTCAATGCTAAAAGATCAGTTGGATAGCGGTCTGGAATTTGAATAAGATTCGATTTTCGCTAGAAGAGTGGACAGCTCTTCAAAAGTGTGATTCCGTGTACCGGTGGACTTGTAAAGCATGGTCTTGAAGCTCTTGACACTAGCATTCTATAGGCCGTCCATATCCCAGGTGGAATGAATTGCCAGGTGAGCTGCTAATGACTATACGCATCAGTCACAGACTCTTTAAAGGCTTGCAGAAAATATCGGGAAAGCACGGAGGAAGCGCCGATGAAGGTTTTTCCATTGTCGTACTGGACTTGGCGAGGACACCCTCTTCTAGATACGAAAGGAGCAAAGGTGGCATGGAATTTTTCAGTCTTTAAGTCGTATGTAGGCTTTAGATGGATGACCTTTGTAGAAAAACAAGCAAAAACCAACGCATACCCTTTTGTAATGACACAAGTTCTTCCGGTATAATATTAGCAGAAGCCGCGAGAGTGAACGTTCGTACGGTAGTTTAATAAAATGTCGTTCATCATGGTTCATGGTACATGGAGAGAATTGATCTTGCCGCGGGCACAGGACGCTTCGGACTCAAGCAGCGGTATTTTTCAGGCAAATACCTGCTCTGAGTACAAATGGTCATGACCTATTCTGTGGCGGCAATGTCCTGGGCCTCTAGACGAACACCGGACAGCGGTGTGTGCTTGCGACATCGCTGGATGAATCAATGGACATACGCGAGGACCCGCAAGCAGTGGTGTCATTTTTTCCTGAGCAAAAAAGCTGGATCAACCAAAAAAAAGCTTAAAAAAACGGAATCCTAGAAAAAAAAGGTTAAAAAAGGTTGATTTTGATCAAATTTTTAGTTGTTGGTTTTTCATTAACAAAACCATATAATTATATTTAACAGAAAACCAAATTCACTTATGTAGTTATTTTTACACTAATTAAATTATATTCAATAGTTCAATATGTACAAGTCTCTATGTTCTATTGCAGCTAGGCAGCTGAGTGGTATTTGGTAGTTAAAGCAGCACTTATTGTATCTTCGTAGACCTAACGGGAGCTATAAAATATAGTTGTCCGATCCGGCTGGTTCCGACTTTTATACTACCTGCAATAGAAAGAAGACTATTGGGAAAGTTTCGGCCCGATAGCATTAAAACTGAGAGACTAGTAGGAGTGGAAACGGATGGACAGATGGACGGACTGACGGACATGGCTAGATCAACTCGTCTAGTGACTCTGATCAAGAATATATATACTTTATGGCGTCGGAAACGTCCCCTTCACTATGTTGCAAACTTCTGACTGAGATTATTATACCCTCTGAAAGGGTATAAAAAGCGTAGGAGACAACTCGTTCAAACAACTAATTACAAGGACAATGTGACAGAGTTTAACACAGAAATACTTAGTACAGACCATCTGTCTTTGAATTCATATTTCAACAACAACTTGGAACGCCTTTAAATTGTTATTTTGTATACTTTAAAAATGCATAGCGAAAATCGTTTTATATAAACACATGGCTTGCTGCACTATGTTATTTTATAAAATTTTAAGTCTTGAACATTCCGCCACCCATGCAATCGTTAGCGCTGCAACGAATTGCCTACGCCTTCGTACAGGCGCCGGAGAGGATTTACCCGAAAATGGTCTTCTGGGCTACCGGCAGTCCCTCGTCGACCTTGTGGAAGCCCGGCTGGATCACATTCGGTTAGACGTCGGCGCCCAGGATCAAGGAGATGGTGGATGGTCGTTGGATCCGCTCATCCGCGAGCGTTAGCTTTCTGAACCTCATCACCACGCTCTCACTGAGCGCACGGATGAGAGTGCGGAATGTTCGTGCGCATGTTCGGCTCGATCTTGAGGACCATCTCGAACTTGACCGCCTCGGTTACGGACCGCCTTGTTACAGACTATGGCCCAAGGGCTCTCTAGGATTCTATCCTATTAAAATTTCGCAGTCTTTCTGCGATGCGGAACTTTTTTAGAACTATTGTGGCGGTGGTACATACAGCGGACCAATTTACTTCTGAATCAAGCATTATTTGGTTACAAACGGATGGCGTCCTTCCAACCCTTTTCGTGGATACCCTCTGACTCCACTGCTAGCTGGTCCATCGGTATAACTCCTAATATGACAAGAGCCGCGTCATGGGATACCGTGCGAAACGCAAAGCAAACCCTTAGGCATACAGTCTCTGTACGGAATCACCTCCTGCAAATAACTCCCATTTCTTACGGACCCATATGGGAGCAGCGTACATCAGCTTCGATGTGACAACGCTAACCAGTAATCTACGTCCTGGTTGCCTCTGTCCACGAGTGTTCGCCATAATTCGCAAAATTGCGGCCGCGGTTCTGCCTGCCTTGCCACTAGCGTACGCTAGATGCTCTTTGAATGAAAGCCGGTGGTCGATCATGACACCGAAGTATTTTAGGCTTGGGCGAGATTTTATGGTGGCTTCTACAATTTTAATAGTAGCCGTTTCCACTTTCTGCCTGCTACTTATCAGGACTGCTTTGGTCTTATGAGCTGCCAAGGCGAGACCCTTAGAATCGCGCCATGCGCTTGCTCGTTTCCCAGCTTCATTGCAGATTCTTTCCGCGTCTGGGAGTTTCTTGGCCGTAACTACTATGGCATCGTGATCCTAAGGATCTCGTCGTACATGACATTCCACAACAAAGGGCCTAGGACTGATCCTTGGGGGACTCCCCCGGTGACCCTGTGAGTCGATTGCCCGGATTCAGTATCGTACAGGAGCAGGCGGCCTTCGAAGTAGCTCGCTATTACTTGCTGTATGTACACTGGGACATTAAGTTTGCTTAATGTTTGCATTTAGTGTGTGGCGCCAGCTAGCGGAGTTGAATGCGTTTTTAACATCCAATGTTGCCGCTATGCAATACTGCTTAGTGCCGTACAACCACCTTATTTCCCTCAATGGCTTTGTCTGCGATTTCGCACAGTTTAGCAATGGCATCGATTGTATATAGTCCCTTTCGAAAACTATACAGCATCTCAGAGAGGCCGTTGGTTCCGACAAGGGCATCTTCTAGCCGGGAGTGCATTATTCTTTCAAAAAATGTATCCACCGTATCCAGCATGCAGAGTGGCCTATACGAAGAAGGCTCCTCCGCTGGCTTGTCCCCATTGGTATGAGTACCAACCGCTGAGTTTTCCAGTGACTAGGGAACACACCTTCTGTTAGGCATGCATTATACATGAGAACATATTGTTTTATGTTTGCTTTTATGGCTATTTTTAGTACTTTATTCCGGATTTCATCAGGTCCCGGTGCCTTGTCGTCTCTTATTGTCTTCAGAACCTCAAGGACTTCTTCAGGACTTGTGCGCTTTATGCTTCTCGTGTCTACGATCGGTGCTATACGCGCCATACTCTCTTGCTCAGGGAATAGTGTTTCGACTATCCTTTTTAGGATGACTACTTGTGACGAGTTTATATGCGAAGCACCAAGGGTTGGAGTCTATTTCTTCGCATATATTATTAAAGCACCTGCGTTAGCTTTCTTTTATGGATTTTTCCAGGGCTCGTCTTTTTTCCCTGTAGTATATCTGGAGTGCCCTGGATTCGAGTCTTCCTCTTGATCGTTGGTTTGCGCGTCATGCTCTATGGCATTCTTTCCTGGCTTCCGCAATGGATTGGTTCCACCAGTATGCCGGTCTTCTCCTTGATGGGGTTTTCCCCTTTGCATAGATGCATCACAGGCTACCTTGGTGTAATCTGCGATGCGGTTTGCCCTTTCTTCAGCTGATCCGTTTGTAGAGAGGTCCTCGAACAACATCTGCACCTCTCCACGTCTAGCGTTTCATGTGCATGTGCATGTGCAGGAAAAGGAGAATAGTTTTCTCCCAACATAATCATCCTTATTCTACAGTGGATAACCAGTGGCCAGTCGGCCCAGAGAAACAGTGACAGTAGGGGCAACATTTGGATATCTCCTTCAACAGGACGGCTGCGCGGGATCACGCTCACACCCACTGGGAGAATATCTTTCAACACCACCAATACATTATTTAATTTCCAGATACACGATAAATTTGAATGATTAGTATATTTAATCTAAAATAGATTACAACACAGCTATTGGTACTTACCATTTTTCCGCTCTTTCTTATTAGGAAAAAATTATGGGGAAAATTTAAAGTCAACCATCGATGTTAATATCGATGCTAGAAATTATACATCGATGTTGGGTATTCTTTATGAAAGATCGATACAGCGTTAAAACATCGATGGGTCGACAAGCCTCTACTCGTTATAAAGTGGCTTTGGACGGCTTTCCTGGAAGAAGTACCCCCTTGGTCACTGGACGTTTTTCAATGCCGCGTGCCGTACAAATGTCGATTACGCCATCGGTTTCCGGAAAAACTGAGTCTATGTTTCCGAGTCGGCACTCATTTGAGGGAAAATTGTCATCCTTAATGACGACCATGTCGCCAATGCTCAGATTTTCGGTGGGAACTTGCGTTTTGTTGCGCTTGTGGAGTTCTTTGAGGTACTCATCCTTCCAACGAAAGCGGAATTAGTGATGGAGAGACATTATGTGCTGCCACCGGCTAAGAATGGACTTTACCTCAGGTTCCACTATGGACAGAAGAGTTCCTCCGACAAAAAAGTGCCTGGTGTCAATGCTAAAAGATCAGTTGGATAGCGGTCTGGAATTTGAATAAGATTCGATTTTCGCTAGAAGAGTGGACAGCTCTTCAAAAGTGTGATTCCGTGTACCGGTGGACTTGTAAAGCATGGTCTTGAAGCTCTTGACACTAGCATTCTATAGGCCGTCCATATCCCAGGTGGAATGAATTGCCAGGTGAGCTGCTAATGACTATACGCATCAGTCACAGACTCTTTAAAGGCTTGCAGAAAATATCGGGAAAGCACGGAGGAAGCGCCGATGAAGGTTTTTCCATTGTCGTACTGGACTTGGCGAGGACACCCTCTTCTAGATACGAAAGGAGCAAAGGCGGCATGGAATTTTTCAGTCTTTAAGTCGTATGTAGGCTTTAGATGGATGACCTTTGTAGAAAAACAAGCAAAAACCAACGCATACCCTTTTGTAATGACACAAGTTCTTCCGGTATAATATTAGCAGAAGCCGCGAGAGTGAACGTTCGTACGGTAGTTTAATAAAATGTCGTTCATCATGGTTCATGGTACATGGAGAGAATTGATCTTGCCGCGGGCACAGGACGCTTCGGACTCAAGCAGCGGTATTTTTCAGGCAAATACCTGCTCTGAGTACAAATGGTCATGACCTATTCTGTGGCGGCAATGTCCTGGGCCTCTAGACGAACACCGGACAGCGGTGTGTGCTTGCGACATCGCTGGATGAATCAATGGACATACGCGAGGACCCGCAAGCAGTGGTGTCATTTTTTCCTGAGCAAAAAAGCTGGATCAACCAAAAAAAAGCTTAAAAAAACGGAATCCTAGAAAAAAAAGGTTAAAAAAGGTTGATTTTGATCAAATTTTTAGTTGTTGGTTTTTCATTAACAAAACCATATAATTATATTTAACAGAAAACCAAATTCACTTATGTAGTTATTTTTACACTAATTAAATTATATTCAATAGTTCAATATGTACAAGTCTCTATGTTCTATTGCAGCTAGGCAGCTGAGTGGTATTTGGTAGTTAAAGCAGCACTTATTGTATCTTCGTAGACCTAACGGGAGCTATAAAATATAGTTGTCCGATCCGGCTGGTTCCGACTTTTATACTACCTGCAATAGAAAGAAGACTATTGGGAAAGTTTCGGCCCGATAGCATTAAAACTGAGAGACTAGTAGGAGTGGAAACGGATGGACAGATGGACGGACTGACGGACATGGCTAGATCAACTCGTCTAGTGACTCTGATCAAGAATATATATACTTTATGGCGTCGGAAACGTCCCTTCACTATGTTGCAAACTTCTGACTGAGATTATTATACCCTCTGAAAGGGTATAAAAAGCGTAGGAGACAACTCGTTCAAACAACTAATTACAAGGACAATGTGACAGAGTTTAACCCTTTAAACACAGAAATACTTAGTACAGACCATCTGTCTTTGAATTCATATTTCAACAACAACTTGGAACGCCTTTAAATTGTTATTTTGTATACTTTAAAAATGCATAGCGAAAATCGTTTTATATAAACACATGGCTTGCTGCACTATGTTATTTTATAAAATTTTAAGTCTTGAACATTCCGCCACCCATGCAATCGTTAGCGCTGCAACGAATTGCCTACGCCTTCGTACAGGCGCCGGAGAGGATTTACCCGAAAATGGTCTTCTGGGCTACCGGCAGTCCCTCGTCGACCTTGTGGAAGCCCGGCTGGATCACATTCGGTTAGACGTCGGCGCCCAGGATCAAGGAGATGGTGGATGGTCGTTGGATCCGCTCATCCGCGAGCGTTAGCTTTCTGAACCTCATCACCACGCTCTCACTGAGCGCACGGATGAGAGTGCGGAATGTTCGTGCGCATGTTCGGCTCGATCTTGAGGACCATCTCGAACTTGACCGCCTCGGTTACGGACCGCCTGGTTACAGACTATGGCCCAAAGGCTCTCTAGGATTCTATCCTATTAAAATTTCGCAGTCTTTCTTCTTTCTTTCTTTCACCTCCTGCAAGTAACTCCCATTTCTTACGGACCCATATGGGAGCAGCGTACATCAGCTTCAATGTGACAACGCTAACCAGTAATCTACGTCCTGGTTGCCTCTGTCCACGAGTGTTCGCCATAATTCGCAAAATTGCGGCCGCGGTTCTGCCTGCCTTGCCACTAGCGTACGCTAGATGCTTTTTGAATGAAAGCCGGTGGTCGATCATGACACCGAAGTATTTTAGGCTTGGGCGAGATTTTATGGTGGCTTCTACAATTTTAATAGTAGCCGTTTCCACTTTCTGCCTGCTACTTATCAGGACTGCTTCGGTCTTATGAGCTGCCAAGGCGAGACCCTTAGAATCGCGCAATGCGCTTGCTCGTTTCCCAGCTTCATTGCAGATTCTTTCCGCGTCTGGGAGTTTCTTGGCCGTAACTACTATGGCATCGTGATCCTAAGGATCTCGTCGTACATGACATTCCACAACAAAGGGCCTAGGACTGATCCTTGGGGGACTCCCCCGGTGACCCTGTGAGTCGATTGCCCGGATTCAGTATCGTACAGGAGCAGGCGGCCTTCGAAGTAGCTCGCTATTACTTGCTGTATGTACACTGGGACATTAAGTTTGCTTAATGTTTGCATTTAGTGTGTGGCGCCAGCTAGCGGAGTTGAATGCGTTTTTAACATCCAATGTTGCCGCTATGCAATACTGCTTAGTGCCGTACAACCACCTTATTTCCCTCAATGGCTTTGTCTGCGATTTCGCACAGTTTAGCAATGGCATCGATTGTATATAGTCCCTTTCGAAAACTATACTGCATCTCAGAGAGGCCGTTGGTACCGACAAGGGCATCTTCTAGCCGGGAGTGCATTATTCTTTCAAAAAATGTATCCACCGTATCCAGCATGCAGAGTGGCCTATACGAAGAAGGCTCCTCCGCTGGCTTGTCCCCCATTGGTATGAGTACCAACCGCTGAGTTTTCCAGTGACTAGGGAACACACCTTCTGTAAGGCATGCATTATACATGAGAACATATTGTTTTATGTTTGCTTTTATGGCTATTTTTAGTACTTTATTCCGGATTCCATCAGGTCCCGGTGCCTTGTCGTCTCTTATTGTCTTCAGAACCTCAAGGACTTCTTCAGGACTTGTGCGCTTTATGCTTCTCGTGTCTACGATCGGTGCTATACGCGCCATACTCTCTTGCTCAGGGAATAGTGTTTCGACTATCCTTTTTAGGATGACTACTTGTGACGAGTTTATATGCGAAGCACCAAGGGTTGGAGTCTATTTCTTCGCATATATTATTAAAGCACCTGCGTTAGCTTTCTTTTATGGATTTTTCCAGGGCTCGTCTTTTTTCCCTGTAGTATATCTGGAGTGCCCTGGATTCGAGTCTTCCTCTTGATCGTTGGTTTGCGCGTCATGCTCTATGGCATTCTTTCCTGGCTTCCGCAATGGATTGGTTCCACCAGTATGCCGGTCTTCTCCTTGATGGGGTTTTCCCCTTTGCATAGATGCATCACAGGCTACCTTGGTGTAATCTGCGATGCGGTTTGCCCTTTCTTCAGCTGATCCGTTTGTAGAGAGGTCCTCGAACAACATCTGCACCTCTCCACGTCTAGCGTTTCATGTGCATGTGCATGTGCAGGAAAAGGAGAATAGTTTTCTCCCAACATAATCATCCTTATTCTACAGTGGATAACCAGTGGCCAGTCGGCCCAGAGAAACAGTGACAGTAGGGGCAACATTTGGATATCTCCTTCAACAGGACGGCTGCGCGGGATCACGCTCACACCCACTGGGAGAATATCTTTCAACACCACCAATACATTATTTAATTTCCAGATACACGATAAATTTGAATGATTAGTATATTTAATCTAAAATAGATTACAACACAGCTATTGGTACTTACCATTTTTCCGCTCTTTCTTATTAGGAAAAAATTATGGGGAAAATTTAAAGTCAACCATCGATGTTAATATCGATGCTAGAAATTATACATCGATGTTGGGTATTCTTTATGAAAGATCGATACAGCGTTAAAACATCGATGGGTCGACAAGCCTCTACTCGTTATAAAGTGGCTTTGGACGGCTTTCCTGGAAGAAGTACCCCCTTGGTCACTGGACGTTTTTCAATGCCGCGTGCCGTACAAATGTCGATTACGCCATCGGTTTCCGGAAAAACTGAGTCTATGTTTCCGAGTCGGCACTCATTTGAGGGAAAATTGTCATCCTTAATGACGACCATGTCGCCAATGCTCAGATTTTCGGTGGGAACTTGCGTTTTGTTGCGCTTGTGGAGTTCTTTGAGGTACTCATCCTTCCAACGAAAGCGGAATTAGTGATGGAGAGACATTATGTGCTGCCACCGGCTAAGAATGGACTTTACCTCAGGTTCCACTATGGACAGAAGAGTTCCTCCGACAAAAAAGTGCCTGGTGTCAATGCTAAAAGATCAGTTGGATAGCGGTCTGGAATTTGAATAAGATTCGATTTTCGCTAGAAGAGTGGACAGCTCTTCAAAAGTGTGATTCCGTGTACCGGTGGACTTGTAAAGCATGGTCTTGAAGCTCTTGACACTAGCATTCTATAGGCCGTCCATATCCCAGGTGGAATGAATTGCCAGGTGAGCTGCTAATGACTATACGCATCAGTCACAGACTCTTTAAAGGCTTGCAGAAAATATCGGGAAAGCACGGAGGAAGCGCCGATGAAGGTTTTTCCATTGTCGTACTGGACTTGGCGAGGACACCCTCTTCTAGATACGAAAGGAGCAAAGGCGGCATGGAATTTTTCAGTCTTTAAGTCGTATGTAGGCTTTAGATGGATGACCTTTGTAGAAAAACAAGCAAAAACCAACGCATACCCTTTTGTAATGACACAAGTTCTTCCGGTATAATATTAGCAGAAGCCGCGAGAGTGAACGTTCGTACGGTAGTTTAATAAAATGTCGTTCATCATGGTTCATGGTACATGGAGAGAATTGATCTTGCCGCGGGCACAGGACGCTTCGGACTCAAGCAGCGGTATTTTTCAGGCAAATACCTGCTCTGAGTACAAATGGTCATGACCTATTCTGTGGCGGCAATGTCCTGGGCCTCTAGACGAACACCGGACAGCGGTGTGTGCTTGCGACATCGCTGGATGAATCAATGGACATACGCGAGGACCCGCAAGCAGTGGTGTCATTTTTTCCTGAGCAAAAAAGCTGGATCAACCAAAAAAAAGCTTAAAAAAACGGAATCCTAGAAAAAAAAGGTTAAAAAAGGTTGATTTTGATCAAATTTTTAGTTGTTGGTTTTTCATTAACAAAACCATATAATTATATTTAACAGAAAACCAAATTCACTTATGTAGTTATTTTTACACTAATTAAATTATATTCAATAGTTCAATATGTACAAGTCTCTATGTTCTATTGCAGCTAGGCAGCTGAGTGGTATTTGGTAGTTAAAGCAGCACTTATTGTATCTTCGTAGACCTAACGGGAGCTATAAAATATAGTTGTCCGATCCGGCTGGTTCCGACTTTTATACTACCTGCAATAGAAAGAAGACTATTGGGAAAGTTTCGGCCCGATAGCATTAAAACTGAGAGACTAGTAGGAGTGGAAACGGATGGACAGATGGACGGACTGACGGACATGGCTAGATCAACTCGTCTAGTGACTCTGATCAAGAATATATATACTTTATGGCGTCGGAAACGTCCCCTTCACTATGTTGCAAACTTCTGACTTAGATTATTATACCCTCTGAAAGGGTATAAAAAGCGTAGGAGACAACTCGTTCAAACAACTAATTACAAGGACAATGTGACAGAGTTTAACCCTTTAAACACAGAAATACTTAGTACAGACCATCTGTCTTTGAATTCATATTTCAACAACAACTTGGAACGCCTTTAAATTGTTATTTTGTATACTTTAAAAATGCATAGCGAAAATCGTTTTATATAAACACATGGCTTGCTGCACTATGTTATTTTATAAAATTTTAAGTCTTGAACATTCCGCCACCCATGCAATCGTTAGCGCTGCAACGAATTGCCTACGCCTTCGTACAGGCGCCGGAGAGGATTTACCCGAAAATGGTCTTCTGGGCTACCGGCAGTCCCTCGTCGACCTTGTGGAAGCCCGGCTGGATCACATTCGGTTAGACGTCGGCGCCCAGGATCAAGGAGATGGTGGATGGTCGTTGGATCCGCTCATCCGCGAGCGTTAGCTTTCTGAACCTCATCACCACGCTCTCACTGAGCGCACGGATGAGAGTGCGGAATGTTCGTGCGCATGTTCGGCTCGATCTTGAGGACCATCTCGAACTTGACCGCCTCGGTTACGGACCGCCTGGTTACAGACTATGGCCCAAAGGCTCTCTAGGATTCTATCCTATTAAAATTTCGCAGTCTTTCTGCGATGCGGAACTTTTTTAGAACTATTGTGGCGGTGGTACATACAGCGGACCAATTTACTTCTGAATCAAGCATTATTTGGTTACAAACGGCTGGCGTCCTTCCAACCCTTTTCGTGGATACCCTCTGACTCCACTGCTAGCTGGTCCATCGGTATAACTCCTAATATGACAAGAGCCGCGTCATGGGATACCGTGCGAAACGCAAAGCAAACCCTTAGGCATACAGTCTCTGTACGGAATCACCTCCTGCAAATAACTCCCATTTCTTACGGACCCATATGGGAGCAGCGTACATCAGCTTCAATGTGACAACGCTAACCAGTAATCTACGTCCTGGTTGCCTCTGTCCACGAGTGTTCGCCATAATTCGCAAAATTGCGGCCGCGGTTCTGCCTGCCTTGCCACTAGCGTACGCTAGATGCTTTTTGAATGAAAGCCGGTGGTCGATCATGACACCGAAGTATTTTAGGCTTGGGCGAGATTTTATGGTGGCTTCTACAATTTTAATAGTAGCCGTTTCCACTTTCTGCCTGCTACTTATCAGGACTGCTTCGGTCTTATGAGCTGCCAAGGCGAGACCCTTAGAATCGCGCCATGCGCTTGCTCGTTTCCCAGCTTCATTGCAGATTCTTTCCGCGTCTGGGAGTTTCTTGGCCGTAACTACTATGGCATCGTGATCCTAAGGATCTCGTCGTACATGACATTCCACAACAAAGGGCCTAGGACTGATCCTTGGGGGACTCCCCCGGTGACCCTGTGAGTCGATTGCCCGGATTCAGTATCGTACAGGAGCAGGCGGCCTTCGAAGTAGCTCGCTATTACTTGCTGTATGTACACTGGGACATTAAGTTTGCTTAATGTTTGCATTTAGTGTGTGGCGCCAGCTAGCGGAGTTGAATGCGTTTTTAACATCCAATGTTGCCGCTATGCAATACTGCTTAGTGCCGTACAACCACCTTATTTCCCTCAATGGCTTTGTCTGCGATTTCGCACAGTTTAGCAATGGCATCGATTGTATATAGTCCCTTTCGAAAACTATACTGCATCTCAGAGAGGCCGTTGGTACCGACAAGGGCATCTTCTAGCCGGGAGTGCATTATTCTTTCAAAAAATGTATCCACCGTATCCAGCATGCAGAGTGGCCTATACGAAGAAGGCTCCTCCGCTGGCTTGTCCCCCATTGGTATGAGTACCAACCGCTGAGTTTTCCAGTGACTAGGGAACACACCTTCTGTAAGGCATGCATTATACATGAGAACATATTGTTTTATGTTTGCTTTTATGGCTATTTTTAGTACTTTATTCCGGATTCCATCAGGTCCCGGTGCCTTGTCGTCTCTTATTGTCTTCAGAACCTCAAGGACTTCTTCAGGACTTGTGCGCTTTATGCTTCTCGTGTCTACGATCGGTGCTATACGCGCCATACTCTCTTGCTCAGGGAATAGTGTTTCGACTATCCTTTTTATGATGACTACTTGTGACGAGTTTATATGCGAAGCACCAAGGGTTGGAGTCTATTTCTTCGCATATATTATTAAAGCACCTGCGTTAGCTTTCTTTTATGGATTTTTCCAGGGCTCGTCTTTTTTCCCTGTAGTATATCTGGAGTGCCCTGGATTCGAGTCTTCCTCTTGATCGTTGGTTTGCGCGTCATGCTCTATGGCATTCTTTCCTGGCTTCCGCAATGGATTGGTTCCACCAGTATGCCGGTCTTCTCCTTGATGGGGTTTTCCCCTTTGCATAGATGCATCACAGGCTACCTTGGTGTAATCTGCGATGCGGTTTGCCCTTTCTTCAGCTGATCCGTTTGTAGAGAGGTCCTCGAACAACATCTGCACCTCTCCACGTCTAGCGTTTCATGTGCATGTGCATGTGCAGGAAAAGGAGAATAGTTTTCTCCCAACATAATCATCCTTATTCTACAGTGGATAACCAGTGGCCAGTCGGCCCAGAGAAACAGTGACAGTAGGGGCAACATTTGGATATCTCCTTCAACAGGACGGCTGCGCGGGATCACGCTCACACCCACTGGGAGAATATCTTTCAACACCACCAATACATTATTTAATTTCCAGATACACGATAAATTTGAATGATTAGTATATTTAATCTAAAATAGATTACAACACAGCTATTGGTACTTACCATTTTTCCGCTCTTTCTTATTAGGAAAAAATTATGGGGAAAATTTAAAGTCAACCATCGATGTTAATATCGATGCTAGAAATTATACATCGATGTTGGGTATTCTTTATGAAAGATCGATACAGCGTTAAAACATCGATGGGTCGACAAGCCTCTACTCGTTATAAAGTGGCTTTGGACGGCTTTCCTGGAAGAAGTACCCCCTTGGTCACTGGACGTTTTTCAATGCCGCGTGCCGTACAAATGTCGATTACGCCATCGGTTTCCGGAAAAACTGAGTCTATGTTTCCGAGTCGGCACTCATTTGAGGGAAAATTGTCATCCTTAATGACGACCATGTCGCCAATGCTCAGATTTTCGGTGGGAACTTGCGTTTTGTTGCGCTTGTGGAGCTCTTTGAGGTACTCATCCTTCCAACGAAAGCGGAATTAGTGATGGAGAGACATTATGTGCTGCCACCGGCTAAGAATGGACTTTACCTCAGGTTCCACTATGGACAGAAGAGTTCCTCCGACAAAAAAGTGCCTGGTGTCAATGCTAAAAGATCAGTTGGATAGCGGTCTGGAATTTGAATAAGATTCGATTTTCGCTAGAAGAGTGGACAGCTCTTCAAAAGTGTGATTCCGTGTACCGGTGGACTTGTAAAGCATGGTCTTGAAGCTCTTGACACTAGCATTCTATAGGCCGTCCATATCCCAGGTGGAATGAATTGCCAGGTGAGCTGCTAATGACTATACGCATCAGTCACAGACTCTTTAAAGGCTTGCAGAAAATATCGGGAAAGCACGGAGGAAGCGCCGATGAAGGTTTTTCCATTGTCGTACTGGACTTGGCGAGGACACCCTCTTCTAGATACGAAAGGAGCAAAGGCGGCATGGAATTTTTCAGTCTTTAAGTCGTATGTAGGCTTTAGATGGATGACCTTTGTAGAAAAACAAGCGAAAACCAACGCATACCCTTTTGTAATGACACAAGTTCTTCCGGTATAATATTAGCAGAAGCCGCGAGAGTGAACGTTCGTACGGTAGTTTAATAAAATGTCGTTCATCATGGTTCATGGTACATGGAGAGAATTGATCTTGCCGCGGGCACAGGACGCTTCGGACTCAAGCAGCGGTATTTTTCAGGCAAATACCTGCTCTGAGTACAAATGGTCATGACCTATTCTGTGGCGGCAATGTCCTGGGCCTCTAGACGAACACCGGACAGCGGTGTGTGCTTGCGACATCGCTGGATGAATCAATGGACATACGCGAGGACCCGCAAGCAGTGGTGTCATTTTTTCCTGAGCAAAAAAGCTGGATCAACCAAAAAAAAGCTTAAAACAACGGAATCCTAGAAAAAAAAGGTTAAAAAAGGTTGATTTTGATCAAATTTTTAGTTGTTGGTTTTTCATTAACAAAACCATATAATTATATTTAACAGAAAACCAAATTCACTTATGTAGTTATTTTTACACTAATTAAATTATATTCAATAGTTCAATATGTACAAGTCTCTATGTTCTATTGCAGCTAGGCAGCTGAGTGGTATTTGGTAGTTAAAGCAGCACTTATTGTATCTTCGTAGACCTAACGGGAGCTATAAAATATAGTTGTCCGATCCGGCTGGTTCCGACTTTTATACTACCTGCAATAGAAAGAAGACTATTGGGAAAGTTTCGGCCCGATAGCATTAAAACTGAGAGACTAGTAGGAGTGGAAACGGATGGACAGATGGACGGACTGACGGACATGGCTAGATCAACTCGTCTAGTGACTCTGATCAAGAATATATATACTTTATGGCGTCGGAAACGTCCCCTTCACTATGTTGCAAACTTCTGACTGAGATTATTATACCCTCTGAAAGGGTATAAAAAGCGTAGGAGACAACTCGTTCAAACAACTAATTACAAGGACAATGTGACAGAGTTTAACCCTTTAAACACAGAAATACTTAGTACAGACCATCTGTCTTTGAATTCATATTTCAACAACAACTTGGAACGCCTTTAAATTGTTATTTTGTATACTTTAAAAATGCATAGCGAAAATCGTTTTATATAAACACATGGCTTGCTGCACTATGTTATTTTATAAAATTTTAAGTCTTGAACATTCCGCCACCCATGCAATCGTTAGCGCTGCAACGAATTGCCTACGCCTTCGTACAGGCGCCGGAGAGGATTTACCCGAAAATGGTCTTCTGGGCTACCGGCAGTCCCTCGTCGACCTTGTGGAAGCCCGGCTGGATCACATTCGGTTAGACGTCGGCGCCCAGGATCAAGGAGATGGTGGATGGTCGTTGGATCCGCTCATCCGCGAGCGTTAGCTTTCTGAACCTCATCACCACGCTCTCACTGAGCGCACGGATGAGAGTGCGGAATGTTCGTGCGCATGTTCGGCTCGATCTTGAGGACCATCTCGAACTTGACCGCCTCGGTTACGGACCGCCTGGTTACAGACTATGGCCCAAGGGCTCTCTAGGATTCTATCCTATTAAAATTTCGCAGTCTTTCTGCGATGCGGAACTTTTTTAGAACTATTGTGGCGGTGGTACATACAGCGGACCAATTTACTTCTGAATCAAGCATTATTTGGTTACAAACGGATGGCGTCCTTCCAACCCTTTTCGTGGATACCCTCTGACTCCACTGCTAGCTGGTCCATCGGTATAACTCCTAATATGACAAGAGCCGCGTCATGGGATACCGTGCGAAACGCAAAGCAAACCCTTAGGCATACAGTCTCTGTACGGAATCACCTCCTGCAAATAACTCCCATTTCTTACGGACCCATATGGGAGCAGCGTACATCAGCTTCGATGTGACAACGCTAACCAGTAATCTACGTCCTGGTTGCCTCTGTCCACGAGTGTTCGCCATAATTCGCAAAATTGCGGCCGCGGTTCTGCCTGCCTTGCCACTAGCGTACGCTAGATGCTCTTTGAATGAAAGCCGGTGGTCGATCATGACACCGAAGTATTTTAGGCTTGGGCGAGATTTTATGGTGGCTTCTACAATTTTAATAGTAGCCGTTTCCACTTTCTGCCTGCTACTTATCAGGACTGCTTTGGTCTTATGAGCTGCCAAGGCGAGACCCTTAGAATCGCGCCATGCGCTTGCTCGTTTCCCAGCTTCATTGCAGATTCTTTCCGCGTCTGGGAGTTTCTTGGCCGTAACTACTATGGCATCGTGATCCTAAGGATCTCGTCGTACATGACATTCCACAACAAAGGGCCTAGGACTGATCCTTGGGGGACTCCCCCGGTGACCCTGTGAGTCGATTGCCCGGATTCAGTATCGTACAGGAGCAGGCGGCCTTCGAAGTAGCTCGCTATTACTTGCTGTATGTACACTGGGACATTAAGTTTGCTTAATGTTTGCATTTAGTGTGTGGCGCCAGCTAGCGGAGTTGAATGCGTTTTTAACATCCAATGTTGCCGCTATGCAATACTGCTTAGTGCCGTACAACCACCTTATTTCCCTCAATGGCTTTGTCTGCGATTTCGCACAGTTTAGCAATGGCATCGATTGTATATAGTCCCTTTCGAAAACTATACTGCATCTCAGAGAGGCCGTTGGTTCCGACAAGGGCATCTTCTAGCCGGGAGTGCATTATTCTTTCAAAAAATGTATCCACCGTATCCAGCATGCAGAGTGGCCTATACGAAGAAGGCTCCTCCGCTGGCTTGTCCCCCATTGGTATGAGTACCAACCGCTGAGTTTTCCAGTGACTAGGGAACACACCTTCTGTTAGGCATGCATTATACATGAGAACATATTGTTTTATGTTTGCTTTTATGGCTATTTTTAGTACTTTATTCCGGATTCCATCAGGTCCCGGTGCCTTGTCGTCTCTTATTGTCTTCAGAACCTCAAGGACTTCTTCAGGACTTGTGCGCTTTATGCTTCTCGTGTCTACGATCGGTGCTATACGCGCCATACTCTCTTGCTCAGGGAATAGTGTTTCGACTATCCTTTTTAGGATGACTACTTGTGACGAGTTTATATGCGAAGCACCAAGGGTTGGAGTCTATTTCTTCGCATATATTATTAAAGCACCTGCGTTAGCTTTCTTTTATGGATTTTTCCAGGGCTCGTCTTTTTTCCCTGTAGTATATCTGGAGTGCCCTGGATTCGAGTCTTCCTCTTGATCGTTGGTTTGCGCGTCATGCTCTATGGCATTCTTTCCTGGCTTCCGCAATGGATTGGTTCCACCAGTATGCCGGTCTTCTCCTTGATGGGGTTTTCCCCTTTGCATAGATGCATCACAGGCTACATTGGTGTAATCTGCGATGCGGTTTGCCCTTTCTTCAGCTGATCCGTTTGTAGAGAGGTCCTCGAACAACATCTGCACCTCTCCACGTCTAGCGTTTCATGTGCATGTGCATGTGCAGGAAAAGGAGAATAGTTTTCTCCCAACATAATCATCCTTATTCTACAGTGGATAACCAGTGGCCAGTCGGCCCAGAGAAACAGTGACAGTAGGGGCAACATTTGGATATCTCCTTCAACAGGACGGCTGCGCGGGATCACGCTCACACCCACTGGGAGAATATCTTTCAACACCACCAATACATTATTTAATTTCCAGATACACGATAAATTTGAATGATTAGTATATTTAATCTAAAATAGATTACAACACAGCTATTGGTACTTACCATTTTTCCGCTCTTTCTTATTAGGAAAAAATTATGGGGAAAATTTAAAGTCAACCATCGATGTTAATATCGATGCTAGAAATTATACATCGATGTTGGGTATTCTTTATGAAAGATCGATACAGCGTTAAAACATCGATGGGTCGACAAGCCTCTACTCGTTATAAAGTGGCTTTGGACGGCTTTCCTGGAAGAAGTACCCCCTTGGTCACTGGACGTTTTTCAATGCCGCGTGCCGTACAAATGTCGATTACGCCATCGGTTTCCGGAAAAACTGAGTCTATGTTTCCGAGTCGGCACTCATTTGAGGGAAAATTGTCATCCTTAATGACGACCATGTCGCCAATGCTCAGATTTTCGGTGGGAACTTGCGTTTTGTTGCGCTTGTGGAGTTCTTTGAGGTACTCATCCTTCCAACGAAAGCGGAATTAGTGATGGAGAGACATTATGTGCTGCCACCGGCTAAGAATGGACTTTACCTCAGGTTCCACTATGGACAGAAGAGTTCCTCCGACAAAAAAGTGCCTGGTGTCAATGCTAAAAGATCAGTTGGATAGCGGTCTGGAATTTGAATAAGATTCGATTTTCGCTAGAAGAGTGGACAGCTCTTCAAAAGTGTGATTCCGTGTACCGGTGGACTTGTAAAGCATGGTCTTGAAGCTCTTGACACTAGCATTCTATAGGCCGTCCATATCCCAGGTGGAATGAATTGCCAGGTGAGCTGCTAATGACTATACGCATCAGTCACAGACTCTTTAAAGGCTTGCAGAAAATATCGGGAAAGCACGGAGGAAGCGCCGATGAAGGTTTTTCCATTGTCGTACTGGACTTGGCGAGGACACCCTCTTCTAGATACGAAAGGAGCAAAGGCGGCATGGAATTTTTCAGTCTTTAAGTCGTATGTAGGCTTTAGATGGATGACCTTTGTAGAAAAACAAGCGAAAACCAACGCATACCCTTTTGTAATGACACAAGTTCTTCCGGTATAATATTAGCAGAAGCCGCGAGAGTGAACGTTCGTACGGTAGTTTAATAAAATGTCGTTCATCATGGTTCATGGTACATGGAGAGAATTGATCTTGCCGCGGGCACTGGACGCTTCGGACTCAAGCAGCGGTATTTTTCAGGCAAATACCTGCTCTGAGTACAAATGGTCATGACCTATTCTGTGGCGGCAATGTCCTGGGCCTCTAGACGAACACCGGACAGCGGTGGGTGCTTGCGACATCGCTGGATGAATCAATAGACATACGCGAGGACCCGCAAGCAGTGGTGTCATTTTTTCCTGAGCAAAAAAGCTGGATCAACCAAAAAAAAGCTTAAAAAAACGGAATCCTAGAAAAAAAAGGTTAAAAAGGTTGATTTTGATCAAATTTTTAGTTGTTGGTTTTTCATTAACAAAAGCATATAATTATATTTAACAAAAAACCAAATTCACTTATGTAGTTATTTTTACACTAATTAAATTATATTCAATAGTTCAATATGTACAAGTCTCCATGTTCTATTGCAGCTAGGCAGCTGAGTGGTATTTGGTAGTTAAAGCAGCACTTATTGTATATAGTTGTCCGATCCGGCTGGTTCCGACTTCCGACTACCTGCAATAGAAAGAAGACTTTTGGGAAAGTTTCGGCCCGAAACGGATGGACAGATGGACGGACTGACGGACATGGCTAGATCAACTCGTCTAGTGACTCTGATCAAGAATATATATACTTCATGGGGTCGGAAACGTCCCCTTCACTGTATTGCAAACTTCTGACTGAGAGTATTATACCCTCTGCAAGGGTATAAAAAGCGTAGGAGACAACTCGTTCAAACAACTAATTACAAGGACAATGTGTGAACGGGTGTTTCTGTCGATTAGGAGAAGCTGGACAGCTATTTTTCTGGCGACTCTAAGAAGCAGTGGACAACAGCAGTTTTAACAGCGAATGTTAGATTTCTGATGCTAATGTAAGCAGCAACACACACCGAGGAAGGCATAAGGAGAAGCTGGTCGCGTTTATAACCGAGCTTTTATATTTCATAATTTGTAAATCAAAATTAGCATTAAGTCAAAGATTGAAAGTATACAAATGAATACAACTGGTAAAGTTCAACATATTTCCGAGTTTTTATTACAAAGTGTGTGAAAGACCCCCAGAGTAGACTTCTGCTCAACTTTGACGATCGGGTGCGAATCGTCACAACATTTTGGTGGCCCATGAGGGGACCATACACTCATAACTTCATCAGCTTCCAATATTTGTAAACATACTACAATCTTTGTGCTTACTTGTGTGCAAATCTACTATTAATTTAAACCAGCAAAGTTACGCAACCTTTGCCACGTACATCCCATAACGGAGCCTCGAATAACGGAGGAATCAAGAAGTCGAGGAGAATAGCGGATTCAACCCATACGAAACCAAGTTTCCGGTTCCAATACAGGTATCAGGTGATCAATCCATAAACAACACCTTTGTGCCCAGTCCTGTTTCCACAATTCAGCTGCCCAAATTGCCCGTACCCCACTTTCCAGGAAATTTTGCAGATTGGCCATCTTTTTATGACAGCTTTACGCAGCTAATACATGAAAATCAATCTCTTTCAAACATTCAAAAATTTCATTTCTTGAAGCAAGCACTACCGCACGGACGAGACCAGGATTTAAGCCATATGGCATTAACAGAAACCAACTAAGCAGTGGCATGGAACCTTGTGGTAAAACGATACAACAACCCTCGACTGCAGTTCATGTACAATATGAATGCACTGTACGGAATCGAGCCACTGTCCAAGGAGATCGCGGTGGACCTTAGGAATTTGTTAAACCTGGCAAATGTATGTATAAGTGAATTCCGACGACTACACATTGCCATTGATTCCTGTGATCATTGGTTGGTAAATCACTTACTCACAAAGCTGCCTATCAGCACAACACAGGCCTGGGAACATTCCCTGGGCAACAACGTGGAAATCCCCACCTTCACAAAACTGGTGATGTTTCTGCACAATCGATTGGTCAGCATCGACCTAATTGAGAGTAGGAAACCAGCCGTTCCAGTTAGATCATCTATACAATCGACCAACCATCGCCAGACAACCAGACCATCGGGAAACTCCACTGTTAGGGGACACAGCTTCCACAGTACTCTTGAGTCTGGATCCATCAGGTGCTCGCTCTGCCAACAGAATCACGTTCTAAGACGGTGCCCGGACTTCCTTGCCAAGGATTGTTTCGCGCGAAAGGTTATAGTCGACCGCTCAAAGGCATGCATCAATTTCCTTAGTGCTTCCCATTCTCTCAGTCAATGCAGCAGCAACCGAAACTGCTCCCAATGTGGTCAACGGCACCACACTTTGTTACAATTCCCGAATGCTCAACAAAGTCCTTCATTGACTCCTGGAGTATCCCGACAGCATACTTCAGACTCTGGTCGGAGCGCAGACTCTTCAACTCTTCAACTCTTCAGCGCAGTTGCCTCCCATCTGAACTCAACGACCCTTCTTGCTACTGCACTGGTTCGGATCGTAAATAACTCCACTGGGCAGTCAGCTTTAGTTCGAGCTCTCATCGACCATGGTTCGGAAGGCACCCTTATCACAGAAAACATCGTTCAAGCGCTTAGACTCAAACGGCATCCTGTTCGAGCTGAAATCACGGGAATTGGTAATACGTCGCATAATCAGTGCAGGCACAGCACCGACTTCACCATAATCTCATGTTCAGGATCTGATTTTAACGCCTACGTATCCTCAGCCTTCATCCTTCGGTCGCTAACAGGTCATTTACCAAAACAAAATGTAAACATTAAGTCCTGTAAACATCTCCAAGGGTTATCCTTTGCAGATCCTAATTTCATCAAGTCGGGTCGCATTGACCTATTTATCGGTGTCGACATTATCCCGCAATTAATGCTTCCGGACATACGTAAGGGGACGCTGGCAGAACCAATTGCACAAAACACACAGCTGGGCTGGATAGTTTTTGGACCAGCTGAAGCAGCCCAGACGACATCAATCTCCATCCGTTGTAATTTGGCAAACCTAAACAACACGGTACAGATGTTTTTCGAATTGGATCAGGTCTCCACAACAAGACAACTCAACGCAGAGGAAAGATGGTGTGAAGACCATTTTCAACAAACTCATATCTGTCAGCCGAATGGGAAATATCTTGTTCGTTTGCCTTTAAAAACGTTGTTTGACCCCACACAGGTGATCGGCCGGTCAAGGCAAATCGCATTAAACCGTTTTCACGCCCTGGAAAGGAAACTTAATCATCGGCCAGATTTCAGTCAAAAGTATGTCAGCACTATTCAAGAGTACTTCGATCTCAAGCAGATAAAAGAGGTAAAAGGTAGTGAGGAAGAACACACTAGGATCAACGCTCAAAGGCAACTCTCAATCTCTGCGTGCACCGTTCCACATCATGCTGTGATCAAAGACGACAGTTTAACTACAAAAATGCGCGTCGTATACGACGCTTCGTGCAAAACATCTAACGGGAGGTCTTTGAATGATATTTTATGCACGGGTCCCGCCCTACAAAACGATCTTGGAGGAGCTATACTCAACTGGCGTTTTCATCGGTATGTCTTCGTGGCCGATATAACGAAAATGTATCGCTGCATAGATATGCATGATGAAGATGCCCAGTATCAGCGAATTTTATGGCGCGATGAAAAGGGACTCATCAAGGAATATTTTTCGACTACAGTAACGTTTGGCACTGCCTCGGCACCCTTCACGGCGATTCGAGTCATACATCAGATTGCGTCCGACGAGCGTGAACGCTATCCTCTGGCCGAGCATGTCCTTAAAAAGGAAATCTATGTGGATGATGTTCAAACCGGACACGAGACCATCGACGAAGCTCTAAAAATTCGCAATGATGTCATCGCAGCTCTGCAATCAGCAGGCATGGAGCTCAAGAAGTGGGCATCCAACCATCCAGATATCTTAGAAAGCATCCCAACTACAGATCTCTCTAACAGTAGCATTTTTGAGATAGACAATAACGACTCCATTAAAACTTTAGGGTTGTATTGGCATCCAAACAAAGATGGTTTTGGTTTTAATCTTAAGTTTCCTCTCAATCCTATATTCACCAAACGTTCTATACTATCCACAGTAGCACGCTTATTCGATCCGTTGGGATACCTGGCACCAGTGATCATCGCTGCAAAAATCCTGTTGAAGGAAGTTTGGAGTTTTCGTATCGAGCGCAAGGATGAGCCCCCCGCATTATTAGATTGGGACGACCCATTGCAAGATCAACTCGCCGAGCGGTGGCGACAGCTCATTCAAGAGCTCCCCGACATTGAAGAGATCCACATCCCTCGGTGGTTAGGCTTCGATTTAAGGCATGTCTCGACGTTGCAACTACACATGTTTTGTGATTGATCATCCATGGCGTATGCAGCATGCGCTTATCTTCGAGCTAGTTGTACGGACGGTTCCGTGCAGGTTAACTTATTAGCCGCCCGCAGGCGAGTCACACCTGTTTAGCCGCTAACAATTCCGAGAGTTGACTTATCCGGAGCCCTGCTGTGTACACAATTAGCCGATTGGATTGTCAATCAACTTCAAGCATCACATCACACCATATCCGTACACTACTGGTCGGATGCAATGATAGTGCTGTATTGGATCAACGGTGACCCTAGGCGTTGGAAGACATTTGTGTCGAATCGAATTGGAGCAATCCTGGAGGCAAGCTCGCCATCGCAGTGGAGACATGTTCTTACGCAAGAAAACCCAGCAGATTGTGCTACACGCGGACTCACCCCTTCCCAGCTGAAACACCACACGCTTTGGTGGAACGGACCACATTGGCTGCAGCTTTCAGAGGAGCATTGGCCAGTCAATCCAGTTCAGTCCCCAAAATCAGAACTTATTTCAGGAGAGCAATCCTTAAAGCACATCGGAGCCCACATTTGTATAGAAGTGCAACCATTTATCGAATCATATTCCTCCTATAATAAACTCTTATTCGTTACAGCCTACGTCAAACGATTCATTTATAATACTCGTCACAAAAAAGCGGATAGACTCACCGGTCCTATTCAGGTATCTGAATTTCAACAGGCTTTGTTCGCACTGGTGAGGATGGTTCAACAAGAAGTCTATTCGGAAGAATTATCAAGACTACGATCCAACAAATTTCTATCCAAACACAACAAACTCAGCCAGCTATCACCGTTTCTAGACGATGAGGGGCTCATAAGAGTTAAAGGTAGACTTAAAAATGCTTTGCAGCTCTCCATATCTCAACGCACACCAATAATTCTTCCAAAGGCCCACCACCTGACGATTTTGGTTATAAGGAACGCTCATCACAACACCTTACATGGCGGTGTGCAACTAACTTTATCTACAATTCATCAGGTTTTCTGGATCGTCAACGGTAAACAGGCAGTAAAAAGGATTCTGCGACAGTGCGTAACCTGTTTCAAACACCGGCCGTCACCATAAAGCCAACTGATGGGAGATTTACCAGCGCACCTTGTCAATCCGCCCAAACGGGCGTTCAAAGCAACTGGAGTTGATTACACTGGTGCGATTGAGATAAAGTCATCTAGATTCAGAGGTCACACTTGCTATAAAGCATACATTGCAGTTTTCATTTGTTTAGCGAGCAAAGCGATTCATTTGGAAGCAGTCACGGGAATGTCGGCACAGCATTTTCTGTGGGCGCTGCAGCAACATCTATACAGCGACTGTGGAACCAACTTTATTTCATCTGACAAGTCTCTAAAGCTGTGGACCAATGAATTCTATAAAGGAATTGAAGAGACAGTAGTTCCTGAACTTACTCGTCGAAACATTCAGTGGCATTTCAATCCTCCACATAGTCCAAACTTTGGCGGACTCTGGGAATCCAATGTAAAAGCTGTTAAAACCCATCTTTATCGATCGTTTAATGGGATTCGAATGACGTACGAGCAGCTGTCTACCATTCTTGTCCAGATAGAAGCGTGCTTGAACTCTCGGCCATTATGTCCCTTAACGTCTGACTTAGATGATTTGCAAGCTCTCACCCCTGCGCACTTTTTAATCGGGGATTCAATGATGTCTCTCCCTGAGCCTAGTCTTAAGGATTCTTCATTAAACACAGAGTTCCTGAATGGTCAAAGGATGTTTCACCTCTTTTGGAAAAAATGGAGTGCAGATTGGCTATCTCATCTGCAGGCGCGCCCCAAGTGGCGCCACGAAACTGACAATCTTCAGCGTAACGACATGATCATCATCAAGGATGATCGAACTGGTCCTTCTGACTGGAAATTAGGGCGAATCATCGACTTACATCCTGAGGCCGATGGGCTCGTTCGAGTAGCTACAATTAAGACCTCAACGGTTATTTACAAGAGGTCTGTGTCAAAGATTTGTCGTTTGCACTTGCCAAGATTTACTGAATTGTCTAGCCCAAGTACACAACCCATGCAGCTTTGAATGTACCCGCAATTACTCCATAACACACTTCAACCTTTTCAGAGTTTAAGCATGGTCTAAGGCTTTGAATACTGGGTCCAGTATTGGGGGCGGCATGAACGGGTGTTTCTGTCGATTAGGAGAAGCTGGACAGCTGTTTTTCTGGCGACTCTAAGAAGCAGTGGACAACAGCAGTTTTAACAGCGAATGTTAGATTTCTGATGCTAATGTTAGCAGCAACACACACCGAGGAAGACCTAAGGAGAAGCTGGTCGCGTTTATAACCGAGCTTTTATATTTCATAATTTGTAAATTATAATTAGCATTAAGTCAAAGATTGAAAGTATACAAATTAAACAACTGGTGCAGTTCAACATATTTCCGAGTTTTTATTACAAAGTGTGTGAAAGACCCCCAGAGTAGACTTCTCCTCAACTTTGACGATCGGGTGCGAATCGTCACAACAATGTGACAGAGTTTAACCCTTTAAACCCAGAAATACTTTGTACAGACCATCTGTCTTTGAATTCATAATTCAACAACAACTTGAAACGCCATTAAATTGTTATTTTGTATACTTTAAAGATGCATAGCGAAAATCGTTTTAAACAAACACACAAATCGTTTTATGCTTCACTATGTTATTTTATAAAATTTTATGTCCTGAACATTCCGCCACCCATGCAATCGTTAGCGCTGCAACGAATTGCCTACGCCTGCGT
The DNA here is from genome assembly GCF_025231255.1 of Drosophila biarmipes. NCBI lineage: Eukaryota > Metazoa > Arthropoda > Insecta > Diptera > Drosophilidae > Drosophila > Drosophila biarmipes. The sequence goes on from NW_026114530.1 coordinate 816,073, forward strand.
ACAGGCGCCGGAGAGGATTTACCCGAAAATGGTCTTCTGGACCGGCAGTCCCTCGTCGACCTTGTGGAAGCCCGGCTGGATCACATTCGGTTAGACGTCCGCGCCCAGGATCAAGGAGATGGTGGATGGTCGTTGGATCCGCTCATCCGCGAGCGTTAGCTTTCTGAACCTCATCACCACGCTCTCACTGAGCGCACGGATGGGAGTGCGGAATGTTCGTGCGCATGTTCGGCTCGATCTTGAGGACCATCTCGAACTTGACCGCCTCGGTTACGGACCGCCTTGTTACAGACTATGGCCCAAGGGCTCTCTAGGATTCTATCCTATTAAAATTTCGCAGTCTTTCTGCGATGCGGAGCTTTTTTTAGAACTATTGTGGCGGTGGTATATACAGCGGACCAATTTACTTCTGAATCAAGCATAATTTCCACCAGGTTACAAACGGCTGGCGTCCTTCCAACCCTTTTCGTGGATACCCTCTGACTCCACTGCTAGCTGGTCCATCGGTATTACTTCTAATATAACTAGAGCCGCGTCATGGGATACCGTGCGAAACGCAAAGCAAACCCTTAGGCACACAGTCTCTGTACGGAATCACCCATAATTAACTCCCATTTTTTACGGACCCATATGGGAGCAGCGTACATCAGCGTCGATGTGACAACGCTAACCAGTAATCTACGTCCTGGTTGCCTCAGTCCACGAGTGTTCGCCATAATTCGCGAAATTGCGGCCGCGGTTCTGCCTGCCTTGCCACTAGCGTACGCTAGATGCTCTTTGAATGAAAACCGGTGGTCGATCATGACACCGAAGTATTTTAGGCTTGGGCGAGATTTTATGGTGGCTTCTACAATTTTAATAGTAGCCGTTTCCACTTTCTGCATGCTACTTATCAGGACTGCTTCGGTCTTATGAGCTGCCAAGGCGAGACCCTTAGAATCGCGCAATGCGCTTGCTCGTTTCCCAGCTTCATTGCAGATTCTTTCCGCGTCTGGGAGTTTCTTGGCCGTAACTACTATGGCATCGTGATCCTAAGGATCTCGTCGTACATGACATTCCACAACAAAGGGCCTAGGACTGATCCTTGGGGGACTTCCCCGGTGATCCTGTGAGTCGATTGCCCGGATTCAGTATCGTACAGGAGCAGGCGGCCTTCGAAGTAGCTCGCTATTACTCGCTGTATGTACACTGGGACATTAAGTTTGCTTAATGTTTGCATTTAGTGTGTGGCGCCAGCTAGCGGAGTTGAATGCGTTTTTAACATCCAATGTTGCCGCTATGCAATACTGCTTAGTGCCGTACAACCACCTTATTTCCCTCAATGGCTTTGTCTGCGATTTCGCACAGTTTAGCAATGGCATCGATTGTATATAGTCCCTTTCGAAAACTATACTGCATCTCAGAGAGGCCGTTGGTTCCGACAAGGGCATCTACCAACCGCTGAGTTTTCCAGTGACTGGGGAACACACCTTCTGTTAGGCATGCATTATACATGAGAACATATTGTTTTATGTTTGCTTTTATGGCTATTTTTAGTACTTTATTCGGGATTCCATCAGGTCCCGGTGCCTTGTCGTCTCTTATTGTTTTCAGAACCTCAAGGACTTCTTCAAGACTTGTGCGCTTTATGCTTCTCGTGTCTACGATCGGTGCTATACGCGCCATACTCTCTTGCTCAGGGAATAGTGTTTCGACTATCCTTTTTAAGATGACTACTTGTGACGAGTTTATATGCGAAGCACCAAGGGTTGGAGTCTATTTCTTCGCATATATTATTAAAGCACCTGCGTTAGCTTTCTTTTATTTTATTTTATTTTTCCAGTGCTCGTTTTTTTTCCCTGTAGTATATCTGGAGTGCCCTGAATTCGAGTCTTCCTCTTGATCGTTGGTATGCGCGTCTTGCTCTATGGCATTCTTTCCTGGCTTCCGCAATGGATTGGTTCCACCAGTATGCCGGTCTTCTCCTTGATGGGGTTTTCCCCTTTGCATAGATGCATCACAGGCTACATTGGTGTAATCTGCGATGCGGTTTGCCCTTTCTTCAGCTGATCCGTTTGTAGAGAGGTCCTCGAACAACATCTGCACCTCTCCACGTCTAGCGTTTCATGTGCATGTGCATGTGCAGGAAAAGGAGAATAGTTTTCTCCCAACATAATCATCCTTATTCTACAGTGGATAACCAGTGGCCAGTCGGCCCAGAGAAACAGTGACAGTAGGGGCAACATTTGGATATCTCCTTCAACAGGACGGCTGCGCGGGATCACGCTCACACCCACTGGGAGAATATCTTTCAACACCACCAATACATTATTTAATTTCCAGATACACGATAAATTTGAATGATTAGTATATTTAATCTAAAATAGATTACAACACAGCTATTGGTACTTACCATTTTTCCGCTCTTTCTTATTATGAAAAAATGATGGGGAAAATTTCAAGTCAACCATCGATGTTAATATCGATGCTAGAAATTATACATCGATGTTGGGTATTCTTTATCGATAGAGCGTTAAAACATCGATGGCTCTTCAAGCCTCTACTCGTTATAAAGTGGCTTTGGACGGCTTTCCTGGAAGAAGTACCCCCTTGGTCACTGGACGTTTTTCAAAGCCGCGTGCCGTACAAATATCGATTACGCCATCGGTTTCCGGAAAAACTGAGTCTATGTTTCCGAGTCGGCACTCATTTGAGGGAAAATTGTCATCCTTAATGACGACCATGTCGCCAATGCTCAGATTTTCGGTGGGAACTTGCGTTTTGTTGCGCTTGTGGAGCTCTTTGAGGTACTCATCCTTCCAACGAAAGCGGAATTAGTGATGGAGAGACATTATGTGCTGCCACCGGCTAAGAATGGACTTTACCTCAGGTTCCACTATGGACAGAAGAGTTCCTCCGACAAAAAAGTGCCTGGTGTCAATGCTAAAAGATCAGTTGGATAGCGGTCTGGAATTTGAATAAGATTCGATTTTCGCTAGAAGAGTGGACAGCTCTTCAAAAGTGTGATTCCGTGTACCGGTGGACTTGTAAAGCATGGTCTTGAAGCTCTTGACACTAGCATTCTATAGGCCGTCCATATCCCAGGTGGAATGAATTGCCAGGTGAGCTGCTAATGACTATACGCATCAGTCACAGACTCTTTAAAGGCTTGCAGAAAATATCGGGAAAGCACGGAGGAAGCGCCGATGAAGGTTTTTCCATTGTCGTACTGGACTTGGCGAGGACACCCTCTTCTAGATACGAAAGGAGCAAAGGCGGCATGGAATTTTTCAGTCTTTAAGTCGTATGTAGGCTTTAGATGGATGGCCTTTGTAGAAAAACAAGCGAAAACCAACGCATACCCTTTTGTAATGACACAAGTTCTTCCGGTATAATATTAGCAGAAGCCGCGAGAGTGAACGTTCGTACGGTAGTTTAATAAAATGTCGTTCATCATGGTTCATGGTACATGGAGAGAATTGATCTTGCCGCGGGCACAGGACGCTTCGGACTCAAGCAGCGGTATTTTTCAGGCAAATACCTGCTCTGAGTACAAATGGTCATGACCTATTCTGTGGCGGCAATGTCCTGGGCCTCTAGACGAACACCGGACAGCGGTGTGTGCTTGCGACATCGCTGGATGAATCAATGGACATACGCGAGGACCCGCAAGCAGTGGTGTCATTTTTTCCTGAGCAAAAAAGCTGGATCATCCAAAAAAAGCTAAAAAAAGTTAAAAAGGCTGATTTTAATCAAATTTTTAGTTGTTGGTTTTTCATTAACAAAAGCATATAATTATATTTAACAGAAAACCAAATTCACTTATGTAGTTATTTTTACACTAATTAAATTATATTCAATAGTTCAATATGTACAAGTCTCTATGTTCTATTGCAGCTAGGCAGCTGAGTGGTATTTGGTAGTTAAAGCAGCACTTATTGTATATAGTTGTCCGATCCGGCTGGTTTCGACTTTTATAGTACCTGCAAAAGAAAGAAGACTTTTGGGAAAGTTTTGGCCCGATAGTTTTAAAACTGAAAAACTAGTTGGCGTAGAAACGGATGGACAGATGGACGGACTGACGGACATGGCTAGATCAACTCGTCTACTGACTCTGATCAAGAATATATATTCTTTATGGGGTCGGAAGCGTCCCCTTCACTGCATTGCAAACTAACGCCCCCTGCAAGGGTATAAAAACACTAATGATATAATTTTTTTTTTAATTTTTCTTCGATAGTTCTAATGGTAGCTATAAGATATAGTTGTCCGATCCGGCTGGTTCCGACTTATTTATTACCTGCAATAGAAAGAAGACTTTTGAGAAAGTTTCATCCCGATAGCTTCGAACTAAGGGACTAGTTTGCTTAGAAACGGACGGTCAGACGGGCATGGCTAGATCGACTCGTCTAGTGACGCTGATCAAGAATATATATACTTTATGGGGTCGAAAACGTCTCCTTCACTGCGTTGCAAACTTCTGACTGAGAGTATTATACCCTCTGCAAGGGTATAAAAAGCGTGGGAGACAACTCGTTTAAACAACTAATTACAAGAATAATGTGACAGAGCTAACCCTTTAAACACAGAAATACTTAGTACAGACCATCTGTCTTTGAATTCATATTTCAACAACAACTTGGAACGCCTTTAAATTGTTATTTTGTATACTTTAAAAATGGATAGCAAAAGTCGTGTTATACAAACACATGGCTTGCTTCACTATGTTATTTTATAAAATTCGATGTCCTAAGTCGGACAGTAGGCCTGAACATTCTGCCACCCATGCCCTGTGCTACCTGCGCGGATACCCGTTGATGCTCTTTGAATGAAAGCCAGTGGTCGATCATGACACCGAAGTATTTTAGGCTTGGGCGAGATTTTATGGTGGCTTCTACAATTTTAATAGTAGCCGTTTCCACTTTCTGCCTGCTACTTATCAGGACTGCTTTGGTCTTATGAGCTGCCAAGCCGAGACCCTTAGAATCGCGCCATGCGCTTGCTCGTTTCCCAGCTTCATTGCAGATTCTTTCCGCGTCTGGGAGTTTCTTGGCCGTAACTACTATGGCATCGTGATCCTAAGGATCTCGTCGTACATGACATTCCACAACAAAGGGCCTAGGACTGATCCTTGGGGGACTTCCCCGGTGATCCTGTGAGTCGATTGCCCGGATTCAGTATCGTACAGGAGCAGGCGGCCTTCGAAGTAGCTCGCTATTACTCGCTGTATGTACACTGGGACATTAAGTTTGCTTAATGTTTGCATTTAGTGTGTGGCGCCAGCTAGCGGAGTTGAATGCGTTTTTAACATCAAATGTTGCCGCTACGCAATACTGCTTAGTGCCGTACAACCACCTTATTTCCCTCAATGGCTTTGTCTGCGATTTCGCACAGTTTAGCAATGGCATCGATTGTATATAGTCCCTTTCGAAAACTATACTGCATCTCAGAGAGGCCGTTGGTTCCGACAAGGGCATCTTCTAGCCGGGAGTGGATTATTCTTTCAAGAAATTTACCCACCGTATCCACCATGCAGAGTGGCCTATACGAAGAAGGCTCCTCCGCTGGCTTGTCCCCCATTGGTATGAGTACCAACCGTTGAGTTTTCCAGCGACTAGGGAACACAACTTCTGTTAGGCATGCATTATACATGACAACATATTGTTTTATGTTTGCTTTTATGGCTATTTTTAGTACTTTATCATCAGACCTCAAGGACTTTTTCAGGACATGTGAGCATTATGCTTCTCGTGTCTACGATCGGTGCTATACGCGCCATACTCTCTTGCTCAGGGAATAGTGTTTCGACTATCCTTTTTAAGATGACTACTTGTGACGAGTTTATATGCGAAGCACCAAGGGTTGGAGTCTATTTCTTCGCATATATTATTAAAGCACCTGCGTTAGCTTTCTTTTATTTTATTTTATTTTTCCAGTGCTCGTTTTTTTTCCCTGTAGTATATCTGGAGTGCCCTGAATTCGAGTCTTCCTCTTGATCGTTGGTATGCGCGTCTTGCTCTATGGCATTCTTTCCTGGCTTCCGCAATGGATTGGTTCCACCAGTATGCCGGTCTTCTCCTTGATGGGGTTTTACCCTTTGCATAGATGCCTCACAGGCTACCTTGGTGTAATCTGCGATGCGGTTTGCCCTTTCTTCAGCTGATCTGTTTGTAGAGAGGTCCTCGAACAACATCTGCACCACTCCACGTCTAGCGTTTCATGTGCATGGGCATGTGCAGGAAAAGGAGAATAGTTTTCTCCCAACATAATCATCCTTATTCTACAGTGGATAACCAGTGGCCAGTCGGCCCAGAGAAACAGTGACAGTAGGGGCAACATTTGGATATCTCCTTCAACAGGACGGCTGCGCGGGATCACGCTCACACCCACTGGGGGAATATCTTTCAACACCACCAATACATTATTTAATTTCCAGATACACGATAAATTTGAATGATTAGTATATTTAATCTAAAATAGATTACAACACAGCTATTGGTACTTACCATTTTTCCGCTCTTTCTTATTATGAAAAAATGATGGGGAAAATTTCAAGTCAACCATCGATGTTAATATCGATGCTAGAAATTATACATCGATGTTGGGTATTCTTTATCGATAGAGCGTTAAAACATCGATGGGTCGACAAGCCTCTACTCGTTATAAAGTGGCTTTGGACGGCTTTCCTGGAAGAAGTACCCCCTTGGTCACTGGACGTTTTTCAAAGCCGCGTGCCGTACAAATATCGATTACGCCATCGGTTTCCGGAAAAACTGAGTCTATGTTTCCGAGTCGGCACTCATTTGAGGGAAAATTGTCATCCTTAATGACGACCATGCCAATGCTCAGATTTTCGGTGGGAACTTGCGTTTTGTTGCGCTTGTGGAGCTCTTTGAGGTACTCATCCTTCCAACGAAAGCGGAATTAGTGATGGAGAGACATTATGTGCTGCCACCGGCTAAGAATGGACTTTACCTCAGGTTCCACTATGGACAGAAGAGTTCCTCCGACAAAAAAGTGCCTGGTGTCAATGCTAAAAGATCAGTTGGATAGCGGTCTGGAATTTGAATGAGATTCGATTTAGGCTAGAAGAGTGAACAGGTCTTCAAAAGTGTAATTCCGTGTACCGGTGGACTTGTAAAGCATGGTCTTGAAGCTCTTGACACTAGCATTCTATAGGCCGTCCATATCCCAGGTGGAATGAATTGCCAGGTGAGCTGCTAATGACTATACGCATCAGTCACAGACTCTTTAAAGGCTTGCAGAAAATATCGGGAAAGCGCGGAGGAAGCGCCGATGAAGGTCTTTCCATTGTCGTACTCGACTTGGCGAGGACAATTTTTCAGTCTTTAAGTCGTATGTAGGCTTTAGATGGATGGCCTTTGTAGAAAAACAAACGAAAACCAACGCATACCCTTTTGTAATGACACAAGTTCTTCCGGTATAATATTAACAGAAGCCGCGAGAGTGAACGTTCGTACGGTAGTTTAATAAAATGTCGTTCATCATGGTTCATGGTTCATGGAGAGAATTGATCTTGCCGCGGGCACAGGACGCTTCGGACTCAAGCAGCGGTATTCTTCAGGCAAATACCTGCTCTGAGTACAAATGGTCATGACCTATTCTGTGGCGGCAATGTCCTGGGCCTCTAGACGAACACCGGACAGCGGTGTGTGCTTCCGACATCGCTGAATAAATCAATGGACATACGCGAGGACCCGCAAGCAGTGGTGTCTTTCTTGAGCAAAAAAGCTGGATCATCCAAAAAAGCTAAAAAAACGGAATCCTAGAAAAAAAAAGTTAAAAAGGCAGATTTTAATCAAATTTTTAGTTGTTGGTTTTTCATTAACAAAAGCATATAATTATATTTAACAGAAAACCAAATTCACTTATGTAGTTATTTTTACACTAATTAAATTATATTCAATAGTTCAATATGTACAAGTCTCTATGTTCTATTGCAGCTAGGCAGCTGAGTGGTATTTGGTAGTTAAAGCAGCACTTATTGTATCTTCGTGGGCCTAACGGGAGCTATAAAATATAGTTGTCCGATCCGGCTGGTTCCGACTTTTATAGTACCTGCAATAGAAAGAAGAATTTTGGGAAAGTTTCGGCCCGATAGCATTAAAACTGAGAGACTAGTTGGCGTAGAAACGGATGGACAGATGGACGGACCGACGGACATGGCTAGATCAACTCGTCTAGTGACTCTGATCAAGAATATATATTCTATATGGGGTCGGAAGCGTCCCCTTCACTGCATTGCAAACTAACGCCCCCTGCAAGGGTATAAAAACACTAATGATATAATTTTTTTTTTAATTTTTCTTCGATAGTTCTTATGGTAGCTATAAGATATAGTTGTCCGATCCGGCTGGTTACGACTTATTTATTACCTGCAATAGAAAGAAGACTTTTGAGAAAGTTTCATCCCGATAGCTTCGAACTAAGGGACTAGTTTGCTTAGAAACGGACGGTCAGACGGGCATGGCCTGATCGACTCGTCTAGTGACGCTGATCAAGAATATATATACTTTATGGGGTCGAAAACGTCTCCTTCACTGCGTTGCAAACTTCTGACTGAGAGTATTATACCCTCTGCAAGGGTATAAAAAGCGTGGGAGACAACTCGTTTAAACAACTAATTACAAGAACAATGTGACAGAGTTAACCCTTTAAACACAGAAATACTTAGTAGAGACCATCTGTCTTTGAATTCATATTTCAACAACAACTTGGAACGCCTTTAAATTGTTATTTTGTATACTTTAAAAATGGATAGCAAAAGTCGTGTTATACAAACACATGGCTTGCTTCACTATGTTATTTTATAAAATTCTATGTCCTAAGTCGGACAGTAGGCCTGAACATTCCGCCACCCATGCAATCGTTAGCCTTGCAACGAATTACATACGCCTGCGTACACGCGCCAGACAGGATTCGCCCTAAAATGGTCTTCTGGGCTACCGGCAGTCCCCCGTCGACCATGTGGAAGCCCGGCTGGATCACATTCGGTTAGACGTCCGCGCCCAGGATCAGGGAGATGGTAGATGACCGTTGGAAACGCTCATCCGCGAGCGGGAGCTTTCTGAACCTCGTCACCACGCTCTCATTGAGCGCACAGATGGGAGTGCGAAATGTTCGTGCGCATGTTCGGCTCGATCTTGAGGACCATCTGGAACTTGACCGCCTCGGTTACAGACCGCCTGGTTACAGACTATAGCCCAAGGGCTCTCTAGGATTATATCCTATTAAAATTTCGCACTGTGGCCATGTTACATACAGCGGATTACTTCTGATTCAAGCATAATTTCCACCAGGTTACAAACTGCTGGCGTCCTCTTAACCTTTATGCTCAGATCTCGACGTTCATTTTCAAATCTCGGACAGACAAAAAATAGGTGCTCTGCGTCTTTATTATCCGACTCGCAGAGTGGGCAGTGCGGATAGCGTTGATGCTTAAACCTATTCAGGTAGTATTTAAAGCATCCATATCCTGTCAGCAGTTGCGTTAAGTAAAAGTCCACATGTCCATGCTTCCTTCCCAGCCATCTCTGCAGTTGTGGGATAAACTTATGCTTCCATTGTCCTTTGCTGCTATTTGCCCAACTTGCAATGGTAAGTTGTCTGCACCTTTTCCGTAGGTATTCGACGGTTTCGAACCCTGTGCTACCTGCGCGGATACCCGTTGACTCCACTGCTAGGAAGTCTATTGGTATTACTCCTGATATTACTAGCGCCGCGTCATGGGATACCGTGCGGAACGCAAAGCAAACCCTCAGGCACACAGTCTCTGTACGGAATCACCTCCTGCAAATAACTCCCATTTTTTACGGACCCATATGGGAGCATCGTACATCAGCGTCGATGAGACAACGCTAACCAGTAATCTACGCCCTGGTTGCCTCAGTCCACGAGTGTTCGCCATAATTCGCGAAATTGCGGACGCGGTTCTGCCTGCCTTGCCACTAGCGTACGCTAGATGGCTTGGGCGAGATTTTATGGTGGCTTCTACAATTTTAATAGTAGCCGTTTCCACTTTCTGCCTGCTACTTATTAGGACTGCTTTGGTCTTATGAGCTGCCAAAGCGAGACCCTTAGAATCGCGCCATGCGCTTGCTCGTTTCCCAGATTCATTGCAGATTCTTTCCGCGTCTGGGAGTTTCTTGGCCGTAACTACTATGGCTTCGTCATCCATGCCCCTTTGGGCATCTTGATCCTAAGGATCTCGTCGTACATGACATTCCATAACAAAGGGCCTAGGACTGATCCTTGGGGGACTCCCCCGGTGACCCTGTGAGTCGATTGCCCGGATTCAGTTTCGTACAGGAGAAGGTGGCCTTCGAAGTAGCTCGCTATTACTCGCTGTATGTACACTGGGACATTAAGTTTGCTTAATGTTTGCATTTAGTGTGTGGCGCCAGCTAGCGGAGTTGAATGCGTTTTTAACATCAAATGTTGCCGCTACGCAATACTGCTTAGTGCCGTACAACCACCTTATTTCCCTCAATGGCTTTGTCTGCGATTTCGCACAGTTTAGCAATGGCATCGATTGTATATAGTCCCTTTCGAAAACTATACTGCATCTCAGAGAGGCCGTTGGTTCCGACAAGGGCATCTTCTAGCCGGGAGTGGATTATTCTTTCAAGAAATTTACCCTATTTAGCCTATACGAAGAAGGCTCCTCCGCTGGCTTGTCCCCCATTGGTATGAGTACCAACCGTTGAGTTTTCCAGCGACTAGGGAACACAACTTCTGTTAGGCATGCATTATACATGACAACATATTGTTTTATGTTTGCTTTTATGGCTATTTTTAGTACTTTATCATCAGAACCTCAAGGACTTTTTCAGCACATGTGAGCATTATGCTTCTCGTGTCTACGATCGGTGCTATACGCGCCATACTCTCTTGCTCAGGGAATAGTGTTTCGACTATCCTTTTTAAGATGACTACTTGTGACGAGTTTATATGCGAAGCACCAAGGGTTGGAGTCTATTTCTTCGCATATATTATTAAAGCACCTGCGTTAGCTTTCTTTTATTTTATTTTATTTTTCCAGTGCTCGTTTTTTTTCCCTGTAGTATATCTGGAGTGCCCTGAATTCGAGTCTTCCTCTTGATCGTTGGTATGCGCGTCTTGCTCTATGGCATTCTTTCCTGGCTTCCGCAATGGATTGGTTCCACCAGTATGCCGGTCTTCTCCTTGATGGGGTTTTACCCTTTGCATAGATGCCTCACAGGCTACCTTGGTGTAATCTGCGATGCGGTTTGCCCTTTCTTCAGCTGATCCGTTTGTAGAGAGGTCCTCGAACAACATCTGCACCACTCCACGTCTAGCGTTTCATGTGCATGGGCATGTGCAGGAAAAGGAGAATAGTTTTCTCCCAACATAATCATCCTTATTCTACAGTGGATAACCAGTGGCCAGTCGGCCCAGAGAAACAGTGACAGTAGGGGCAACATTTGGATATCTCCTTCAACAGGACGGCTGCGCGGGATCACGCTCACACCCACTGGGGGAATATCTTTCAACACCACCAATACATTATTTAATTTCCAGATACACGATAAATTTGAATGATTAGTATATTTAATCTAAAATAGATTACAACACAGCTATTGGTACTTACCATTTTTCCGCTCTTTCTTATTATGAAAAAATGATGGGGAAAATTTCAAGTCAACCATCGATGTTAATATCGATGCTAGAAATTATACATCGATGTTGGGTATTCTTTATCGATAGAGCGTTAAAACATCGATGGGTCGACAAGCCTCTACTCGTTATAAAGTGGCTTTGGACGGCTTTCCTGGAAGAAGTACCCCCTTGGTCACTGTACGTTTTTCAATGCCGCGTGCCGTACAAATGTCGATTACGCCATCGGTTTCCGGAAAAACTGAGTCTATGTTTCCGAGTCGGCACTCATTTGAGGGAAAATTGTCATCCTTAATGACGACCATGCCAATGCTCAGATTTTCGGTGGGAACTTGCGTTTTGTTGCGCTTGTGGAGCTCTTTGAGGTACTCATCCTTCCAACGAAAGCGGAATTAGTGATGGAGAGACATTATGTGCTGCCACCGGCTAAGAATGGACTTTACCTCAGGTTCCACTATGGACAGAAGAGTTCCTCCGACAAAAAAGTGCCTGGTGTCAATGCTAAAAGATCAGTTGGATAGCGGTCTGGAATTTGAATGAGATTCGATTTAGGCTAGAAGAGTGAACAGGTCTTCAAAAGTGTAATTCCGTGTACCGGTGGACTTGTAAAGCATGGTCTTGAAGCTCTTGACACTAGCATTCTATAGGCCGTCCATATCCCAGGTGGAATGAATTGCCAGGTGAGCTGCTAATGACTATACGCATCAGTCACAGACTCTTTAAAGGCTTGCAGAAAATATCGGGAAAGCGCGGAGGAAGCGCCGATGAAGGTCTTTCCATTGTCGTACTCGACTTGGCGAGGACAATTTTTCAGTCTTTAAGTCGTATGTAGGCTTTAGATGGATGGCCTTTGTAGAAAAACAAACGAAAACCAACGCATACCCTTTTGTAATGACACAAGTTCTTCCGGTATAATATTAACAGAAGCCGCGAGAGTGAACGTTCGTACGGTAGTTTAATAAAATGTCGTTCATCATGGTTCATGGTTCATGGAGAGAATTGATCTTGCCGCGGGCACAGGACGCTTCGGACTCAAGCAGCGGTATTCTTCAGGCAAATACCTGCTCTGAGTACAAATGGTCATGACCTATTCTGTGGCGGCAATGTCCTGGGCCTCTAGACGAACACCGGACAGCGGTGTGTGCTTCCGACATCGCTGAATAAATCAATGGACATACGCGAGGACCCGCAAGCAGTGGTGTCTTTCTTGAGCAAAAAAGCTGGATCATCCAAAAAAGCTAAAAAAACGGAATCCTAGAAAAAAAAGTTAAAAAGGCAGATTTTAATCAAATTTTTAGTTGTTGGTTTTTCATTAACAAAAGCATATAATTATATTTAACAGAAAACCAAATTCACTTATGTAGTTATTTTTACACTAATTAAATTATATTCAATAGTTCAATATGTACAAGTCTCTATGTTCTATTGCAGCTAGGCAGCTGAGTGGTATTTGGTAGTTAAAGCAGCACTTATTGTATCTTCGTGGGCCTAACGGGAGCTATAAAATATAGTTGTCCGATCCGGCTGGTTCCGACTTTTATAGTACCTGCAATAGAAAGAAGAATTTTGGGAAAGTTTCGGCCCGATAGCATTAAAACTGAGAGACTAGTTGGCGTAGAAACGGATGGACAGATGGACGGACCGACGGACATGGCTAGATCAACTCGTCTAGTGACTCTGATCAAGAATATATATTCTATATGGGGTCGGAAGCGTCCCCTTCACTGCATTGCAAACTAACGCCCCCTGCAAGGGTATAAAAACACTAATGATATAATTTTTTTTTTAATTTTTCTTCGATAGTTCTTATGGTAGCTATAAGATATAGTTGTCCGATCCGGCTGGTTACGACTTATTTATTACCTGCAATAGAAAGAAGACTTTTGAGAAAGTTTCATCCCGATAGCTTCGAACTAAGGGACTAGTTTGCTTAGAAACGGACGGTCAGACGGGCATGGCCTGATCGACTCGTCTAGTGACGCTGATCAAGAATATATATACTTTATGGGGTCGAAAACGTCTCCTTCACTGCGTTGCAAACTTCTGACTGAGAGTATTATACCCTCTGCAAGGGTATAAAAAGCGTGGGAGACAACTCGTTTAAACAACTAATTACAAGAACAATGTGACAGAGTTAACCCTTTAAACACAGAAATACTTAGTAGAGACCATCTGTCTTTGAATTCATATTTCAACAACAACTTGGAACGCCTTTAAATTGTTATTTTGTATACTTTAAAAATGGATAGCAAAAGTCGTGTTATACAAACACATGGCTTGCTTCACTATGTTATTTTATAAAATTCTATGTCCTAAGTCGGACAGTAGGCCTGAACATTCCGCCACCCATGCAATCGTTAGCCTTGCAACGAATTACATACGCCTGCGTACACGCGCCAGACAGGATTCGCCCTAAAATGGTCTTCTGGGCTACCGGCAGTCCCCCGTCGACCATGTGGAAGCCCGGCTGGATCACATTCGGTTAGACGTCCGCGCCCAGGATCAGGGAGATGGTAGATGACCGTTGGAAACGCTCATCCGCGAGCGGGAGCTTTCTGAACCTCGTCACCACGCTCTCATTGAGCGCACAGATGGGAGTGCGAAATGTTCGTGCGCATGTTCGGCTCGATCTTGAGGACCATCTGGAACTTGACCGCCTCGGTTACAGACCGCCTGGTTACAGACTATGGCCCAAGGGCTCTCTAGGATTATATCCTATTAAAATTTCGCACTGTGGCCATGTTACATACAGCGGATTACTTCTGATTCAAGCATAATTTCCACCAGGTTACAAACTGCTGGCGTCCTCTTAACCTTTATGCTCAGATCTCGACGTTCATTTTCAAATCTCGGACAGACAAAAAATAGGTGCTCTGCGTCTTTATTATCCGACTCGCAGAGTGGGCAGTGCGGATAGCGTTGATGCTTAAACCTATTCAGGTAGTATTTAAAGCATCCATATCCTGTCAGCAGTTGCGTTAAGTAAAAGTCCACATGTCCATGCTTCCTTCCCAGCCATCTCTGCAGTTGTGGGATAAACTTATGCTTCCATTGTCCTTTGCTGCTATTTGCCCAACTTGCAATGGTAAGTTGTCTGCACCTTTTCCGTAGGTATTCGACGGTTTCGAACCCTGTGCTACCTGCGCGGATACCCGTTGACTCCACTGCTAGCAAGTCTATTGGTATTACTCCTGATATTACTAGCGCCGCGTCATGGGATACCGTGCGGAACGCAAAGCAAACCCTCAGGCACACAGTCTCTGTACGGAATCACCTCCTGCAAATAACTCCCATTTTTTACGGACCCATATGGGAGCATCGTACATCAGCGTCGATGAGACAACGCTAACCAGTAATCTACGCCCTGGTTGCCTCAGTCCACGAGTGTTCGCCATAATTCGCGAAATTGCGGACGCGGTTCTGCCTGCCTTGCCACTAGCGTACGCTAGATGGCTTGGGCGAGATTTTATGGTGGCTTCTACAATTTTAATAGTAGCCGTTTCCACTTTCTGCCTGCTACTTATCAGGACTGCTTTGGTCTTATGAGCTGCCAAAGCGAGACCCTTAGAATCGCGCCATGCGCTTGCTCGTTTCCCAGATTCATTGCAGATTCTTTCCGCGTCTGGGAGTTTCTTGGCCGTAACTACTATGGCTTCGTCATCCATGCCCCTTTGGGCATCTTGATCCTAAGGATCTCGTCGTACATGACATTCCATAACAAAGGGCCTAGGACTGATCCTTGGGGGACTCCCCCGGTGACCCTGTGAGTCGATTGCCCGGATTCAGTTTCGTACAGGAGAAGGTGGCCTTCGAAGTAGCTCGCTATTACTCGCTGTATGTACACTGGGACATTAAGTTTGCTTAATGTTTGCATTTAGTGTGTGGCGCCAGCTAGCGGAGTTGAATGCGTTTTTAACATCAAATGTTGCCGCTACGCAATACTGCTTAGTGCCGTACAACCACCTTATTTCCCTCAATGGCTTTGTCTGCGATTTCGCACAGTTTAGCAATGGCATCGATTGTATATAGTCCCTTTCGAAAACTATACTGCATCTCAGAGAGGCCGTTGGTTCCGACAAGGGCATCTTCTAGCCGGGAGTGGATTATTCTTTCAAGAAATTTACCCTATTTAGCCTATACGAAGAAGGCTCCTCCGCTGGCTTGTCCCCCATTGGTATGAGTACCAACCGTTGAGTTTTCCAGCGACTAGGGAACACAACTTCTGTTAGGCATGCATTATACATGACAACATATTGTTTTATGTTTGCTTTTATGGCTATTTTTAGTACTTTATCATCAGAACCTCAAGGACTTTTTCAGCACATGTGAGCATTATGCTTCTCGTGTCTACGATCGGTGCTATACGCGCCATACTCTCTTGCTCAGGGAATAGTGTTTCGACTATCCTTTTTAAGATGACTACTTGTGACGAGTTTATATGCGAAGCACCAAGGGTTGGAGTCTATTTCTTCGCATATATTATTAAAGCACCTGCGTTAGCTTTCTTTTATGGATTTTTCCAGGGCTCGTCTTTTTTCCCTGTAGTATATCTGGAGTGCCCTGAATTCGAGTCTTCCTCTTGATCGTTGGTATGCGCGTCTTGCTCTATGGCATTCTTTCCTGGCTTCCGCAATGGATTGGTTCCACCAGTATGCCGGTCTTCTCCTTGATGGGGTTTTACCCTTTGCATAGATGCCTCACAGGCTACCTTGGTGTAATCTGCGATGCGGTTTGCCCTTTCTTCAGCTGATCCGTTTGTAGAGAGGTCCTCGAACAACATCTGCACCACTCCACGTCTAGCGTTTCATGTGCATGGGCATGTGCAGGAAAAGGAGAATAGTTTTCTCCCAACATAATCATCCTTATTCTACAGTGGATAACCAGTGGCCAGTCGGCCCAGAGAAACAGTGACAGTAGGGGCAACATTTGGATATCTCCTTCAACAGGACGGCTGCGCGGGATCACGCTCACACCCACTGGGGGAATATCTTTCAACACCACCAATACATTATTTAATTTCCAGATACACGATAAATTTGAATGATTAGTATATTTAATCTAAAATAGATTACAACACAGCTATTGGTACTTACCATTTTTCCGCTCTTTCTTATTATGAAAAAATGATGGGGAAAATTTCAAGTCAACCATCGATGTTAATATCGATGCTAGAAATTATACATCGATGTTGGGTATTCTTTATCGATAGAGCGTTAAAACATCGATGGGTCGACAAGCCTCTACTCGTTATAAAGTGGCTTTGGACGGCTTTCCTGGAAGAAGTACCCCCTTGGTCACTGTACGTTTTTCAATGCCGCGTGCCGTACAAATGTCGATTACGCCATCGGTTTCCGGAAAAACTGAGTCTATGTTTCCGAGTCGGCACTCATTTGAGGGAAAATTGTCATCCTTAATGACGACCATGCCAATGCTCAGATTTTCGGTGGGAACTTGCGTTTTGTTGCGCTTGTGGAGCTCTTTGAGGTACTCATCCTTCCAACGAAAGCGGAATTAGTGATGGAGAGACATTATGTGCTGCCACCGGCTAAGAATGGACTTTACCTCAGGTTCCACTATGGACAGAAGAGTTCCTCCGACAAAAAAGTGCCTGGTGTCAATGCTAAAAGATCAGTTGGATAGCGGTCTGGAATTTGAATGAGATTCGATTTAGGCTAGAAGAGTGAACAGGTCTTCAAAAGTGTAATTCCGTGTACCGGTGGACTTGTAAAGCATGGTCTTGAAGCTCTTGACACTAGCATTCTATAGGCCGTCCATATCCCAGGTGGAATGAATTGCCAGGTGAGCTGCTAATGACTATACGCATCAGTCACAGACTCTTTAAAGGCTTGCAGAAAATATCGGGAAAGCGCGGAGGAAGCGCCGATGAAGGTCTTGCCATTGTCGTACTCGACTTGGCGAGGACAATTTTTCAGTCTTTAAGTCGTATGTAGGCTTTAGATGGATGGCCTTTGTAGAAAAACAAACGAAAACCAACGCATACCCTTTTGTAATGACACAAGTTCTTCCGGTATAATATTAACAGAAGCCGCGAGAGTGAACGTTCGTACGGTAGTTTAATAAAATGTCGTTCATCATGGTTCATGGTTCATGGAGAGAATTGATCTTGCCGCGGGCACAGGACGCTTCGGACTCAAGCAGCGGTATTCTTCAGGCAAATACCTGCTCTGAGTACAAATGGTCATGACCTATTCTGTGGCGGCAATGTCCTGGGCCTCTAGACGAACACCGGACAGCGGTGTGTGCTTCCGACATCGCTGAATAAATCAATGGACATACGCGAGGACCCGCAAGCAGTGGTGTCTTTCTTGAGCAAAAAAGCTGGATCATCCAAAAAAGCTAAAAAAACGGAATCCTAGAAAAAAAAAGTTAAAAAGGCAGATTTTAATCAAATTTTTAGTTGTTGGTTTTTCATTAACAAAAGCATATAATTATATTTAACAGAAAACCAAATTCACTTATGTAGTTATTTTTACACTAATTAAATTATATTCAATAGTTCAATATGTACAAGTCTCTATGTTCTATTGCAGCTAGGCAGCTGAGTGGTATTTGGTAGTTAAAGCAGCACTTATTGTATCTTCGTGGGCCTAACGGGAGCTATAAAATATAGTTGTCCGATCCGGCTGGTTCCGACTTTTATAGTACCTGCAATAGAAAGAAGAATTTTGGGAAAGTTTCGGCCCGATAGCATTAAAACTGAGAGACTAGTTGGCGTAGAAACGGATGGACAGATGGACGGACCGACGGACATGGCTAGATCAACTCGTCTAGTGACTCTGATCAAGAATATATATTCTATATGGGGTCGGAAGCGTCCCCTTCACTGCATTGCAAACTAACGCCCCCTGCAAGGGTATAAAAACACTAATGATATAATTTTTTTTTTAATTTTTCTTCGATAGTTCTTATGGTAGCTATAAGATATAGTTGTCCGATCCGGCTGGTTACGACTTATTTATTACCTGCAATAGAAAGAAGACTTTTGAGAAAGTTTCATCCCGATAGCTTCGAACTAAGGGACTAGTTTGCTTAGAAACGGACGGTCAGACGGGCATGGCTAGATCGACTCGTCTAGTGACGCTGATCAAGAATATATATACTTTATGGGGTCGAAAACGTCTCCTTCACTGCGTTGCAAACTTCTGACTGAGAGTATTATACCCTCTGCAAGGGTATAAAAAGCGTGGGAGACAACTCGTTTAAACAACTAATTACAAGAATAATGTGACAGAGCTAACCCTTTAAACACAGAAATACTTAGTACAGACCATCTGTCTTTGAATTCATATTTCAACAACAACTTGGAACGCCTTTAAATTGTTATTTTGTATACTTTAAAAATGGATAGCAAAAGTCGTGTTATACAAACACATGGCTTGCTTCACTATGTTATTTTATAAAATTCGATGTCCTAAGTCGGACAGTAGGCCTGAACATTCTGCCACCCATGCCCTGTGCTACCTGCGCGGATACCCGTTGATGCTCTTTGAATGAAAGCCAGTGGTCGATCATGACACCGAAGTATTTTAGGCTTGGGCGAGATTTTATGGTGGCTTCTACAATTTTAATAGTAGCCGTTTCCACTTTCTGCCTGCTACTTATCAGGACTGCTTTGGTCTTATGAGCTGCCAAGCCGAGACCCTTAGAATCGCGCCATGCGCTTGCTCGTTTCCCAGCTTCATTGCAGATTCTTTCCGCGTCTGGGAGTTTCTTGGCCGTAACTACTATGGCATCGTGATCCTAAGGATCTCGTCGTACATGACATTCCACAACAAAGGGCCTAGGACTGATCCTTGGGGGACTTCCCCGGTGATCCTGTGAGTCGATTGCCCGGATTCAGTATCGTACAGGAGCAGGCGGCCTTCGAAGTAGCTCGCTATTACTCGCTGTATGTACACTGGGACATTAAGTTTGCTTAATGTTTGCATTTAGTGTGTGGCGCCAGCTAGCGGAGTTGAATGCGTTTTTAACATCAAATGTTGCCGCTACGCAATACTGCTTAGTGCCGTACAACCACCTTATTTCCCTCAATGGCTTTGTCTGCGATTTCGCACAGTTTAGCAATGGCATCGATTGTATATAGTCCCTTTCGAAAACTATACTGCATCTCAGAGAGGCCGTTGGTTCCGACAAGGGCATCTTCTAGCCGGGAGTGGATTATTCTTTCAAGAAATTTACCCACCGTATCCACCATGCAGAGTGGCCTATACGAAGAAGGCTCCTCCGCTGGCTTGTCCCCCATTGGTATGAGTACCAACCGTTGAGTTTTCCAGCGACTAGGGAACACAACTTCTGTTAGGCATGCATTATACATGACAACATATTGTTTTATGTTTGCTTTTATGGCTATTTTTAGTACTTTATCATCAGACCTCAAGGACTTTTTCAGGACATGTGAGCATTATGCTTCTCGTGTCTACGATCGGTGCTATACGCGCCATACTCTCTTGCTCAGGGAATAGTGTTTCGACTATCCTTTTTAAGATGACTACTTGTGACGAGTTTATATGCGAAGCACCAAGGGTTGGAGTCTATTTCTTCGCATATATTATTAAAGCACCTGCGTTTGCTTTCTTTTATTTTATTTTATTTTTCCAGTGCTCGTTTTTTTTCCCTGTAGTATAGCTGGAGTGCCCTGAATTCGAGTCTTCCTCATGATCGTTGGTATGCGCGTCTTGCTCTATGGCATTCTTTCCTGGCTTCCGCAATGGATTGGTTCCACCAGTATGCCAGTCTTCTCCTTGATGGGGGTTTCCCCTTCCTCTGCATAGATGCATCACAGGCTACCTTGGTGTAATCTGCGATGCGGTTTGCCCTTTCGTCTGCTGATCAGTTTGTAGAGAGGTCCTCGAACAACATCTGCACCATCTCCACGTCTAGCGTTTCTACTTTGTACCCTACCACGGTCTTTGGAATTCGTGGTGGGCCATTTGTGGACTTAATCGTGCAAATTATTGCCGCATGATCTCTACCCATATAGGCGTCACTAACCTCCCAGCTGGAGCCCGAAGACAGTCCAGCGCTCACAAATGTGAAGTCAATGATGGAACTTGTTCCGGCTCTAGAGAAAGTCGGTTTTGTTCCAGAGTTCAGCAGTACGAGCTCGAGTGCGGCGAAGCTCTCCAGTAGCGCCCTTCCCCTCGCATTTGTTCGGGGGGAGCCCCACTCCGTAGCCCAGGCGTTAAAGTCCCCTGCAATTACGGCAGGGCGATTTTCCCGGGCGTCTTCTGCACTCTTCGAGCACAGTAATTGCCTGAGGGATGCTAAGGCTTGGCGGCAGGTAACATCTATAGAAATCTATACCATTCACATGGGCCCTGCCGAAGCAATTTCCGCTTTTTTTCCTGCTAATCTGGCGCCTTGGGTTTCCGCAGCTCCATATTGCCGATTTTTGCTACTATTTGCTAGCCATTCACCGGAGTTATTATTTCTATATTGCTCGCCTTTGAGTGCCATGTCTACGTTTTGCTCAATGACATTTTGCTCAAGAAACGATTGGGCAACCTCGCAATGGTTAAGGTTGATCTGAAGAATCTTCATTAGCCCCTAAGCCCTTACAAAGCCCTCCTGAAGTACGGACATTTTCCGCTCATTGTTGGGTGGTCACAGCCCTTCTCCTTTTTGCGCTTGCAGAGCATACAGCAGGCCTTTGCTTTGCAGCCTCTGGCTTGGTGCTCCTTCGCGCCGCAGTTGTAGCAGCAATTAGATCAGTCCTCCTGGGATCTGCAGTTCCCTGCTATATGGTTGAACTCCATACACTTAAAGCACCTTTTGGGTGTTGTCTGTGACCGGATTCTGCAACAGGTCCATCCCAACCTGTGTTTTCCTTTCTCCTTGAGACGCCTCCCTATGTCGGGTATAACTCTTAGTGTGGCGGTTTGGGTGCCCCCGTACGCCGCCCGTAGTCCTACCACCGCAGATTCTGGCAGTTCCGCATCAAACTGTGACTTAACCGCACATATGACATCCATTTGTCAGAGGTCTCGTCGATGTCCTTCACCTCGATCAGCGTTGTCTCAGTCAGCGCTCTAACGCCGACATCGCTGCCCAAGACCGCTTTCATTTTGCTCTAAAGCTCTGCGGTTTTTGGGTCGGAGACCTTATTTAAGAGCCTAAGCAGTTTGTTTGACTCAAACATTGGCTCCTGTCGTAGTGTTCCTGGTTGGCTCTCGCCTCGGCCAAATCGAGCGACACTCGCCGGCTTGTTTGTGGCAAGTTCGTTGCTATTTTTACCGTTTTCGCACGGACTTCTGAAGTTGCTGCTGCGCTATTATCTTCTTGTATGCTCCCGCCGTCTGCGGGTATCCTTGGATGCTTCTCTGCTGCTCTTGTCCATTTCTTCGTGCTGGCTTCTCTGTTGCTTCCGCCTTGATGCGGGTACCCTTGGTTTCTCTGCTGCTCTCGTCTTGATGTGTACTTTTCTTCGTGCTGGCTTCTCCGTTGCTTCCGCCTTGATGCGGGTATCCTTGGTTTCTGTATCTCTGCTGTTGCTGTTGCTCTGCTGCGGTTTTTTTTTTAGCGTCAATCGATCGCTAAACCTGGTCCGCCATCTGAATGTCTTCGTTGTCGTCCAGTCGTCTGGGTACCAGATTCTGGTATTCTGGCTCGTTGACTGCTTCCTTCAAATCTTTAAGGGATGCCGTTCTGCGTTGCCTGCTCTGGGTATGTTGCAAGCGAACTATGGTGGGAGAAAATAACTTAATTACTTTGTACGGGCCTTCGTACTTGGGTGCTAGCTTAGCGGCAAAGTTATCCGCTGCCCTGGACAAATGATGCTGTTTTACGAAGACCAGCGATCCTATGGTCGGTCTTCACGCACGTCGCCTGCGATAGTAATGCTTCCGCTGCTCCAACGAAGCTCTCTGAGTGTTCTCCGGTAGCAATTCCGCTTTCGCTTCGGGTGAATGTGGCTCTTGGCTTGGTCCTGGGAGTCGTGGCTCTCTGCCTTGGACGATGAACGCTGGGCTGAATCCGGCCATACAAGGCCCCTGGGAGTCGTGGCTCTCTGCCTTGGACGATGAACGCTGGACTGAATCCGGTTGAGTCTGAGATGCTGCTATTAATTGCCAGATTCAGTTTGGGCTGAAGTTCGTCCCACGTCGTCTGCTTGTCCTCGATATACTGGGCGACCATTGTTTTAATGGTGCGAATGGTCCTTTCTGTCGGGTTCTGCTGCGGAGTATAAGGTGCTGTATGTTGGATCTCCATTCCCGCCTGCTTGCAGAACGCTTTGAATGAACGGCTCGTAAATTGGGTCCCATTATCGCAGACAAATGTTCGGGAAATACTCCCGAAAGGATTTTTCGAGATGTGCTGAAAAAGCTTTTCTCAAGGGGACCAACTCAACCCATTTCAAAAAGCCGTCGAAGAATACGAGCATCATCGTATTCCCACTCTTGGATCGCGGAAGGGGCCCATTAAAATCGGCGCAGACAGTATCGAACGGCTTGTTAATCTGTCTGGTGAACATTTTACCCGCCGGTTTGGTTTGGCTCGGAGTCTTCGTCGTCAGGTCGGGATCAGATATGCCGATATAGCTGTTGGTTCTCGTACGCGTAGTCCGGGTAATCTTCAGGCCTGTCCTGAACAAGTTTCAGTATCCGCTGGTACAATGAGCATCCCGGCTTATCCTCCTGGATCATCTGAAGTACTTTCAAAGGCTGTCAAGAAAGTGCATCTGCAACAATGTTCTGGCTCCCGCGTCGATAGGTGACGTCAAACTGGTACTGCTGCAGTTCAAACGCCCAGCGCGCTATGCGGCCGGTGGGACTATCAATCGAGTTAAGCCACTTCAAGGCGAGGTGGTCCGTTATCACCTCATATCGATAACCTTCTAAGTATCTGAGTTTCCTGATGGCCCATATGATAGCCAGACACTCCTTTTCTCTGGCGTTTGGTCACCTTTCCACTGCTAGTTTTCCCTTCGGTCATGGAAGACGTACTATTGGGCATGGGCTTCCTCCCTGGCATGTCTGCCACTCTCCAATACGGTCACGCTTCGCTGTAGCTGAACTCTCTCTTAATAAGCAGCCCCACAATCGACATAGCTATGCCTCCTCTCTTGACAAACGCGTTCACTCCAGCAAACAACGATCCAGATAGCGAGATGACAAGACAGCCTCGAGACGACAAAGCCGTGCGAAATAATCAGTTTCGACGGAATCATGCTACTGTTTCGGCGGAACCAGTAGAGGAACAGGGTACACACCTGACGCTGGAGGAGCACTAGCCGTAATCACAGCAAACACCGAGCAAGAAGAATTAGAACCCTGGGTAAACAATTCCTACAGGAGGAATTGGCCAAATTTGAAGGATTGACGGGAGTGTCAAATATCGCTGAGCATACGATCACGATGCGGGATGATAATACATTCTGTAAAGAAGTCTCGTAGGCTGGGATATACTCAGTCCCGCCAGGGTCTCTTTACCAAAAATACTTGTAAAGATATAGGACAAAAATGTCTTGGACGAAAATCGGTTTGCTGGCATGAGATGTAGAGTGCCAGCCACCGGGGTACGGAGTGAGAGAAATAGTTTTTTCGGTTTCTGTACGAGAGTGAAAAGGGTCAGCGGTAACGCGCATTTGGCCTGGCTCATAGAATTCGATACGAGAAGGCCGAGAGAGAGGACAGAATTTTTGGCCGAAAATCTAGGCATTTGTCTTAGAATATCTATATTTATGCGTGGCCAGTTTGACTCCTTCCTGGGTCACTTGGCACCAGTCACTCGACTGCACCACTTTTCGCACTCCGAAGGCAAAAGACTCATGTTGTCCACATGAATTTGCTCTGCTCGCAATTCTGATCCCGTCCGCCGCCCTTGCAAGAGTCCCACTTCTCGCACTTAATATCCCGTGCACCGCGTGTCTAAGAGTCCCCTCTTCACCCTTCTGACCCTGTCCGCCGCCTTTGCAAGAGTCCACTCCTCGCACTTCTGATCCCGTGCGCCGCGTGTCGCAGAGGAGTTCGCACTCACGAGTGTTGGTGTCGTACCCAGCCGGGAAACGAGAGGAGTCTTCGCCCCCTCGGGGAGCGGACGGAGACTGCCTACAGGAATCCCCGGAATTAGGAGAAATCTTACAGGTTCAGGCGAGCAGAATTATCACACAGGTGCAAATCGAGGGTCAGGAGTTTAACGCTACTATAGACAAAGGAGCTAGCAGAAGCTTCGTGAGCGAACGAGTTGTTCAACGTGTAGGGACGCCACACCCAGGTCAGCCTGGAGGACGGCTCACGCAACGAGACAACCAAGTTTCTGGTAGCCAAAGTCCGGTTGGACCAACGTTGGGTCACCTTTCCACTGCTAGTTTTTCCTTCGATCATGGAAGACGTGCTATTGGGCATGGACTTCCTCTGTGGCGTGTCTGCCACTCTCCAATGCGGCCGCGCTTCGCTGTAGCTGAACCCTTTCCTAATAAGCAACCCCACAAATGACTTAGCTATGCCTTCACTCTTGACAAACGCGTTCAGTCCAGCAAACAACGATCCAGAAAATGAGATGCAAAACACCCCGACCAGCAGTATTTTAGGGCATCGAGACGACAACGCCGTGAGAATAAAATCGGTTTCGACGGAATCAAGCTACTGTTGCAGCGGAACCAGTAGAGGAAGGGCGAGCGCCTTCCCCAGCCATACCAGGGTACACACCTGACGCTGGAGGAGCACTAGCTGTAATCACAGCAAACACCGAGCAAGAAGAATTAGAACCCTGGGTAAACAATTCCTACAGGAGAAAATGGACAAATTCGAAGGATTGACGGGAGTGTCAAATATCGCTGAGCATACGATCACGATGCGGGATGATAAACCCATCAAACAGAGGTATTTTCCTAAGAATCCCGCGATGCAGAGGATTATTGATGAGCAGATCGACGAACTGCTACGCAACGACTGTACAGAGCCTTCACGGAGCCCCCACAGCGCCCCTGTTGTACTCGTGGGCAAGAAATTTGAAGAGATGGCACTATGTGTAGATTTTCGACAACTAAATTCCCATTCTATTCCAGATGCATACCCGCTGCCAAGGGTAACGCACATCTTGGAGCGTCTGCGCCATGCCAAGTACATATCGACACTCGATTTGAAGAGCGGATACTGGCAAATTCCTGTAGCCGAGTCCAGCCGCGAGTGCACAGCATTTACAGTCCCCGGGGGAGGCTTGTACCACTGGAAAGTGATGCCTTTTGGCCTCCACTCAGCACCAGCCACATTCCAGCGGGCGCAAGACGGCGTCATAGGACCGGACATGGAGCCCAACGCGTTTGCGTATTTGGATGATATCATCATCATCAGCCGCACTCTGGAGGAGCATGTGCATCATCTACAAAGAAGTATTCCGACGGCTTCGAATGGCGAACCTTCGTCTCAACGCGAAGAAATTCAGTTTCTTTAAGTGCAGCCTGGTGTGTACTTGGGACACGTCATCACTGAGGAGGGAATTCACACGGATTCCGACAAGATCTCGGCAGTACGGCAACTGAGTCCGCCCACCATATGCAAGGAGTTGAAGAGATGTCTAGGGATGCGTCATGGTACAGGAGATTTGTACCCAACTTTGCCAACGTAGTGCAGTGTCTCTGCTGCTCAAGAAAAGAAAGAAATGGCAATGGGAGCAGGAGCAGCAAGATGCGTTCGAGGAACTCAAAAGAAAACTCACGGAGGCTCCGGAAAACGCAGAAAGTCCAGGGAGAAGAACGAGTCATCGCATTCGCCAGCAGACGCCTTATCGCCACCGAGGAGAACTACTCCGCCACAGAAAAGACAATCAGAAAACTCAGATGCTATTTAGAAGGTTATCGATTCAAGGTGATAACGGACCACCTCGCCTTAAAGTGGCTCAACTCAATTGATAGTCCCACCGACCGCATAGCGCGCTGGGCGTTGGAACTGCAGCAGTACCAGTTTGACGTCACCTATCGACGCGGGAGCCAAAACATTGATGCAGATGCACTTTATCGACAGCCTTTGAAAGTATTTCAGATGATCCAGAAGGATAAGCCGGGATGCACATGGTACCAGCGGATACTGAAACTTGTTCAGGACAGGCCTGAAGATTACCCGGACTATGCGTTCGAGAACTAACAGCATATCAGCATATCGGATCCCGACCTGACGACGAAGACTCCATGCCCTGGAAACTGTGCGTGGCCAAGAAACACCGACTGCGAGTACAGTCGGAATGCCATGACCAGCC
Organism: Drosophila biarmipes; assembly: GCF_025231255.1. Taxonomy (NCBI): domain Eukaryota; kingdom Metazoa; phylum Arthropoda; class Insecta; order Diptera; family Drosophilidae; genus Drosophila; species Drosophila biarmipes. The sequence goes on from NW_026114530.1 coordinate 842,923, forward strand.
CACGGCAGGACATTTCGGAATTAGGAAACAACCACCCGGATCGCCCAGAGATATTACTGGTTGGGTCTTTTCCGTGATATTGCCAGGTATGTCCGCAGGTAAGTCAGCCAAACCAAACCGGCGGGTAAAATGTTCACCAGACAGATTAACGAGCCGTTCGATACTGTCTGCGCCGATTTTATTGGGCCCCTTCCGCGATCCAAGAGTGGGAATACGATGCTGCTCGTATTCTTCGACGGCTTTTCGAAATGGGTTGAGTTGGTCCCCTTGAACAAAGCTTCTTCGGCGCATCTCGAAAAATCCTTTTGCGAGAGGATTTTTAATTTCACTTCAATGTATATTTTTTCATTTATTTCATAAAAACCAATTGAGCGACATAAAAGTTGGTAAAAAAAAAAAATATAAAGTGAAATCAAAAATTCTTCATATAAAACTAGCTGTTAATGAATAACATTGACAACATTTACAAATCAATTCAAAAATCTAAAGTATTTGACAGACCAAGATATATATTAAGAATACCAACCCCAAAGATGGGTTTAATAGATACAAAAACAGTGGATTCCACTGCAAATGTTATTAATAAGGTAGAGTCAAATAACATTGACTTAGAATTAATCCATATAACAATTTTTGTCATAATGTGCGCAAATTGTTTTTATAAACTTTATAAATTGCATAATAAATGTCTAAAAAAAAATATTTGAGCCAGGCAAACGATCTGGACAAAATTAAAAAAAAAAAATTTTTTGCCATAAACAACATTAACATAAAAAAATTGCTTTAATCAAATTAAAAAAAAAAAATTAAGAATATGGAATTAAATAAAAATAAATAAAACACTAATAAATTAATTAAAAATGGCTACTCTAAAAGCAATTGGAGACACATATGATAGGGACATTCATTTTAAAGAAATAATTTTGCAATTTGTTGCACCAACTTCAGTAAGCATTTGACTATGATAAATCATATAAGTCACTTATTCAAAACAGGCCAATTAAAAAAAATACCATTAGAAAACATGTGAAAATTCTGGTAAAATGCTTTAATGAAGCACGAATCCTAATATATGGCCAGAGGGAAAAATTAAATCAAGATCATTGCTCCCAAGCATCCAAATTTTTGATCAGGCTACGATCTAATTTAATATCAATTGAACAAAAGTTTATGTTGGACATATCAGTACCGACTGTACTTAACACTTCCCTAGCAATTGAAACTGGTGATGAACCGGAATCAACAAAACAAAAAGACATTGACCAAATAGAATCGGAAGACCTTACAGAAACAAATCCTAAAATAAAAGAGCAACATTTAAATAATCATTTTAATGTCAGATCTGGATAATTCTACAGATTCTGATGATAGTTCAAGCATAGGAGAAAATAAATTGAAAGTAATATAACAATGGCACAATCCAATATTGATTTTATTAATACAGCATCCAAGCTTATACCAGTTTTAAATGGTAAAGCTGAACCGGAATCAACAAAACAAAAAGACATTGACCAAATAGAATCGGAAGACCTTACAGAAACAAATCCTAAAATAAAAAAACAACATTTAAATAATCATTTTAATGTCAGATCTGGATAATTCTACAGATTCTGATGATAGTTCAAGCATAGGAGAAAATAAATTGAAAGTAATATAACAATGGCACAATCCAATATTGATTTTATTAATACAGCATCCAAGCTTATACCAGTTTTAAATGGTAAAGCTGAAAACTAAACAAGTTTTATTGATGCATTACAAATAATAAATTCAATAAAAGGCGAGCACGAACAATTAACAGTTTCCATAATAAAAACAAAGCTAAAAGGTGTCGCCAGAAATTTAATCGGAAATGAAACAACAATAACAGAAGTCATTTCAAGATTAAAAGCAAAGACGAAACTGTAGAAGTGTTGTCAGCAAAACTGATGAACCTACAGCAACGCAATAAAACTGCCAACCAGTACACACAAGAGGTTGAGCAGATGACAAAATCTTTAGAAGGTGCATATATAACAGATGGCTTACCCCTAGAGTTAGCCAGAAGTTATTTCACTCAGCATGCAGTCAAAGCAATGACGAAAAATTGCACAATCGATAAGGTAAAAATTATCATGCAAGCTGGCACATTTAGTACTATGAACGAAGCCGTTTCCAAATTTGTCAATAGTTGCACTGAAGCAACTGGACAGTCAAACACCGTCATAATTTTAAGAATTATCCACAGCGCGGCTCAAATCGCGGACGTGGAAATTATAGAGGTAATTTTCGTGGTAGTCACAATAACTAAAACCACAATAACTACAAAAACAATAACTATAACAACAATTACCAAAATAACAATAGAGGACGAGGGCAATATAGAGGAAACTATGGAGGCGGTGGTAACTCGAACCGAGGCCACAATGGCAATAACCAAAGCAATGTAAGAATGACCCAAAATAATAACCAAAACACATCGGAAAACTCCCAATGCCCTTTAAATACTCAACAATAAAAGAAGTCAGAGTTCAAATCATTAATCTCAGCCAAAATATATTTGTTTCAATTAGCCAAGAAATAGTTAAATTATAGAGATACGGACAACTTAATACATAATTCCACACGATTTTCATAGCCTAAATTCACATTTCCCAATTCCATGCAATGGAATAATAGGCATCGACTTTATTAAAAAATACAACTGTCAATTAGACTTCAAGCCATCTGAAGATTGGCTTATAATTAGACCCAATAATTTAAAATTTCCAATTAATGTACCAATAGCTCATAGTTCTGGAAATAATTCAATACTTCTGCCAGCAAGATCCCAAGTTATTCGGAAAATTGAACTTAATTCAAAAGAAGACAGTGTATTAATTCCAAATCAGCCCATGTTTCCGGACTAAAAGCTTCTTTACTGGCTAAGTCAAAGAAATCAGTGCCGACCGTTCCTATAGGTACTGTGGGCACCGATCCTGGATCTCAGCCTAGTGAGTTTCAGACCGCCGCTGGGGAGCGTATGAAACTTTTAGTTGTTCCACAAAGGAAGCAATTATTTGTTTCTAGATTCACCCCAGATACCACATCTGAGGATGTTATGGAATTTATACGTGAAAAATTCCCATCCGAAGATATTGCAGTTGAACAATTTCGATTTTCATATGCTCTTAGGATATCTTCTTTTAAAATATTTGCTCCGCCTAATCTTTTTAATGTTTTACTTTCTGAAAGCTTTTGGCTTAATGATGGTTTAGTAATTAAAGAATTTGTCCCAAATAAACCGAGAACAAATAACAGGCCCTCCACTGTGTCAAAAAACTAAAAAGTGTAATGTTGGCGTATCAAATTGTTAGGGGATTAAATATGAAGCTGCCCAAGCTTTATGCTGACTCCTCTGCATTTACAGAAGATATTTTAGCTTTTACGGAAACTTGGCTGAAACCAGGGATATCCGACTCTGAAGTTCTCGGTAATAACTTTAATACTTATAGGACCGATCGCCACTCGCGTAGGGGGCGCGGTGTCCTGATTGCCGTTACCTCTAGCCTAACATCTGAAAGAACTCTCATTCATATACCCAATGAAATTGAATTTCTAAGTGTAAAAGTTTCTTTGCAATCGTTATCTGTTTTTGTTACATGTTCTTATATTCCACCTGGCTCTGACCTAGTAATTTATGAGCACCATCTGTCTGCAATAAAATCTCTTTTATCCCTTCTTTCTAACAGAGACCTTTTGATTGTTTTAGGTGACTTTAACCTACCTGCTATTTCTTGGTCTCCTCCTACTGACTCATTTGTCGCTATGCCGTTATCCGCCCATGATTTTGTGGATGGCCTTTTAGAATTATCGTTAAAATCAGATCTTGTGTTTGTTTCAGACCCGTTTCAAATCACAGTATGTAGAATTGACGCTCTTGTTGTACCTGAAGACCCATATCATCCTACTAGGGAACTGACAATATGCATCCCCTGCTCTGATACCCTCTCCCCTTTAGTTTCTCCAACTAAAATGAGATGTTTTCGTAAATGTAACTATAATAAACTTAACGATATGATTTCTCATTATAATTGGACAGACTTGTACAATTGTACAGATATTGAAAGTGCCACTGAACTATTCTATACAGTCTTAAATACGTTTTTTACTGAATGCGTACCTGATGGGTTTCTTTCAAACCTAAACAGACCTCCTTGGTTTACCAATGCGCTTCAAAGACTTAAAATCCTTTAATCTAACACTTATAAAAAGTATAAAAATCGGGTAGACCAGCAGATTTTTCGAAAAATGTTGTGGCTCGAACAGATTTTAATGTTCTCAACAGTCATTGCTACTCTATGTATCTAGTCGATGTAAATTTGAATTTTCAAACGATCCGAAACAGCTTTACAATTTTGTTAATGCCAAGCGTAAGGCATCGGAATTGCCTTCATCGGCACGTCTAAACTCAATGGAGGCATCGACTGATTCTGAAATTGCTGATTTATTTGCTGAGTTTTTCTAAACTACTTATAGTTCGACAGCTTGGTCAAATTCTAACTACCCTAATCCGTTAAATAGGGCAAATTGTATTTTGGATTTAGCAACAACAACGCCAACATTTTCTCCCGGTCCAGATGGACTTCCTGGAAGTGTGCTTAAGTTTTGTGCGTTAACCATTTGTAAACCGATTCTTAAACTTTTTAATTTGTCTATTTCATTATCAGTTTTTCCTTCTATCTGAAAGGACTCTTTTATTATTCCACTCCATAAAAAAGGTGCGAAGGCAGATGCCCAAAATTATAGAGGTATTTCTAAACTGTCGGCAATTCCTAAAGCATTTGAATGTATTATCACTTCTCATTTGCAACATTTATGTTCCTCGCTTATATCACCGTGTCAGAATGGTTTTGTTAAGCGAAGATCGACCACCACCAACCTTCTTGAATTGTCATCTATTGTAATAAATGGGTTTAAGAAAAAAATGCAGACTGACATTGTATATACAGATTTTAGTAAGGCATTGTTTTTATGGATGGTGTGAGTACAACCTTTTAAATTTGAACTGCCTAAAATGCAACGTTATGACTTTTTATAGGGGTACTCCTACGTTTATCAGTTACTTTCTTAAAAATGCGCCACTTGACCGTATTTATTTAACGATTTATGTGTTCTTCTTGACCCTAAACTTTAATTTGACTGCCAATTTATGTCCACTGTTAACAAAGCCCTGAGTGTTCTTGGGTTTATAAAGCGTTGGTCAAAAGAATTTGATGACCCTTATACGACCAAATTATTATTTACCTCCCTTGTCCGTCCTATTTTGGAATATTGTTCGTCGGTTTGGAGTCCACAATATCAAGTGCACATCGACCGTATTGAGTCGGTACAACAACAAATTTCTTTTATTTGCCCTGCGTAGTTTGAACTGGGATCAAAACGTAAGGCTTCCTTCCTACGAGAGTAGATTACAATTGCTTAATTTACCTACACTTGTAAATCGTAGAACAATGCTTGGTACTATTTTTATACAAAATCTTATAAGAGGTGACATTGATTCTGCAGAACTTTCAAACCGCCTAACATTCAACGTTCCCGTTAGACTAACACGAAATTATTATCCTCTAAATTTGCCACGATGTACATCAAATTTTTGTCTGCACGAGGCCTTTCGCGTTCTATGTAATAACTATAATAAACTTTATCATTTAATTTGCATTTCAACATCTATCCCGGTATTAAAAACTAATATTTTAACTCATTCGTTTAACTCTTAGTAATGCTTTATATTTTCATTTGTGTTCCGTCTCTATTTGTTTTATGTATGTATCTTCCTCGCGAACTCGCATTTTTCGCCTAAATTGATAAAAGGGCCCCGCGCGTAACAAGCACGTGCTTGGTGTCGTTGGGCCACTTGTTTGCACTGTTCGAAGTGCATTAACGTACATATATATAATTAAGCATGGTATTTACGTTGCAAATACCATAGCAACATCCAATAATGCCTTTATAAGACTATTAAACACTACAATTACCGACCAAGTATTCAGTACAGATAACCTAACTACGAATTTAGACAATAGAAAAAAATCCGTACTATCAAAACTATCAAAAAACTTCCCTCCACAGTTCAAGTCACAGCTTTCTAGCTTATGCACCCAGTATAGCGATATAATCGTATTGGAAACGGATCAATAACTACAAATAATTTTTATAAACAGAAACTGAGATTAAAAGATGATGAGCCAGTCTATATAAAGAACTATCGAAGCCCACATAGTCATGTTAACGAAATACAAAAGCAAGAAGAAAAATTGATCTCTGACGGGATTCTACATCCAGAAAAATGTTCATTTTTTATGCATGAAGTGACCTTTCTCGGTCATAAATGCACAGATAAGGGAATACTTCCAGACGAAAAGAAATATGACGTCATTATGAATTACCCTGCGCCGCACAATGCGGTCAGCGCTAGACGATTTGTAGCATTTTGCAATTATTATAGACGTTTCATAAAAAATTACGCCGAATAATCACGGCACATAACAAGATTACGTAAAAAGAATGTACCTTTCGAATGGACAGATGAATGCCAAAACGCATTCCAATATTTAAAAACAAAACTAATGGAAGGTGAAAGTAACAAATGTACTACTGAGCATTAGCTGCAATTCATTGGGCGATATTACATTTCAGACCATATATATATGGAAAGCATTTCTTAATAAGAACAGACCATAGACCTTTAATATACCTTTTCTCAATGACCAATCCCAGTTCTAAACTGACACGTATGAGGCTCGAACTAGAAGAATACGACTTTACAGTCGAATATTTAAAGGGAAAAGACAATTATGTAGCTGATGCGTTATCAAGAATAACCATTAATGATGTACAAAAAATTACTGGAAATATAAAGAATGTCACTAGTAGATATCAAAATAGACAGAAACTCCGCGCGGAAAACAAACAAATAGAATTGCCTACGCAATCTATAGAGAAAGCTTCTAAGCCCAACGTATATGAAGTCATAAACAATGATGAAGTGCGTAAAGTAGTGACCTAGCATGTAAATAACAAAATATGTTTATTTAAGCACGGAAAGAAAATTACAGCAAGATATGATGTTAGCGATTTGTATACTAATGGAATCATTGACTTTTTTGACAATTCTTTCAAAGGCTTGAAAAGCAGGCCGGTATTCACAAAGTTGGCCAACTCAAAGTGGCACCGTGGGAAAATATCTTTGAACATGATTCAATTGATTATTTTAAAATTATGGGCAATTATATATTGAAATCATTGAGAGTAGCGCTACTCAACCCGGTGACCCTTAAAGAAAAACAAAACGAGAAAGAAGCAATACTGTCTAAATTACATGATGATCCAATACAAGGAGGTCATACTGGCATTACAAAAACCTTGGCCAAGGTCAAAAGACATTATTTTTGGAAAGGTATGACTCGAGATATTACTGAATACATACGAAAATGTCTGAAATGCCAAAAAGCTAAAATAACTAAACACAATAAGACTCCATTGATAATAACTGATACGCCTATAAATGCTTTCGACAGAGTGATAGTGGACACTATTTGTCCATTACCAAAATCAGAAAATGGCAATGAGTATGCAGTCACTCTAATATGTGACCTAACTAAATATTTAGTTGCCATACCAGTTCCAAATAAAAACGCAAACACTGTCGCAAAAGAAATTTTAAATCATTTATTCTGAAGTACGGTCCAATAAAGACGTTCATTACGGACATGGGTACTGAATATAAGAATTCAATTATAAATGATCTGTGCAAATACTTAAAAATTGAAAATATAACATCTACGGCACACCACCACCAGACAGTAGGAACAATCGTCATAGAACTTTCAATGAATACATACGCTCATATATAACGGTTGATAAAACTGATTGGGACGTATGGCTTCAATATTTCGTTTTTTGTTTCAACACGACCCCTTCAATGGGGTACGAGCTAGTATTTGGTAAAACAAATAATTTACCAAAACAATTTAATAGTATAGAAAATATAGAACCCATATATAATATAGATGACTATGCCAAGGAAAGTAAATATAGATTGGAAGTAGCATACAAAAGAGCTAGAGTAATGATAAAAGAAACTAAGAATAATAATAAAATACAATATGATCAGAAAATAAACAACATTGATATATCAGTACGTGATCAAGTCCTTTTAAGAAATGAAACAGGTCATAGGTTAGATTATCAATGGTAAAGCTGAAAACTTAACAAGTTTTATTGATGCATTACAAATAATAGAATCAATAAAAGGCGAGCACGAACAATTAGCTGTTTCCGTAATAAAAACAAAGCTAAAAGGTGTCGCCAGAAATTTAATCGGAAATGAAACAACAATAACAGAAGTCATTTCAAGATTAAAAGCAAAGGCGAAACTGTAGAAGTGCTGTCAGCAAAACTGATGAACCTACAGCAACGCAATAAAACTGCACACACAAGAGGTTGAGCAGATGACAAAATCTTTAGAAGGTGCATATATAACAGATGGCTTACCCCTAGAGTTAGCCAGAGTTATTTCACTCAGTACTATGAACGAAGACGTTTGTCAATAGTTGCACTGAAGCAACTGGACAGTCAAACACCGTCCTATATTTTAAGAATTATCCACAGCGCGGCTCAAATCGCGGACGTGGAAATTATAGAGGTAATTTTCGTGGTAGTCACAATAACTAAAACCACAATAACTACAACAACAATAACTACAACAACAATAACTATAACAACAATTACCAAAATAACAATAGAGGACGAGGGCAATATAGAGGAAACTATGGAGGCGGTGGTAACTCGAACCGAGGCCACAATGGCAATAACCAAAGCAATGTAAGAATGACCCAAAATAATAACCAAAACACATCGGAAAACTCCCAATGCCCTTTAAATACTCAACAATAAAAGAAGTCAGAGTTCACACCATTAATCTCAGCCAAAATATATTCGTTTCATTTTTTAATGTTGCTGCTGGGAAAGAACTTATCTTTTTAATAGACACGGGCGCAGACATTTCCATTTTAAAAGAAACTTCGGATAACTTCCAAAACATCCAAGTTGATTACGTCATAGACATAAAAGGCATAAGTCAAGAAATAATCAAATCCAAAGGTTTATTTTCTATAGATATACGGACAACTAAATACATAATTCCACACGATTTTCATAGCCTAAATTCACATTTCCCAATTCCATGCAATGGAATAATAGGCATCGACTTTATTAAAAAATACAACTGTCAATTAGACTTCAAGCCATCTGAAGATTGGCTTATAATTAGACCCAATAATTTAAAATTTCCAATTAATGTACCAATAGCTCATAGTTCTGGAAATAGTTCAATACTTCTGCCAGCAAGATCCCAAGTTATTTGGAAAATTGAACTTAATTCAAAAGAAGACAGTGTATTAATTCCAAATGACAGCAATTATTTGTTTCTAGATTCACCCCAGATACCACATCTGAGGATGTTATGGAATTTATACGTGAAAAATTCCCATCCGAAGATATGGCAGTTGAACAATTTCGATTTTCATATGCTCGTAGGATATCTTCTTTTAAAATATTTGCTCCGCCTGATCTTTTTAATGTTTTACTTTCTGAAAGCTTTTGGCTTAATGATGGTTTAGTAATTAAAGAATTTGTCCCAAATAAACCGAGAACAAATAACAGGCCCTCCACTGTGTCAAAAAACTAAAAAGTGTAATGTTGGCGTATCAAAATGTTAGGGGATTAAATATGAAGCTGCCCAAGCTTTATGCTGACTCCTCTGCATTTACAGAAGATATTTTAGATTTTACGGAAACTTGGCTGAAACCAGGGATATCCGACTCTGAAGTTCTGGGTAATAACTTTAATACTTATAGGACCGATCGCCACTCACGTAGGGGGGGCGGTGTCCTGATTGCCGTTACCTCTAGCCTAACATCTGAAAGAACTCTCATTCATATACCCAATGAAATTGAATTTCTAAGTGTAAAAGTTTCTTTGCAATCGTTATCTGTTTTTGTTACATGTTCCTATATTTCACCTGGCTCTAATTTATGAGCACCATCTGTCTGCAATAAAATCTCTTTTATCCCTTCTTTCTAACAGAGACCTTTTGATTGTTTTAGGTGACTTTAACCTACCTGCTATTTCTTGGTCTCCTCCTACTGACTCATTTGTCGCTATGCCGTTATCCGCCCATGATTTTGTGGATGGCCTTTTAGAATTATCGTTAAAATCAGATCTTGTGTTTGTTTCAGACCCGTTTCAAATCACAGTATGTAGAATTGACGCTCTTGTTTTACCTGAAGACCCATATCATCCTACTAGGGAACTGACAATATGCATCCCCTGCTCTGATACCCTCTCCCCTTTAGTTTCTCCAACTAAAATGAGATGTTTTCGTAAATGTAACTATAATAAACTTAACGATATGATTTCTCATTATAATTGGACAGACTTGTACAATTGTACAGATATTGAAAGTGCCACTGAACTATTCTATACAGTCTTAAATACGTTTTTTACTGAATGCGTACCTGATGGGTTTCTTTCAAACCTAAACAGACCTCCTTGGTTTACCAATGCGCTTCAAAGACTTAAAATCCTTTAATCTAACACTTATAAAAAGTATAAAAATCGGGTAGACCAGCAGATTTTTCGAAAAATGTTGTGGCTCGAACAGATTTTAATGTTCTCAACAGTCATTGCTACTCTATGTATCTAGTCGATGTAAATTTGAATTTTCAAACGATCCGAAACAGCTTTACAATTTTGTTAATGCCAAGCGTAAGGCATCGGAATTGCCTTCATCGGCACGTCTAAACTCAATGGAGGCATCGACTGATTCTGAAATTGCTGATTTATTTGCTGAGTTTTTCTAAACTACTTATAGTTCGACAGCTTGGTCAAATTCTAACTACCCTAATCCGTTAAATAGGGCAAATTGTATTTTGGATTTAGCAACAACAACGCCAACATTTTCTCCCGGTCCAGATGGACTTCCTGGAAGTGTGCTTAAGTTTTGTGCGTTAACCATTTGTAAACCGATTCTTAAACTTTTTAATTTGTCTATTTCATTATCAGTTTTTCCTTCTATCTGAAAGGACTCTTTTATTATTCCACTCCATAAAAAAGGTGCGAAGGCAGATGCCCAAAATTATAGAGGTATTTCTAAACTGTCGGCAATTCCTAAAGCATTTGAATGTATTATCACTTCTCATTTGCAACATTTATGTTCCTCGCTTATATCACCGTGTCAGAATGGTTTTGTTAAGCGAAGATCGACCACCACCAACCTTCTTGAATTGTCATCTATTGTAATAAATGGGTTTAAGAAAAAAATGCAGACTGACATTGTATATACAGATTTTAGTAAGGCATTGTTTTTATGGATGGTGTGAGTACAACCTTTTAAATTTGAACTGCCTAAAATGCAACGTTATGACTTTTTATAGGGGTACTCCTACGTTTATCAGTTACTTTCTTAAAAATGCGCCACTTGACCGTATTTATTTAACGATTTATGTGTTCTTCTTGACCCTAAACTTTAATTTGACTGCCAATTTATGTCCACTGTTAACAAAGCCCTGAGTGTTCTTGGGTTTATAAAGCGTTGGTCAAAAGAATTTGATGACCCTTATACGACCAAATTATTATTTACCTCCCTTGTCCGTCCTATTTTGGAATATTGTTCGTCGGTTTGGAGTCCACAATATCAAGTGCACATCGACCGTATTGAGTCGGTACAACAACAAATTTCTTTTATTTGCCCTGCGTAGTTTGAACTGGGATCAAAACGTAAGGCTTCCTTCCTACGAGAGTAGATTACAATTGCTTAATTTACCTACACTTGTAAATCGTAGAACAATGCTTGGTACTATTTTTATACAAAATCTTATAAGAGGTGACATTGATTCTGCAGAACTTTCAAACCGCCTAACATTCAACGTTCCCGTTAGACTAACACGAAATTATTATCCTCTAAATTTGCCACGATGTACATCAAATTTTTGTCTGCACGAGGCCTTTCGCGTTCTATGTAATAACTATAATAAACTTTATCATTTAATTTGCATTTCAACATCTATCCCGGTATTAAAAACTAATATTTTAACTCATTCGTTTAACTCTTAGTAATGCTTTATATTTTCATTTGTGTTCCGTCTCTATTTGTTTTATGTATGTATCTTCCTCGCGAACTCGCATTTTTCGCCTAAATTGATAAAAGGGCCCCGCGCGTAACAAGCACGTGCTTGGTGTCGTTGGGCCACTTGTTTGCACTGTTCGAAGTGCATTAACGTACATATATATAATTAAGCATGGTATTTACGTTGCAAATACCATAGCAACATCCAATAATGCCTTTATAAGACTATTAAACACTACAATTACCGACCAAGTATTCAGTACAGATAACCTAACTACGAATTTAGACAATAGAAAAAAATCCGTACTATCAAAACTATCAAAAAACTTCCCTCCACAGTTCAAGTCACAGCTTTCTAGCTTATGCACCCAGTATAGCGATATAATCGTATTGGAAACGGATCAATAACTACAAATAATTTTTATAAACAGAAACTGAGATTAAAAGATGATGAGCCAGTCTATATAAAGAACTATCGAAGCCCACATAGTCATGTTAACGAAATACAAAAGCAAGAAGAAAAATTGATCTCTGACGGGATTCTACATCCAGAAAAATGTTCATTTTTTATGCATGAAGTGACCTTTCTCGGTCATAAATGCACAGATAAGGGAATACTTCCAGACGAAAAGAAATATGACGTCATTATGAATTACCCTGCGCCGCACAATGCGGTCAGCGCTAGACGATTTGTAGCATTTTGCAATTATTATAGACGTTTCATAAAAAATTACGCCGAATAATCACGGCACATAACAAGATTACGTAAAAAGAATGTACCTTTCGAATGGACAGATGAATGCCAAAACGCATTCCAATATTTAAAAACAAAACTAATGGAAGGTGAAAGTAACAAATGTACTACTGAGCATTAGCTGCAATTCATTGGGCGATATTACATTTCAGACCATATATATATGGAAAGCATTTCTTAATAAGAACAGACCATAGACCTTTAATATACCTTTTCTCAATGACCAATCCCAGTTCTAAACTGACACGTATGAGGCTCGAACTAGAAGAATACGACTTTACAGTCGAATATTTAAAGGGAAAAGACAATTATGTAGCTGATGCGTTATCAAGAATAACCATTAATGATGTACAAAAAATTACTGGAAATATAAAGAATGTCACTAGTAGATATCAAAATAGACAGAAACTCCGCGCGGAAAACAAACAAATAGAATTGCCTACGCAATCTATAGAGAAAGCTTCTAAGCCCAACGTATATGAAGTCATAAACAATGATGAAGTGCGTAAAGTAGTGACCTAGCATGTAAATAACAAAATATGTTTATTTAAGCACGGAAAGAAAATTACAGCAAGATATGATGTTAGCGATTTGTATACTAATGGAATCATTGACTTTTTTGACAATTCTTTCAAAGGCTTGAAAAGCAGGCCGGTATTCACAAAGTTGGCCAACTCAAAGTGGCACCGTGGGAAAATATCTTTGAACATGATTCAATTGATTATTTTAAAATTATGGGCAATTATATATTGAAATCATTGAGAGTAGCGCTACTCAACCCGGTGACCCTTATAGAAAAACAAAACGAGAAAGAAGCAATACTGTCTAAATTACATGATGATCCAGTACAAGGAGGTCATACTGGCATTACAAAAACCTTGGCCAAGGTCAAAAGACATTATTTTTGGAAAGGTATGACTCGAGATATTACTGAATACATACGAAAATGTCTGAAATGCCAAAAAGCTAAAATAACTAAACACAATAAGACTCCATTGATAATAACTGATACGCCTATAAATGCTTTCGACAGAGTGATAGTGGACACTATTTGTCCATTACCAAAATCAGAAAATGGCAATGAGTATGCAGTCACTCTAATATGTGACCTAACTAAATATTTAGTTGCCATACCAGTTCCAAATAAAAACGCAAACACTGTCGCAAAAGAAATTTTAAATCATTTATTCTGAAGTACGGTCCAATAAAGACGTTCATTACGGACATGGGTACTGAATATAAGAATTCAATTATAAATGATCTGTGCAAATACTTAAAAATTGAAAATATAACATCTACGGCACACCACCACCAGACAGTAGGAACAATCGTCATAGAACTTTCAATGAATACATACGCTCATATATAACGGTTGATAAAACTGATTGGGACGTATGGCTTCAATATTTCGTTTTTTGTTTCAACACGACCCCTTCAATGGGGTACGAGCTAGTATTTGGTAAAACAAATAATTTACCAAAACAATTTAATAGTATAGAAAATATAGAACCCATATATAATATAGATGACTATGCCAAGGAAAGTAAATATAGATTGGAAGTAGCATACAAAAGAGCTAGAGTAATGATAAAAGAAACTAAGAATAATAATAAAATACAATATGATCAGAAAATAAACAACATAGATATATCAGTACGTGATCAAGTCCTTTTAAGAAATGAAACAGGTCATAGGTTAGATTATCAATGGTAAAGCTGAAAACTTAACAAGTTTTATTGATGCATTACAAATAATAGAATCAATAAAAGGCGAGCACGAACAATTAGCTGTTTCCGTAATAAAAACAAAGCTAAAAGGTGTCGCCAGAAATTTAATCGGAAATGAAACAACAATAACAGAAGTCATTTCAAGATTAAAAGCAAAGGCGAAACTGTAGAAGTGCTGTCAGCAAAACTGATGAACCTACAGCAACGCAATAAAACTGCACACACAAGAGGTTGAGCAGATGACAAAATCTTTAGAAGGTGCATATATAACAGATGGCTTACCCCTAGAGTTAGCCAGAGTTATTTCACTCAGTACTATGAACGAAGACGTTTCCAAATTTGTCAATAGTTGCACTGAAGCAACTGGACAGTCAAACACCGTCCTATATTTTAAGAATTATCCACAGCGCGGCTCAAATCGCGGACGTGGAAATTATAGAGGTAATTTTCGTGGTAGTCACAATAACTAAAACCACAATAACTACAACAACAATTACCAAAATATCAATAGAGGACGAGGGCAATATAGAGGAAACTATGGAGGCGGTGGTAACTCGAACCGAGGCCACAATGGCAATAACCAAAGCAATGTAAGAATGACCCAAAATAATAACCAAAACACATCGGAAAACTCCCAAAGCCCCAAAGCTCAACAATAAAAGAAGTCAGAGTTCACACCATTAATCTCAGCCAAAATATATTCGTTTCATTTTTTAATGTTGCTGCTGGAAAAGAACTTATCTTTTTAATAGACACGGGCACAGACATTTCCATTTTAAAAGAAACTTCGGATAACTTCCAAAACATCCAAGTTGATTACGTCATAGACATAAAAGGCATAAGTCAAGAAATAATCAAATCCAAAGGTTTAGTTTCTATAGATATACGGACAACTAAATACATAATTCCACACGATTTTCATAGCCTAAATTCACATTTCCCAATTCCATGCAATGGAATAATAGGCATCGACTTTATTAAAAAATACCACTGTTGGTAGACTTCAAGCCATCTGAAGATTGGCTTATAATTAGACCCAATAATTTAAAATTTCCAATTAATGTACCAATAGCTCATAGTTCTGGAAATAATTCAATACTTCTGCCAGCAAGATCCCAAGTTATTCGGAAAATTGAACTTAATTCAAAAGAAGACAGTGTATTAATTCCAAATCAGCCCATGTTTCCGAACTAAAAGCTTCTTTACTGGCTAAGTCAAAGAAATCAGTGCCGACCGTTCTTATAGGTACTGTAGGCAGCGATCCTGGATCTCAGCCTAGTGAGCTTCAGACTTCTGCTGGGGAGCGTATGAAACTTTTAGTTGTTCCACAAAGAAAGCAATTATTTGTTTCTAGATTCACCCCAGATACCACATCTGAGGATGTTATGGAATTTATACGTGAAAAATTCCCATCCGAAGATACTGCAGTTGAACAATTTCGATTTTCATATGCTCGTAGGATATCTTCTTTTAAAATATTTGCTCCGCCTGATCATTTTAATGTTTTACTTTCTGAAAGCTTTTGGCTTAATGATGGTTAAGTAATTTAAGAATTTGTCCCAAATAAACCGAGAACAAATAACAGGCCCTCCACTGTGTCAAAAAACTAAAAAGTTCAATGTTGTCCGTCCTATTTTGGAATATTGTTCGTCGGTTTGGAGTCCACAATATCAAGTGCACATCGACCGTATTGAGTCGGTACAACAACAAATTTCTTTTATTTGCCCTGCGTATTTTGAACTGGGATCAAAACGTAAGGCTTCCTTCCTACGAGAGTAGATTACAATTGCTTAATTTACCTACACTTGTAAATCGTAGAACATTGCTTGGTACTATTTTTATACAAAATCTTATAAGAGGTGACATTGATTCTGCAGAACTTTCAAACCGCCTAACATTCAACGTTCCCGTTAGACTAACACGAAATTATTATCCTCTAAATTTGCCACGATGTACATCAAATTTTTGTCTGCACGAGCATTCCCATTCATATACCCAGTGAAATTGAATTTCTAAGTGTAAAAGTTTCTTTGCAATCGTTATCTGTTTTTGTTACATGTTCTTATATTCCAACTAAAATGAGATGTTTTCGTAAATGTAACTATAATAAACTTAACGATATGATTTCTCATTATAATTGGACAGACTTGTACAATTGTACAGATATTGAAAGTGCCACTGAACTATTCTATACAGTCTTAAATACGTTTTTTAATGAATGCGTACCTGATGGGTTTCTTTCAAACCTAAGCAAACCTCCTTGGTTTACCAATGCGCTTCAAAGACTTAAAATCCTTAAATCTAACACTTATAAAAAGTATAAAAAATCGGGTAGACCAGCAGATTTTTCGAAATATGTTGTGGCTCGAACAGATTTTAATGTTCTCAACAGTCATTGCTACTCTATGTATCTAGTCGATGTAAATTTGAATTTTCAAACGATCCGAAACAGTTTTACAATTTTGTTAATGCCAAGCGTAAGGCATCGGCATTGCCTTCATCGGTACGTCTAAACTCAATGGATGCATCGACTGATTCTGAAATAGCTGATTTATTTGCTGAGTTTTTCCAAACTACTTATAGTTCGACAGCTTGGTCAAATTCTAACTACCCTAATCCATTAAATAGGGCAAATTGTATTTTCTCCCCTGTAATCACCGAAAGCTCTCTCGTGAGAGATTTAGCAACAACAACGCCAACATTTTCTCCCGGTCCAGATGGACTTCCTGGATGTGTGCTTAAGTTTTGTGCGTCAACCATTTGTAAACCGATTCATAAACTTTTTAATTTGTCTATTTCATCATCAGTTTTTCCTTCTATCTGAAAGGACTCTTTTATTATTCCACTCCATAAAAAAGGTGCGAAGGCAGATGCCCAAAATTATAGAGGTATTTCTAAACTGTCGGCAATTCCTAAAGCATTTGAACGTATTATCACTTCTCATTTGCAACATTTATGTTCCTCGCTTATATCACCGTGTCAGAATGGCTTTGTTAAGCGAAGATCGACCACCACCAACCTTCTTGAATTGTCATCTATTGTAATAAATGGGTTTAAGAAAAAAATGCAGACTGACATTGCATATACAGATTTTAGTAAGGCCTTTGACTCAGTTAACCACTCACATCTTTTATTTAAATTAGATCAGCTTGAGTTTCCTGGTTATCTATTATCTTGAATTTCATGTTACTTGAACAGTAGGACTCAGAGCGTTATATTCAAGAAGTTTGTTTCAAAATTGATCTACGTGACATCTGGAGTGCCTCAGGGTAGTCATTTGGGCAATCATAACACATTCTCGCGTACTAATGTATGCTGATGATGTTAAGCTTTGTTTATCATATAATGATATAGCGTCGGGATTTAACTTACAGTCGGATATAGATTGTTTTCATGGATGGTGTGAGTACAACCTTTTAAATTTGAACTGCCTAAAATGCAACGTTATGACTTTTTGTAGGGGTACTCCTACGTTTATCAGTTACTTTCTTAAAAATGCGCCACTTGACCGTATTTATTTAACGATTTATGTGTTCTTCTTGACCCTAAACTTTAATTTGACTGCCAATTTATGTCCACTGTTAACAAAGCCCTGAGTGTTCTTGGGTTTATAAAGCGTTGGTCAAAAGAATTTGATGACCCTTATACGACCAAATTATTATTTACCTCCCTTGTCCGTCCTATTTTGGAATATTGTTCGTCGGTTTGGAGTCCACAATATCAAGTGCACATCGACCGTATTGAGTCGGTACAACAACAAATTTCTTTTATTTGCCCTGCGTAGTTTGAACTGGGATCAAAACGTAAGGCTTCCTTCCTACAAGAGTAGATTACAATTGCTTAATTTACCTACACTTGTAAATCGTAGAACAATGCTTGGTACTATTTTTATACAAAATCTTATAAGAGGTGACATTGATTCTGCAGAACTTTCAAACCGCCTAACATTCAACGTTCCCGTTAGACTAACACGAAATTATTATCCTCTAAATTTGCCACGATGTACATCAAATTTTTGTCTGCACGAGGCCTTTCGCGTTCTATGTAATAACTATAATAAACTTTATCATTTAATTTGCATTTCAACATCTATCCCGGTATTAAAAACTAATATTTTAACTCATTCGTTTAACTCTTAGTAATGCTTTATATTTTCATTTGTGTTCCGTCTCTATTTGTTTTATGTATGTATCTTCCTCGCGAACTCGCATTTTTCGCCTAAATTGATAAAAGGGCCCCGCGCGTAACAAGCACGTGCTTGGTGTCGTTGGGCCACTTGTTTGCACTGTTCGAAGTGCATTAACGTACATATATATAATTAAGCATGGTATTTACGTTGCAAATACCATAGCAACATCCAATAATGCCTTTATAAGACTATTAAACACTACAATTACCGACCAAGTATTCAGTACAGATAACCTAACTACGAATTTAGACAATAGAAAAAAATCCGTACTATCAAAACTATCAAAAAACTTCCCTCCACAGTTCAAGTCACAGCTTTCTAGCTTATGCACCCAGTATAGCGATATAATCGTATTGGAAACGGATCAATAACTACAAATAATTTTTATAAACAGAAACTGAGATTAAAAGATGATGAGCCAGTCTATATAAAGAACTATCGAAGCCCACATAGTCATGTTAACGAAATACAAAAGCAAGAAGAAAAATTGATCTCTGACGGGATTCTACATCCAGAAAAATGTTCATTTTTTATGCATGAAGTGACCTTTCTCGGTCATAAATGCACAGATAAGGGAATACTTCCAGACGAAAAGAAATATGACGTCATTATGAATTACCCTGCGCCGCACAATGCGGTCAGCGCTAGACGATTTGTAGCATTTTGCAATTATTATAGACGTTTCATAAAAAATTACGCCGAATAATCACGGCACATAACAAGATTACGTAAAAAGAATGTACCTTTCGAATGGACAGATGAATGCCAAAACGCATTCCAATATTTAAAAACAAAACTAATGGAAGGTGAAAGTAACAAATGTACTACTGAGCATTAGCTGCAATTCATTGGGCGATATTACATTTCAGACCATATATATATGGAAAGCATTTCTTAATAAGAACAGACCATAGACCTTTAATATACCTTTTCTCAATGACCAATCCCAGTTCTAAACTGACACGTATGAGGCTCGAACTAGAAGAATACGACTTTACAGTCGAATATTTAAAGGGAAAAGACAATTATGTAGCTGATGCGTTATCAAGAATAACCATTAATGATGTACAAAAAATTACTGGAAATATAAAGAATGTCACTAGTAGATATCAAAATAGACAGAAACTCCGCGCGGAAAACAAACAAATAGAATTGCCTACGCAATCTATAGAGAAAGCTTCTAAGCCCAACGTATATGAAGTCATAAACAATGATGAAGTGCGTAAAGTAGTGACCTAGCATGTAAATAACAAAATATGTTTATTTAAGCACGGAAAGAAAATTACAGCAAGATATGATGTTAGCGATTTGTATACTAATGGAATCATTGGCTTTTTTGACAATTCTTTCAAAGGCTTGAAAAGCAGGCCGGTATTCACAAAGTTGGCCAACTCAAAGTGGCACCGTGGGAAAATATCTTTGAACATGATTCAATTGATTATTTTAAAATTATGGGCAATTATATATTGAAATCATTGAGAGTAGCGCTACTCAACCCGGTGACCCTTATAGAAAAACAAAACGAGAAAGAAGCAATACTGTCTAAATTACATGATGATCCAGTACAAGGAGGTCATACTGGCATTACAAAAACCTTGGCCAAGGTCAAAAGACATTATTTTTGGAAAGGTATGACTCGAGATATTACTGAATACATACGAAAATGTCTGAAATGCCAAAAAGCTAAAATAACTAAACACAATAAGACTCCATTGATAATAACTGATACGCCTATAAATGCTTTCGACAGAGTGATAGTGGACACTATTTGTCCATTACCAAAATCAGAAAATGGCAATGAGTATGCAGTCACTCTAATATGTGACCTAACTAAATATTTAGTTGCCATACCAGTTCCAAATAAAAACGCAAACACTGTCGCAAAAGAAATTTTAAATCATTTATTCTGAAGTACGGTCCAATAAAGACGTTCATTACGGACATGGGTACTGAATATAAGAATTCAATTATAAATGATCTGTGCAAATACTTAAAAATTGAAAATATAACATCTACGGCACACCACCACCAGACAGTAGGAACAATCGTCATAGAACTTTCAATGAATACATACGCTCATATATAACGGTTGATAAAACTGATTGGGACGTATGGCTTCAATATTTCGTTTTTTGTTTCAACACGACCCCTTCAATGGGGTACGAGCTAGTATTTGGTAAAACAAATAATTTACCAAAACAATTTAATAGTATAGAAAATATAGAACCCATATATAATATAGATGACTATGCCAAGGAAAGTAAATATAGATTGGAAGTAGCATACAAAAGAGCTAGAGTAATGATAAAAGAAACTAAGAATAATAATAAAATACAATATGATCAGAAAATAAACAACATAGATATATCAGTACGTGATCAAGTCCTTTTAAGAAATGAAACAGGTCATAGGTTAGATTATCAATGGTAAAGCTGAAAACTTAACAATTTTTATTGATGCATTACAAATAATAGAATCAATAAAAGGCGAGCACGAACAATTAGCTGTTTCCGTAATAAAAACAAAGCTAAAAGGTGTCGCCAGAAATTTAATCGGAAATGAAACAACAATAACAGAAGTCATTTTAAGATTAAAAGCAAAGGCGAAACTGTAGAAGTGCTGTCAGCAAAACTGATGAACCTACAGCAACGCAATAAAACTGCACACACAAGAGGTTGAGCAGATGACAAAATCTTTAGAAGGTGCATATATAACAGATGGCTTACCCCTAGAGTTAGCCAGAGTTATTTCACTCAGTACTATGAACGAAGACGTTTCCAAATTTGTCAATAGTTGCACTGAAGCAACTGGACAGTCAAACACCGTCCTATATTTTAAGAATTATCCACAGCGCGGCTCAAATCGCGGACGTGGAAATTATAGAGGTAATTTTCGTGGTAGTCACAATAACTAAAACCACAATAACTACAACAACAATTACCAAAATATCAATAGAGGACGAGGGCAATATAGAGGAAACTATGGAGGCGGTGGTAACTCGAACCGAGGCCACAATGGCAATAACCAAAGCAATGTAAGAATGACCCAAAATAATAACCAAAACACATCGGAAAACTCCCAAAGCCCCAAAGCTCAACAATAAAAGAAGTCAGAGTTCACACCATTAATCTCAGCCAAAATATATTCGTTTCATTTTTTAATGTTGCTGCTGGAAAAGAACTTATCTTTTTAATAGACACGGGCACAGACATTTCCATTTTAAAAGAAACTTCGGATAACTTCCAAAACATCCAAGTTGATTACGTCATAGACATAAAAGGCATAAGTCAAGAAATAATCAAATCCAAAGGTTTAGTTTCTATAGATATACGGACAACTAAATACATAATTCCACACGATTTTCATAGCCTAAATTCACATTTCCCAATTCCATGCAATGGAATAATAGGCATCGACTTTATTAAAAAATACAACTGTCAATTAGACTTCAAGCCATCTGAAGATTGGCTTATAATTAGACCCAATAATTTAAAATTTCCAATTAATGTACCAATAGCTCATAGTTCTGGAAATAATTCAATACTTCTGCCAGCAAGATCCCAAGTTATTCGGAAAATTGAACTTAATTCAAAAGAAGACAGTGTATTAATTCCAAATCAGCCCATGTTTCCGGACTAAAAGCTTCTTTACTGGCTAAGTCAAAGAAATCAGTGCCGACCGTTCTTATAGGTACTGTAGGCAGCG
This sequence comes from Drosophila biarmipes, assembly GCF_025231255.1. Classification (NCBI taxonomy): domain Eukaryota; kingdom Metazoa; phylum Arthropoda; class Insecta; order Diptera; family Drosophilidae; genus Drosophila; species Drosophila biarmipes. Next base: position 865,446 of record NW_026114530.1, read on the forward strand.
ATCCTGGATCTCAGCCTAGTGAGCTTCAGACTTCTGCTGGGGAGCGTATGAAACTTTTAGTTGTTCCACAAAGAAAGCAATTATTTGTTTCTAGATTCACCCCAGATACCACATCTGAGGATGTTATGGAATTTATACGTGAAAAATTCCCATCCGAAGATACTGCAGTTGAACAATTTCGATTTTCATATGCTCGTTGGATATCTTCTTTTAAAATATTTGCTCCGCCTGATCATTTTAATGTTTTACTTTCTGAAAGCTTTTGGCTTAATGATGGTTAAGTAATTTAAGAATTTGTCCCAAATAAACCGAGAACAAATAACAGGCCCTCCACTGTGTCAAAAAACTAAAAAGTTCAATGTTGTCCGTCCTATTTTGGAATATTGTTCGTCGGTTTGGAGTCCACAATATCAAGTGCACATCGACCGTATTGAGTCGGTACAACAACAAATTTCTTTTATTTGCCCTGCGTATTTTGAACTGGGATCAAAACGTAAGGCTTCCTTCCTACGAGAGTAGATTACAATTGCTTAATTTACCTACACTTGTAAATCGTAGAACATTGCTTGGTACTATTTTTATACAAAATCTTATAAGAGGTGACATTGATTCTGCAGAACTTTCAAACCGCCTAACATTCAACGTTCCCGTTAGACTAACACGAAATTATTATCCTCTAAATTTGCCACGATGTACATCAAATTTTTGTCTGCACGAGCATTCCCATTCATATACCCAGTGAAATTGAATTTCTAAGTGTAAAAGTTTCTTTGCAATCGTTATCTGTTTTTGTTACATGTTCTTATATTCCAACTAAAATGAGATGTTTTCGTAAATGTAACTATAATAAACTTAACGATATGATTTCTCATTATAATTGGACAGACTTGTACAATTGTACAGATATTGAAAGTGCCACTGAACTATTCTATACAGTCTTAAATACGTTTTTTAATGAATGCGTACCTGATGGGTTTCTTTCAAACCTAAGCAAACCTCCTTGGTTTACCAATGCGCTTCAAAGACTTAAAATCCTTAAATCTAACACTTATAAAAAGTATAAAAAATCGGGTAGACCAGCAGATTTTTCGAAATATGTTGTGGCTCGAACAGATTTTAATGTTCTCAACAGTCATTGCTACTCTATGTATCTAGTCGATGTAAATTTGAATTTTCAAACGATCCGAAACAGTTTTACAATTTTGTTAATGCCAAGCGTAAGGCATCGGCATTGCCTTCATCGGTACGTCTAAACTCAATGGATGCATCGACTGATTCTGAAATAGCTGATTTATTTGCTGAGTTTTTCCAAACTACTTATAGTTCGACAGCTTGGTCAAATTCTAACTACCCTAATCCATTAAATAGGGCAAATTGTATTTTCTCCCCTGTAATCACCGAAAGCTCTCTCGTGAGAGATTTAGCAACAACAACGCCAACATTTTCTCCCGGTCCAGATGGACTTCCTGGATGTGTGCTTAAGTTTTGTGCGTCAACCATTTGTAAACCGATTCATAAACTTTTTAATTTGTCTATTTCATCATCAGTTTTTCCTTCTATCTGAAAGGACTCTTTTATTATTCCACTCCATAAAAAAGGTGCGAAGGCAGATGCCCAAAATTATAGAGGTATTTCTAAACTGTCGGCAATTCCTAAAGCATTTGAACGTATTATCACTTCTCATTTGCAACATTTATGTTCCTCGCTTATATCACCGTGTCAGAATGGCTTTGTTAAGCGAAGATCGACCACCACCAACCTTCTTGAATTGTCATCTATTGTAATAAATGGGTTTAAGAAAAAAATGCAGACTGACATTGCATATACAGATTTTAGTAAGGCCTTTGACTCAGTTAACCACTCACATCTTTTATTTAAATTAGATCAGCTTGAGTTTCCTGGTTATCTATTATCTTGAATTTCATGTTACTTGAACAGTAGGACTCAGAGCGTTATATTCAAGAAGTTTGTTTCAAAATTGATCTACGTGACATCTGGAGTGCCTCAGGGTAGTCATTTGGGCAATCATAACACATTCTCGCGTACTAATGTATGCTGATGATGTTAAGCTTTGTTTATCATATAATGATATAGCGTCGGGATTTAACTTACAGTCGGATATAGATTGTTTTCATGGATGGTGTGAGTACAACCTTTTAAATTTGAACTGCCTAAAATGCAACGTTATGACTTTTTGTAGGGGTACTCCTACGTTTATCAGTTACTTTCTTAAAAATGCGCCACTTGACCGTATTTATTTAACGATTTATGTGTTCTTCTTGACCCTAAACTTTAATTTGACTGCCAATTTATGTCCACTGTTAACAAAGCCATGAGTGTTCTTGGGTTTATAAAGCGTTGGTGAAAAGAATTTGATGACCCTTATACGACCAAATTATTATTTACCTCCCTTGTCCGTCCTATTTTTGAATATTGTTCGTCGGTTTGGAGTCCACAATATCAAGTGCACATCGACCGTATTGATTCGGTACAACAACAAATTTCTTTTATTTGCCCTGCGTATTTTGAACTGGGATCAAAACGTAAGGCTTCCTTCCTACGAGAGTAGATTACAATTGCTTAATTTACCTACACTTGTAAATCGTAGAACAATGCTTGGTACTATTTTTATACAAAATCTTATAAGAGGTGACATTGATTCTGCAGAACTTTCAAACCGCCTAACATTCAACGTTCCCGTTAGACTAACACAAAATTATTATCCTCTAAATTTGCCACGATGTACATCAAATTTTTGTCTGCACGAGGCCTTTCGCGTTCTATGTAATAACTATAATAAACTTTATCATTTAATTTGCATTTCAACATCTATCCCGGTATTAAAAACTAATATTTTAACTCATTCGTTTAATTCTTAGTAATGCTTTATATTTTCATTTGTGTTCCGTCTCTATTTGTTTTATGTATGTATCTTCCTCGCGAACTCGCATTTTTCGCCCAAATTGATAAAAGGGCACCGCGCGTAACAAGCACGTGCTTGGTGTCGTTGGGCCACTTGTTTGCACTGTTCGAAGTGCATTAACGTCCATATATATAATTAAGCATGGTATTTACGTTGCAAATACCATAGCAACATCCAATAATGCCTTTATAAGACTATTAAACACTACAATTACCGACCAAGTATTCAGTACAGATAACCTAACTACGAATTTAGACAATAGGAAAAAATCCGTACTATCAAAACTATCAAAAAACTTCCCTCCACAGCTCAAGTCACAGCTTTCTAGCTTATGCACCCAGTATAGCGATATAATCGTGTTGGAAACGGATCAATAACTACAAATAATTTTTATAAACAGAAACTGAGATTAAAAGATGATGAGCCAGTCTATATAAAGAACTATCGAAGCCCACATAGTCATGTGAACGAAATACAAAAACAAGTAGAAAAATTGATCTCTGACGGGATTGTCGAACCGTCAGTATCCGAATATAATAGCCCATTGTTACTTGTTCCTAAGAAGTCATCCCCCGGGTCAAATGTAAAGAAATGGCGATTAGTAATTGACTACCGCCAGATTAATAAAAAATTACTATATGATAAATTCCCATTACCTAGAATTGATGATATTTTAGATCAACTAGGTCGAGCAAAATATTTTTAATGCCTTGACTTAATGTCAGGATTTCATCAAATTGAACTCGAAAAAAGTTCAAGGGATATAACGTCATTTTCAACGAGCAATGGCTCGTATCGCTTCACGCGATTACCTTTCGGATTAAAAATTGCGCCTAATTCCTTTTAACGAATGATGACTATTGCGTTCTCTGGTCTAGAACCTTCTCAAGCATTTGTTTATATGGATGACTTAATAGTAATCGGTTGTTCCGAAAAACATATACTTAAAAACTTAACAGACGTTTTTGAGAAATGCAGAAAATACAATCTAAAGCTACATCCAGAAAAATGTTCATTTTTTATGCATGAAGTGACCTTTCTCGGTCATAAATGCACAGATAAAGGAATACTTCCAGACGAAAAGAAATATGACGTCATTATGAATTACCCTGCGCACAATGCGGTCAGCGCTAGACGATTTGTGGCATTTTGCAATTATTATAGACGTTTCATAAAAAATTTCGCCGAATATTCACGGCACATAACAAGATTACGTAAAAAGAATGTACCTTTCGAATGGACAGATGAATGCCAAAACGCATTCCAATATTTAAAAACAAAACTAATGGAAGGTGAAAGTAACAAATGTACTACTGAGCATTAGCTGCAATTCATTGGGCGATATTACATTTCAGACTTTATATATATGGAAAGCATTTCTTAATAAGAACAGACCATAGACCTTTAATATACCTTTTCTCAATGACCAATCCCAGTTCTAAACTGACACGTATGAGGCTCGAACTAGAAGAATACGACTTTACAGTCGAATATTTAAAGGGAAAAGACAATTATGTAGCTGATGCGTTATCAAGAATAACCATTAATGATGTACAAAAAATTACTGAATATATAAAGAATGTCACTAGTAGATATCAAAATAGACAGAAACTCCGCGCGGAAAACAAACAAATAGAATTGCCTACGCAATCTATAGAGAAAGCTTCTAAGCCCAACGTATATGAAGTCATAAACAATGATGAAGTGCGTAAAGTAGTGACCTAGCATGTAAATAACAAAATATGTTTATTTAAGCACGGAAAGAAAATTACAGCAAGATATGATGTTAGCGATTTGTATACTAATGGAATCATTGACTTTTTTGACAATTCTTTCAAAGGCTTGAAAAGCAGGCCGGTATTCACAAAGTTGGCCAACTCAAAGTGGCACCGTGGGAAAATATCTTTGAACATGATTCAATTAATTATTTTAAAATTATGGGCAATTATATATTGAAATCATTGAGAGTAGCGCTACTCAACCCGGTGACCCTTATAGAAAAACAAAACGAGAAAGAAGCAATACTGTCTAAATTACATGATGATCCAGTACAAGGAGGTCATACTGGCATTACAAAAACCTTGGCCAAGGTCAAAAGACATTATTTTTGGAAAGGTATGACTCGAGATATTACTGAATACATACGAAAATGTCTGAAATGCCAAAAAGCTAAAATAACTAAACACAATAAGACTCCATTGATAATAACTGATACGCCTATAAATGCTTTCGACAGAGTGATAGTGGACACTATTTGTCCATTACCAAAATCAGAAAATGGCAATGAGTATGCAGTCACTCTAATATGTGACCTAACTAAATATTTAGTTGCCATACCAGTTCCAAATAAAAACGCAAACACTGTCGCAAAAGAAATTTTAAATCATTTATTCTGAAGTACGGTCCAATAAAGACGTTCATTACGGACATGGGTACTGAATATAAGAATTCAATTATAAATGATCTGTGCAAATACTTAAAAATTGAAAATATAACATCTACGGCACACCACCACCAGACAGTAGGAACAATCGTCATAGAACTTTCAATGAATACATACGCTCATATATAACGGTTGATAAAACTGATTGGGACGTATGGCTTCAATATTTCGTTTTTTGTTTCAACACGACCCCTTCAATGGGGTACGAGCTAGTATTTGGTAAAACAAATAATTTACCAAAACATATATAATATAGATGACTATGCCAAGGAGAGTAAATATAGATTGGAAGTAGCTTACAAAAGAGCTAGAGTAATGATAAAAGAAACTAAGAATAATAATAAAATACAATATGATCAGAAAATAAACAACATAGATATATCAGTACGTGATCAAGTCCTTTTAAGAAATGAAACAGGTCATAAGTTAGATTATCAATGGTAAAGCTGAAAACTTAACAAGTTTTATTGATGCATTACAAATAATAGAATCAATAAAAGGCGAGCACGAACAATTAGCAGTTTCCATAATAAAAACAAAGCTAAAAGGTGTCGCCAGAAATTTAATCGGAAATGAAACAACAATAACAGAAGTCATTTCAAGATTAAAAGCAAAGACGAAACTGTAGAAGTGTTGTCAGCAAAACTGATGAACCTACAGCAACGCAATAAAACTGCCAACCAGTACACAAAAGAGGTTGAGCAGATGACAAAATCTTTAGAAGGTGCATATATAACAGATGGCTTACCCCTAGAGTTAGCCAGAAGTTATTTCACTCAGCATGCAGTCAAAGCAATGACGAAAAATTGTACAATCGATAAGGTAAAAATTATCATGCAAGCTGGCACATTTAGTACTATGAACGAAGCCGTTTCCAAATTTGTCAATAGTTTCACTGAAGCAACTGGACAGTCAAACACCGTCCTATATTTTAAGAATTATCCACAGCGCGGCTCAAATCGCGGACGTGGAAATTATAGAGGTAATTTTCGTGGTAGTCACAATAACTAAAACCACAATAACTACAACAACAATAACTACAACAACAATAACTATAACAACAATTACCAAAATAACAATAGAGGACGAGGGCAATATAGAGGAAACTATGGAGGCGGTGGTAACTCGAACCGAGGCCACAATGGCAATAACCAAAGCAATGTAAGAATGACCCAAAATAATAACCAAAACACATCGGAAAACTCCCAATGCCCTTTAAATACTCAACAATAAAAGAAGTCAGAGTTCACACCATTAATCTCAGCCAAAATATATTCGTTTCATTTTTTAATGTTGCTGCTGGGAAAGAACTTATCTTTTTAATAGACACGGGCGCAGACATTTCCATTTTAAAAGAAACTTCGGATAACTTCCAAAACATCCAAGTTGATTACGTCATAGACATAAAAGGCATAAGTCAAGAAATAATCAAATCCAAAGGTTTATTTTCTATAGATATACGGACAACTAAATACATAATTCCACACGATTTTCATAGCCTAAATTCACATTTCCCAATTCCATGCAATGGAATAATAGGCATCGACTTTATTAAAAAATACAACTGTCAATTAGACTTCAAGCCATCTGAAGATTGGCTTATAATTAGACCCAATAATTTAAAATTTCCAATTAATGTACCAATAGCTCATAGTTCTGGAAATAGTTCAATACTTCTGCCAGCAAGATCCCAAGTTATTTGGAAAATTGAACTTAATTCAAAAGAAGACAGTGTATTAATTCCAAATGACAGCAATTATTTGTTTCTAGATTCACCCCAGATACCACATCTGAGGATGTTATGGAATTTATACGTGAAAAATTCCCATCCGAAGATATGGCAGTTGAACAATTTCGATTTTCATATGCTCGTAGGATATCTTCTTTTAAAATATTTGCTCCGCCTGATCTTTTTAATGTTTTACTTTCTGAAAGCTTTTGGCTTAATGATGGTTTAGTAATTAAAGAATTTGTCCCAAATAAACCGAGAACAAATAACAGGCCCTCCACTGTGTCAAAAAACTAAAAAGTGTAATGTTGGCGTATCAAAATGTTAGGGGATTAAATATGAAGCTGCCCAAGCTTTATGCTGACTCCTCTGCATTTACAGAAGATATTTTAGATTTTACGGAAACTTGGCTGAAACCAGGGATATCCGACTCTGAAGTTCTGGGTAATAACTTTAATACTTATAGGACCGATCGCCACTCGCGTAGGGGGCGCGGTGTCCTGATTGCCGTTACCTCTAGCCTAACATCTGAAAGAATTCTCATTCATATACCCAGTGAAATTGAATTTCTAAGTGTAAAAGTTTCTTTGCAATCGTTATCTGTTTTTGTTACATGTTCTTATATTCCACCTGGCTCTGACCTAGTAATTTATGAGCACCATCTGTCTGCAATAAAATCTCTTTTATCCCTTCTTTCTAACAGAGACCTTTTGATTGTTTTAGGTGACTTTAACCTACCTGCTATTTCTTGGTCTCCTCCTACTGACTCATTTGTCGCTATGCCGTTATCCGCCCATGATTTTGTGGATGGCCTTTTAGAATTATCGTTACAGCAAGTAAGCTTTATAAAAAATTCCTTAAGACGACAATCAGATCTTGTGTTTGTTTCAGACCCGTTTGAAATCACAGTATGTAGAATTGACGCTCTTGTTTTACCTGAAGACCCATATCATCCTACTAGGGAACTGACAATATGCATCCCCTGCTCTGATACCCTCTCTCCTTTAGTTTCTCCAACTAAAATGAGATGTTTTCGTAAATGTAACTATAATAAACTTAACGATATGATTTCTCTTTATAATTGGACAGACTTGTACAATTGTACAGATATTGAAAGTGCCACTGAACTATTATATACAGCCTTAAATACGTTTTTTACTGAATGCGTACCTGATGGGTTTCTTTCAAACCTAAACAGACCTCCTTGGTTTACCAATGCGCTTCAAAGACTTAAAATCCTTTAATCTAACACTTATAAAAAGTATAAAAATCGGGTAGACCAGCAGATTTTTCGAAAAATGTTGTGGCTCGAACAGATTTTAATGTTCTCAACAGTCATTGCTACTCTATGTATCTAGTCGATGTAAATTTGAATTTTCAAACGATCCGAAACAGCTTTACAATTTTGTTAATGCCAAGCGTAAGGCATCGGAATTGCCTTCATCGGCACGTCTAAACTCAATGGAGGCATCGACTGATTCTGAAATTGCTGATTTATTTGCTGAGTTTTTCTAAACTACTTATAGTTCGACAGCTTGGTCAAATTCTAACTACCCTAATCCGTTAAATAGGGCAAATTGTATTTTGGATTTAGCAACAACAACGCCAACATTTTCTCCCGGTCCAGATGGACTTCCTGGAAGTGTGCTTAAGTTTTGTGCGTTAACCATTTGTAAACCGATTCTTAAACTTTTTAATTTGTCTATTTCATCATCAGTTTTTCCTTCTATCTGAAAGGACTCTTTTATTATTCCACTCCATAAAAAAGGTGCGAAGGCAGATGCCCAAAATTATAGAGGTATTTCTAAACTGTCGGCAATTCCTAAAGCATTTGAACGTATTATCACTTCTCATTTGCAACATTTATGTTCCTCGCTTATATCACCGTGTCAGAATGGTTTTGTTAAGCGAAGATCGACCACCACCAACCTTCTTGAATTGTCATCTATTGTAATAAATGGGTTTAAGAAAAAAATGCAGACTGACATTGCATATACAGATTTTAGTAAGGCCTTTGACTCAGTTAACCACTCACATCTTTTATTTAAATTAGATCAGCTTGGGTTTCCTGGTTATCTATTATCTTGAATTTCATGTTACTTGAACAGTAGGACTCAGAGCGTTATATTCAAGAAGTTTGTTTCAAAATTGATCTACGTGACATCTGGAGTGCCTCAGGGTAGTCATTTGGGCAATCATAACACATTCTCGCGTACTAATGTATGCTGATGATGTTAAGCTTTGTTTATCATATAATGATATAGCGTCGGGATTTAACTTACAGTCGGATATAGATTGTTTTCATGGATGGTGTGAGTACAACCTTTTAAATTTGAACTGCCTAAAATGCAACGTTATGACTTTTTGTAGGGGTACTCCTACGTTTATCAGTTACTTTCTTAAAAATGCGCCACTTGACCGTATTTATTTAACGATTTATGTGTTCTTCTTGACCCTAAACTTTAATTTGACTGCCAATTTATGTCCACTGTTAACAAAGCCATGAGTGTTCTTGGGTTTATAAAGCGTTGGTGAAAAGAATTTGATGACCCTTATACGACCAAATTATTATTTACCTTCCTTGTCCGTCCTATTTTGGAATATTGTTCGTCGGTTTGGAGTCCACAATATCAAGTGCACATCGACCGTATTGAGTCGGTACAACAACAAATTTCTTTTATTTGCCCTGCGTATTTTGAACTGGGATCAAAACGTAAGGCTTCCTTCCTACGAGAGTAGATTACAATTGCTTAATTTACCTACACTTGTAAATCGTAGAACATTCCTTGGTACTATTTTTATACAAAATCTTATAAGAGGTGACATTGATTCTGCAGAACTTTCAAACCGCCTAACATTCAACGTTCCCGTTAGACTAACACGAAATTATTATCCTCTAAATTTGCCACGATGTACATCAAATTTTTGTCTGCACGAGGCCTTTCGCGTTCTATGTAATAACTATAATAAACTTTATCATTTAATTTGCATTTCAACATCTATCCCGGTATTAAAAACTAATATTTTAACTCATTCGTTTAACTCTTAGTAATGCTTTATATTTTCATTTGTGTTCCGTCTCTATTTGTTTTATGTATGTATCTTCCTCGCGAACTCGCATTTTTCGCCTAAATTGATAAAAGGGCCCCGCGCGTAACAAGCACGTGCTTGGTGTCGTTGGGCCACTTGTTTGCACTGTTCGAAGTGCATTAACGTACATATATATAATTAAGCATGGTATTTACGTTGCAAATACCATAGCAACATCCAATAATGCCTTTATAAGACTATTAAACACTACAATTACCGACCAAGTATTCAGTACAGATAACCTAACTACGAATTTAGACAATAGAAAAAAATCCGTACTATCAAAACTATCAAAAAACTTCCCTCCACAGTTCAAGTCACAGCTTTCTAGCTTATGCACCCAGTATAGCGATATAATCGTATTGGAAACGGATCAATAACTACAAATAATTTTTATAAACAGAAACTGAGATTAAAAGATGATGAGCCAGTCTATATAAAGAACTATCGAAGCCCACATAGTCATGTTAACGAAATACAAAAGCAAGAAGAAAAATTGATCTCTGACGGGATTCTACATCCAGAAAAATGTTCATTTTTTATGCATGAAGTGACCTTTCTCGGTCATAAATGCACAGATAAGGGAATACTTCCAGACGAAAAGAAATATGACGTCATTATGAATTACCGTGCGCCGCACAATGCGGTCAGCGCTAGACGATTTGTAGCATTTTGCAATTATTATAGACGTTTCATAAAAAATTACGCCGAATAATCACGGCACATAACAAGATTACGTAAAAAGAATGTACCTTTCGAATGGACAGATGAATGCCAAAACGCATTCCAATATTTAAAAACAAAACTAATGGAAGGTGAAAGTAACAAATGTACTACTGAGCATTAGCTGCAATTCATTGGGCGATATTACATTTCAGACCATATATATATGGAAAGCATTTCTTAATAAGAACAGACCATAGACCTTTAATATACCTTTTCTCAATGACCAATCCCAGTTCTAAACTGACACGTATGAGGCTCGAACTAGAAGAATACGACTTTACAGTCGAATATTTAAAGGGAAAAGACAATTATGTAGCTGATGCGTTATCAAGAATAACCATTAATGATGTACAAAAAATTACTGGAAATATAAAGAATGTCACTAGTAGATATCAAAATAGACAGAAACTCCGCGCGGAAAACAAACAAATAGAATTGCCTACGCAATCTATAGAGAAAGCTTCTAAGCCCAACGTATATGAAGTCATAAACAATGATGAAGTGCGTAAAGTAGTGACCTAGCATGTAAATAACAAAATATGTTTATTTAAGCACGGAAAGAAAATTACAGCAAGATATGATGTTAGCGATTTGTATACTAATGGAATCATTGACTTTTTTGACAATTCTTTCAAAGGCTTGAAAAGCAGGCCGGTATTCACAAAGTTGGCCAACTCAAAGTGGCACCGTGGGAAAATATCTTTGAACATGAGTCAATTGATTATTTTAAAATTATGGGCAATTATATATTGAAATCATTGAGAGTAGCGCTACTCAACCCGGTGACCCTTATAGAAAAACAAAACGAGAAAGAAGCAATACTGTCTAAATTACATGATGATCCAGTACAAGGAGGTCATACTGGCATTACAAAAACCTTGGCCAAGGTCAAAAGACATTATTTTTGGAAAGGTATGACTCGAGATATTACTGAATACATACGAAAATGTCTGAAATGCCAAAAAGCTAAAATAACTAAACACAATAAGACTCCATTGATAATAACTGATACGCCTATAAATGCTTTCGACAGAGTGATAGTGGACACTATTTGTCCATTACCAAAATCAGAAAATGGCAATGAGTATGCAGTCACTCTAATATGTGACCTAACTAAATATTTAGTTGCCATACCAGTTCCAAATAAAAACGCAAACACTGTCGCAAAAGAAATTTTAAATCATTTATTCTGAAGTACGGTCCAATAAAGACGTTCATTACGGACATGGGTACTGAATATAAGAATTCAATTATAAATGATCTGTGCAAATACTTAAAAATTGAAAATATAACATCTACGGCACACCACCACCAGACAGTAGGAACAATCGTCATAGAACTTTCAATGAATACATACGCTCATATATAACGGTTGATAAAACTGATTGGGACGTATGGCTTCAATATTTCGTTTTTTGTTTCAACACGACCCCTTCAATGGGGTACGAGCTAGTATTTGGTAAAACAAATAATTTACCAAAACAATTTAATAGTATAGAAAATATAGAACCCATATATAATATAGATGACTATGCCAAGGAAAGTAAATATAGATTGGAAGTAGCATACAAAAGAGCTAGAGTAATGATAAAAGAAACTAAGAATAATAATAAAATACAATATGATCAGAAAATAAACAACATAGATATATCAGTACGTGATCAAGTCCTTTTAAGAAATGAAACAGGTCATAAGTTAGATTATCAATGGTAAAGCTGAAAACTTAACAAGTTTTATTGATGCATTACAAATAATAGAATCAATAAAAGGCGAGCACGAACAATTAGCAGTTTCCATAATAAAAACAAAGCTAAAAGGTGTCGCCAGAAATTTAATCGGAAATGAAACAACAATAACAGAAGTCATTTCAAGATTAAAAGCAAAGACGAAACTGTAGAAGTGTTGTCAGCAAAACTGATGAACCTACAGCAACGCAATAAAACTGCCAACCAGTACACAAAAGAGGTTGAGCAGATGACAAAATCTTTAGAAGGTGCATATATAACAGATGGCTTACCCCTAGAGTTAGCCAGAAGTTATTTCACTCAGCATGCAGTCAAAGCAATGATGAAAAATTGTACAATCGATAAGGTAAAAATTATCATGCAAGCTGGCACATTTAGTACTATGAACGAAGCCGTTTCCAAATTTGTCAATAGTTTCACTGAAGCAACTGGACAGTCAAACACCGTCATAATTTTAAGAATTATCCACAGCGCGGCTCAAATCGCGGACGTGGAAATTATAGAGGTAATTTTCGTGGTAGTCACAATAACTAAAACCACAATAACTACAACAACAATAACTACAACAACAATAACTATAACAACAATTACCAAAATAACAATAGAGGACGAGGGCAATATAGAGGAAACTATGGAGGCGGTGGTAACTCGAACCGAGGCCACAATGGCAATAACCAAAGCAATGTAAGAATGACCCAAAATAATAACCAAAACACATCGGAAAACTCCCAATGCCCTTTAAATACTCAACAATAAAAGAAGTCAGAGTTCACACCATTAATCTCAGCCAAAATATATTCGTTTCATTTTTTAATGTTGCTGCTGGGAAAGAACTTATCTTTTTAATAGACACGGGCGCAGACATTTCCATTTTAAAAGAAACTTCGGATAACTTCCAAAACATCCAAGTTGATTACGTCATAGACATAAAAGGCATAAGTCAAGAAATAATCAAATCCAAAGGTTTATTTTCTATAGATATACGGACAACTAAATACATAATTCCACACGATTTTCATAGCCTAAATTCACATTTCCCAATTCCATGCAATGGAATAATAGGCATCGACTTTATTAAAAAATACAACTGTCAATTAGACTTCAAGCCATCTGAAGATTGGCTTATAATTAGACCCAATAATTTAAAATTTCCAATTAATGTACCAATAGCTCATAGTTCTGGAAATAGTTCAATACTTCTGCCAGCAAGATCCCAAGTTATTTGGAAAATTGAACTTAATTCAAAAGAAGACAGTGTATTAATTCCAAATGACAGCAATTATTTGTTTCTAGATTCACCCCAGATACCACATCTGAGGATGTTATGGAATTTATACGTGAAAAATTCCCATCCGAAGATATGGCAGTTGAACAATTTCGATTTTCATATGCTCGTAGGATATCTTCTTTTAAAATATTTGCTCCGCCTGATCTTTTTAATGTTTTACTTTCTGAAAGCTTTTGGCTTAATGATGGTTTAGTAATTAAAGAATTTGTCCCAAATAAACCGAGAACAAATAACAGACCCTCCACTGTGTCAAAAAACTAAAAAGTGTAATGTTGGCGTATCAAAATGTTAGGGGATTAAATATGAAGCTGCCCAAGCTTTATGCTGACTCCTCTGCATTTACAGAAGATATTTTAGATTTTACGGAAACTTGGCTGAAACCAGGGATATCCGACTCTGAAGTTCTGGGTAATAACTTTAATACTTATAGGACCGATCGCCACTCGCGTAGGGGGCGCGGTGTCCTGATTGCCGTTACCTCTAGCCTAACATCTGAAAGAATTCTCATTCATATACCCAGTGAAATTGAATTTCTAAGTGTAAAAGTTTCTTTGCAATCGTTATCTGTTTTTGTTACATGTTCTTATATTCCACCTGGCTCTGACCTAGTAATTTATGAGCACCATCTGTCTGCAATAAAATCTCTTTTATCCCTTCTTTCTAACAGAGACCTTTTGATTGTTTTAGGTGACTTTAACCTACCTGCTATTTCTTGGTCTCCTCCTACTGACTCATTTGTCGCTATGCCGTTATCCGCCCATGATTTTGTGGATGGCCTTTTAGAATTATCGTTACAGCAAGTAAGCTTTATAAAAAATTCCTTAAGACGACAATCAGATCTTGTGTTTGTTTCAGACCCGTTTGAAATCACAGTATGTAGAATTGACGCTCTTGTTTTACCTGAAGACCCATATCATCCTACTAGGGAACTGACCATGTGCATCCCCTGCTCTGATACCCTCTCTCCTTTAGTTTCTCCAACTAAAATGAGATGTTTTCGTAAATGTAACTATAATAAACTTAACGATATGATTTCTCTTTATAATTGGACAGACTTGTACAATTGTACAGATATTGAAAGTGCCACTGAACTATTCTATACAGCCTTAAATACGTTTTTTACTGAATGCGTACCTGATGGGTTTCTTTCAAACCTAAACAGACCTCCTTGGTTTACCAATGCGCTTCAAAGACTTAAAATCCTTTAATCTAACACTTATAAAAAGTATAAAAATCGGGTAGACCAGCAGATTTTTCGAAAAATGTTGTGGCTCGAACAGATTTTAATGTTCTCAACAGTCATTGCTACTCTATGTATCTAGTCGATGTAAATTTGAATTTTCAAACGATCCGAAACAGCTTTACAATTTTGTTAATGCCAAGCGTAAGGCATCGGAATTGCCTTCATCGGCACGTCTAAACTCAATGGAGGCATCGACTGATTCTGAAATTGCTGATTTATTTGCTGAGTTTTTCTAAACTACTTATAGTTCGACAGCTTGGTCAAATTCTAACTACCCTAATCCGTTAAATAGGGCAAATTGTATTTTGGATTTAGCAACAACAACGCCAACATTTTCTCCCGGTCCAGATGGACTTCCTGGAAGTGTGCTTAAGTTTTGTGCGTTAACCATTTGTAAACCGATTCTTAAACTTTTTAATTTGTCTATTTCATTATCAGATTTTCCTTCTATCTGAAAGGACTCTTTTATTATTCCACTCCATAAAAAAGGTGCGAAGGCAGATGCCCAAAATTATAGAGGTATTTCTAAACTGTCGGCAATTCCTAAAGCATTTGAATGTATTATCACTTCTCATTTGCAACATTTATGTTCCTCGCTTATATCACCGTGTCAGAATGGTTTTGTTAAGCGAAGATCGACCACCACCAACCTTCTTGAATTGTCATCTATTGTAATAAATGGGTTTAAGAAAAAAATGCAGACTGACGTTGTATATACAGATTTTAGTAAGGCATTGTTTTTATGGATGGTGTGAGTACAACCTTTTAAATTTGAACTGCCTAAAATGCAACGTTATGACTTTTTATAGGGGTACTCCTACGTTTATCAGTTACTTTCTTAAAAATGCACCACTTGACCGTATTTATTTAACGATTTATGTGTTCTTCTTGACCCTAAACTTCCTTCCTTCCTACGAGAGTAGATTACAATTGCTTAATTTACCTACACTTGTAAATCGTAGAACAATGCTTGGTACTATTTTTATACAAAATCTTATAAGAGGTGACATTGATTCTGCAGAACTTTCAAACCGCCTAACATTCAACGTTCCCGTTAGACTAACACGAAATTATTATCCTCTAAATTTGCCACGATGTACATCAAATTTTTGTCGCCACGAGGCCTTTCGCGTTCTATGTAATAACTATAATAAACTTTATCATTTAATTTGCATTTCAACATCTATCCCGGTATTAAAAACTAATATTTTAACTCATTCGTTTAACTCTTAGTAATGCTTTATATTTTCATTTGTGTTCCGTCTCTATTTGTTTTATGTATGTATCTTCCTCGCGAACTCGCATTTTTCGCCTAAATTGATAAAAGGGCCCCGCGCGTAACAAGCACGTGCTTGGTGTCGTTGGGCCACTTGTTTGCACTGTTCGAAGTGCATTAACGTACATATATATAATTAAGCATGGTATTTACGTTGCAAATACCATAGCAACATCCAATAATGCCTTTATAAGACTATTAAACACTACAATTACCGACCAAGTATTCAGTACAGATAACCTAACTACGAATTTAGACAATAGAAAAAAATCCGTACTATCAAAACTATCAAAAAACTTCCCTCCACAGTTCAAGTCACAGCTTTCTAGCTTATGCACCCAGTATAGCGATATAATCGTATTGGAAACGGATCAATAACTACAAATAATTTTTATAAACAGAAACTGAGATTAAAAGATGATGAGCCAGTCTATATAAAGAACTATCGAAGCCCACATAGTCATGTTAACGAAATACAAAAGCAAGAAGAAAAATTGATCTCTGACGGGATTCTACATCCAGAAAAATGTTCATTTTTTATGCATGAAGTGACCTTTCTCGGTCATAAATGCACAGATAAGGGAATACTTCCAGACGAAAAGAAATATGACGTCATTATGAATTACCGTGCGCCGCACAATGCGGTCAGCGCTAGACGATTTGTAGCATTTTGCAATTATTATAGACGTTTCATAAAAAATTACGCCGAATAATCACGGCACATAACAAGATTACGTATGTAAAAAGAATGTACCTTTCGAATGGACAGATGAATGCCAAAACGCATTCCAATATTTAAAAACAAAACTAATGGAAGGTGAAAGTAACAAATGTACTACTGAGCATTAGCTGCAATTCATTGGGCGATATTACATTTCAGACCATATATATATGGAAAGCATTTCTTAATAAGAACAGACCATAGACCTTTAATATACCTTTTCTCAATGACCAATCCCAGTTCTAAACTGACACGTATGAGGCTCGAACTAGAAGAATACGACTTTACAGTCGAATATTTAAAGGGAAAAGACAATTATGTAGCTGATGCGTTATCAAGAATAACCATTAATGATGTACAAAAAATTACTGGAAATATAAAGAATGTCACTAGTAGATATCAAAATAGACAGAAACTCCGCGCGGAAAACAAACAAATAGAATTGCCTACGCAATCTATAGAGAAAGCTTCTAAGCCCAACGTATATGAAGTCATAAACAATGATGAAGTGCGTAAAGTAGTGACCTAGCATGTAAATAACAAAATATGTTTATTTAAGCACGGAAAGAAAATTACAGCAAGATATGATGTTAGCGATTTGTATACTAATGGAATCATTGACTTTTTTGACAATTCTTTCAAAGGCTTGAAAAGCAGGCCGGTATTCACAAAGTTGGCCAACTCAAAGTGGCACCGTGGGAAAATATCTTTGAACATGATTCAATTGATTATTTTAAAATTATGGGCAATTATATATTGAAATCATTGAGAGTAGCGCTACTCAACCCGGTGACCCTTATAGAAAAACAAAACGAGAAAGAAGCAATACTGTCTAAATTACATGATGATCCAGTACAAGGAGGTCATACTGGCATTACAAAAACCTTGGCCAAGGTCAAAAGACATTATTTTTGGAAAGGTATGACTCGAGATATTACTGAATACATACGAAAATGTCTGAAATGCCAAAAAGCTAAAATAACTAAACACAATAAGACTCCATTGATAATAACTGATACGCCTATAAATGCTTTCGACAGAGTGATAGTGGACACTATTTGTCCATTACCAAAATCAGAAAATGGCAATGAGTATGCAGTCACTCTAATATGTGACCTAACTAAATATTTAGTTGCCATACCAGTTCCAAATAAAAACGCAAACACTGTCGCAAAAGAAATTTTAAATCATTTATTCTGAAGTACGGTCCAATAAAGACGTTCATTACGGACATGGTTACTGAATATAAGAATTCAATTATAAATGATCTGTGCAAATACTTAAAAATTGAAAATATAACATCTACGGCACACCACCACCAGACAGTAGGAACAATCGTCATAGAACTTTCAATGAATACATACGCTCATATATAACGGTTGATAAAACTGATTGGGACGTATGGCTTCAATATTTCGTTTTTTGTTTCAACACGACCCCTTCAATGGGGTACGAGCTAGTATTTGGTAAAACAAATAATTTACCAAAACAATTTAATAGTATAGAAAATATAGAACCCATATATAATATAGATGACTATGCCAAGGAAAGTAAATATAGATTGGAAGTAGCATACAAAAGAGCTAGAGTAATGATAAAAGAAACTAAGAATAATAATAAAATACAATATGATCAGAAAATAAACAACATAGATATATCAGTACGTGATCAAGTCCTTTTAAGAAATGAAACAGGTCATAGGTTAGATTATCAATGGTAAAGCTGAAAACTTAACAAGTTTTATTGATGCATTACAAATAATAGAATCAATAAAAGGCGAGCACGAACAATTAGCTGTTTCCGTAATAAAAACAAAGCTAAAAGGTGTCGCCAGAAATTTAATCGGAAATGAAACAACAATAACAGAAGTCATTTCAAGATTAAAAGCAAAGGCGAAACTGTAGAAGTGCTGTCAGCAAAACTGATGAACCTACAGCAACGCAATAAAACTGCACACACAAGAGGTTGAGCAGATGACAAAATCTTTAGAAGGTGCATATATAACAGATGGCTTACCCCTAGAGTTAGCCAGAGTTATTTCACTCAGTACTATGAACGAAGACGTTTCCAAATTTGTCAATAGTTGCACTGAAGCAACTGGACAGTCAAACACCGTCCTATATTTTAAGAATTATCCACAGCGCGGCTCAAATCGCGGACGTGGAAATTATAGAGGTAATTTTCGTGGTAGTCACAATAACTAAAACCACAATAACTACAACAACAATTACCAAAATATCAATAGAGGACGAGGGCAATATAGAGGAAACTATGGAGGCGGTGGTAACTCGAACCGAGGCCACAATGGCAATAACCAAAGCAATGTAAGAATGACCCAAAATAATAACCAAAACACATCGGAAAACTCCCAAAGCCCCAAAGCTCAACAATAAAAGAAGTCAGAGTTCACACCATTAATCTCAGCCAAAATATATTCGTTTCATTTTTTAATGTTGCTGCTGGAAAAGAACTTATCTTTTTAATAGACACGGTCACAGACATTTCCATTTTAAAAGAAACTTCGGATAACTTCCAAAACATCCAAGTTGATTACGTCATAGACATAAAAGGCATAAGTCAAGAAATAATCAAATCCAAAGGTTTATTTTCTATAGATATACGGACAACTAAATACATAATTCCACACGATTTTCATAGCCTAAATTCACATTTCCCAATTCCATGCAATGGAATAATAGGCATCGACTTTATTAAAAAATACAACTGTCAATTAGACTTCAAGCCATCTGAAGATTGGCTTATAATTAGACCCAATAATTTAAAATTTCCAATTAATGTACCAATAGCTCATAGTTCTGGAAATAGTTCAATACTTCTGCCAGCAAGATCCCAAGTTATTTGGAAAATTGAACTTAATTCAAAAGAAGACAGTGTATTAATTCCAAATGACAGCAATTATTTGTTTCTAGATTCACCCCAGATACCACATCTGAGGATGTTATGGAATTTATACGTGAAAAATTCCCATCCGAAGATATGGCAGTTGAACAATTTCGATTTTCATATGCTCGTAGGATATCTTCTTTTAAAATATTTGCTCCGCCTGATCTTTTTAATGTTTTACTTTCTGAAAGCTTTTGGCTTAATGATGGTTTAGTAATTAAAGAATTTTTCCCAAATAAACCGAGAACAAATAACAGGCCCTCCACTGTGTCAAAAAACTAAAAAGTGTAAAGTTGGCGTATCAAAATGTTAGGGGATTAAATATGAAGCTGCCCAAGCTTTATGCTGACTCCTCTGCATTTACAGAAGATATTTTAGATTTTACGGAAACTTGGCTGAAACCAGGGATATCCGACTCTGAAGTTCTGGGTAATAACTTTAATACTTATAGGACCGATCGCCACTCACGTAGGGGGGGCGGTGTCCTGATTGCCGTTACCTCTAGCCTAACATCTGAAAGAACTCTCATTCATATACCCAATGAAATTGAATTTCTAAGTGTAAAAGTTTCTTTGCAATCGTTATCTGTTTTTGTTACATGTTCCTATATTTCACCTAGCTCTAATTTATGAGCACCATCTGTCTGCAATAAAATCTCTTTTATCCCTTCTTTCTAACAGAGACCTTTTGATTGTTTTAGGTGACTTTAACCTACCTGCTATTTCTTGGTCTCCTCCTACTGACTCATTTGTCGCTATGCCGTTATCCGCCCATGATTTTGTGGATGGCCTTTTAGACTTATCGTTAAAATCAGATCTTGTGTTTGTTTCAGACCCGTTTCAAATCACAGTATGTAGAATTGACGCTCTTGTTTTACCTGAAGACCCATATCATCCTACTAGGGAACTGACAATATGCATCTCCTGCTCTGATACCCTCTCCCCTTTAGTTTCTCCAACTAAAATGAGATGTTTTCGTAAATGTAACTATAATAAACTTAACGATATGATTTCTCATTATAATTGGACAGACTTGTACAATTGTACAGATATTGAAAGTGCCACTGAACTATTCTATACAGTCTTAAATACGTTTTTTACTGAATGCGTACCTGATGGGTTTCTTTCAAACCTAAACAGACCTCCTTGGTTTACCAATGCGCTTCAAAGACTTAAAATCCTTTAATCTAACACTTATAAAAAGTATAAAAATCGGGTAGACCAGCAGATTTTTCGAAAAATGTTGTGGCTCGAACAGATTTTAATGTTCTCAACAGTCATTGCTACTCTATGTATCTAGTCGATGTAAATTTGAATTTTCAAACGATCCGAAACAGCTTTACAATTTTGTTAATGCCAAGCGTAAGGCATCGGAATTGCCTTCATCGGCACGTCTAAACTCAATGGAGGCATCGACTGATTCTGAAATTGCTGATTTATTTGCTGAGTTTTTCTAAACTACTTATAGTTCGACAGCTTGGTCAAATTCTAACTACCCTAATCCGTTAAATAGGGCAAATTGTATTTTGGATTTAGCAACAACAACGCCAACATTTTCTCCCGGTCCAGATGGACTTCCTGGAAGTGTGCTTAAGTTTTGTGCGTTAACCATTTGTAAACCGATTCTTAAACTTTTTAATTTGTCTATTTCATTATCAGTTTTTCCTTCTATCTGAAAGGACTCTTTTATTATTCCACTCCATAAAAAAGGTGCGAAGGCAGATGCCCAAAATTATAGAGGTATTTCTAAACTGTCGGCAATTCCTAAAGCATTTGAATGTATTATCACTTCTCATTTGCAACATTTATGTTCCTCGCTTATATCACCGTGTCAGAATGGTTTTGTTAAGCGAAGATCGACCACCACCAACCTTCTTGAATTGTCATCTATTGTAATAAATGGGTTTAAAAAAAAAATGCAGACTGACATTGTATATACAGATTTTAGTAAGGCATTGTTTTTATGGATGGTGTGAGTACAACCTTTTAAATTTGAACTGCCTAAAATGCAACGTTATGACTTTTTATAGGGGTACTCCTACGTTTATCAGTTACTTTCTTAAAAATGCGCCACTTGACCGTATTTATTTAACGATTTATGTGTTCTTCTTGACCCTAAACTTTAATTTGACTGCCAATTTATGTCCACTGTTAACAAAGCCCTGAGTGTTCTTGGGTTTATAAAGCGTTGGTGAAAAGAATTTGATGACCCTTATACGACCAAATTATTATTTACCTCCCTTGTCCGTCCTATTTTGGAATATTGTTCGTCGGTTTGGAGTCCACAATATCAAGTGCACATCGACCGTATTGAGTCGGTACAACAACAAATTTCTTTTATTTGCCCTGCGTAGTTTGAACTGGGATCAAAACGTAAGGCTTCCTTCCTACGAGAGTAGATTACAATTGCTTAATTTACCTACACTTGTAAATCGTAGAACAATGCTTGGTACTATTTTTATACAAAATCTTATAAGAGGTGACATTGATTCTGCAGAACTTTCAAACCGCCTAACATTCAACGTTCCCGTTAGACTAACACGAAATTATTATCCTCTAAATTTGCCACGATGTACATCAAATTTTTGTCTGCACGAGGCCTTTCGCGTTCTATGTAATAACTATAATAAACTTTATCATTTAATTTGCATTTCAACATCTATCCCGGTATTAAAAACTAATATTTTAACTCATTCGTTTAACTCTTAGTAATGCTTTATATTTTCATTTGTGTTCCGTCTCTATTTGTTTTATGTATGTATCTTCCTCGCGAACTCGCATTTTTCGCCTAAATTGATAAAAGGGCCCCGCGCGTAACAAGCACGTGCTTGGTGTCGTTGGGCCACTTGTTTGCACTGTTCGAAGTGCATTAACGTACATATATATAATTAAGCATGGTATTTACGTTGCAAATACCATAGCAACATCCAATAATGCCTTTATAAGACTATTAAACACTACAATTACCGACCAAGTATTCAGTACAGATAACCTAACTACGAATTTAGACAATAGAAAAAAATCCGTACTATCAAAACTATCAAAAAACTTCCCTCCACAGTTCAAGTCACAGCTTTCTAGCTTATGCACCCAGTATAGCGATATAATCGTATTGGAAACGGATCAATAACTACAAATAATTTTTATAAACAGAAACTGAGATTAAAAGATGATGAGCCAGTCTATATAAAGAACTATCGAAGCCCACATAGTCATGTTAACGAAATACAAAAGCAAGAAGAAAAATTGATCTCTGACGGGATTCTACATCCAGAAAAATGTTCATTTTTTATGCATGAAGTGACCTTTCTCGGTCATAAATGCACAGATAAGGGAATACTTCCAGACGAAAAGAAATATGACGTCATTATGAATTACCCTGCGCCGCACAATGCGGTCAGCGCTAGACGATTTGTAGCATTTTGCAATTATTATAGACGTTTCATAAAAAATTACGCCGAATAATCACGGCACATAACAAGATTACGTAAAAAGAATGTACCTTTCGAATGGACAGATGAATGCCAAAACGCATTCCAATATTTAAAAACAAAACTAATGGAAGGTGAAAGTAACAAATGTACTACTGAGCATTAGCTGCAATTCATTGGGCGATATTACATTTCAGACCATATATATATGGAAAGCATTTCTTAATAAGAACAGACCATAGACCTTTAATATACCTTTTCTCAATGACCAATCCCAGTTCTAAACTGACACGTATGAGGCTCGAACTAGAAGAATACGACTTTACAGTCGAATATTTAAAGGGAAAAGACAATTATGTAGCTGATGCGTTATCAAGAATAACCATTAATGATGTACAAAAAATTACTGGAAATATAAAGAATGTCACTAGTAGATATCAAAATAGGAAACTCCGCGCGGAAAACAAACAAATAGAATTGCCTACGCAATCTATAGAGAAAGCTTCTAAGCCCAACGTATATGAAGTCATAAACAATGATGAAGTGCGTAAAGTAGTGACCTAGCATGTAAATAACAAAATATGTTTATTTAAGCACGGAAAGAAAATTACAGCAAGATATGATGTTAGCGATTTGTATACTAATGGAATCATTGACTTTTTTGACAATTCTTTCAAAGGCTTGAAAAGCAGGCCGGTATTCACAAAGTTGGCCAACTCAAAGTGGCACCGTGGGAAAATATCTTTGAACATGATTCAATTGATTATTTTAAAATTATGGGCAATTATATATTGAAATCATTGAGAGTAGCGCTACTCAACCCGGTGACCCTTATAGAAAAACAAAACGAGAAAGAAGCAATACTGTCTAAATTACATGATGATCCAGTACAAGGAGGTCATACTGGCATTACAAAAACCTTGGCCAAGGTCAAAAGACATTATTTTTGGAAAGGTATGACTCGAGATATTACTGAATACATACGAAAATGTCTGAAATGCCAAAAAGCTAAAATAACTAAACACAATAAGACTCCATTGATAATAACTGATACGCCTATAAATGCTTTCGACAGAGTGATAGTGGACACTATTTGTCCATTACCAAAATCAGAAAATGGCAATGAGTATGCAGTCACTCTAATATGTGACCTAACTAAATATTTAGTTGCCATACCAGTTCCAAATAAAAACGCAAACACTGTCGCAAAAGAAATTTTAAATCATTTATTCTGAAGTACGGTCCAATAAAGACGTTCATTACGGACATGGGTACTGAATATAAGAATTCAATTATAAATGATTTGTGCAAATACTTAAAAATTGAAAATATAACATCTACGGCACACCACCACCAGACAGTAGGAACAATCGTCATAGAACTTTCAATGAATACATACGCTCATATATAACGGTTGATAAAACTGATTGGGACGTATGGCTTCAATATTTCGTTTTTTGTTTCAACACGACCCCTTCAATGGGGTACGAGCTAGTATTTGGTAAAACAAATAATTTACCAAAACAATTTAATAGTATAGAAAATATAGAACCCATATATAATATAGATGACTATGCCAAGGAAAGTAAATATAGATTGGAAGTAGCATACAAAAGAGCTAGAGTAATGATAAAAGAAACTAAGAATAATAATAAAATACAATATGATCAGAAAATAAACAACATTGATATATCAGTACGTGATCAAGTCCTTTTAAGAAATGAAACAGGTCATAGGTTAGATTATCAATGGTAAAGCTGAAAACTTAACAAGTTTTATTGATGCATTACAAATAATAGAATCAATAAAAGGCGAGCACGAACAATTAGCTGTTTCCGTAATAAAAACAAAGCTAAAAGGTGTCGCCAGAAATTTAATCGGAAATGAAACAACAACAACCAAAGCAATGTAAGAATGACCCAAAATAATAACCAAAACACATCGGAAAACTCCCAAAGCCCCAAAGCTCAACAATAAAAGAAGTCAGAGTTCACACCATTAATCTCAGCCAAAATATATTCGTTTCATTTTTTAATGTTGCTGCTGGAAAAGAACTTATCTTTTTAATAGACACGGGCACAGACATTTCCATTTTAAAAGAAACTTCGGATAACTTCCAAAACATCCAAGTTGATTACGTCATAGACATAAAAGGCATAAGTCAAGAAATAATCAAATCCAAAGGTTTATTTTCTATAGATATACGGACAACTAAATACATAATTCCACACGATTTTCATAGCCTAAATTCACATTTCCCAATTCCATGCAATGGAATAATAGGCATCGACTTTATTAAAAAATACAACTGTCAATTAGACTTCAAGCCATCTGAAGATTGGCTTATAATTAGACCCAATAATTTAAAATTTCCAATTAATGTACCAATAGCTCATAGTTCTGGAAATAGTTCAATACTTCTGCCAGCAAGATCCCAAGTTATTTGGAAAATTGAACTTAATTCAAAAGAAGACAGTGTATTAATTCCAAATGACAGCAATTATTTGTTTCTAGATTCACCCCAGATACCACATCTGAGGATGTTATGGAATTTATACGTGAAAAATTCCCATCCGAAGATATGGCAGTTGAACAATTTCGATTTTCATATGCTCGTAGGATATCTTCTTTTAAAATATTTGCTCCGCCTGATCTTTTTAATGTTTTACTTTCTGAAAGCTTTTGGCTTAATGATGGTTTAGTAATTAAAGAATTTGTCCCAAATAAACCGAGAACAAATAACAGGCCCTCCACTGTGTCAAAAAACTAAAAAGTGTAATGTTGGCGTATCAAAATGTTAGGGGATTAAATATGAAGCTGCCCAAGCTTTATGCTGACTCCTCTGCATTTACAGAAGATATTTTAGATTTTACGGAAACTTGGCTGAAACCAGGGATATCCGACTCTGAAGTTCTGGGTAATAACTTTTATACTTATAGGACCGATCGCCACTCACGTAGGGGGGGCGGTGTCCTGATTGCCGTTACCTCTAGCCTAACATCTGAAAGAACTCTCATTCATATACCCAATGAAATTGAATTTCTAAGTGTAAAAGTTTCTTTGCAATCGTTATCTGTTTTTGTTACATGTTCCTATATTTCACCTGGCTCTAATTTATGAGCACCATCTGTCTGCAATAAAATCTCTTTTATCCCTTCTTTCTAACAGAGACCTTTTGATTGTTTTAGGTGACTTTAACCTACCTGCTATTTCTTGGTCTCCTCCTACTGACTCATTTGTCGCTATGCCGTTATCCGCCCATGATTTTGTGGATGGCCTTTTAGAATTATCGTTAAAATCAGATCTTGTGTTTGTTTCAGACCCGTTTCAAATCACAGTATGTAGAATTGACGCTCTTGTTTTACCTGAAGACCCATATCATCCTACTAGGGAACTGACAATATGCATCCCCTGCTCTGATACCCTCTCCCCTTTAGTTTCTCCAACTAAAATGAGATGTTTTCGTAAATGTAACTATAATAAACTTAACGATATGATTTCTCATTATAATTGGACAGACTTGTACAATTGTACAGATATTGAAAGTGCCACTGAACTATTCTATACAGTCTTAAATACGTTTTTTACTGAATGCGTACCTGATGGGTTTCTTTCAAACCTAAACAGACCTCCTTGGTTTACCAATGCGCTTCAAAGACTTAAAATCCATTAATCTAACACTTATAAAAAGTATAAAAATCGGGTAGACCAGCAGATTTTTCGAAAAATGTTGTGGCTCGAACAGATTTTAATGTTCTCAACAGTCATTGCTACTCTATGTATCTAGTCGATGTAAATTTGAATTTTCAAACGATCCGAAACAGCTTTACAATTTTGTTAATGCCAAGCGTAAGGCATCGGAATTGCCTTCATCGGCACGTCTAAACTCAATGGAGGCATCGACTGATTCTGAAATTGCTGATTTATTTGCTGAGTTTTTCTAAACTACTTATAGTTCGACAGCTTGGTCAAATTCTAACTACCCTAATCCGTTAAATAGGGCAAATTGTATTTTGGATTTAGCAACAACAACGCCAACATTTTCTCCCGGTCCAGATGGACTTCCTGGAAGTGTGCTTAAGTTTTGTGCGTTAACCATTTGTAAACCGATTCTTAAACTTTTTAATTTGTCTATTTCATTATCAGTTTTTCCTTCTATCTGAAAGGACTCTTTTATTATTCCACTCCATAAAAAAGGTGCGAAGGCAGATGCCCAAAATTATAGAGGTATTTCTAAACTGTCGGCAATTCCTAAAGCATTTGAATGTATTATCACTTCTCATTTGCAACATTTATGTTCCTCGCTTATATCACCGTGTCAGAATGGTTTTGTTAAGCGAAGATCGACCACCACCAACCTTCTTGAATTGTCATCTATTGTAATAAATGGGTTTAAAAAAAAAATGCAGACTGACATTGTATATACAGATTTTAGTAAGGCATTGTTTTTATGGATGGTGTGAGTACAACCTTTTAAATTTGAACTGCCTAAAATGCAACGTTATGACTTTTTATAGGGGTACTCCTACGTTTATCAGTTACTTTCTTAAAAATGCGCCACTTGACCGTATTTATTTAACGATTTATGTGTTCTTCTTGACCCTAAACTTTAATTTGACTGCCAATTTATGTCCACTGTTAACAAAGCCCTGAGTGTTCTTGGGTTTATAAAGCGTTGGTGAAAAGAATTTGATGACCCTTATACGACCAAATTATTATTTACCTCCCTTGTCCGTCCTATTTTGGAATATTGTTCGTCGGTTTGGAGTCCACAATATCAAGTGCACATCGACCGTATTGAGTCGGTACAACAACAAATTTCTTTTATTTGCCCTGCGTAGTTTGAACTGGGATCAAAACGTAAGGCTTCCTTCCTACGAGAGTAGATTACAATTGCTTAATTTACCTACACTTGTAAATCGTAGAACAATGCTTGGTACTATTTTTATACAAAATCTTATAAGAGGTGACATTGATTCTGCAGAACTTTCAAACCGCCTAACATTCAACGTTCCCGTTAGACTAACACGAAATTATTATCCTCTAAATTTGCCACGATGTACATCAAATTTTTGTCTGCACGAGGCCTTTCGCGTTCTATTTAATAACTATAATAAACTTTATCATTTAATTTGCATTTCAACATCTATCCCGGTATTAAAAACTAATATTTTAACTCATTCGTTTAACTCTTAGTAATGCTTTATATTTTCATTTGTGTTCCGTCTCTATTTGTTTTATGTATGTATCTTCCTCGCGAACTCGCATTTTTCGCCTAAATTGATAAAAGGGCCCCGCGCGTAACAAGCACGTGCTTGGTGTCGTTGGGCCACTTGTTTGCACTGTTCGAAGTGCATTAACGTACATATATATAATTAAGCATGGTATTTACGTTGCAAATACCATAGCAACATCCAATAATGCCTTTATAAGACTATTAAACACTACAATTACCGACCAAGTATTCAGTACAGATAACCTAACTACGAATTTAGACAATAGAAAAAAATCCGTACTATCAAAACTATCAAAAAACTTCCCTCCACAGTTCAAGTCACAGCTTTCTAGCTTATGCACCCAGTATAGCGATATAATCGTATTGGAAACGGATCAATAACTACAAATAATTTTTATAAACAGAAACTGAGATTAAAAGATGATGAGCCAGTCTATATAAAGAACTATCGAAGCCCACATAGTCATGTTAACGAAATACAAAAGCAAGAAGAAAAATTGATCTCTGACGGGATTCTACATCCAGAAAAATGTTCATTTTTTATGCATGAAGTGACCTTTCTCGGTCATAAATGCACAGATAAGGGAATACTTCCAGACGAAAAGAAATATGACGTCATTATGAATTACCCTGCGCCGCACAATGCGGTCAGCGCTAGACGATTTGTAGCATTTTGCAATTATTATAGACGTTTCATAAAAAATTACGCCGAATAATCACGGCACATAACAAGATTACGTAAAAAGAATGTACCTTTCGAATGGACAGATGAATGCCAAAACGCATTCCAATATTTAAAAACAAAACTAATGGAAGGTGAAAGTAACAAATGTACTACTGAGCATTAGCTGCAATTCATTGGGCGATATTACATTTCAGACCATATATATATGGAAAGCATTTCTTAATAAGAACAGACCATAGACCTTTAATATACCTTTTCTCAATGACCAATCCCAGTTCTAAACTGACACGTATGAGGCTCGAACTAGAAGAATACGACTTTACAGTCGAATATTTAAAGGGAAAAGACAATTATGTAGCTGATGCGTTATCAAGAATAACCATTAATGATGTACAAAAAATTACTGGAAATATAAAGAATGTCACTAGTAGATATCAAAATAGACAGAAACTCCGCGCGGAAAACAAACAAATAGAATTGCCTACGCAATCTATAGAGAAAGCTTCTAAGCCCAACGTATATGAAGTCATAAACAATGATGAAGTGCGTAAAGTAGTGACCTAGCATGTAAATAACAAAATATGTTTATTTAAGCACGGAAAGAAAATTACAGCAAGATATGATGTTAGCGATTTGTATACTAATGGAATCATTGACTTTTTTGACAATTCTTTCAAAGGCTTGAAAAGCAGGCCGGTATTCACAAAGTTGGCCAACTCAAAGTGGCACCGTGGGAAAATATCTTTGAACATGATTCAATTGATTATTTTAAAATTATGGGCAATTATATATTGAAATCATTGAGAGTAGCGCTACTCAACCCGGTGACCCTTATAGAAAAACAAAACGAGAAAGAAGCAATACTGTCTAAATTACATGATGATCCAGTACAAGGAGGTCATACTGGCATTACAAAAACCTTGGCCAAGGTCAAAAGACATTATTTTTGGAAAGGTATGACTCGAGATATTACTGAATACATACGAAAATGTCTGAAATGCCAAAAAGCTAAAATAACTAAACACAATAAGACTCCATTGATAATAACTGATACGCCTATAAATGCTTTCGACAGAGTGATAGTGGACACTATTTGTCCATTACCAAAATCAGAAAATGGCAATGAGTATGCAGTCACTCTAATATGTGACCTAACTAAATATTTAGTTGCCATACCAGTTCCAAATAAAAACGCAAACACTGTCGCAAAAGAAATTTTAAATCATTTATTCTGAAGTACGGTCCAATAAAGACGTTCATTACGGACATGGGTACTGAATATAAGAATTCAATTATAAATGATCTGTGCAAATACTTAAAAATTGAAAATATAACATCTACGGCACACCACCACCAGACAGTAGGAACAATCGTCATAGAACTTTCAATGAATACATACGCTCATATATAACGGTTGATAAAACTGATTGGGACGTATGGCTTCAATATTTCGTTTTTTGTTTCAACACGACCCCTTCAATGGGGTACGAGCTAGTATTTGGTAAAACAAATAATTTACCAAAACAATTTAATAGTATAGAAAATATAGAACCCATATATAATATAGATGACTATGCCAAGGAAAGTAAATATAGATTGGAAGTAGCATACAAAAGAGCTAGAGTAATGATAAAAGAAACTAAGAATAATAATAAAATACAATATGATCAGAAAATAAACAACATAGATATATCAGTACGTGATCAAGTCCTTTTAAGAAATGAAACAGGTCATAGGTTAGATTATCAATGGTAAAGCTGAAAACTTAACAAGTTTTATTGATGCATTACAAATAATAGAATCAATAAAAGGCGAGCACGAACAATTAGCTGTTTCCGTAATAAAAACAAAGCTAAAAGGTGTCGCCAGAAATTTAATCGGAAATGAAACAACAATAACAGAAGTCATTTCAAGATTAAAAGCAAAGGCGAAACTGTAGAAGTGCTGTCAGCAAAACTGATGAACCTACAGCAACGCAATAAAACTGCACACACAAGAGGTTGAGCAGATGACAAAATCTTTAGAAGGTGCATATATAACAGATGGCTTACCCCTAGAGTTAGCCAGAGTTATTTCACTCAGTACTATGAACGAAGACGTTTCCAAATTTGTCAATAGTTGCACTGAAGCAACTGGACAGTCAAACACCGTCCTATATTTTAAGAATTATCCACAGCGCGGCTCAAATCGCGGACGTGGAAATTATAGAGGTAATTTTCGTGGTAGTCACAATAACTAAAACCACAATAACTACAACAACAATTACCAAAATATCAATAGAGGACGAGGGCAATATAGAGGAAACTATGGAGGCGGTGGTAACTCGAACCGAGGCCACAATGGCAATAACCAAAGCAATGTAAGAATGACCCAAAATAATAACCAAAACACATCGGAAAACTCCCAAAGCCCCAAAGCTCAACAATAAAAGAAGTCAGAGTTCACACCATTAATCTCAGCCAAAATATATTCGTTTCATTTTTTAATGTTGCTGCTGGAAAAGAACTTATCTTTTTAATAGACACGGGCACAGACATTTCCATTTTAAAAGAAACTTCGGATAACTTCCAAAACATCCAAGTTGATTACGTCATAGACATAAAAGGCATAAGTCAAGAAATAATCAAATCCAAAGGTTTAGTTTCTATAGATATACGGACAACTAAATACATAATTCCACACGATTTTCATAGCCTAAATTCACATTTCCCAATTCCATGCAATGGAATAATAGGCATCGACTTTATTAAAAAATACAACTGTTGGTAGACTTCAAGCCATCTGAAGATTGGCTTATAATTAGACCCAATAATTTAAAATTTCCAATTAATGTACCAATAGCTCATAGTTCTGGAAATAATTCAATACTTCTGCCAGCAAGATCCCAAGTTATTCGGAAAATTGAACTTAATTCAAAAGAAGACAGTGTATTAATTCCAAATCAGCCCATGTTTCCGGACTAAAAGCTTCTTTACTGGCTAAGTCAAAGAAATCAGTGCCGACCGTTCTTATAGGTACTGTAGGCAGCGATCCTGGATCTCAGCCTAGTGAGCTTCAGACTTCTGCTGGGGAGCGTATGAAACTTTTAGTTGTTCCACAAAGAAAGCAATTATTTGTTTCTAGATTCACCCCAGATACCACATCTGAGGATGTTATGGAATTTATACGTGAAAAATTCCCATCCGAAGATACTGCAGTTGAACAATTTCGATTTTCATATGCTCGTAGGATATCTTCTTTTAAAATATTTGCTCCGCCTGATCATTTTAATGTTTTACTTTCTGAAAGCTTTTGGCTTAATGATGGTTAAGTAATTAAAGAATTTGTCCCAAATAAACCGAGAACAAATAACAGGCCCTCCACTGTGTCAAAAAACTAAAAAGTTCAATGTTGTCCGTCCTATTTTGGAATATTGTTCGTCGGTTTGGAATCCACAATATCAAGTGCACATCGACCGTATTGAGTCGGTACAACAACAAATTTCTTTTATTTGCCCTGCGTATTTTGAACTGGGATCAAAACGTAAGGCTTCCTTCCTACGAGAGTAGATTACAATTGCTTAATTTACCTACACTTGTAAATCGTAGAACATTGCTTGGTACTATTTTTATACAAAATCTTATAAGAGGTGACATTGATTCTGCAG
Organism: Drosophila biarmipes; assembly: GCF_025231255.1. Lineage (NCBI taxonomy): Eukaryota > Metazoa > Arthropoda > Insecta > Diptera > Drosophilidae > Drosophila > Drosophila biarmipes. Next base: position 898,531 of record NW_026114530.1, read on the forward strand.
AACTTTCAAACCGCCTAACATTCAACGTTCCCGTTAGACTAACACGAAATTATTATCCTCTAAATTTGCCACGATGTACATCAAATTTTTGTCTGCACGAGCATTCCCATTCATATACCCAGTGAAATTGAATTTCTAAGTGTAAAAGTTTCTTTGCAATCGTTATCTGTTTTTGTTACATGTTCTTATATTCCAACTAAAATGAGATGTTTTCGTAAATGTAACTATAATAAACTTAACGATATGATTTCTCATTATAATTGGACAGACTTGTACAATTGTACAGATATTGAAAGTGCCACTGAACTATTCTATACAGTCTTAAATACGTTTTTTAATGAATGCGTACCTGATGGGTTTCTTTCAAACCTAAGCAAACCTCCTTGGTTTACCAATGCGCTTCAAAGACTTAAAATCCTTAAATCTAACACTTATAAAAAGTATAAAAAATCGGGTAGACCAGCAGATTTTTCGAAATATGTTGTGGCTCGAACAGATTTTAATGTTCTCAACAGTCATTGCTACTCTATGTATCTAGTCGATGTAAATTTGAATTTTCAAACGATCCGAAACAGTTTTACAATTTTGTTAATGCCAAGCGTAAGGCATCGGCATTGCCTTCATCGGTACGTCTAAACTCAATGGAGGCATCGACTGATTCTGAAATAGCTGATTTATTTGCTGAGTTTTTCCAAACAACTTATAGTTCGACAGCTTGGTCAAATTCTAACTACCCTAATCCATTAAATAGGGCAAATTGTATTTTCTCCCCTGTAATCACCGAAAGCTCTCTCGTGAGAGATTTAGCAACAACAACGCCAACATTTTCTCCCGGTCCAGATGGACTTCCTGGATGTGTGCTTAAGTTTTGTGCGTCAACCATTTGTAAACCGATTCATAAACTTTTTAATTTGTCTATTTCATCATCAGTTTTTCCTTCTATCTGAAAGGACTCTTTTATTATTCCACTCCATAAAAAAGGTGCGAAGGCAGATGCCCAAAATTATAGAGGTATTTCTAAACTGTCGGCAATTCCTAAAGCATTTGAACGTATTATCACTTCTCATTTGCAACATTTATGTTCCTCGCTTATATCACCGTGTCAGAATGGCTTTGTTAAGCGAAGATCGACCACCACCAACCTTCTTGAATTGTCATCTATTGTAATAAATGGGTTTAAGAAAAAAATGCAGACTGACATTGCATATACAGATTTTAGTAAGGCCTTTGACTCAGTTAACCACTCACATCTTTTATTTAAATTAGATCAGCTTGAGTTTCCTGGTTATCTATTATCTTGAATTTCATGTTACTTGAACAGTAGGACTCAGAGCGTTATATTCAAGAAGTTTGTTTCAAAATTGATCTACGTGACATCTGGAGTGCCTCAGGGTAGTCATTTGGGCAATCATAACACATTCTCGCGTACTAATGTATGTTGATGATGTTAAGCTTTGTTTATCATATAATGATATAGCGTCGGGATTTAACTTACAGTCGGATATAGATTGTTTTCATGGATGGTGTGAGTACAACCTTTTAAATTTGAACTGCCTAAAATGCAACGTTATGACTTTTTGTAGGGGTACTCCTACGTTTATCAGTTACTTTCTTAAAAATGCGCCACTTGACCGTATTTATTTAACGATTTATGTGTTCTTCTTGACCCTAAACTTTAATTTGACTGCCAATTTATGTCCACTGTTAACAAAGCCATGAGTGTTCTTGGGTTTATAAAGCGTTGGTGAAAAGAATTTGATGACCCTTATACGACCAAATTATTATTTACCTCCCTTGTCCGTCCTATTTTTGAATATTGTTCGTCGGTTTGGAGTCCACAATATCAAGTGCACATCGACCGTATTGATTCGGTACAACAACAAATTTCTTTTATTTGCCCTGCGTATTTTGAACTGGGATCAAAACGTAAGGCTTCCTTCCTACGAGAGTAGATTACAATTGCTTAATTTACCTACACTTGTAAATCGTAGAACAATGCTTGGTACTATTTTTATACAAAATCTTATAAGAGGTGACATTGATTCTGCAGAACTTTCAAACCGCCTAACATTCAACGTTCCCGTTAGACTAACACGAAATTATTATCCTCTAAATTTGCCACGATGTACATCAAATTTTTGTCTGCACGAGGCCTTTCGCGTTCTATGTAATAACTATAATAAACTTTATCATTTAATTTGCATTTCAACATCTATCCCGGTATTAAAAACTAATATTTTAACTCATTCGTTTAATTCTTAGTAATGCTTTATATTTTCATTTGTGTTCCGTCTCTATTTGTTTTATGTATGTATCTTCCTCGCGAACTCGCATTTTTCGCCCAAATTGATAAAAGGGCACCGCGCGTAACAAGCACGTGCTTGGTGTCGTTGGGCCACTTGTTTGCACTGTTCGAAGTGCATTAACGTCCATATATATAATTAAGCATGGTATTTACGTTGCAAATACCATAGCAACATCCAATAATGCCTTTATAAGACTATTAAACACTACAATTACCGACCAAGTATTCAGTACAGATAACCTAACTACGAATTTAGACAATAGAAAAAAATCCGTACTATCAAAACTATCAAAAAACTTCCCTCCACAGCTCAAGTCACAGCTTTCTAGCTTATGCACCCAGTATAGCGATATAATCGTGTTGGAAACGGATCAATAACTACAAATAATTTTTATAAACAGAAACTGAGATTAAAAGATGATGAGCCAGTCTATATAAAGAACTATCGAAGCCCACATAGTCATGTGAACGAAATACAAAAACAAGTAGAAAAATTGATCTCTGACGGGATTGTCGAACCGTCAGTATCCGAATATAATAGCCCATTGTTACTTGTTCCTAAGAAGTCATCCCCCGGGTCAAATGTAAAGAAATGGCGATTAGTAATTGACTACCGCCAGATTAATAAAAAATTACTATATGATAAATTCCCATTACCTAGAATTGATGATATTTTAGATCAACTAGGTCGAGCAAAATATTTTTAATGCCTTGACTTAATGTCAGGATTTCATCAAATTGAACTCGAAAAAAGTTCAAGGGATATAACGTCATTTTCAACGAGCAATGGCTCGTATCGCTTCACGCGATTACCTTTCGGATTAAAAATTGCGCCTAATTCCTTTTAACGAATGATGACTATTGCGTTCTCTGGTCTAGAACCTTCTCAAGCATTTGTTTATATGGATGACTTAATAGTAATCGGTTGTTCCGAAAAACATATACTTAAAAACTTAACAGACGTTTTTGAGAAATGCAGAAAATACAATCTAAAGCTACATCCAGAAAAATGTTCATTTTTTATGCATGAAGTGACCTTTCTCGGTCATAAATGCACAGATAAAGGAATACTTCCAGACGAAAAGAAATATGACGTCATTATGAATTACCCTGCGCACAATGCGGACAGCGCTAGACGATTTGTAGCATTTTGCAATTATTATAGACATTTCATAAAAAATTTCGCCGAATATTCACGGCACATAACAAGATTACGTAAAAAGAATGTACCTTTCGAATGGACAGATGAATGCCAAAACGCATTCCAATATTTAAAAACAAAACTAATGGAAGGTGAAAGTAACAAATGTACTACTGAGCATTAGCTGCAATTCATTGGGCGATATTACATTTCAGACCATATATATATGGAAAGCATTTCTTAATAAGAACAGACCATAGACCTTTAATATACCTTTTCTCAATGACCAATCCCAGTTCTAAACTGACACGTATGAGGCTCGAACTAGAAGAATACGACTTTACAGTCGAATATTTAAAGGGAAAAGACAATTATGTAGCTGATGCGTTATCAAGAATAACCATTAATGATGTACAAAAAATTACTGGAAATATAAAGAATGTCACTAGTAGATATCAAAATAGACAGAAACTCCGCGCGGAAAACAAACAAATAGAATTGCCTACGCAATCTATAGAGAAAGCTTCTAAGCCCAACGTATATGAAGTCATAAACAATGATGAAGTGCGTAAAGTAGTGACCTAGCATGTAAATAACAAAATATGTTTATTTAAGCACGGAAAGAAAATTACAGCAAGATATGATGTTAGCGATTTGTATACTAATGGAATCATTGACTTTTTTGACAATTCTTTCAAAGGCTTGAAAAGCAGGCCGGTATTCACAAAGTTGGCCAACTCAAAGTGGCACCGTGGGAAAATATCTTTGAACATGATTCAATTGATTATTTTAAAATTATGGGCAATTATATATTGAAATCATTGAGAGTAGCGCTACTCAACCCGGTGACCCTTATAGAAAAACAAAACGAGAATGAAGCAATACTGTCTAAATTACATGATGATCCAACACAAGGAGGTCATTCTGGCATTACAAAAACCTTGGCCAAGGTCAAAAGACATTATTTTTGGAAAGGTATGACTCGAGATATTACTGAATACATACGAAAATGTCTGAAATGCCAAAAAGCTAAAATAACTAAACACAATAAGACTCCATTGATAATAACTGATACGCCTATAAATGCTTTCGACAGAGTGATAGTGGACACTATTTGTCCATTACCAAAATCAGAAAATGGCAATGAGTATGCAGTCACTCTAATATGTGACCTAACTAAATATTTAGTTGCCATACCAGTTCCAAATAAAAACGCAAACACTGTCGCAAAAGAAATTTTAAATCATTTATTCTGAAGTACGGTCCAATAAAGACGTTCATTACGGACATGGGTACTGAATATAAGAATTCAATTATAAATGATCTGTGCAAATACTTAAAAATTGAAAATATAACATCTACGGCACACCACCACCAGACAGTAGGAACAATCGTCATAGAACTTTCAATGAATACATACGCTCATATATAACGGTTGATAAAACTGATTGGGACGTATGGCTTCAATATTTCGTTTTTTGTTTCAACACGACCCCTTCAATGGGGTACGAGCTAGTATTTGGTAAAACAAATAATTTACCAAAACAATTTAATAGTATAGAAAATATAGAACCCATATATAATATAGATGACTATGCCAAGGAAAGTAAATATAGATTGGAAGTAGCTTACAAAAGAGCTAGAGTAATGATAAAAGAAACTAAGAATAATAATAAAATACAATATGATCAGAAAATAAACAACATAGATATATCAGTACGTGATCAAGTCCTTTTAAGAAATGAAACAGGTCATAAGTTAGATTATCAATGGTAAAGCTGAAAACTTAACAAGTAGTTTGATGCATTACAAATAATAGAATCAATAAAAGGCGAGCACGAACAATTAGCAGTTTCCATAATAAAAACAAAGCTAAAAGGTGTCGCCAGAAATTTAATCGGAAATGAAACAACAATAACAGAAGTCATTTCAAGATTAAAAGCAAAGACGAAACTGTAGAAGTGTTGTCAGCAAAACTGATGAACCTACAGCAACGCAATAAAACTGCCAACCAGTACACAAAAGAGGTTGAGCAGATGACAAAATCTTTAGAAGGTGCATATATAACAGATGGCTTACCCCTAGAGTTAGCCAGAAGTTATTTCACTCAGCATGCAGTCAAAGCAATGACGAAAAATTGTACAATCGATAAGGTAAAAATTATCATGCAAGCTGGCACATTTAGTACTATGAACGAAGCCGTTTCCAAATTTGTCAATAGTTTCACTGAAGCAACTGGACAGTCAAACACCGTCATAATTTTAAGAATTATCCACAGCGCGGCTCAAATCGCGGACGTGGAAATTATAGAGGTAATTTTCGTGGTAGTCACAATAACTAAAACCACAATAACTACAACAACAATAACTACAACAACAATAACTATAACAACAATTACCAAAATAACAATAGAGGACGAGGGCAATATAGAGGAAACTATGGAGGCGGTGGTAACTCGAACCGAGGCCACAATGGCAATAACCAAAGCAATGTAAGAATGACCCAAAATAATAACCAAAACACATCGGAAAACTCCCAATGCCCTTTAAATACTCAACAATAAAAGAAGTCAGAGTTCACACCATTAATCTCAGCCAAAATATATTCGTTTCATTTTTTAATGTTGCTGCTGGGAAAGAACTTATCTTTTTAATAGACACGGGCGCAGACATTTCCATTTTAAAAGAAACTTCGGATAACTTCCAAAACATCCAAGTTGATTACGTCATAGACATAAAAGGCATAAGTCAAGAAATAATCAAATCCAAAGGTTTATTTTCTATAGATATACGGACAACTAAATACATAATTCCACACGATTTTCATAGCCTAAATTCACATTTCCCAATTCCATGCAATGGAATAATAGGCATCGACTTTATTAAAAAATACAACTGTCAATTAGACTTCAAGCCATCTGAAGATTGGCTTATAATTAGACCCAATAATTTAAAATTTCCAATTAATGTACCAATAGCTCATAGTTCTGGAAATAGTTCAATACTTCTGCCAGCAAGATCCCAAGTTATTTGGAAAATTGAACTTAATTCAAAAGAAGACAGTGTATTAATTCCAAATGACAGCAATTATTTGTTTCTAGATTCACCCCAGATACCACATCTGAGGATGTTATGGAATTTATACGTGAAAAATTCCCATCCGAAGATATGGCAGTTGAACAATTTCGATTTTCATATGCTCGTAGGATATCTTCTTTTAAAATATTTGCTCCGCCTGATCTTTTTAATGTTTTACTTTCTGAAAGCTTTTGGCTTAATGATGGTTTAGTAATTAAAGAATTTGTCCCAAATAAACCGAGAACAAATAACAGGCCCTCCACTGTGTCAAAAAACTAAAAAGTTCAATGTTGTCCGTCCTATTTTGGAATATTGTTCGTCGGTTTGGAGTCCACAATATCAAGTGCACATCGACCGTATTGAGTCGGTACAACAACAAATTTCTTTTATTTGCCCTGCGTATTTTGAACTGGGATCAAAACGTAAGGCTTCCTTCCTACGAGAGTAGATTACAATTGCTTAATTTACCTACACTTGTAAATCGTAGAACATTGCTTGGTACTATTTTTATACAAAATCTTATAAGAGGTGACATTGATTCTGCAGAACTTTCAAACCGCCTAACATTCAACGTTCCCGTTAGACTAACACGAAATTATTATCCTCTAAATTTGCCACGATGTACATCAAATTTTTGTCTGCACGAGCATTCCCATTCATATACCCAGTGAAATTGAATTTCTAAGTGTAAAAGTTTCTTTGCAATCGTTATCTGTTTTTGTTACATGTTCTTATATTCCAACTAAAATGAGATGTTTTCGTAAATGTAACTATAATAAACTTAACGATATGATTTCTCATTATAATTGAACAGACTTGTACAATTGTACAGATATTGAAAGTGCCACTGAACTATTCTATACAGTCTTAAATACGTTTTTTAATGAATGCGTACCTGATGGGTTTCTTTCAAACCTAAGCAAACCTCCTTGGTTTACCAATGCGCTTCAAAGACTTAAAATCCTTAAATCTAACACTTATAAAAAGTATAAAAAATCGGGTAGACCAGCAGATTTTTCGAAATATGTTGTGGCTCGAACAGATTTTAATGTTCTCAACAGTCATTGCTACTCTATGTATCTAGTCGATGTAAATTTGAATTTTCAAACGATCCGAAACAGTTTTACAATTTTGTTAATGCCAAGCGTAAGGCATCGGCATTGCCTTCATCGGTACGTCTAAACTCAATGGAGGCATCGACTGATTCTGAAATAGCTGATTTATTTGCTGAGTTTTTCCAAACTACTTATAGTTCGACAGCTTGGTCAAATTCTAACTACCCTAATCCGTTAAATAGGGTAAATTGTATTTTCTCCCCTGTAATCACCGAAAGCTCTCTCGTGAGAGATTTAGCAACAACAACGCCAACATTTTCTCCCGGTCCAGATGGACTTCCTGGAAGTGTGCTTAAGTTTTGTGCGTTAACCATTTGTAAACCGATTCTTAAACTTTTTAATTTGTCTATTTCATCATCAGTTTTTCCTTCTATCTGAAAGGACTCTTTTATTATTCCACTCCATAAAAAAGGTGCGAAGGCAGATGCCCAAAATTATAGAGGTATTTCTAAACTGTCGGCAATTCCTAAAGCATTTGAATGTATTATCACTTCTCATTTGCAACATTTATGTTCCTCGCTTATATCACCGTGTCAGAATGGTTTTGTTAAGCGAAGATCGACCACCACCAACCTTCTTGAATTGTCATCTATTGTAATAAATGGGTTTAAGAAAAAAATGCAGACTGACATTGTATATACAGATTTTAGTAAGGCCTTTGACTCCGTTAACCACTCACTTCTTTTATTTAAATTAGATCAGCTTGGGTTTCCTGGTTATCTATTATCTTGAATTTCATGTTACTTGAATAGTAGGACTCAGATCTAAGTGACATCTGGAGTGCCTCAGGGTAGTCATTTGGGCAATCATAACACATTCTCGCGTACTAATGTATGCTGATGATGTTAAGCTTTGTTTATCATATAATGATATAGGGTCGGGATTTAGCTTACAGTCGGATATAGATTGTTTTCATGGATGGTGTGAGTACAACCTTTTAAATTTGAACTGCCTAAAATGCAACGTTATGGCTTTTTATAGTGGTACTCCTACGTTTATCAGTTACTTTCTTAAAAATGCGCCACTTGACCGTATTTATTTAACGATTTATGTGTTCTTCTTGACCCTAAACTTTAATTTGACTGCCAATTTAGGTCCACTGTTAACAAAGCCATGAGTGTTCTTGGGTTTATAAAGCGTTGGTGAAAAGAATTTGATGACCGTTATACGACCAAATTATTATTTACCTCCCTTGTCCGTCCTATTTTGGAATATTGTTCGTCGGTTTGGAGTCCACAATATCAAGTGCACATCGACCGTATTGAGTCGGTACAAAAACAATTTTTTTTTTTTGCCCTGCGTAGTTTGAACTGGGATCAAAACGTATGGCTTCTTTCCTACGAGAGTTGATTACAATTGCTTAATTTACCTACACTTGTAAATTGTAGAACAATGCTTGGTACTATTTTTATACAAAATCTTATAAGAGGTGACATTGATTCTGCAGAACTTTCAAACCGCCTAACATTCAACGTTCCCGTTAGACTAACACGAAATTATTATCCTCTAAATTTGCCACGATGTACATCAAATTTTTGTCTGCACGAGCATTCCCATTCATATACCCAGTGAAATTGAATTTCTAAGTGTAAAAGTTTCTTTGCAATCGTTATCTGTTTTTGTTACATGTTCTTATATTTCAACTAAAATGAGATGTTTTCGTAAATGTAACTATAATAAACTTAACGATATGATTTCTCATTATAATTGGACAGACTTGTACAATTGTACAGATATTGAAAGTGCCACTGAACTATTCTATACAGTCTTAAATACGTTTTTTAATGAATGCGTACCTGATGGGTTTCTTTCAAACCTAAGCAAACCTCCTTGGTTTACCAATGCGCTTCAAAGACTTAAAATCCTTTAATCTAACACTTATAAAAAGTATAAAAAATCGGGTAGACCAGCAGATTTTTCGAAAAATGTTGTGGCTCGAACAGATTTTAATGTTCTCAACAGTCATTGCTACTCTATGTATCTAGTCGATGTAAATTTGAATTTTCAAACGATCCGAAACAGTTTTACAATTTTGTTAATGCCAACCGTAAGGCATCGGCATTGCCTTCATCGGTACGTCTAAACTCAATGGAGGCATCGACTGATTCTGAAATTGCTGATTTATTTGCTGAGTTTTTCTAAACTACTTATAGTTCGACAGCTTGGTCAAATTCTAACTACCCTAATCCGTTAAATAGGGCAAATTGTATTTTCTCCCCTGTAATCACCGAAAGCTCTCTCGTAAGAGATTTAGCAACAACAACGCCAACATTTTCTCCCGGTCCAGATGGACTTCCTGGAAGTGTGCTTAAGTTTTGTGCGTTAACCATTTGTAAACCGATTCTTAAACTTTTTAATTTGTCTATTTCACCATCAGTTTTTCCTTCTATCTGGAAGGACTCTTTTATTATTCCACTCCATAAAAAAGGTGCGAAGGCAGATGCCCAAAATTATAGAGGTATTTCTAAACTGTCGGCAATTCCTAAAGCATTTGAACGTATTATCACTTCTCATTTGCAACATTTATGTTCCTCGCTTATATCACCGTGTCAGAATGGCTTTGTTAAGCGAAGATCGACCACCACCAACCTTCTTGAATTGTCATCTATTGTAATAAATGGGTTTAAGAAAAAAATGCAGACTGACATTGCATATACAGATTTTAGTAAGGCCTTTGACTCAGTTAACCACTCACATCTTTTATTTAAATTAGATCAGCTTGGGTTTCCTGGTTATCTATTATCTTGAATTTCATGTTACTTGAACAGTAGGACTCAGAGCGTTATATTCAAGAAGTTTGTTTCAAAATTGATCTACGTGACATCTGGAGTGCCTCAGGGTAGTCATTTGGGCAATCATAACACATTCTCGCGTACTAATGTATGCTGATGATGTTAAGCTTTGTTTATCATATAATGATATAGCGTCGGGATTTAACTTACAGTCGGATATAGATTGTTTTCATGGATGGTGTGAGTACAACCTTTTAAATTTGAACTGCCTAAAATGCAACGTTATGACTTTTTGTAGGGGTACTCCTACGTTTATCAGTTACTTTCTTAAAAATGCGCCACTTGACCGTATTTATTTAACGATTTATGTGTTCTTCTTGACCCTAAACTTTAATTTGACTGCCAATTTATGTCCACTGTTAACAAAGCCATGAGTGTTCTTGGGTTTATAAAGCGTTGGTGAAAAGAATTTGATGACCCTTATACGACCAAATTATTATTTACCTTCCTTGTCCGTCCTATTTTGGAATATTGTTCGTCGGTTTGGAGTCCACAATATCAAGTGCACATCGACCGTATTGAGTCGGTACAACAACAAATTTCTTTTATTTGCCCTGCGTAGTTTGAACTGGGATCAAAACGTAAGGCTTCCTTCCTACGAGAGTAGATTACAATTGCTTAATTTACCTACACTTGTAAATCGTAGAACAATGCTTGGTACTATTTTTATACAAAATCTTATAAGAGGGGACATTGATTCTGCAGAACTTTCAAACCGCCTAACATTCAACGTTCCCGTTAGACTAACACGAAATTATTATCCTCTAAATTTGCCACGATGTACATCAAATTTTTGTCTGCACGAGGCCTTTCGCGTTCTATGTAATAACTATAATAAACTTTATCATTTAATTTGCATTTCAACATCTATCCCGGTATTAAAAACTAATATTTTAACTCATTCGTTTAATTCTTAGTAATGCTTTATATTTTCATTTGTGTTCCGTCTCTATTTGTTTTATGTATGTATCTTCCTCGCGAACTCGCATTTTTCGCCCAAATTGATAAAAGGGCACCGCGCGTAACAAGCACGTGCTTGGTGTCGTTGGGCCACTTGTTTGCACTGTTCGAAGTGCATTAACGTCCCTATATATAATTAAGCATGGTATTTACGTTGCAAATACCATAGCAACATCCAATAATGCCTTTATAAGACTATTAAACACTACAATTACCGACCAAGTATTCAGTACAGATAACCTAACTACGAATTTAGACAATAGAAAAAAATCCGTACTATCAAAACTATCAAAAAACTTCCCTCCACAGCTCAAGTCACAGCTTTCTAGCTTATGCACCCAGTATAGCGATATAATCGTGTTGGAAACGGATCAATAACTACAAATAATTTTTATAAACAGAAACTGAGATTAAAAGATGATGAGCCAGTCTATATAAAGAACTATCGAAGCCCACATAGTCATGTGAACGAAATACAAAAGCAAGTAGAAAAATTGATCTCTGACGGGATTGTCGAACCGTCAGAATCCGAATATAATAGCCCATTGTTACTTGTTCCTAAGAAGTCATCCCCCGGGTCAAATGTAAAGAAATGGCGATTAGTAATTGACTACCGCCAGATTAATAAAAAATTACTATATGATAAATTCCCATTACCTAGAATTGATGATATTTTAGATCAACTAGGTCGAGCAAAATATTTTTAATGCCTTGACTTAATGTCAGGATTTCATCAAATTGAACTCGAAAAAAGTTCAAGGGATATAACGTCATTTTCAACGAGCAATGGCTCGTATCGCTTCACGCGATTACCTTTCGGATTAAAAATTGCGCCTAATTCCTTTTAACGAATGATGACTATTGCGTTCTCTGGTCTAGAACCTTCTCAAGCATTTGTTTATATGGATGACTTAATAGTAATCGGTTGTTCCGAAAAACATATACTTAAAAACTTAACAGACGTTTTTGAGAAATGCAGAAAATACAATCTAAAGCTACATCCAGAAAAATGTTCATTTTTTATGCATGAAGTGAACTTTCTCGGTCATAAATGCATAGATAAAGGAATACTTGCAGACGAAAAGAAATATGACGTCAATATGAATTACCCTGCGCCGCACAATGCGGACAGCGCTAGACGATTTGTAGCATTTTCCAATTATTATAGACGTTTCATAAAAAATTTCGCCGAATATTCACGGCACATAACAAGATTACGTAAAAAGAATGTACCTTTCGAATGGACAGATGAATGCCAAAACGCATTCCAATATTTAAAAACAAAACTAATGGAAGGTGAAAGTAACAAATGTACTACTGAGCATTAGCTGCAATTCATTGGGCGACATTACATTTCAGACCATATATATATGGAAAGCATTTCTTAATAAGAACAGACCATAGACCTTTAATATACCTTTTCTCAATGACCAATCCCAGTTCTAAACTGACACGTATGAGGCTCGAACTAGAAGAATACGACTTTACAGTCGAATATTTAAAGGGAAAAGACAATTATGTAGCTGATGCGTTATCAAGAATAACCATTAAAGATGTACAAAAAATTACTGGAAATATAAAGAATGTCACTACTAGATATCAAAATAGACAGAAACTCCGCGCGGAAAACAAACAAATAGAATTGCCTACGCAATCTATAGAGAAAGCTTCTAAGCCCAACGTATATGAAGTCATAAACAATGATGAAGTGCGTAAAGTAGTGACCTAGCAAGTAAATAACAAAATATGTTTATTTAAGCACGGAAAGAAAATTACAGCAAGATATGATGTTAGCGATTTGTATACTAATGGAATCATTGACTTTTTTGACAATTCTTTCAAAGGCTTGAAAAGCAGGCCGGTATTCACAAAGTCGGCCAACTCAAAGTGGCACCGTGGGAAAATATCTTTGAACATGATTCAATTGATTATTTTAAAATTATGGGCAATTATATATTGAAATCATTGAGAGTAGCGCTACTCAACCCGGTGACCCTTATAGAAAAACAGAACGAGAAAGAAGCAATACTGTCTAAATTACATGATGATCCAACACAAGGAGGTCATACTGGCATTACAAAAACCTTGGCCAAGGTCAAAAGACAATATTTTTGGAAAGGTATGACTCGAGATATTACTGAATACATACGAAAATGTCTGAAATGCCAAAAAGCTAAAATAACTAAACACAATAAGACTCCATTGATAGTAACTGATACGCCTATAAATGCTTGCGACAGAGTGATAGTGGACACTATTGGTCCATTACCAAAATCAGAAAATGGCAATGAGTATGCAGTCACTCTAATATGTGACCTAACTAAATATTTAGTTGCCATACCAGTTCCAAATAAAAAGAAAAGAAGAAATTTTTGAATCATTTATTCTGAAGTACGGTCCAATAAAGACGTTCATTACGGACATGGGTACTGAATATAAGAATTCAATTATAAATGATCTGTGCAAATACTTAAAAATTAAAAATATAACATCTACGGCACACCACCACCAGACAGTAGGAACAATCGTCATAGAACTTTCAATGAATACATACGCTCATATATAACGGTTGATAAAACTGATTGGGACGTATGGCTTCAATATTTTTGTTTCAACACGACCCCTTCAATGGGGTACGAGCTAGTATTTGGTAAAACAAATAATTTACCAAAACAATTTAATAGTATAGAAAATATAGAACCCATATATAATATAGATGACTATGCCAAGGAAAGTAAATATAGATTGGAAGTAGCATACAAAAGAGCTAAAGTAATGATAAAAGAAACTAAGAATAATAATAAAATACAATATGATCAGAAAATAAACAACATAGATATATCAGTAGGTGATCAGATAAGAAATGAAACAGGTCATAAGTTAGATTATCAATATACCGGTCCGTATAAAGTAACGGAAATAGGAGAAAGAAATAACATTATAATAACGAATAATAAGAACAAAAAACAAACAGTTCACAAAGATAGATAAAAAACGTCTATTTCATAATTGCATTTAGCATGGCCATGCTTTAAAAATACTTATTATTTAAATTCAAATATCATTCCCAATTCCAGTCTCTTTGTATGTAAAAAAAAAACAAACAAAAAATAATAATAAAAATGATTCCTTTAAGTAAAATATACTAATAAAATAACTTCATAATATTACGTTATTTTTCAAGGTAGTGCAGGAGAACACTCAGAGAGCTTCGTCGGAGCAGCGGAAGCATTACGATCTCAGGCGACGTGCGTGGAGACCGACCATAGGATCGCTGGTCTTCGTAAAACAGCATTATTTGTGCAGGGCAGCGGATAACTTTGCCGCTAAGCTAGCACGCAAGTACGAAGGCCCGTACAAAGTAATTAAGTTATTTTCCTTCACCATAGTGTGGGAACATAACATACAACATACCCAGAGCAGTCAACGAGCCAGAAACCCAGAATCTGGTGCTCAGACGACTGGACGACAATGATGACATTCAGATGGCGGAGCAGGCTTAGCGATAGATTGACGCTATAAAAAAACCCGTAGCAGAGCAACAGGAACAGCAGAGATACTGAAACCAAGGATACCCGCATCAAGGCGGAAGCAACGAGAAGCCAGCACCAAGAAATGTACACATCAAGACGAGAGCAGCAGAGAAGCATCCAAGGATACCCACAGACGGCGAGAGCATACAAGAAGATAGTAGCGCAGCAGCAGCGCCAGAAGTCCGTACAAAGACGGCACAATAGCAACGAACTAACCACAAACAAGCCGGCGAGTGACGATCGATGGGGCCGAGGCGAGAGTCAACCAGGAACACTGCGACAGGAGCCGATGTTTGAGTCAGTGGGGCCACTTGCTGGAGGGTGCGCCTTCCCAACGTTCCACTTTCCTAGTGGGAAATCAACGCTCCCAGTGTCACTGCAGCGAACCTTTTTTTCCCCATGATTACTAACTAAACAATTAAAACCCATTTAGTAATTGTTGAAACAAAGCACTAATACCATTTTGTTCTCTCCTACAGACATGGCGTCGGACAACACGTCCCACATGTGGCGCATGGCGACGGCTACGGCCACCTTAGGGGACGCGGGCCCGAACGGAGTCGTCATTAACTATCCGGCAGAGGAATTCCGGGTACACATCTCGAAAACAAACTGGATCACCATTTCTCAACGCCCCCCGAAGTAGGAGAGGGATGTGATGAGTCGTTTGACCCCTCACAAATAGCGCCAACAACAACGCCAGTTAGCGCCAACAACATCGGCAGCCAGCGCCAACAACAACAGCAGCCAGCAGCTACAACAGCGCCAGCCGCAACAACAACAGCAGCTAACAACTAAACAAAACCCTTGCGAATAACTTTGTAAAACTTTGTACTGTGCACTTAATATGTAAGCTTAACCCATAATTGAAGATTTGTAGTTATATTGGTACACAATAATTATCTTAGCTAAGCCCAAGCGATAGGTTCTGTTAAGCTTTCCCCCTTCGTTCTCACATCAGCAGTAGCCACACACACACACCAGGAGAGCAACGGAATATTCACCACGGCAAGTGCTCGCGTGAGCAGCGCCGCACAGGAGCAAGCGAGAGAGGACATGCGATCAAAGAGAAAAATAACCCCCGAAAATTGGCATTCGCCAAGGGAAGAGCGAGAGAAAAGGAGTACCTAAACTTCGACAAGTGGAAAAAATCTAGAGCAGCCGAAAACTTGAACAAAACGCGGCGGCAAAGCTTGACTCTGTCACTTTGTAAAACGCGGCGCACCGGACCAGAAGTGCAAGCAGGTGACTCTTAGACACGCGGCGCAGAGCAAATTCATGTGGACAACAGGAGTCTTTTGCCTTCGGAGTGCGAACAGTGGTGCAGTCGAGTGACTGGTGCCAAATGACCCAGGAAGCAGTTTACCTATACGACCTCGAGGAGAGTGCCCAGGACCAGCGGCGGAGTACCCGAAGTCACGCGTGTGTGTGTGCGTAAGAGCGAGACGGGTGAATGAGTGGAGTGAACCGCATTTTGGCCAGCGAGAGTCCCGTGCAATGAGAAATTTCTCGAAGGCCTCGATGCGGCTTCGCCCAGAGTAGGCTAGAATTCATTAACCATGACCGTACCTAACCCGTTAGCCTGCGAGCACTGAGAAAAACATGAACAAAGAAATAAAAATGCTCTAATAAATATACAATATTTCTCGCCTGATTTTAGTTCAACTCGTAGGAAAAGAATACAGTCAAGCCGGCCACGCATAAATATAGATATTCTAAGACAAATGCCTAGATTTTCGGTCCCATTTTGTTTTCTGTAAAGAAGTCTCGTAGGCTGGGATATACTCAGTCCCGCCAGGGTCTCTTTACCGAAAATATTTGTAAAGATATGGGACAAGATACGTGTGATGCGAGAACGGAGGGGGAAAGATAAGCAGAACCTATCGCTTGGGCTTAGCTAAGATTATTCTTGTGTACCTATATAACTACAAATCTTACAATTATGGGTTAAGCTTACATATTAAGTGCACTGTACAAAGTTTTTACAAAGTTATTCGCTAGGGTTTTGTTTCGGGGGTTGTTTTTCTCTTTGATCGCATGTCCTCTCTCGCTTGCTCCTGTGCGGCGCTGCTCACGCGAGCACTTGCCGTGGTGAATATTCCGTTGCTCTCCTGGTGTGTGTGTGTGTGGCTACTGCTGATGTGAGAACGGAGGGGGAAAGATAAGCAGAACCTATCGCTTGGGCTTAGCTAAGATAATTCTTGTGTACCAATATAACTACAAATCTTACAATTATGGGTTAAGCTTACATATTAAGTGCACTGTACAAAGTTTTTACAAAGTTATTCGCTAGGGTTTTGTTTTGTGGTTAGCTGTTGTTGTTGTTGGCGCTGGCTGCCGATGTTGTTGGCGCTAACTGGCGTTGTTGTTGGCGCTATTTGCGAGGGGTCAAACGACTTATCACATCCCCCTCCTACTTCGGTGGCGTTGAGAAATAGTGATCCGGTCTGTTTTCGAGATGTGTACCCGGAATTCCTCTGCCGGATAGTCAATGACGACTCCGTTCGGGCCCGCGCGTTCTGAGGTGGCCGTGGCTTGCGTCGCCATGCGCCATATGTGGGACGGGTTGTCCGACGCCATGTCTGTAGGGGAGAACAAAACGGTATTAATGCTTTGTTTTAACGATTACTAACTGGGTTTTAATTGACAAAAGGTCTAGGACGAAAATCGGTTTGCTGGCGTGAGATGTAGAGTGACAGCCACCGGGGTACGGAGTGAGAGAAATAGTTTATTCGGTGTCTGTAGCGGAGTGAAAAGGGTCAGCGGTAACGCACATTTGGGCCTGGCCAATAGCATTCGCTACGAGAAAATCTAGGCATTTGTCTTAGAATATCTATATTTATGCGTGGCCAGCTTGACTGTATTCTTTTCCTACGAGTTGAACTAAAATCAGGCGAGAAATATTTTGTATTTATTAGATCATTTTTATTTCTTTGTTCATGTTTTTCTCAGTGCTCGCAGGCTAACGGATTAGGTACGGTCATGGTTAATAAATTCTAGCCTACTCTGGGCGAAGCCGCATCGAGGCCTTCGAGAAATTTCTCATTGCACGGGACTCTCGCTGGCCAAAATGCGGTTCACTCCACTCATTCACCCGTCTCGCTCTTACGCACACACACACGCGTGACTTCGGGTACTCCGCCGCTGGTCCTGGGCACTCTCCTCGAGGTCGTATAGGTAAACTGTTTCCTGGGTCATTTGGCACCAGTCACTCGACTGCACCACTTTTCGCACTCCGAAGGCAAAAGACTCTTGTTGTCCACATGAATTTGCTCTGCGCCGCGTGTCTAAGAGTCACCTGCTCGCACTTCTGGTCCGGTGCGCCGCGTTTTCCAAAGTGACAGAGTCAAGCTTTGCCGCCGCGTTTTGTTCAAGTTTTCGGCTGCTCTAGGTTTTTTCCACTTGTCGAAGTTTAGGTACTCCTTTTTTCTCGCTCTTTCCTTAGTGCATGCCAATTTTCGGGGGTTTTTTTCCTTCTCGATCGCATGTCCTCTCTCGCTTGCTCCTGTGCGGCGCTGCTCACGCGAGCACTTGCCGTGGTGAATATTCCGTTGCTCTCCTGGTGTGTGTGTGTGTGGCTAATGCTGATGTGAGAACGGAGAGGGTAAGCTTAACAGAACCTATCGCTTGGGCTTAGCTAAAATAATTCTTGTGTACCAATATAACTACAAATCTTACAATTATGGGTTAAGCTTACATATTAAGTGCACAGTACAAAGTTTTACAAAGTTATTCGCAAGGGTTTTGTTTAGTTGTTAGCTGCTGTTGTTGTTGCGGCTGGCGCTGTTGTAGCTGCTGGCTGCTGTTGTTGTTGGCGCTGGCTGCCGATGTTGTTGGCGCTAACTGGCGTTGTTGTTGGCGCTATTTGTGAGGGGTCAAACGACTCCTCACATGCCCCTTCTACTTCGGGGGGTGATATAATGGTGTCCGGTCTGTTTTCAAAATGTGTACCCGGAATTCCTCTGCCGGATAGTCAATGACGACTCCGTTCGGGCCCGCGTCTTCTAAGGTGGCCGTGGCTTGCGTCGCCATGCGCCACAGGTGGGACGGGTTGTCCGACGCCATGTCTGTAGGGGAGAACAAAATGGTATTAATGCTTTGTTTTAACTGACTCCTGTCGCAGTGTTCCTGGTTGACCCTCGCCTCGGCCCCATCGATCGTCATTCGCCGGCTTGTTTATGGTTAGTTCGTTGCTATTGTGCCGTCTTCGCACGGACTTCTGAAGCTGCTGCTGCACTATGTGTATGCTCCTGTCGTCTGCGGGTATCTTTGGATGCTTCTCTGCTGCTCTCGTCTTGATGTATACATTTATTTGTCCTGGCTTCTCCGTTGCTTCCGGCCTGTCCTGAACAAGTTTCAGCATCCGCTGGTACCATGTGCATCCCGGCTTATCCTCCTGGATCATCTGAAGTACTTCCAAAGGCTGTCGAGAAAGTGCATCTGGCTCCCGAGTCGATAGGTGACGTCAAACTGGTACTGCTGCAGTTCCAACGCCCAGCGCGCTATGCGGCCGGTGGGACTATCAATCGAGTTGAGCCACTTCAAGGCGAGGTGGTCCGTTATCACCTCGAATCGATAACCTTCCAAGTAGCATCTGAGTTTCCTGATAGCTCATATGACAGCCAGACACTACTTTTTCTGTGGCGGAGTAGTTCTCTTCGGCGGCGATGAGGCGTCTGCTGGCGAATGCGATGACTCGTTCTTCTCTTTTTTTTCTGCGTTAAAACTGCTCCTAGGCCGATGTCGCTGGTATCTGTTTGCAACACGAACTTCTCGTTGAAGTCGGGGCAGGAGAGAACCGGCGCCTCCGTGAGTTTTCTTTTGAGTTCCTCGAACGCATCTTGCTGCTCCTGCTCCCATTGCCATTTCTTTCCTTTCTTGAGTAGCACGGATAAGGGCTGCACTACGCTGGCAAAGTTGGGTACAAATCTCCTGTACCATGACGCGATCCCTAGACATCTCCTCAACTCCTTGCATGTGGTGGGCGGACTCAGTCGCCGTACTGCCGAATTCCCTCCTCAGTGATGACGTGTCCCAAGTACACCAGGCTGCGCTTAAAGAAACTGAATTTCTTCGCGTTGAGACGAAGGTTCGCCATTCGTAGCCGTCGGAATACTTCTTTGTAGATGATGCACATGCTCCTCCAGAGTGCGGCTGATGATGATGATATCATCCAAATACGCAAACGCGTTGGGCTCCATGTCCGGTCCTATGACGCCGTCTTGCGCCCGCTGGAATGTGGCTGGTGCTGAGTGGAGGCCAAAAGGCATCACTTTCCAGTGCTACAAGCCTCTCCCGGGGACTGTAAATGCTGTGCACTCGCGGCTGGACTCGGCTACAGGAATTTGCCAGTATCCGCTCTTCAAATCGAGTGTCGATATGTACTTGGCATGGCGCAGACGCTCCAAGATGTGCGTTATCCTTGACAGCGGGTATGCATCTGGAATAGAATGGGAATTTAGTTGTCGAAAATCTACACATAGTGCCATCTCTTCAAATTTCTTGCCCACGAGTACAACAGGGGCGCTGTGGGGGCTCCGTGAAGGCTCTGTACAGTCGTTGCGTAGCAGTTCGTCGATCTGCTCATCAATAATCCTCTGCATCGCGGGATTCTTAGGAAAATACCTCTGTTTGATGGGTTTATCATCCCGCATCGTGATCGTATGCCCAGCCATATTTGACACTCCCGTCAATCCTTCAAATTTGGCCAATTCCTCCTGTCAGTCGCTTGTTCCCGAATGCGATTTCCACCTCCAGCTGTTCATCGATCCCGCCGCACCTTCCGTCTGACAACCTAACTTGCCGCTGTGTCCTCGTAACCCTTTAGAGGGCATCCAGGTTGTCCGCCAGTTCCTTGCTTATAAAGCTCGCTGTTGCCCCGGTGTCGATCGTGGCCTTGTACGTGCCTCCCCCAATCGTCACCGCTGCGGACAACTGCTACTCCTCCTCGATTGGCTCGCCCGTTAGTTTGGAGAGGTAGCATCTTGCGACCCCGGCTCGCATCTCTGCGGCTGAACTCGCTGGTCATTTCTCGCCTGCTGGCAGCACTCGACTCTCCTGACACCTACTTTCCCGCACACCCAGCAGAACACCAGTCATTGGAGTCGACATCCTCGTGCCCAGTGTCCGTAAGCCGCACCTTCGGCAGGCCTCATGGTTGTTCCCCGCGGCTTCTGTGTTGTGTTAAGCGGTCTCCACAAAGTGTTCGCTGGTTGCATCTGTTGCTGCTGTGGTGGTGTCCATTGGCCTCCTGTGCCTGCTGTCGTGGGACTCGTTGTGGCGGTGAACATTGGTCTTTTCTCCGTGTCTCCTGGTTATCAGTCTCCTCGCATCTTCTGCACGTGACCTGCGTTAGTGGTGACGACCTGGCCTTCGAGAACTTGTTTTCTTGTGCGAACGCTTTGCGCTCCTTTTCCAGTTCTTCGTACTCATCGGTTAATAGCTTCAACGTGTCCAGGTCCGGCACGTTGTACACCCGTAGGAAGATCCTCAAGCTTGGGGTGAATTTTTCCTTTATAATTTCTCCTTGATAGTTTCTCTCGCAGAATAGTTTAGTGGCCTTGTCATTGTCTACATGTCGATCATATAGTCTTTAAATGACTCACTGAAACGCTGCTCTCGTTGCCTGACCTGATCCGACAGCCTTGTGAAGAAATCTCTCGGCAGAAAGTAAAGATGGAAGCTCTCAATGAACTCTGCCCAAGTTTTCCATTGTTTATTGTTGGCGATAAACTACTTTAACGCCCTTCCTTTAAACAACTCCGGCATCGCTGGGGGGAATATGTCTAGGTCTAAACCGTAAGTGTTGGCGGACCATTCTACTTGTTCCAGGAACTCGAACGGTTTCTTCGCCCCGTCGAACCTGAATAACAACTTGCGGACTTGTTTAGCGACCTTTGCATAATTCTACTGGCTGGGTCTAGAGGTCAGCACAGTTGTCTTTCTGTCCTGGCTTGACTATCTCCTGTGGGCCTCCCTTTACAAGTTGTCGACGCTCAGGCTTGCCATTCAGGTTATCCCATTCAGCACAGCACAGCACAGAGTTCACGGGTTCGTAGTGGGTTTATTGCGGGTATAATCGCGCGGACAGTCAAGGCGAAACCCCGCGCTCTTCGCTTCGCTTCTACGCCTTGTGTGAATGAACATTCCACCCTAGCCTCACCCTCTCGCTTACTGTCCGTGCCGTTCCTACGAGCTCGATCTTCCATGCGTAGCTGTTGCGGTGTGGTGTCCTGCTTGCTGATGGCGGTGTCCTGCGAACTGCTTCTGACTGGGTGGCTGTACGTAGCGTGACTTCTGTAGTTCGGTTCTCTGGCATACGCTGATCCGAGACTTCTGTCCCTTCAGGCTCGTTACTCTCGGGGTTCGGTCGCGCCGCTCCGGGACTTCACCTTGCCCTTTGGACCTCAGCCACCTGTGTCTCAGTTCGGAGATTCCTTGTAATCCCAATCCCGAACGTCTCGACGTAGCGATGTTGCTCCCTGTAGGCTCCCACGACCTCGACTGATTGTGATCGACTGATCCTACTGCCAGCAGCCAGCGGGCTTATATAGGGCCTCCGGGAACCGTTATTTTCCTTTTGCGCATGGCGGTGCCGAACTCTCCACACCGGGTCCAAAGTTCATGGCTCCTGTTTGACCCTCTTGTTCTTCATTCGCTGCTTCTCACCGACGTCCTGCCTGATGCTGCCGTCCAGCTAGCTTCCGTGCCGCTGCAGAGATGTGCACCTTCTCTCTTGGTCCAAAGTTCACGGCAGAGTCCAAAAACCCGGCGGCGTCCCGTTACTTCCTTTTGCACAGGGCACTCTCGCTCTGCCCGGCAAGTCTCTTTCTCCATCTGCTCTGTATATACGGAGTGACATGTCAGCTTGCACGAGTGAAGAAGTGATTCCCAGTATATAAAGTTGTATGGGGCATACGCTTTTTCACAAGCGAAAATTCAAAGGAAACTTTATTTGGACTTCACTTCTTCCTTATACTCATTTGTTGTACGGCCTATCACCTGCAAGTGACACTTCCGAAGTACTTTACTTGATTTTATTTAAATTGAATTATTGACGTTTTCTGTTAAATAACCGTTTTTGTTAGTTAGCCTAGATTTTTGTTTTGTTAATTTGTTTTATAAGGACGTCATCGCCTTCACTAAACATTGGCATGGGTGCTCCAACGATTCTAAAAAGAAAATAAGGGCATGTGCTTAAATAAAACAACTGTACAGTTTTCCCGGTGAGGATGGTCGTGTCGGCGACCCCTCGTAACGCGGCCCCTCCGGCAGCCAGCCCGAAGGGGAGACAGCCCGATCTTCGGCCTCCTCCTGGTACGGTACCCACGGTTCGGCCATATACCTCGGGGTGGGTGGGTATGCCGGCTCCTCCCACAGCTGCTGCTCCTCCTCCTCGGCCCGTCGCAAGAGGGCCTGCCACTCAGGGTCCTCCTCCATCTCTCTCAGCCGCGTCTCCTCCGGCATCCGCCGCACTTCCAAGTTCAGCCGTAACTCCAGCGCCGCTACCCGCTCGTCCTGGAGTTCGTCCACCCGCAGGTGGCTCCTCGCTGACCCACTCGACGCTTGCTTTGCGGGTCGGGATAAGGCCGTCTACGCCGCTGGTGGCCTTCCGAGCTGATCACCAGATCGGGCTTTCCTTGCCTAGAGTTACGCCGCGGGGTTCGGATAGGCCGTGTGGTCGACAGGCAGCCATTGCCTTCCGCGCCTACTCATTTCATGGTGATTCTCGCTGAATGACCATCTGCCGCCGGCCATTCCTTCCTCGACACCTCGGTTCCAAGCCTTCCTCTTCGCTCGGTCCCGCTATTTCTTTCAGCCTCTTCCTTTCCTTTATTTCCATTTTTACGGTACATCTCTCTGATCTATACCGTCTTCCACCTTCCTTCGGTGGACTGCTGCTGCAAGTTTTATCATTAGTCATCTTCGAGCGTTTGGACGTTCCGGTCTGTTTCCCGTTGTGTCCTTGTCGTCCTCCATTCGTTTTTTCTGTTTTTCCTTGCTTCTTTGTAGTTGCCTTGTCGCATGTTTGAAGAATCCCTGGAGTAATACCCTTTGCGTATCCCTCGAGATATCCTTGTACTCCCTCCTGCGTATCCTAGAGCTGGAGTTAATTTTGGGATCTTTTCTCGTATCCTTTCAACAACCTTGGAAGTATCCCCGGCATCTTTTCCTCGTGTCCTTTGGGCATCCTTGGAGCTATCCTTGGACCTTTTCTCGGTTTCCTTTGAGACTCCTTGGAGCTATCCTTGGGTTTCTTTCTTCCTTGAGCATCCTTGGAGTTATCCTCGGATTCCTTTCGTAGTATCCCTCACGAATCCTTGGCGCTAGCCTTGGACTCATTTCGTAGTATCCTTTGAAACTCTGTGGTTTTACTGTTGCTATTCGTCTAATGTATCTGCTTGTAGCTGCTCGATTGTGTTCTGTGTTTGTTGTTGTTTCAGCTCGCTCACGTGTATTATCCTCTCTTTCTTTGTGTTTGCAGATTACTGGTGACGCAAAATCCGTGACTGGTAAGGTCTGTCGTACCTTGAGGTCAACTTCGCTGTGAACCCCTTGGCCGCCTTTGACAAGCTCGAAGATTTCCCCGAGCTTGTTGGCCCTCTCCCCTGGGGTCTCAGTAAGTCGCCCTGTTCCCAATGTCTCTCTGTCGTATAGGGCGCTCGGAAGACTTGATTCTCTGCCTTGAGTAATGAACGACGGTGTGTAGCCTGTGGATTCCGAAACTCTCGTATTTTCTGCCAGCATGATCTCAGGCCATTTTTGATCCTGATCTGATCCTGCCCTGTGAACTGCGCTATCATTGTCTTCACGGTCCTATTGGCTCTCTCTGTCGGGTTCTCTTGCGGAGTATATGGAGCCGTGAACTGTTGCTTGGCTCCCACCTCGGCCAGGGGACTTTTGAAGATTTTGCTATTGAACTGTACACCGTTGTCCGTTATGGAAACCTTCGGGACCCCATACCTTGCGATGATGCGTTCCCTGAACGCTTTCTTTAGGGACTCGGCCGTCGCGCTCCGCAGCGGCACCAATTCAGTGCACTTAGAGAACCAGTCTATCAGCACCAGCAGCATTTGGTTGCCGTGGTTAAACGCGGCAGGGGTCCGACGAAGTCTGCACATACTGTAGCCTATTGTTCCTCTGGCACCTGTGATAGCATTTTCCCAACCGCCTGCATCTGATTCGGCTTGAATCTGATACATGCCTCACATCCTCTTATGTGGGCTCGAGCGTCTCGGTGCATGCCTGGCCAGTAGTACCGGGCTGCCAGACATGCTATTGACCTTCGTGGTTCTCTTTCAGCACCGTTTTTCGTAGAGCTTTCGGGGCGCACATCTTCCACGTCGCGAGATCCTCACTGCCTGCTCTGTGTGGTATGTTCCTGTACAAGGTGTCCCCCTCCATCACGTAGTCCGGGTACTTTTATGGCTGGGTCCTTATCTTTCCAGCGTTACTGGTAGTGTTTGCCTTGACAGTGCGTCTGCCACCACATGGAATTGTTCTGGTTGTACTCTATTTCAAAGTCATACTGCTGCAACTCCAGGCGATCCTTCCTGAAGGATTCTCGATGCTGTTGAGCCACTTCAGTGCCATATGGTCGGTTACCACGTTGAAGTGGTAGCCTTCCAGAAATGGCTTAAGTTTTTTCAGAACCGTTGAGAGTTCGACTTGAGTAAGAGAAAACAACACGTTCAGTTTCCTGGGTCAAAATATACCCAATACCGTAATCACTCGCGCCCGTTTGCCAGTACGGGGTTTGCCACAAGTCTTGCCTTTACCTCTTCGAATGCCGACTGATGTTCGTGTGTCTACACCCACTTGTTGCCCTTGCGCAGCAGATCGTAGAGAGGTTTGACTATTTTTGGAAAGTCAGATAAAAATCGCCGGTACCATGATGCTCTAACTGTTGACTGCGGTTCTAGTTCGGCGATGCCCAAACGACATTAGTCTCCACTGGAATAAGCCATTTCCCGGCACTGTAAACGCAGTGTACTGCCTGCTGCTTTCTTTCAGCGGGATTTGTCAGTATCCGTCCTTCAGGTCCAAGCTGCCTATGTACCGTGCCTCTCTCAGCTGGTCGAGGCTATAATTTATTCGAGGCATCGGGTAGGCATCCTTTATCGATTTGGCGTTGATCTGCCTGAAGTCGACGCACAGTCTCCACTTGCCCGTCTTCTTCCTAACCATCACGATGGGAAATATGTATGGTCTGTTTGAGTGCTCTATGCATCCCATTTGGAGTAGCTCGTCCACCTTCGCATTGATCTCACCTTAAACTTTCGGGCTCTTGGGGTAGTATCGCTGCTTTATTGGTTTGTCGTCCTTCATCGTTATTTGATGCTCTGCCATGTTCGACGTTCCTGTCATGGTTTTGAAACTGGATTGTTTTGCCTCCAGAAACTTCGCCGGGTCGTCATCTTTGGTTTCCTGTTGTACGACTGCTAACGATAGCCTCTCCTCGAGTCATCCTTTGTGTCTGTTCCTGGCCGGTATTATCACCTAATGTCCAGCATACCCTATCTCGGTTCCAACATGCGTTAGAAAGTTCCATCCTAACACCAATGAATCCACTACCCCTGGTAGTACCAACAGGTTCATGGTCAGTCGCTTGTTCCCGAATGCGATTTCCACTTCCAGCTGTTCATCGATTCCGCCGCACCTTCCGTCTGACAAACCAACTTGCCGCTGTGTCCTCGTAATCCTTGCTTATAAAGCTCGCTGTTGCCCCGGTGTCGATCGTGGCCTTGTACGTGCCTCCCCCAATCGTCACCTCTGAGGACAACTGCTACTCCTCCTCGATTAGCTCGCCCGTAGCATCTTGCGACCCCCGCTCGCATCTCTGCGGCTGAGATCGCTGGGCACTTCCCGCCTGCTGGCAGCACTCGACGCTCCTGACACCTACTCTCCCGCACAACCAGCAGAACACAAGTCGTTGGAGTCGACATCCTCGTGCCCAGTGTCCGTGGCCGCCACACCTTCGGCAGGCCTCATGGGGGTCTGTTATGTGTGTCGTTCCCCGCGGCCTCTGTGTTGTGTTTAGCGGTCTCCACACAGTTTTCGCTTGTTGCATCTGTTGCTGCTGTGGTGGTGTCCATTGGCCTACTCGTGGTGCTCCTGGTGCCCGTCCAGGGCGACATTAAGCCTTTGTGCGACCTGGGCGACGTCCTCCTTCTTAAGGCGGTAGATCCACTTCCTTCCCATTCTGTTAATGTTGCTTTCACCGCTGGGATAATCACGTTAGGCGCCAGATTTAATGAACCGATTTTGTTTACTTTTGCTAGCTACGAGATTTGTGTGTCTAGCTCAGTAGATTGTGTGTGTTCGTCCCACCAAATTTACATAGACGTGACCGCCCAGTAGTTCAGTGAGAAAGCACAGATCGCGTGGACAGTCAAGGCGAAACGCCGCGCTCTTCGCTTCGCTTCTACGCCTTGTGTGAATGAACATTCCACCCTAGCCTCACCCTCTCGCTTACTGTCCGTGCCGTTCCTACGAGCTCGATCTTCCATGCGTAGCTGTTGCGGTGTGGTGACCTGCTTGCTGATGGCGGTGTCCTGCGAACTGCTTCTGACTGGGTGGCTGTACGTAGCGTGACTTCTGTAGTTCGGTTCTCTGGCATACGCTGATCCGAGACTTCTCTCCCTTCTGGCTCGTTACTCTCGGGGTTCGGTCGCGCCGCTCCGGGACTTCACCTTGCCCTTTGGACCTCAGCCACCTGTGTCTCAGTTCGGAGATTCCTTGTAATCCCAATCCCGAACGTCTCGACGTAGCGATGTTGCTCCCTGTAGGCTCCCACGACCTCGTTCCCTTGTTGTTTACTTGGTTGTTTCTCTGTTCACTTGAGATCTGATCGACTGCTTGTCTTAACTCTTAACTACTTGACTCCTCGTGATTGACTGATTGTGATCGACCGATTGTGATCGACTGATCCTGCTGCCAGCGGCCAGTAGGGCCTCCGGGAACCGTTATTTTCCTTTTGCGCATGGCCCGCCGAACTCTCCACCCCGTGTCCAAAGTTCATGGCTCCTATTTGACCCTCTTGTTCTTCATTCGCTGCTTCTCACCGACGTCCTGCCTGATGCTGCCGTCCAGCTAGCTTCCGTGCCGCTGCAGAGATGTGCACCTTCTCTCTTGGTCCAAAGTTCACGGCAGAGTCCAAAAACCCGGCGGCGTCCCGTTACTTCCTTTTGCACAGGGCACTCTCGCTCTGCCCGGCAAGTCTCTTTCTCCATCTGCTCTGTATATACGGAGTGACATGTCAGCTTGCACGAGTGAAGAGGTGATTCCCAGTATATAAAGTTGTATGGGGCATACGCTTTTTCACAAGCAAAAATTCAAAGGAAACTTTATTTGGACTTCACTTCTTCCTTATACTCATTTGTTGTACGGCCTATCACCTGCAAGTGACACTTCCGAAGTACTTTACTTGCTTTTATTTAAATTGAATTATTGACGTTTTCTGTTAAATAACCGTTTTTGTTAGTTAGCCTAGATTTTTGTTTTGTTAATTTGTTTTATAAGGACGTCATCGCCTTCACTAAACATTGGCATGGGTGCTCCAACGACTCTAAAAATAAAATAAGAGCATGTGCTTAAATAAAACAACTGTACAGTTTTCCCGGTGAGGATGGTCGTGTCGGCGACCCCTCGTAACGCGGCCCCTCCGGCAGCCAGCCCGAAGGGGAGACAGCCCGATCTTCGGCCTCCTCCTGGTACGGTACCCACGGTTCGGCCATATACCTCGGGGTGGGTGGGTATGCTCCTCCCACAGCTGCTGCTCCTCCTCCTCGGCCCGTCGCAAGAGGGCCTGCCACTCAGGGTCCTCCTCCATCTCTCTCAGCCGCGTCTCCTCCGGCATCCGCCGCACTTCCAAGTTCAGCCGGAACTCCAGCGCCGCTACCCGCTCGTCCTGGAGTTCGTCCACCCGCAGGTGGCTCCTCGCTGACCCACTCGACGCTTGCTTTGCGGGTCGGGATAAGGCCGTCTACGCCGCTGGTGGCCTTCCGAGCTGATCACCAGATCGGGCTTTCCTTGCCTAGAGTTACGCCGCGGGGTTCGGATAGGCCGTGTGGTCGACAGGCAGCCATTGCCTTCCGCGCCTACTCATTTCATGGTGATTCTCGCTGAATGACCATCTGCCGCCGGCCATTCCTTCCTCGACACCTCGGTTCCAAGCCTTCCTCTTCGCTCGGTCCCGCTATTTCTTTCAGCCTCTTCCTTTCCTTTATTTCCATTTTTACGGTACATCTCTCTGATCTATACCGTCTTCCACCTTCCTTCGGTGGACTGCTGCTGCAAGTTTTATCATTAGTCATCTTCGAGCGTTTGGACGTTCCGGTCTGTTTCCCGTTGTGTCCTTGTCGTCCTCCATTCGTTTTTTCTGTTTTTCCTTGCTTCTTTGTAGTTGCCTTGTCGCATGTTTGAAGAATCCCTGGAGTAATACCCTTTGCGTATCCCTCGAGATATCCTTGTACTCCCTCCTGCGTATCCTAGAGCATCCTTGGAGTTAATTTTGGGATCTTTTCTCGTATCCTTTCAACAACCCTGGAAGTATCCTCGATAACTTTTCCTCGTGTCCTTTGGGCATCCTTGAAGCTATCCTTGGACCCTTTTCTCGTGTATTATTCTCTCTTTCTTTGTGTTTGCAGGTTACTGGTGACGCAAAATCCGTGACTGGTAAGGTCTGTCGTACCTTGAGGCCAACTTCGCTGTGAACCCCTTGGCCGCCTTTGACAAGCTCGAAGATTTCCCCGAGCTTGTTGGCCCTCTCCCCCGGGGTCTCAGTAAGTCGCCCTGTTCCCAATGTCTCTCTGTCGTATAGGGCGCTCGGAAGTCTTGGTTCTCTGCCTTGAGTAATGGACGACGGTGTGTAGCCTGTGGATTCCGAAACTCTCGTATTTTCTGCCAGCATAATCTCAGGCCATTTTTGATCCTGATCTGATCCTGCCCTGTGAACTGCGCTATCATTGTCTTCACGGTCCTATTGGCTCTCTCTGTCGGGTTCTCTTGCGGAGTATATGGAGCCGTGAACTGTTGCTTGGCTCCCACCTCGGCCAGGGGACTTTTGAAGAGTTTGCTATTGAACTTTACACCGTTGTCCGTTATGGAAACCTTCGGGACCCCATACCTTGCGATGATGCGTTCCCTGAACGCTTTCTTTAGGGAATCGGCCGTCGCGCTCCGCAGCGGCACCAATTCAGTGCACTTAGAGAACCAGTCTATCAGCACCAGCAGCATTTGGTTGCCGTGGTTAAACGCGGCAGGGGTCCGACGAAGTCTGCACATACTGTAGCCTATTGTTCCTCTGGCACCTGTGATAGCATTTTCCCAACCGCCTGCATCTGATTCGGCTTGAATCTGATACATGCCTCGCATCCTCTTACGTGGGCTTGAGCGTCTCGGTGCATGCCTGGCCAGTAGTACCGGGCTGCCAGACATGCTATTGACCTTCGTGGTTCTCTTTCAGCACCGTTTTTCGTAGAGCTTTCGGGGCGCACATCTTCCACGTCGCGAGATCCTCACTGCCTGCTCTGTGTGGTATGTTCCTGTACAAGGTGTCCCCCTCCATCACGTAGTCCGGGTACTTTTATGGCTGGGTCCTTATCTTTCCAGCGTTACTGGTAGTGGTTGCCTTGACAGTGCGTCTGCCACCACATGGAATTGTTCTGGTTGTACTCTATTTCGAAGTCATACTGCTGCAACTCCAGGCGATCCTTCCTGAAGGATTCTCGATGCTGTTGAGCCACTTCAGTGCCATATGGTCGGTTACCACGTTGAAGTGGTAGCCTTCCAGAAATGGCTTAAGTTTTTTCAGAACCGTTGAGAGTTCGACTTGATTAAGAGAAAACAACACGTTCAGTTTCCTGGGTCAAAATATACCCAATACCGTAATCACTCGCGCCCGTTTGCCAGTACGGGGTTTGCCACAAGTCTTGCCTTTACCTCTTCGAATGCCGACTGATGTTCGTGTGTCTACACCCACTTGTTGCCCTTGCGCAGCAGATCGTAGAGAGGTTTGACTATTTTTGGAAAGTCAGATAAAAATCGCCGGTACCATGATGCTCTAACTGTTGACTGCGGTTCTAGTTCGGCGATGCCCAAACGACATTAGTCTCCACTGGAATAAGCCATTTCCCGGCACTGTAAACGCAGTGTACTGCCTGCTGCTTTCTTTCAGCGGGATTTGCCAGTATCCGTCCTTCAGGTCCAAGCTGCCTATGTACCGTGCCACTCTCAGCTGGTCGAGGCTATAATTTATTCGAGGCATCGGGTAGGCATCCTTTATCGATTTGGCGTTGATCTGCCTGAAGTCGACGCACAGTCTCCACTTGCCCGTCTTCTTCCTAACCATCACGATGGGAAATATGTATGGTCTGTTTGAGTGCTCTATGCATCCCATTTGGAGTAGCTCGTCCACCTTCGCATTGATCTCACCTTAAACTTTCGGGCTCTTGGGGTATTATCGCTGCTTTATTGGTTTGTCGTCCTTCATCGTTATTTGATGCTCTGCCATGTTCGACGTTCCTGTCATGGTTTTGAAACTGGATTGTTTTGCCTCCAGAAACTTCGCCGGGTCGTCATCTTTGGTTTCCTGTTGTACGACTGCTAACGATAGCCTCTCCTCGAGTCATCCTTTGTGTCTGTTCCTGGCCGGTATTATCACCTAATGTCCAGCATACCCTATCTCGGTTCCAACATGCGTTAGAAAGTTCCATCCTAACACCAATGAATCCACTACCCCTGGTAGTACCAACAGGTTCATGGTCAGTCGCTTGTTCCCGAATGCGATTTCCACCTCCAGCTGTTCATCGATTCCGCCGCACCTTCCATCTGACAAACCAACTTGCCGCTGTGTCCTTGTAATCCTTGCTTATAAAGCTCGCTGTTGCCCCGGTGTCGATCGTGGCCTTGTACGTGCCTCCCCCAATCGTCACCGCTGAGGACAACTGCTACTCCTCCTCGATTAGCTCGCCCGTAGCATCTTGCGACCCCCGCTCGCATCTCTGCGGCTGAGATCGCTGGGCACTTCCCGCCTGCTGGCAGCAGTGTCCGTGGCCGCCACACCTTCGGCAGGCCTCATGGGGGTCTGTTATGTGTTTCGTTCCCCGCGGCCTCTGTGTTGTGTTTAGCGGTCTCCACACAGTTTTCGCTTGTTGCATCTGTTGCTGCTGTGGTGGTGTCCATTGGCCTACTCGTGGTGCTCCTGGTGCCCGTCCAGGGCGACATTAAGCCTTTGTGCGACCTGGGCGACGTCCTCCTTCTTAAGGCGGTAGATCCACTTCCTTCCCATTCTGTTAATGTTGCTTTCACCGCTGGGATAATCACGTTAGGCGCCAGATTTAATGAACTGATTTTGTTTACTTTTGCTAGCTACGAGATTTGTGTGTCTAGCTCAGTAGATTGTGTGTGTTCGTCCCACCAAATTTACATAGACGTGACCGCCCAGTAGTTCAGTGAGAAAGCACAGAATTCACGGGTTCGTAGTGGGTTTATTGCGGGTATAATCGCGCGGACAGTCAAGGCGAAACGCCGCGCTCTTCGCTTCGCTTCTACGCCTTGTGTGAATGAACATTCCACCCTAGCCTCACCCTCTCGCTTACTGTCCGTGCCGTTCCTACGAGCTCGATCTTCCATGCGTAGCTGTTGCGGTGTGGTGTCCTGCTTGCTGATGGCGGTGTCCTGCGAACTGCTTCTGACTGGGTGGCTGTACGTAGCGTGACTTCTGTAGTACGGTTTTCTGGCATACGCTGATCCGAGACTTCCCTCCCTTCTGGCTCGTTACTCTCGGGGTTCGGTCGCGCCGCTCCGGGACTTCACCTTGCCCTTTGGACCTCAGCCACCTGTGTTTCAGTTCGGAGATTCCTTGTAATCCCAATCCCGAACGTCTCGACTTAGCGATGTTGCTCCCTGTAGGCTCCCACGACCTCGTTCCCTTGTAGTTTACTTGGTTGTTTCTCTGTTCACTTGAGATCTGATCGACTGCTTGTCTTAACTCTTAACTACTTGACTCCTCGTGATTGACTGATTGTGATCGACCGATTGTGATCGACTGATCCTGCTGCCAGCGGCCAGTAGGGCCTCCGGGAACCGTTATTTTCCTTTTGCGCATGGCCCGCCGAACTCTCCACCCCGGGCCCAAAGTTCATGGCTCCTATTTGACACTCTTGTTCTTCATTCGCTGCTTCTCACCGACGTCCTGCCTGATGCTGCCGTCCAGCTAGCTTCCGTGCCGCTGCAGAGATGTGCACCTTCTCTCTTGGTCCAAAGTTCACGGCAGAGTCCAAAAACCCGGCGGCGTCCCGTTACTTCCTTTTGAAGAGGGCACTCTCGCTCTGCCCGGCAAGTCTCTTTCTCCATCTGCTCTGTATATACGGAGTGACATGTCAGCTTGCACGAGTGAAGAGGTGATTCCCAGTATATAAAGTTGTATGGGGCATACGCTTTTTCACAAGCGAAAATTCAAAGGAAACTTTATTTGGACTTCACTTCTTCCTTATACTCATTTGTTGTACGGCCTATCACCTGCAAGTGACACTTCCGAAGTACTTTACTTGCTTTTATTTAAATTGAATTATTGACGTTTTCTGTTAAATAACCGTTTTTGTTAGTTAGCCTAGATTTTTGTTTTGTTAATTTGTTTTATAAGGACGTCATCGCCTTCACTAAACATTGGCATGGGTGCTCCAACGACTCTAAAAATAAAATAAGAGCATGTGCTTAAATAAAACAACTGTACAGTTTTCCCGGTGAGGATGGTCGTGTCGGCGACCCCTCGTAACGCGGCCCCTCCGGCAGCCAGCCCGACGGGGAGACAGCCCGATCTTCGGCCTCCTCCTGGTACGGTACCCACGGTTCGGCCATATACCTCGGGGTGGGTGGGTATGCCGGCTCCTCCCACAGCTGCTGCTCCTCCTCCTCGGCCCGTCGCAAGAGGGCCTGCCACTCAGGGTCCTCCTCCATCTCTCTCAGCCGCGTCTCCTCCGGCATCCGCCGCACTTCCAAGTTCAGCCGGAACTCCAGCGCCGCTACCCGCTCGTCCTGGAGTTCGTCCACCCGCAGGTGGCTCCTCGCTGACCCACTCGACGCTTGCTTTGCGGGTCGGGATAAGGCCGTCTACGCCGCTGGTGGCCTTCCGAGCTGATCACCAGATCGGGCTTTCCTTGCCTAGAGTTACGCCGCGGGGTTCGGATAGGCCGTGTGGTCGACAGGCAGCCATTGCCTTCCGCGCCTACTCATTTCATGGTGATTCTCGCTGAATGACCATCTGCCGCCGGCCATTCCTTCCTCGACACCTCGGTTCCAAGCCTTCCTCTTCGCTCGGTCCCGCTATTTCTTTCAGCCTCTTCCTTTCCTTTATTTCCATTTTTACGGTACATCTCTCTGATCTATACCGTCTTCCACCTTCCTTCGGTGGACTGCTGCTGCAAGTTTTATCATTAGTCATCTTCGAGCGTTTGGACGTTCCGGTCTGTTTCCCGTTGTGTCCTTGTCGTCCTCCAGTCGTTCTTTCTGTTTTTCCTTGCTTCTTTGTAGTTGCCTTGTCGCATGTTTGAAGAATCCCTGGAGTAGTACCCTTTGCGTATCCCTCGAGATATCCTTGTACTCCCTCCTGCGTATCCTAGAGCATCCTTGGAATTAATTTTGGGATCTTTTCTCGTATCCTTTCAACAACCTTGGAAGTATCCTCGGTATCTTTTCCTCGTGTCCTTTGGGCATCCTTGGAGCTATCCTTGGACCCTTTTCTCGTGTATTATTCTCTCTTTCTTTGTGTTTGCAGATTACTGGTGACGCAAAATCCGTGATTGGTAAGGTCTGTCGTACCTTGAGGCCAACTTCGCTGTGAA
The DNA here is from genome assembly GCF_025231255.1 of Drosophila biarmipes. NCBI lineage: Eukaryota > Metazoa > Arthropoda > Insecta > Diptera > Drosophilidae > Drosophila > Drosophila biarmipes. The sequence continues at coordinate 933,298 of NW_026114530.1, forward strand.
CCCCTTGGCCGCCTTTGACAAGCTCGAAGATTTCCCCGAGCTTGTTGGCCCTCTCCCCCGGGGTCTCAGTAAGTCGCCCTGTTCCCAATGTCTCTCTGTCGTATAGGGCGCTCGGAAGTCTTGGTTCTCTGCCTTGAGTAATGGACGACGGTGTGTAGCCTGTGGATTCCGAAACTCTCGTATTTTCTGCCAGCATGATCTCAGGCCATTTTTGATCCTGATCTGATCCTGCCCTGTGAACTGCGCTATCATTGTCTTCACGGTCCTATTGGCTCTCTCTGTCGGGTTCTCTTGCGGAGTATATGGAGCCGTGAACTGTTGCTTGGCTCCCACCTCGGCCAGGGGACTTTTGAAGATTTTGCTATTGAACTGTTCACCGTTGTCCGTTATGGAAACCTTCGGGACCCCATACCTTGCGATGATGCGTTCCCTGAACGCTTTCTTTAGGGAATCGGCCGTCGCGCTCCGCAGCGGCACCAATTCAGTGCACTTAGAGAACCAGTCTATCAGCACCAGCAGCATTTGGTTGCCGTGTTTTGAACGCGGCAGGGGTCCGACGAAGTCTGCACATACTGTAGCCTATTGTTCCTCTGGCACCTGTGATAGCATTTTCCCAACCGCCTGCATCTGATTCGGCTTGAATCTGATACATGCCTCGCATCCTCTTACGTGGGCTCGAGCGTCTCGGTGCATGCCTGGCCAGTAGTACCGGGCTGCCAGACATGCTATTGACCTTCGTGGTTCTCTTTCAGCACCGTTTTTCGTAGAGCTTTCGGAGCGCACATCTTCCACGTCGCGAGATCCTCACTGCCTGCTCTGTGTGGTATGTTCCTGTACAAGGTGTCCCCCTCCATCACGTAGTCCGGGTACTTTTATGGCTGGGTCCTTATCTTTCCAGCGTTACTGGTAGTGGTTGCCTTGACAGTGCGTCTGCCACCACATGGAATTGTTCTGGTTGTACTCTATTTCGAAGTCATACTGCTGCAACTCCAGGCGATCCTTCCTGAAGGATTCTCGATGCCGTTGAGCCACTTCAGTGCCATATGGTCGGTTACCACGTTGAAGTGGTAGCCTTCCAGAAATGGCTTAAGTTTTTTCAGAACCGTTGAGAGTTCGACTTGAGTAAGAGAAAACAACACGTTCAGTTTCCTGGGTCAAAATATACCCAATACCGTAATCACTCGCGCCCGTTTGCCAGTACGGGGTTTGCCACAAGCCTTGCCTTTACCTCTTCGAATGCCGACTGATGTTCGTGTGTCTACACCCACTTGTTGCCCTTGCGCAGCAGATCGTAGAGAGGTTTGACTATTTTTGGAAAGTCAGATAAAAATCGCCGGTTCCATGATGCTCTAACTGTTGACTGCGGTTCTAGTTCGGCGATGCCCAAACGACATTAGTCTCCACTGGAATAAGCCATTTCCCGGCACCTGCCTGCTGCTTTCTTTCAGCGGGATTTGCCAGTATCCGTCCTTCAGGTCCAAGCTGCCTATGTACCGTGCCTCTCTCAGCTGGTCGAGGCTATAATTTATTCGAGGCATCGGGTAGGCATCCTTTATCGATTTGGCGTTGATCTGCCTGAAGTCGACGCACAGTCTCCACTTGCCAGTCTTCTTCCTAACCATCACGATGGGAAATATGTATGGTCTGTTTGAGTGCTCTATGCATCCCATTTGGAGTAGCTCGTCCACCTTCGCATTGATCTCACCTTGAACTTTCGGGTTATTTGATGCTCTGCCATGTTCGACGTTCCTGTCATGGTTTTGAAACTGGATTGTTTTGCCTCCAGAAACTTCGCAGGGTCGTCATCTTTGGTTTCCTGTTGTACGACTGCTAACGATAGCCTCTCCTCGAGTCACCCTTTGTGTCTGTTCCTGGCCGGTATTATCACCTAATGTCCAGCATACCCTATCTCGGTTCCAACATGCGTTAGAAAGTTCCATCCTAACACCAATGAATCCACTACCCCTGGTAGTACCAACAGGTTCATGGTCAGTCGCTTGTTCCCGAATGCGATTTCCACTTCCAGCTGTTCATCGATTCCGCCGCACCTTCCGTCTGACAAACCAACTTGCCGCTGTGTCCTCGTAATCCTTGCTTATAAAGCTCGCTGTTGCCCCGGTGTCGATCGTGGCCTTGTACGTGCCTCCCCCAGTCGTCACCGCTGAGGACAACTGCTACTCCTCCTCGATTAGCTCGCCCGTAGCATCTTGCGACCCCCGCTCGCATCTCTGCGGCTGAGATCGCTGGGCACTTCCCGCCTGCTGGCAGCACTCGACGCTCCTGGCACCTACTCTCCCGCACAACCAGCAGAACACCAGTCGTTGGAGTCGACATCCTCGTGCCCAGTGTCCGTGGCCGCCACACCTTCGGCAGGCCTCATGGGGGTCTGTTATGTGTGTCGTTCCCCGCGGCCTCTGTGTTGTGTTTAGCGGTCTCCACACAGTTTTCGCTTGTTGCATCTGTTGCTGCTGTGGTGGTGTCCATTGGCCTACTCGTGGTGCTCCTGGTGCCCGTCCAGGGCGACATTAAGCCTTTGTGCGACCTGGGCGACGTCCTCCTTCTTAAGGCGGTAGATCCACTTCCTTCCCATTCTGTTAATGTTGCTTTCACCGCTGGGATAATCACGTTAGGCGCCAGATTTAATGAACCGATTTTGTTTACTTTTGCTACCTACGAGATTTGTGTGTCTAGCTCAGTAGATTGTGTGTGTTCGTCCCACCAAATTTACATAGACGTGACCGCCCAGTAGTTCAGTGAGAAAGCACAGAATTCACGGGTTCGTAGTGGGTTTATTGCGGGTATAATCGCGCGGACAGTCAAGCGAAACGCCGCGCTCTTCGCTTCGCTTCTACGCCTTGTGTGAATGAACATTCCACCCTAGCCTCACCCTCTCGCTTACTGTCCGTGCCGTTCCTACGAGCTCGATCTTCCATGCGTAGCTGTTGCGGTGTGGTGTCCTGCTTGCTGATGGCGGTGTCCTGCGAACTGCTTCTGACTGGGTGGCTGTACGTAGCGTGACTTCTGTAGTACGGTTTTCTGGCATACGCTGATCCGAGACTTCCCTCCCTTCTGGCTCGTTACTCTCGGGGTTCGGTCGCGCCGCTCCGGGACTTCACCTTGCCCTTTGGACCTCAGCCACCTGTGTTTCAGTTCGGAGATTCCTTGTAATCCCAATCCCGAACGTCTCGACGTAGCGATGTTGCTCCCTGTAGGCTCCCAAGACCTCGTTCCCTTGTAGTTTACTTGGTTGTTTCTCTGTTCACTTGAGATCTGATCGACTGCTTGTCTTAACTCTTAACTACTTGACTCCTCGTGATTGACTGATTGTGATCGACCGATTGTGATCGACTGATCCTGCTGCCAGCGGCCAGTAGGGCCTCCGGGAACCGTTATTTTCCTTTTGCGCATGGCCCGCCGAACTCTCCACCCCGGGCCCAAAGTTCATGGCTCCTATTTGACACTCTTGTTCTTCATTCGCTGCTTCTCACCGACGTCCTGCCTGATGCTGCCGTCCAGCTAGCTTCCGTGCCGCTGCAGAGATGTGCACCTTCTCTCTTGGTCCAAAGTTCACGGCAGAGTCCAAAAACCCGGCGGCGTCCCGTTACTTCCTTTTGAAGAGGGCACTCTCGCTCTGCCCGGCAAGTCTCTTTCTCCATCTGCTCTGTATATACGGAGTGACATGTCAGCTTGCACGAGTGAAGAGGTGATTCCCAGTATATAAAGTTGTATGGGGCATACGCTTTTTCACAAGCGAAAATTCAAAGGAAACTTTATTTGGACTTCACTTCTTCCTTATACTCATTTGTTGTACGGCCTATCACCTGCAAGTGACACTTCCGAAGTACTTTACTTGCTTTTATTTAAATTGAATTATTGACGTTTTCTGTTAAATAACCGTTTTTGTTAGTTAGCCTAGATTTTTGTTTTGTTAATTTGTTTTATAAGGACGTCATCGCCTTCACTAAACATTGGCATGGGTGCTCCAACGACTCTAAAAATAAAATAAGAGCATGTGCTTAAATAAAACAACTGTACAGTTTTCCCGGTGAGGATGGTCGTGTCGGCGACCCCTCGTAACGCGGCCCCTCCGGCAGCCAGCCCGACGGGGAGACAGCCCGATCTTCGGCCTCCTCCTGGTACGGTACCCACGGTTCGGCCATATACCTCGGGGTGGGTGGGTATGCCGGCTCCTCCCACAGCTGCTGCTCCTCCTCCTCGGCCCGTCGCAAGAGGGCCTGCCACTCAGGGTCCTCCTCCATCTCTCTCAGCCGCGTCTCCTCCGGCATCCGCCGCACTTCCAAGTTCAGCCGGAACTCCAGCGCCGCTACCCGCTCGTCCTGGAGTTCGTCCACCCGCAGGTGGCTCCTCGCTGACCCACTCGACGCTTGCTTTGCGGGTCGGGATAAGGCCGTCTACGCCGCTGGTGGCCTTCCGAGCTGATCACCAGATCGGGCTTTCCTTGCCTAGAGTTACGCCGCGGGGTTCGGATAGGCCGTGTGGTCGACAGGCAGCCATTGCCTTCCGCGCCTACTCATTTCATGGTGATTCTCGCTGAATGACCATCTGCCGCCGGCCATTCCTTCCTCGACACCTCGGTTCCAAGCCTTCCTCTTCGCTCGGTCCCGCTATTTCTTTCAGCCTCTTCCTTTCCTTTATTTCCATTTTTACGGTACATCTCTCTGATCTATACCGTCTTCCACCTTCCTTCGGTGGACTGCTGCTGCAAGTTTTATCATTAGTCATCTTCGAGCGTTTGGACGTTCCGGTCTGTTTCCCGTTGTGTCCTTGTCGTCCTCCAGTCGTTCTTTCTGTTTTTCCTTGCTTCTTTGTAGTTGCCTTGTCGCATGTTTGAAGAATCCCTGGAGTAGTACCCTTTGCGTATCCCTCGAGATATCCTTGTACTCCCTCCTGCGTATCCTAGAGCATCCTTGGAATTAATTTTGGGATCTTTTCTCGTATCCTTTCAACAACCTTGGAAGTATCCTCGGTATCTTTTCCTCGTGTCCTTTGGGCATCCTTGGAGCTATCCTTGGACCCTTTTCTCGTGTATTATTCTCTCTTTCTTTGTGTTTGCAGATTACTGGTGACGCAAAATCCGTGATTGGTAAGGTCTGTCGTACCTTGAGGCCAACTTCGCTGTGAACCCCTTGGCCGCCTTTGACAAGCTCGAAGATTTCCCCGAGCTTGTTGGCCCTCTCCCCCGGGGTCTCAGTAAGTCGCCCTGTTCCCAATGTCTCTCTGTCGTATAGGGCGCTCGGAAGTCTTGGTTCTCTGCCTTGAGTAATGAACGACGGTGTGTAGCCTGTGGATTCCGAAACTCTCGTATTTTCTGCCAGCATGATCTCAGGCCATTTTTGATCCTGATCTGATCCTGCCCTGTGAACTGCGCTATCATTGTCTTCACGGTCCTATTGGCTCTCTCTGTCGGGTTCTCTTGCGGAGTATATGGAGCCGTGAACTGTTGCTTGGCTCCCACCTCGGCCAGGGGACTTTTGAAGATTTTGCTATTGAACTGTACACCGTTGTCCGTTATGGAAACCTTCGGGACCCCATACCTTGCGATGATGCGTTCCCTGAACGCTTTCTTTAGGGAATCGGCCGTCGCGCTCCGCAGCGGCACCAATTCAGTGCACTTAGAGAACCAGTCTATCAGCACCAGCAGCATTTGGTTGCCGTGTTTTGAACGCGGCAGGGGTCCGACGAAGTCTGCACATACTGTAGCCTATTGTTCCTCTGGCACCTGTGATAGCATTTTCCCAACCGCCTGCATCTGATTCGGCTTGAATCTGATACATGCCTCGCATCCTCTTACGTGGGCTCGAGCGTCTCGGTGCATGCCTGGCCAGTAGTACCGGGCTGCCAGACATGCTATGGACCTTCGTGGTTCTCTTTCAGCACCGTTTTTCGTAGAGCTTTCGGAGCGCACATCTTCCACGTCGCGAGATCCTCACTGCCTGCTCTGTGTGGTATGTTCCTGTACAAGGTGTCCCCCTCCATCACGTAGTCCGGGTACTTTTATGGCTGGGTCCTTATCTTTCCAGCGTTACTGGTAGTGGTTGCCTTGACAGTGCGTCTGCCACCACATGGAATTGTTCTGGTTGTACTCTATTTCGAAGTCATACTGCTGCAACTCCAGGCGATCCTTCCTGAAGGATTCTCGATGCTGTTGAGCCACTTCAGTGCCATATGGTCGGTTACCACGTTGAAGTGGTAGCCTTCCAGAAATGGCTTAAGTTTTTTCGGAACCGTTGAGAGTTCGACTTGAGTAAGAGAAAACAACACGTTCAGTTTCCTGGGTCAAAATATACCCAATACCGTAATCACTCGCGCCCGTTTGCCAGTACGGGGTTTGCCACAAGCCTTGCCTTTACCTCTTCGAATGCCGACTGATGTTCGTGTGTCTACACCCACTTGTTGCCCTTGCGCAGCAGATCGTAGAGAGGTTTGACTATTTTTGGAAAGTCAGATAAAAATCGCCGGTTCCATGATGCTCTAACTGTTGACTGCGGTTCTAGTTCGGCGATGCCCAAACGACATTAGTCTCCACTGGAATAAGCCATTTCCCGGCACTGTAAACGCAGTGTACTGCCTGCTGCTTTCTTTCAGCGGGATTTGCCAGTATCCGTCCTTCAGGTCCAAGCTGCCTATGTACCGTGCCTCTCTCAGCTGGTCGAGGCTATAATTTATTCGAGGCATCGGGTAGGCATCCTTTATCGATTTGGCGTTGATCTGCCTGAAGTCGACGCACAGTCTCCACTTGCCAGTCTTCTTCCTAACCATCACGATGGGAAATATGTATGGTCTGTTTGAGTGCTCTATGCATCCCATTTGGAGTAGCTCGTCCACCTTCGCATTGATCTCACCTTGAACTTTCGGGTTCTTGGGGTAGTATCGCTGCTTTATTGGTTTGTCGTCCTTCATCGTTATTTGATGCTCTGCCATGTTCGACGTTCCTGTCATGGTTTTGAAACTGGATTGTTTTGCCTCCAGAAACTTCGCAGGGTCGTCATCTTTGGTTTCCTGTTGTACGACTGCTAACGATAGCCTCTCCTCGAGTCATCCTTTGTGTCTGTTCCTGGCCGGTATTATCACCTAATGTCCAGCATACCCTATCTCGGTTCCAACATGCGTTAGAAAGTTCCATCCTAACACCAATGAATCCACTACCCCTGGTAGTACCAACAGGTTCATGGTCAGTCGCTTGTTCCCGAATGCGATTTCCACTTCCAGCTGTTCATCGATTCCGCCGCACCTTCCGTCTGACAAACCAACTTGCCGCTGTGTCCTCGTAATCCTTGCTTATAAAGCTCGCTGTTGCCCCGGTGTCGATCGTGGCCTTGTACGTGCCTCCCCCAATCGTCACCGCTGAGGACAACTGCTACTCCTCCTCGATTAGCTCGCCCGTAGCATCTTGCGACCCCCGCTCGCATCTCTGCGGCTGAGATCGCTGGGCACTTTCCGCCTGCTGGCAGCACTCGACGCTCCTGACACCTACTCTCCCGCACAACCAGCAGAACACCAGTCGTTGGAGTCGACATCCTCGTGCCCAGTGTCCGTGGCCGCCACACCTTCGGCAGGCCTCATGGGGGTCTGTTATGTGTGTCGTTCCCCGCGGCCTCTGTGTTGTGTTTAGCGGTCTCCACACAGTTTTCGCTTGTTGCATCTGTTGCTGCTGTGGTGGTGTCCATTGGCCTACTCGTGGTGCTCCTGGTGCCCGTCCAGGGCGACATTAAGCCTTTGTGCGACCTGGGCGACGTCCTCCTTCTTAAGGCGGTAGATCCACTTCCTTCCCATTCTGTTAATGTTGCTTTCACCGCTGGGATAATCACGTTAGGCGCCAGATTTAATGAACCGATTTTGTTTACTTTTGCTACCTACGAGATTTGTGTGTCTAGCTCAGTAGATTGTGTGTGTTCGTCCCACCAAATTTACATAGACGTGACCGCCCAGTAGTTCAGTGAGAAAGCACAGAATTCACGGGTTCGTAGTGGGTTTATTGCGGGTATAATCGCGCGGACAGTCAAGGCGAAACGCCGCGCTCTTCGCTTCGCTTCTACGCCTTGTGTGAATGAACATTCCACCCTAGCCTCACCCTCTCGCTTACTGTCCGTGCCGTTCCTACGAGCTCGATCTTCCATGCGTAGCTGTTGCGGTGTGGTGTCCTGCTTGCTGATGGCGGTGTCCTGCGAACTGCTTCTGACTGGGTGGCTGTACGTAGCGTGACTTCTGTAGTACGGTTTTCTGGCATACGCTGATCCGAGACTTCCCTCCCTTCTGGCTCGTTACTCTCGGGGTTCGGTCGCGCCGCTCCGGGACTTCACCTTGCCCTTTGGACCTCAGCCACCTGTGTTTCAGTTCGGAGATTCCTTGTAATCCCAATCCCGAACGTCTCGACGTAGCGATGTTGCCCCCTGTAGGCTCCCAAGACCTCGTTCCCTTGTAGTTTACTTGGTTGTTTCTCTGTTCACTTGAGATCTGATCGACTGCTTGTCTTAACTCTTAACTACTTGACTCCTCGTGATTGACTGATTGTGATCGACCGATTGTGATCGACTGATCCTGCTGCCAGCGGCCAGTAGGGCCTCCGGGAACCGTTATTTTCCTTTTGCGCATGGCCCGCCGAACTCTCCACCCCGGGCCCAAAGTTCATGGCTCCTATTTGTTTCTACTTGTTCTTCATTCGCTGCTTCTCACCGACGTCCTGCCTGATGCTGCCGTCCAGCTAGCTTCCGTGCCGCTGCAGAGATGTGCACCTTCTCTCTTGGTCCAAAGTTCACGGCAGAGTCCAAAAACCCGGCGGCGTCCCGTTACTTCCTTTTGAAGAGGGCACTCTCGCTCTGCCCGGCAAGTCTCTTTCTCCATCTGCTCTGTATATACGGAGTGACATGTCAGCTTGCACGAGTGAAGAGGTGATTCCCAGTATATAAAGTTGTATGGGGCATACGCTTTTTCACAAGCGAAAATTCAAAGGAAACTTTATTTGGACTTCACTTCTTCCTTATACTCATTTGTTGTACGGCCTATCACCTGCAAGTGACACTTCCGAAGTACTTTACTTGCTTTTATTTAAATTGAATTATTGACGTTTTCTGTTAAATAACCGTTTTTGTTAGTTAGCCTAGATTTTTGTTTTGTTAATTTGTTTTATAAGGACGTCATCGCCTTCACTAAACATTGGCATGGGTGCTCCAACGACTCTAAAAATAAAATAAGAGCATGTGCTTAAATAAAACAACTGTACAGTTTTCCCGGTGAGGATGGTCGTGTCGGCGACCCCTCGTAACGCGGCCCCTCCGGCAGCCAGCCCGACGGGGAGACAGCCCGATCTTCGGCCTCCTCCTGGTACGGTACCCACGGTTCGGCCATATACCTCGGGGTGGGTGGGTATGCCGGCTCCTCCCACAGCTGCTGCTCCTCCTCCTCGGCCCGTCGCAAGAGGGCCTGCCACTCAGGGTCCTCCTCCATCTCTCTCAGCCGCGTCTCCTCCGGCATCCGCCGCACTTCCAAGTTCAGCCCGAACTCCAGCGCCGCTACCCGCTCGTCCTGGAGTTCGTCCACCCGCAGGTGGCTCCTCGCTGACCCACTCGACGCTTGCTTTGCGGGTCGGGATAAGGCCGTCTACGCCGCTGGTGGCCTTCCGAGCTGATCACCAGATCGGGCTTTCCTTGCCTAGAGTTACGCCGCGGGGTTCGGATAGGCCGTGTGGTCGACAGGCAGCCATTGCCTTCCGCGCCTACTCATTTCATGGTGATTCTCGCTGAATGACCATCTGCCGCCGGCCATTCCTTCCTCGACACCTCGGTTCCAAGCCTTCCTCTTCGCTCGGTCCCGCTATTTCTTTCAGCCTCTTCCTTTCCTTTATTTCCATTTTTACGGTACATCTCTCTGATCTATACCGTCTTCCACCTTCCTTCGGTGGACTGCTGCTGCAAGTTTTATCATTAGTCATCTTCGAGCGTTTGGACGTTCCGGTCTGTTTCCCGTTGTGTCCTTGTCGTCCTCCAGTCGTTCTTTCTGTTTTTCCTTGCTTCTTTGTAGTTGCCTTGTCGCATGTTTGAAGAATCCCTGGAGTAGTACCCTTTGCGTATCCCTCGAGATATCCTTGTACTCCCTCCTGCGTATCCTAGAGCATCCTTGGAATTAATTTTGGGATCTTTTCTCGTATCCTTTCAACAACCTTGGAAGTATCCTCGGTATCTTTTCCTCGTGTCCTTTGGGCATCCTTGGAGCTATCCTTGGACCCTTTTCTCGTGTATTATTCTCTCTTTCTTTGTGTTTGCAGATTACTGGTGACGCAAAATCCGTGATTGGTAAGGTCTGTCGTACCTTGAGGCCAACTTCGCTGTGAACCCCTTGGCCGCCTTTGACAAGCTCGAAGATTTCCCCGAGCTTGTTGGCCCTCTCCCCCGGGGTCTCAGTAAGTCGCCCTGTTCCCAATGTCTCTCTGTCGTATAGGGCGCTCGGAAGTCTTGGTTCTCTGCCTTGAGTAATGAACGACGGTGTGTAGCCTGTGGATTCCGAAACTCTCGTATTTTCTGCCAGCATGATCTCAGGCCATTTTTGATCCTGATCTGATCCTGCCCTGTGAACTGCGCTATCATTGTCTTCACGGTCCTATTGGCTCTCTCTGTCGAGTTCTCTTGCGGAGTATATGGAGCCGTGAACTGTTGCTTGGCTCCCACCTCGGCCAGGGGACTTTTGAAGATTTTGCTATTGAACTGTACACCGTTGTCCGTTATGGAAACCTTCGGGACCCCATACCTTGCGATGATGCGTTCCCTGAACGCTTTCTTTAGGGAATCGGCCGTCGCGCTCCGCAGCGGCACCAATTCAGTGCACTTAGAGAACCAGTCTTCAGCACCAGCAGCATTTGGTTGCCGTGTTTTGAACGCGGCAGGGGTCCGACGAAGTCTGCACATACTGTAGCCTATTGTTCCTCTGGCACCTGTGATAGCATTTTCCCAACCGCCTGCATCTGATTCGGCTTGAATCTGATACATGCCTCGCATCCTCTTACGTGGGCTCGAGCGTCTCGGTGCATGCCTGGCCAGTAGTACCGGGCTGCCAGACATGCTATTGACCTTCGTGGTTCTCTTTCAGCACCGTTTTTCGTAGAGCTTTCGGAGCGCACATCTTCCACGTCGCGAGATCCTCACTGCCTGCTCTGTGTGGTATGTTCCTGTACAAGGTGTCCCCCTCCATCACGTAGTCCGGGTACTTTTATGGCTGGGTCCTTATCTTTCCAGCGTTACTGGTAGTGGTTGCCTTGACAGTGCGTCTGCCACCACATGGAATTGTTCTGGTTGTACTCTTTTTCGAAGTCATACTGCTGCAACTCCAGGCGATCCTTCCTGAAGGATTCTCGATGCTGTTGAGCCACTTCAGTGCCATATGGTCGGTTACCACGTTGAAGTGGTAGCCTTCCAGAAATGGCTTAAGTTTTTTCAGAACCGTTGAGAGTTCGACTTGAGTAAGAGAAAACAACACGTTCAGTTTCCTGGGTCAAAATATACCCAATACCGTAATCACTCGCGCCCGTTTGCCAGTACGGGGTTTGCCACAAGCCTTGCCTTTACCTCTTCGAATGCCGACTGATGTTCGTGTGTCTACACCCACTTGTTGCCCTTGCGCAGCAGATCGTAGAGAGGTTTGACTATTTTTGGAAAGTCAGATAAAAATCGCCGGTTCCATGATGCTCTAACTGTTGACTGCGGTTCTAGTTCGGCGATGCCCAAACGACATTAGTCTCCACTGGAATAAGCCATTTCCCGGCACTGTAAACGCAGTGTACTGCCTGCTGCTTTCTTTCAGCGGGATTTGCCAGTATCCGTCCTTCAGGTCCAAGCTGCCTATGTACCGTGCCTCTCTCAGCTGGTCGAGGCTATAATTTATTCGAGGCATCGGGTAGGCATCCTTTATCGATTTGGCGTTGATCTGCCTGAAGTCGACGCACAGTCTCCACTTGCCAGTCTTCTTCCTAACCATCACGATGGGAAATATGTATGGTCTGTTTGAGTGCTCTATGCATCCCATTTGGAGTAGCTCGTCCACCTTCGCATTGATCTCACCTTGAACTTTCGGGTTATTTGATGCTCTGCCATGTTCGACGTTCCTGTCATGGTTTTGAAACTGGATTGTTTTGCCTCCAGAAACTTCGCAGGGTCGTCATCTTTGGTTTCCTGTTGTACGACTGCTAACGATAGCCTCTCCTCGAGTCATCCTTTGTGTCTGTTCCTGGCCGGTATTATCACCTAATGTCCAGCATACCCTATCTCGGTTCCAACATGCGTTAGAAAGTTCCATCCTAACACCAATGAATCCACTACCCCTGGTAGTACCAACAGGTTCATGGTCAGTCGCTTGTTCCCGAATGCGATTTCCACTTCCAGCTGTTCATCGATTCCGCCGCACCTTCCGTCTGACAAACCAACTTGCCGCTGTGTCCTCGTAATCCTTGCTTATAAAGCTCGCTGTTGCCCCGGTGTCGATCGTGGCCTTGTACGTGCCTCCCCCAATCGTCACCGCTGAGGACAACTGCTACTCCTCCTCGATTAGCTCGCCCGTAGCATCTTGCGACCCCCGCTCGCATCTCTGCGGCTGAGATCGCTGGGCACTTCCCGCCTGCTGGCAGCACTCGACGCTCCTGGCACCTACTCTCCCGCACAACCAGCAGAACACCAGTCGTTGGAGTCGACATCCTCGTGCCCAGTGTCCGTGGCCGCCACACCTTCGGCAGGCCTCATGGGGGTCTGTTATGTGTGTCGTTCTCCGCGGCCTCTGTGTTGTGTTTGGCGGTCTCCACACCGTGTTCACTGGTTGTATCTGTTGCTGCTGTGATGGCGTCCATTGGCCTCCCCGTGGTGCTCCTGTTGCCTGCTGTCGTGGGACTCGTTGCGGCGGTGAAAATTGGTCATTTCTCCGTGTCTCTTGGCTATCAGTCTCCTCGCATTTTCTGCACGTGACCAGCGTTGGTGGTGACGACTTTGCCTTTGAGAACTTGTTTTCTTGGGAGAACGCTTCCCGCTCCTTTTCCAGTTCTTCGTATTCATCGGCTAATAGCATCAACGCGTCCAGGTCCGGCACTTTGTAAGCCCTTAGGAAGATCCTTAGGCTTGGGGTGCAGTTTTCCCTTATAATCTTTAAGGTGTGTTTCGCAGAATAGTTTAGTGGCATGTCGATCATGTAGTCTTTAAATGACTCACTGAAACCCTGCTATCGTTGCCTGACCTGATCCGACAGCCTTGTAAAGAAATCTCTCGGCAGAAAGTAAAGATGGAAGCTCTCAATGAACTCCGCCCAGGATTTCCATTGTTTATTGTTGGCAATAAACCACTTCAACGCCATTCCTTTCAGCAACTCCGGAATTGCTCGGGGGATCATGTCTAGGTCTAAGCCGTTGGTGTTGGCGGATCATTCAACTTGTTCCAGGAACTCGAACGGTTTCTCCGCCCCGTCGAACCTGAATGACCACTCGCGGACTTGTTTAACGACCCTTGCATAATCCTCGTGGCTGTGTCTAGAGGTCAGCACCGTTGTCTTCCTGTCCTGGCTTGACTCTCTCCTTTGTGCCTCCCTTTGCATGTCGTCGACGCTCAAGCTTGCTACTAGGTTATCCCCTTCAGCGTTAGTTAGCGTGATACTCGGGCCGGTTCTGTCGTAATACATGGCTTCCAACTCAGCCCAGATGTCGGCAAGTTGTGGGTCGTTCTCTGTTTCGGAGTAATACTCCGACAATGTCCTCCTCATGTCCTCTAATCTGCCGTCCAGGGCGACATTAAGCCTTTGTGCGACCTGGGCGACGTCCTCCTTCTTAAGGCGGTAGATCCACTTCCCATTCTGTTTATGTTGCTTTCACCGCTGGGCCAATCACGTTGGGCGCCAGATTTAACGAACCGATATTGTTTACTTTTGCTCGCTACGAGATTTGTGTGGCTAGCTCAGTAGATTGTGTGTGTTCGTCCCAACAACTTTACATAGACGTGACCGCCCAGTAGTTCAGAGAGAAAGCACAGAACTCACGGGTTCGTAGTGGGTTTATTGCGGGAATAACTACAGTCGGCTTTATAATTTGCTTGTCATCGGTGTCTCCGATGTCCTCTCGCCTCGTTGACACGGTGTTCCAGTTTTGTAGCTCCCTGAAGATCCTTGTCCGCTGCTTGTCCCTGACGCGTTGACTCGTTGACGATTCAGACTCGCTATGGGGTCAGCTGTGCGGGCTTTGAGCGTTCTCAGACTAGTGTGAACAAACTGACGTTCTCTCCAGGATCACTCCTCTTGACCCATGACCGCCTGTCCCTTGCTCTGTCCCGGATGGTCCCACTGGGGTTTCCGCTTAGATAGCACGGACAGTCAAGGCGAAACGCCAGGAAGCTGCCGCGCTCTTCGCTTCGCTTTGTGTGAACGAACATTCCACCCTAGCCTCACCCTCTCGCTTACTGTCAGTGCCGTTCCTACGAGCTCGATCTTCCATGCGTAGCTGTTGCGGTGTGGTGTCCTGCTTGCTGATGGCGGTGTCCTGCGAACTGCTTCTGACTGGGTGGCTGTACGTAGCGTGACTTCTGTAGTTCGGTTCTCTGGCATACGCCGATCCGAAACTTCTTTCCCTTCTAGCTCGTTACTCTCGGGGTTCGGTCGCGCCGCTCCGGGACTTCACAAATCGGAAACTTGGGCTCTCCTGGAAAATTCCACTCGAGACCGTATTGATCAACCCTCTCCCTTGTGGTTGATCTCGCCAGGACCTGCTCAATTCCACTTGGCGCACGGGGCTCACGCCGGACACTCCAAAGTAGTGCTTGGGGCAAGGTACACTGGGCTTAAACAGGCTTACCCCCGAGCTCACGATTTCTTGTCGCCGGCCTTCAGTACTCAACTTCTGACAGACCCTCCAGGCATAACGCCAGGACTTCGTTGGCAGGAATAAGCAGATAGCCCTGACTTAGCCGTGTGATGCCCCTTGGACCTCAGCCACCTGTGTCTCAGTTCGGAGATTCCTTGTAATCCCAATCCCGAACGTCTCGACGTAGCGATGTTGATCCCTGTAGGCTCCCACGACCTCGTTGTGGCTCCCTTGTAGTTTACTTGGTTGTTTCTCTGTTCACTTGATATCTGATCGACTGCTTGTCTTAACTCTTAACGACTTGACTCCTCGTGATTGACTGATTGTGATCGACCGATTGTGATCGACTGATCCTGCTGCCAGCGGCCAGTAGGGCCTCCGGGAACCGTTATTTTCCTTTTGCGCATGGCCCGCCGAACTCTCCACACCGGGTCCAAAGTTCATGGCTCCTATTTGACCCTCTTGTTCTTCATTCGCTGCTTCTCACCGACGTCCTGCCTGATGCTGCCGTCCAGCTAGCTTCCGTGCCGCTGCAGAGATGTGCACCTTCTCTCTTGGTCCAAAGTTCACGGCAGAGTCCAAAAACCCGGCGGCGTCCCGTTACTTCCTTTTGAAGAGGGCACTCTCGCTCTGCCCGGCAAGTCTCTTTCTCCATCTGCTCTGTATATACGGAGTGACATGTCAGCTTGCACGAGTGAAGAGGTGATTCCCAGTATATAAAGTTGTATGGGGCATACGCTTTTTCACAAGCGAAAATTCAAAGGAAACTTTATTTGGACTTCACTTCTTCCTTATACTCATTTGTTGTACGGCCTATCACCTGCAAGTGACACTTCCGAAGTACTTTACTTGCTTTTATTTAAATTGAATTATTGACGTTTTCTGTTAAATAACCGTTTTTGTTAGTTAGCCTAGATTTTTGTTTTGTTAATTTGTTTTATAAGGACGTCATCGCCTTCACTAAACATTGGCATGGGTGCTCCAACGACTCTAAAAATAAAATAAGAGCATGTGCTTAAATAAAACAACTGTACAGTTTTCCCGGTGAGGATGGTCGTGTCGGCGACCCCTCGTAACGCGGCCCCTCCGGCAGCCAGCCCGACGGGGAGACAGCCCGATCTTCGGCCTCCTCCTGGTACGGTACCCACGGTTCGGCCATATACCTCGGGGTGGGTGGGTATGCCGGCTCCTCCCACAGCTGCTGCTCCTCCTCCTCGGCCCGTCGCAAGAGGGCCTGCCACTCAGGGTCCTCCTCCATCTCTCTCAGCCGCGTCTCCTCCGGCATCCGCCGCACTTCCAAGTTCAGCCGGAACTCCAGCGCCGCTACCCGCTCGTCCTGGAGTTCGTCCACCCGCAGGTGGCTCCTCGCTGACCCACTCGACGCTTGCTTTGCGGGTCGGGATAAGGCCGTCTACGCCGCTGGTGGCCTTCCGAGCTGATCACCAGATCGGGCTTTCCTTGCCTAGAGTTACGCCGCGGGGTTCGGATAGGCCGTGTGGTCGACAGGCAGCCATTGCCTTCCGCGCCTACTCATTTCATGGTGATTCTCGCTGAATGACCATCTGCCGCCGGCCATTCCTTCCTCGACACCTCGGTTCCAAGCCTTCCTCTTCGCTCGGTCCCGCTATTTCTTTCAGCCTCTTCCTTTCCTTTATTTCCATTTTTACGGTACATCTCTCTGATCTATACCGTCTTCCACCTTCCTTCGGTGGACTGCTGCTGCAAGTTTTATCATTAGTCATCTTCGAGCGTTTGGACGTTCCGGTCTGTTTCCCGTTGTGTCCTTGTCGTCCTCCAGTCGTTCTTTCTGTTTTTCCTTGCTTCTTTGTAGTTGCCTTGTCGCATGTTTGAAGAATCCCTGGAGTAGTACCCTTTGCGTATCCCTCGAGATATCCTTGTACTCCCTCCTGCGTATCCTAGAGCATCCTTGGAATTAATTTTGGGATCTTTTCTCGTATCCTTTCAACAACCTTGGAAGTATCCTCGGTATCTTTTCCTCGTGTCCTTTGGGCATCCTTGGAGCTATCCTTGGACCCTTTTCTCGTGTATTATTCTCTCTTTCTTTGTGTTTGCAGATTACTGGTGACGCAAAATCCGTGATTGGTAAGGTCTGTCGTACCTTGAGGCCAACTTCGCTGTGAACCCCTTGGCCGCCTTTGACAAGCTCGAAGATTTCCCCGAGCTTGTTGGCCCTCTCCCCCGGGGTCTCAGTAAGTCGCCCTGTTCCCAATGTCTCTCTGTCGTATAGGGCGCTCGGAAGTCTTGGTTCTCTGCCTTGAGTAATGAACGACGGTGTGTAGCCTGTGGATTCCGAAACTCTCGTATTTTCTGCCAGCATGATCTCAGGCCATTTTTGATCCTGATCTGATCCTGCCCTGTGAACTGCGCTATCATTGTCTTCACGGTCCTATTGGCTCTCTCTGTCGAGTTCTCTTGCGGAGTATATGGAGCCGTGAACTGTTGCTTGGCTCCCACCTCGGCCAGGGGACTTTTGAAGATTTTGCTATTGAACTGTACACCGTTGTCCGTTATGGAAACCTTCGGGACCCCATACCTTGCGATGATGCGTTCCCTGAACGCTTTCTTTAGGGAATCGGCCGTCGCGCTCCGCAGCGGCACCAATTCAGTGCACTTAGAGAACCAGTCTTCAGCACCAGCAGCATTTGGTTGCCGTGTTTTGAACGCGGCAGGGGTCCGACGAAGTCTGCACATACTGTAGCCTATTGTTCCTCTGGCACCTGTGATAGCATTTTCCCAACCGCCTGCATCTGATTCGGCTTGAATCTGATACATGCCTCGCATCCTCTTACGTGGGCTCGAGCGTCTCGGTGCATGCCTGGCCAGTAGTACCGGGCTGCCAGACATGCTATTGACCTTCGTGGTTCTCTTTCAGCACCGTTTTTCGTAGAGCTTTCGGAGCGCACATCTTCCACGTCGCGAGATCCTCACTGCCTGCTCTGTGTGGTATGTTCCTGTACAAGGTGTCCCCCTCCATCACGTAGTCCGGGTACTTTTATGGCTGGGTCCTTATCTTTCCAGCGTTACTGGTAGTGGTTGCCTTGACAGTGCGTCTGCCACCACATGGAATTGTTCTGGTTGTACTCTTTTTCGAAGTCATACTGCTGCAACTCCAGGCGATCCTTCCTGAAGGATTCTCGATGCTGTTGAGCCACTTCAGTGCCATATGGTCGGTTACCACGTTGAAGTGGTAGTTTTCCAGAAATGGCTTAAGTTTTTTCAGAACCGTTGAGAGTTCGACTTGAGTAAGAGAAAACAACACGTTCAGTTTCCTGGGTCAAAATATACCCAATACCGTAATCACTCGCGCCCGTTTGCCAGTACGGGGTTTGCCACAAGCCTTGCCTTTACCTCTTCGAATGCCGACTAATG
Source organism: Drosophila biarmipes (assembly GCF_025231255.1). NCBI lineage: Eukaryota > Metazoa > Arthropoda > Insecta > Diptera > Drosophilidae > Drosophila > Drosophila biarmipes. The sequence goes on from NW_026114530.1 coordinate 951,524, forward strand.
TTCGTGTGTCTACACCCACTTGTTGCCCTTGCGCAGCAGATCGTAGAGAGGTTTGACTATTTTTGGAAAGTCAGATAAAAATCGCCGGTTCCATGATGCTCTAACTGTTGACTGCGGTTCTAGTTCGGCGATGCCCAAACGACATTAGTCTCCACTGGAATAAGCCATTTCCCGGCACTGTAAACGCAGTGTACTGCCTGCTGCTTTCTTTCAGCGGGATTTGCCAGTATCCGTCCTTCAGGTCCAAGCTGCCTATGTACCGTGCCTCTCTCAGCTGGTCGAGGCTATAATTTATTCGAGGCATCGGGTAGGCATCCTTTATCGATTTGGCGTTGATCTGCCTGAAGTCGACGCACAGTCTCCACTTGCCAGTCTTCTTCCTAACCATCACGATGGGAAATATGTATGGTCTGTTTGAGTGCTCTATGCATCCCATTTGGAGTAGCTCGTCCACCTTCGCATTGATCTCACCTTGAACTTTCGGGTTCTTGGGGTAGTATCGCTGCTTTATTGGTTTGTCGTCCTTCATCGTTATTTGATGCTCTGCCATGTTCGACGTTCCTGTCATGGTTTTGAAACTGGATTGTTTTGCCTCCAGAAACTTCGCAGGGTCGTCATCTTTGGTTTCCTGTTGTACGACTGCTAACGATAGCCTCTCCTCGAGTCATCCTTTGTGTCTGTTCCTGGCCGGTATTATCACCTAATGTCCAGCATACCCTATCTCGGTTCCAACATGCGTTAGAAAGTTCCATCCTAACACCAATGAATCCACTACCCCTGGTAGTACCAACAGGTTCATGGTCAGTCGCTTGTTCCCGAATGCGATTTCCACTTCCAGCTGTTCATCGATTCCGCCGCACCTTCCGTCTGACAAACCAACTTGCCGCTGTGTCCTCGTAATCCTTGCTTATAAAGCTCGCTGTTGCCCCGGTGTCGATCGTGGCCTTGTACGTGCCTCCCCCAATCGTCACCGCTGAGGACAACTGCTACTCCTCCTCGATTAGCTCGCCCGTAGCATCTTGCGACCCCCGCTCGCATCTCTGCGGCTGAGATCGCTGGGCACTTCCCGCCTGCTGGCAGCACTCGACGCTCCTGGCACCTACTCTCCCGCACAACCAGCAGAACACCAGTCGTTGGAGTCGACATCCTCGTGCCCAGTGTCCGTGGCCGCCACACCTTCGGCAGGCCTCATGGGGGTCTGTTATGTGTGTCGTTCCCCGCGGCCTCTGTGTTGTGTTTAGCGGTCTCCACACAGTTTTCGCTTGTTGCATCTGTTGCTGCTGTGGTGGTGTCCATTGGCCTACTCGTGGTGCTCCTGGTGCCCGTCCAGGGTGACATTAAGCCTTTGTGCGACCTGGGCGACGTCCTCCTTCTTAAGGCGGTAGATCCACTTCCTTCTCATTCTGTTAATGTTGCTTTCACCGCTGGGATAATCACGTTAGGCGCCAGATTTAATGAACCGATTTTGTTTACTTTTGCTAGCTACGAGATTTGTGTGTCTAGCTCAGTAGATTGTGTGTGTTCGTCCCACCAAATTTACATAGACGTGACCGCCCAGTAGTTCAGTGAGAAAGCACAGAATTCACGGGTTCGTAGTGGGTTTATTGCGGGTATAATCGCGCGGACAGTCAAGGCGAAACGCCGCGCTCTTCGCTTCGCTTCTACGCCTTGTGTGAATGAACATTCCACCCTAGCCTCACCCTCTCGCTTACTGTCAGTGCCGTTCCTACGAGCTCGATCTTCCATGCGTAGCTGTTGCGGTGTGGTGTCCTGCTTGCTGATGGCGGTGTCCTGCGAACTGCTTCTGACTGGGTGGCTGTACGTAGCGTGACTTCTGTAGTTCGGTTCTCTGGCATACGCCGATCCGAAACTTCTTTCCCTTCTAGCTCGTTACTCTCGGGGTTCGGTCGCGCCGCTCCGGGACTTCACAAATCGGAAACTTGGGCTCTCCTGGAAAATTCCACTCGAGACCGTATTGATCAACCCTCTCCCTTGTGGTTGATCTCGCCAGGACCTGCTCAATTCCACTTGGCGCACGGGGCTCACGCCGGACACTCCAAAGTAGTGCTTGGGGCAAGGTACACTGGGCTTAAACAGGCTTACCCCCGAGCTCACGATTTCTTGTCGCCGGCCTTCAGTACTCAACTTCTGACAGACCCTCCAGGCATAACGCCAGGACTTCGTTGGCAGGAATAAGCAGATAGCCCTGACTTAGCCGTGTGATGCCCCTTGGACCTCAGCCACCTGTGTCTCAGTTCGGAGATTCCTTGTAATCCCAATCCCGAACGTCTCGACGTAGCGATGTTGATCCCTGTAGGCTCCCACGACCTCGTTGTGGCTCCCTTGTAGTTTACTTGGTTGTTTCTCTGTTCACTTGATATCTGATCGACTGCTTGTCTTAACTCTTAACGACTTGACTCCTCGTGATTGACTGATTGTGATCGACCGATTGTGATCGACTGATCCTGCTGCCAGCGGCCAGTAGGGCCTCCGGGAACCGTTATTTTCCTTTTGCGCATGGCCCGCCGAACTCTCCACACCGGGTCCAAAGTTCATGGCTCCTATTTGACCCTCTTGTTCTTCATTCGCTGCTTCTCACCGACGACCTGCCTGATGCTGCCGTCCAGCTAGCTTCCGTGCCGCTGGAGAGATGTGCACCTTCTCTCTTGGTCCAAAGTTCACGGCGTCCAGTTACTTCCTTTTGCACAGGGCACTCTCGCTCTGCCCGGCAAGTCTCTTTCTCCATCTGCTCTGTATATACGGAGTGACATGTCAGCTTGCACGAGTGAAGAAGTGATTCCCAGTATATAAAGTTGTATAGGGTATCCGCTTTTTCACTAGCGAAAATTCAAGGGAAACTTTATTTGGACTTCACTTCTTCCTTATACTCATTTGTTGTATGGCCTATCACCTGCAAGTGACACTTTCGAAGTAAAATCACTTCAGATATTCACTTTGGAAATAGACTTTTCACCTATTAAAATATTGAATTTAAAATTCACTTATATTTATTTACATTTTACTAGATTTTATTTGAATTGGATTATTGACGTTTTCTGTTATATAACCGTTTTTGTTAGTTAGCCTAGATTTTTGTTTTGTTAATGTTTTATAAGGCCGTCATCGCTTTCCCTAAACATTGTCCTGGGTGCTCCAACGATTCTAAAAAAAATGTGTTTAAATAAAACAAGTGTACAGTTCTTCTTAGAACAGACAAGGGCCAATAAAAGAAAACAAAAAAATTATATTGAAATAAAATATCAAAAATACCTCAAAGTAAATTTGGCACTGGGATCAAATTTAAAATCACAAAAAAAGAGCGCGAGATCGCGAAAATTTATCAAATGTAAGAGCGACTGAGCGTGGATTGTGTGACGCTAACAACATTTAGCACGAACAAATACAATGTAAATCAAGCAAGAGAAAGTGAGTTACAGAAATAACCCCGAACAAGTCTACCAGAAATTCAGCAGGTTCATAGAGAACAGGTTACAGTTATAAAATAGAGCGAGGAAGATTGATAGGGAGTATATTGATAAAATTTAATTCGAAATTCACAACAAATTTAAAAATGTTATATCCCAGCTTAGAATGTTATATGTTAAAAAACACCAAAGATATATTTTTTTTAAATTTTTTCACCGATAGTTTCTATGGGAGCTATAAGATATAACTGTACTGGCTGGTTCCGACTTGTATACTACCTGCAATAGAAAGAAGACTTTTGGGAAAGTTTCAGCCCGATAGCTTCAAAACTGAGAGACTAGTTTGCGTAGAAACGGACAGACAGACGGACATGGCTAGATCGACTCGTTTAGAGACGCTGGTCAAGAATATATATACTTTATGGGGTCGGAAATGTTTCCTTCACTGCGTTGCAAACTTCTGACTGAAATCATTATACCGTCTGCAAGGGTAAAAAAAGACAAAAACTCAGAGCACAAAAGTAGACACAGCTGTTCACAATCGACGCTAAATCGATATGTTGTATACTTGCATATTTACGTTTTCAAACAGTGCAAAGCCCTTTGTGGGATTTTTATTAGCAGAAAACATTTTATCATGCCATCTTCGGGTAACGGAACAAGAATTTGTTATGTTATGTTTTAAAACCAATAAATCATCTTTAAAAGGCATGTACTTTAAACTTAAGGTAGAACTTACCTGACTTGTCGAAATGTGTCGAAACACTAGAGAAAAGGATCTGCACAAAGATTACATGTATCACAAGGGACTTTTTTTTTTTTTTTTTTTTGTTAGTGGTGGTTTAAAGCATCGAAAGCCAACTCGGAGCTGTGCTAGCTTACCGAAGTCTGGGACTCTAACCCAGTAAAAACTCCACCCCCTCCCCGCTTCCCCGGCGGTACTGCCGTTAGGTATTACTTCGCCGGGGGGGGGAATGCCCTAAGGGCTCTCTAGGATACTATCCTATTGGAATTTCGCAGCCTTTCTGCGATGCGCAGTTTTTTAAGAATTATTGTGGCCATGTTACATACAGCGGACCAATTTACTTCTGATTCAAGCATAATTTCCACCAGGTTACAAACGGCTGGCGTCCTCCCAACCCTTATGCTCAGATCTCGACGTTCACTATTAAATCTCGGACAGACAAAAAATACGTGCTCTGCGTCTTCATTATCCGACTCGCAGAGTGGGCAGTGCGGATAACGTTCATGCTTAAACCTATTCAAGTAGTATTTAAAGCATCCATGTCCTGTCAGCAGTTGCGTTAAGTAAAAGTCCACATGTCCATGCTTCCTTCCCAGCCATCTCTGCAGTTCTGGGATAAGCTTATGCGTCCATCGTCCTTTGCTGCTATTGCCCACCTCTCCTGACACTTTGCAATGGTGAGTTGTCTGCACCTTTTTCGTAGGGATTCGACAGTTTCGACCCCTGTGCTACCTGCGCGGATACCCACTGACTCCACTGCTAGCAGGTCCATCGGAATTACTCCTGAAATAACTAGTGCCGCGTCATGGGATACCGTGCGGAACGCACAGCAGACTCTCAGGGCACACAGTCTCTGTACGGAATCACCCTCCTGCAGATAACTCCCATTTTTTGTGGCTCGGGCCCATATGGGAGCAGCGTACATCAGCGTCGATGTGACAACGATAACCAGTAATCTACGTCCTGGTTGCCTCGGCCCACGAGTGTTCGCCATAATTCGCGAAATTGCTGCCGCGGTTCTGCCTGCCTTGCCACTAGAGTACGCTAGATGCTCTTTGAAAGAAAGCCGGTGGTCGATCATGACCCCCAAGTATTTTAAGCTTGGGCGAGATTTATGGTGGCTTCTCCAATTTTAATAGTGGCCGTTTCCACTTTCTGCCTGCTACTTATCAGGACTGCTTCGGTTTTATGAGCTGCCAAGGCGAGACCCTTAGAGTCGAGCCATGCGCTTTCTCGTTTCCCAGCTTCATTGCAGATTCTTTCCGCGTCTGGGAGTTTCTTGGCCGTAACTACTATGTCTACGTCATCCGCGAAACCAATGAGTCGTGACCCTTCGGGCATCGTGAGCCTAAGGATCTCGTCGTACATGACATTCCACAACAAAGGGCCTAGGACTGATCCTTGGGGGACTCCCCCGGTGACCCTGTGAGTAGATTGCCCTGTTTCTGTTTCGTACAGGAGCAGGCGACCTTCGAAGTAGCTCGCTATTACTCGCTGTATGTACACTGGGACATTAAGTTTGCTTAGTGCATTTAGTGTGTGGTGCCAGCTAGCGGAGTTGAATGCGTTTTTAACATCCAATGTTGCCGCTATGCAATACTGCTTAGTGCCGTACAACCACCTCTTTCCCTCAATGGCTTTGTCTGCGATCTCACACAGTTTACCAATGGCGTCGATTGTGGATAGTCCCTTTCGAAAACCATACTGCATCTCAGAGAGGCCGTTGGTCCCGACAAGGGCACTTTCTAGCCGGGAGTGGATAATTCTTTCAAGAATTTTGCCCACCGTATCCACCATACAGAGTGGCCTATACGAGGAAGGCTCCTCCGCTGCCTTATCCCCCTTTGGTATGAGTACCAACCGCTGAGTTTTCCAGCGACTAGGGAACACACCTTCTGTTAGGCATGCATTGTACATGTCAACATACTGTTTGGTGTTTGCTTTTATGGCTATTTTTAATACTTTATTCGGGATTCCATCAGGTCCCGGTGTCTTATCATCCTTTATTGTCTTAAGAACCTCAAGGACTTCCTCAGGACTTGTGAGCTTGATGCTTCTCGTGTCTACGATCTGTGCTATACGCGCCATACCCTCTTGCTCAGGGAATAGTGTTTCTACTACCCTTTTTAGGAAGACTGGGCATGTCGGCGACGGTCTACTAAATGCCCGAAGCCGTTTTGTGACGAGTTTATATGCGAAGCCCCAAGGGTTGGAGTCTATTTCTTCGCATATATTATTAAAACACCTGCGTTTGCTTTCTTTTATTAGTTTTTCCAGGGCTCGTCTTTTTTCCCTGTAATATATCTGAAGTGCCCTAAATTCGAGTCTTCCTCTTGCTCGTTGGTATGCGCGTCTTGCTCTATGGCATTCTTTCCTGGCTTCCGCAATGGATTGGTTCCACCAGTATGCCGGTCTTTTCCTTGATGGGAGTTTCCCCTTCCTCTGCATAGATGCATCACAGGCTACCTTGGTGTAATCTGCGATGCGGTTTGCCCTTTCGTCTGCTGATCCGTTTGTAGAGAGGTCCTCGAACAACATCTGCACCATCTCCATCACAAGGGACTTAGTGTGGGCTAAGTGGGATAATTAATCTCCAACCATACCTACCCCTCCTAACGTAAAGAAAAAGAAGTATTTTTCAACATCATAAATCGGCAACAGTTTTGCGCAACTTGGTCACTATACCGGTCCGCCAGTGACTCTTCACATCTTTTCTTTAATACAAACTTTTTTTCTTGCAGACGATCTAGTTTCGGTATTAAACTACTTCTCTGGTCCAAAGTCAAAATGGAGTCACTGGTCAAAATGGAGGTCAGGCAGGACCCATATCGTATTGGGTGCGATTAGAAGACAAATCGCATTATTATTAACATCAAAGTATCCACGACCCACTTAGTCAAATATACTGTTTTTCCTTTTGATATAAACATTTCTACGCCTACTTTGCAATATTAGCCATTTTGTAAATTTTCAAAAATAGTTTAGTTGCTAGAAGTTAAGTTATTGAATTACATCAAAATAGAGCTTAATTAATCTACTAGTTAATGCAAATAAAGCAATTTGTTTTGGAACATGTTTGTAAGCATTCCTTTTCTGGCAAGCAACACGCAGCTGATATACTATACATTTTATCGCTGACTCTCGCTTTGCAACATATTAAGGCAACACTGGACTATAAAAAAGTTTTTGTGCGTTTTTCATCAGAACTATGAATGGTCGGGTTTAATTTGTATATATCGTTACAAGAATATTTCCGAATACCGTTTGCGATTAAAAGTATAAATAAATTAAGTCTTATTAAATAAAAGCTTTTTAAGATACATAATACAAAAATTTATCCTGCACAAATACTATGGAGTGGAAGAGTAGCTTATATAAATGTTCTACACGGTCATAATTTATCTACTAGAATTTCTACATTCGTTTTTATCATTTTCCATCGTCCAATAGTGATCAAGGATGTCTTCGCTTGTGAAACGAACGTTCGGATCCGACTGCAGCATATTGGCGATCAAATCACGTACGCCGTCACCTACATCGGTCCAGTATGGATCTGGAAACTCGTAAATGCCCGTTATAATAGCGTCAAATAGAGGTTCCTGTTGATTATCGGGCGCCACAAACGGCGGGAACCCACACAGTAGTATGTACAAAATGATGCCAGCGGCCCAAACGTCAATCTTTTGAATTCAAAAAAAAAAAAATCAACAAACTTTACGACGTTTAAGTTCAGTTTCTCACCTTTAAACCATATCCGACTTCTAACAATATCTCTGGCGCGACATAAGTGGGTGTTCCACAAACGGCAAAAAGAAGTTCATTTACCTCACATGCTAATCCAAAATCGGCTAGCTTTAGTTCACGGACGTTTCCATGTTCATCTAGCTCGACCTGTAAGTATTAATGGTTTCCATTATTATTTGTATGACATATGATTAGTTTAAATAACAAGGCTCCTACCAGTAGGTTTTCAGGCTTGATATCTCTGTGCACAATGCGCATAGAATGCAGATAAGACATGGCTGACGCCAAATGCCTTATCATAATCCGTGTTTGACTTTCGGAGAAACGAGTAACGTGAGTTATTGCATCGAACAAATCGCCACCTAAAATAATATGTTTACGACATATTTTAGCTGGTATAAACTGTACAGAAGTCAACGCTTACCACTTACATACTCCAGTACCAGATACATATTGGTATGTTTGTCCACATTCATTATAAGTGAAATTATATTCGGATGATCCAACTTTTTCATGACTCGAACTTCAGCATCTATGTAGTGCTCCTTACCCTTACATTTGTTTTTATCTATTATTTTCAAGGCATAGGTATGTCCCGTTTGACGGTGAATGATCTTCAACACAATGGCAAAGTTCCCGTCGCCGATAATTGGTCCCAAAATGTAACTGTCCCGAATATCTGCAGGCAAATCATCAAGCTCTAAGATGGGGCTTTTAAGTAACGCCGCCTCTCTATGGTCATTGTGTGCGGGAGCGGCATTTAATTCCTCCGAATCCACCAACGGAAGATAAGCCTTTTTGCTCTTGATAGGCATCTTAGGCTTGGGTCCTTTGCAGGTGGTCCCAGCCGTTTTCAGAGTCTTACGTATGACATTAATAGCACGTTGCTCATCCGCATCTAACTTAAAATCCTCCGCAGCGTTGATTCGCTCAGTACCATATGCGAAGAAAATATCTTCTGGTCCGAAAAAATCAGCAAGTTGAACTACCGATATACCTGAAAGGGTAAATATCTTTCTCACATATCCCGTATCTAGACGAACCACATGCGTAATGGCGGTTAGTACGTGTTCGAAGCTTGGACTGTTACGCTTGTTCAACAACAAACGCATAATGTGGCGGGGTTTAGTTCCATTACGTATCAGTGTCACTATACGAGGATGAACCACAGTATCACGTTCGACAAAACGGGACGTGTTCGACAAAATCCTGTTGTCCGCACATACTGTAATTGGTACATTGCTACTAGCTAGTGACCCGTTTTTTAAGGGTGAGGCAGGTCTATAACTTTTAGCCACTCGAGGATTATTCGACCGGCTGTTGTTTGCCAACGTCAAATTAACTAACGGCTGAGAGGTAGTGTTATATTCAACCTTTTTAAATTGCTCGTTATTGCAGGAACACACGTAGCTCTGACCGTCTGCCAACTCGTCGAGATTGTTAATCTGAAAAAGCGAAAATCATAAGACTATTTATGTGTAAAGGCAACACCAAGGAGAACCCACCTTTTTCCCGCTCATGTTGTATATCGTACGAACAGCCCCTGGTATTTTTACACTCTCCTCCAGCAACCGGGTTAAGTCTTCAAAAAGACTGTCGAAGGATCGGTACCGTTCATTGGAGACGGGAATTGTTATGCCGGGATAGAAACGATCCCCGTTACGGTAAAATTTAATACGGTGCGCTTTGCGTGTCGGAGTTCGGCCGTTCGAGATACGCTTCTTGACTTGGACGGCTGGAACAATTGTCAAGGATGCCATTGCACTAGCAGAGCTCATCATAACTCCACCCTCGATTGTTTTGTTTCCGGGCGTGGCTGATGTGCTTGAGGAGTCCCCATTTAACGACCCATTTGATTTTTCAACTCTTACATTTCCTATTAAAGATCCGTGCAAATTTTGCAGTTTTTCATTATACTCCTTTTCCAGCTCATAGGTAGAACTAGCGAGACTGTGGCAGTCTCTATTGTGGCTATCAAAGTCCTCTTGCGTGTTTTGGTCATTGTTAAGATGTTCAATGAGAGTAGCCTCTGAGACATCATTGTTGGAAATGTTCTTCTTCAATGTCACCTTTGGCGAGACGGGCGCAGAAGCAGACGCTTTGAGAGAGGAAAGCTCCGTGGCAGTGCAATGAAGGCTGTTCACCTTCACTGTTTGAACTTCCATACTGAAGGAAGGCTGAAAAAATTGTTTATAAATCATCAAAGAATTGTTTCGAATGTTTTTTACGAAACAATGGTAATTTTAGTTTACTTGCGAGTTTAAGAAATGGTTTTCCTGTAGTGGCTATTAAAAGTGTTTTGATAACCGTTGCTTAGCTAAGAAGGTGCGGAGTGGGTAAGTTTCTTAGATTGCACACTACGGCAAAACGCCGCTTAGCTTATTTTCCTTTATTTGTCGCTTAATTTGCAATAAAAGGTCCCAGGTGAACATGCAGATAGGGGGAGATCACGGTTATAATCTGCCTGCTATGCAAATTTCTGACTGAAAACAATACCCTCAGCAAGGGTATAAAAATGTTTTATCGAAAATGTACCAAAAAGGATACCTTTGAAAATATAAAAGTGTTCAAAATAAACATGTGTACTTGTGTTCTCTTTAAATATAACTATATTATAAATATAACATATGACCAGGTCTGAGCTAGTGAGACCTTTCGGAAACCAGACGCTAGTTGCGGATAGCAAACGACCCTCTTTTTGAGGCCTACTGTGAATAATCAGATGGTGGATATCAATCATGGACGGAAACCCCAGCTCCGCGGAATGGCGAGTTTCTCAGGGGCAGTCTGCCACCAGGACCTGCCCTTTTTCCAACTATCCTTGAGGGGGACATAAATCAAAGAATCTTATGTGTCAGAACACAGCCGAAATTATAATCAATGGACGAATGAATTGCATACAAAGACTTAAGGAAAATAAATTGGTTTTGGAGAAAAGGTGGTGAAAGTGTTAATGTGAAATTTGATCTGTTGGCGGCTCAACTGTCAAAATCCGATGCTCCGTTGAAAAAAAAACGCAAAACAGTATTTTCAGGCTCTTCTCAAAATGAAGAAAGAAGAACGCTATATCCGATTGCCTCGACTATCAGATGCACAGAAAAATGAAAATGGAGATAATAACCAGCAAAACTAACTATATCTGCGGGCCTTTTCAATAGATTTTATGTGGGCGGCAGACAGATATAAGCGTTCTGGCCCTTGGGCGTTCGGGTGGCACCTTTTTTTTATTGATGAGACAAATACATTTGATGTAAAATTTTGTTTCTATTTTTTGTTTCTATTTTTGCGTATTGTGGGCGTGTCACCTTTTTATTATTGATGAAAAAAACTTGTGGGCGTTAGAGTGTTAGAGTTTGCGTAGATACGGACGGACAGACGGACATGGCTAGATCGATTCGTCTAGTGACGCTGATCAAGAATTATGGGGTCGGAAACGTCTTCTTCACAGCGTTGCAAACTTTTGAGTAAAATCATTATTCCCTCTGCAAGGTATACAAATTATATTTTTTGTGGTGTTTAACATATAACCTCCTAAACTCGGAAGTAACATTTTTTAATTAGTTCTGAACTTTGAATTTAATTTAATGAAAAATCGGGAAATTGTGGGAAAATAATATGAAACAAATTATAGCTTAAGTCTTTTTTGACATATTATTTCATAATATTGGGAAAACCATTCTTATATTTTTAAGAATTTCGAATTAAATTCACTAAATTAATATCACTGAAGCTAGCAACACTCCTTACAAATTTCACATAATGTTACAACGTTGATTATGACTTATAACTGAATACAAAATTCGGCTTGCCGAAGATAACTACCATTATTGTTTTTATTAAGATTTTTTTATCCTTTTTAAAATAATAAAATAAAATTTTAGGGTATATAGGCCTTGAGGTTCTTATTTAAATATCCGTGTCAAAGTTTTTAATCAACAACAAGGATGAACACTATAGTCGAGTGCATCGACTTAGCTTGAGGGAGAAATTAAATTAATGAAACAAATACATTTTAGCAAAAAGAAAATTTTTAACATGACAACTGTGGGCAGCAATTTTGGGCGGATTGTGGGCGTTAGAATGGGAGTGGTTTTTTTTTTCGATCAATCGATAGGTATATATGAGACAAATACGTTTTAGCAAAAAAAAAATTTTTAGCATCACAATTGTGACCACCATATTTTTTTTGGGTCAATCGATTTACCTAAAATTTTTTTTCGCGGATTGTGGGCGTTAGAGTGCGCGCTGCGTAAGAAGCCCAGGAATGTGCATGCCAAGTCTGACTGTCCTAGCTCTTATATTTATATAGAGATCTCAGCGTTCATACGGACAGACATGGCTAGATCAACTCGGCTAGTGATCCTGATCAAGAATATATATACTTTATGTCAGAAACGCCTCCATCTGCCTGTTAAGTACTTTCTGACGAATCTAGTATGCTCTTTTACTCTACGGGTAATAGGTATTAAAATGGCCACTTTTACCATTTCAGATCATCTTATACTGCCTGAGCATTTACCTTTTTTGTGTTTATTCTTGACATACAACAAAAACTTCTGATATCAAACAAATACACCCCGTACTTAATTTTCACTGCTCGCAATATTCAAATTGTCGACCGATCAATTCGGATTCAAAAACGGACTGCCTGACTTTGGTTCAATAATCCATAATTAAACCTCGGCTTAAGAGATTTATCACAAAAATCTGATTAAGAGAATCATCCAAGAGAGTCGAAAAATAGGATGCCGAAAATCGATGTTTACGCTAGCGGACTTGGGGCTCCCTTTTTGGGTGTTTACAATATCGGCTTGGATGTTTACAGGAGCCGTTTGAAGCGGAGAGTGTGAAACTGATCTGGGTGGGTATCAAGTGGAGGCTTTGTTTAAAATATGGAAAAAAGCTCTTGGCTCAAAGATGTTTATAAATTGGGCAAGGGCCCATAAGTAATGTGTCCCCACATTCCAAATTGAATCGTCCCGATTCATTGGAACTGATGGGTATAATGAATGTAGCTGATTAGTCAATTCGACAATGATATTTTCCTCTACAGTATTTTCATTGTCGGGGATATTAGTTTCTGGTTGTATTTCAATGTGAATTTGCCGTGGTTTGAGTATTAAGAATTTTCTGTATTTAATTAAAAGCATGATAATTAAATATAAAAATGCGATTATGATCTAAATTAATGTGATTGGTATTTGAGTTTGTTTAATTTCAATAAAAGGATTTACGTTAATATTATCGAATGAGAGTTCCGAATCATTTGAAATAATATATTAGGAAATTAAGAATTCAGTATATTGTCGTGCAGTGATGTATTCCAATATCTTATTGTCTACATTAGTGTAGTGTTTATTATTAATTTTTGTGGGGCCGTTAAAGGTTATTAAATATGAACCCTCAAAATGAGTGTCATTAACTGTATTAACTCCGTTTATAAAAATGGCTTACATCTACGTTTTTATTTTTTTCTCTTATTTTATTACATAAAGATTTTTCTCCGTTCAGTAATCTGGTAAAACAAGAATCTTCTGGGTTTTTTAAATTATTTCGTCTTAAAATTAGACATTACATAAAACTTATTTTTACATTTTGCGACATGATTATTGATTAACAATTTTCCACCAGTGTGCGAAATGGATCTCGAGTTGTAAACTTCACAACGATTAATAATTATAGGGTATTTATTATATATAATAACAAGATCTTGGTGCAAAGCGATTTCGAATTCAGATATCCAATAGATCAGTAATAATAACAGGTTTTTGTTCATGTTCATAAATTTCCTGTATGTCATCATTGTTTATAATTTTTGCGTTGAAAACATCAATTTTTGCTAATGTATTTGTGTCCATTAAATGCATAAGATCGTAAGTCAGCAAACGATGGCGGTATATTCTGAGTGGAATTTCTTGACCTTTAAAGGCGGTTTTAAAGTTGTCAGAAAGAGTTTTTATTTCTTTAAATATTTTTGGAATTGATAACGAAATGATCGTTACTGTTTTTTTTTATCAAATCATCAATTTTGCATTGTACTGTTTCCATTTCCAGATTGTGACTAATTCATGAATGCCTCTTTTTGCCCAAGTGGGTATTATTTGAGATATAAGTATTTTAATAATTTTTAAATCGTGAAATATATCCCATTGTGAATTCTGAACGTTATGACTGTTTTAAATTCTGTTTTAAGAGTTATAATATCTTTATAAAAACTTAAATTAGTTATATGAAATAAATCCGCGTATGATTCATAAATGAGCACTTCTTTTGTATCTTTGTAAAGAAAGAAGTCATGGTTTGTGTAATCCATAATTTCGGATTATGTTGTAGCTACCAGACACACAAACATTATTGAATTCATTATCTGGAATTTAAAATACGTAAATTTGTTTATAATTAAATATTATTTTTTTGAAACGTACGGTTTTTGTTATTAATAATAACTTTATCAGGATGATTTTCCTCAACTACCTGATTTTTTATATCTAGAGTCAAGCTTAATTCTTTTCCCGTGTTTCTTTTCGTTAATTACTTCTCCTACGTGAAAGTCCTTTTCTTAACTGTCTTTATTATGAAAATGTAACATTTTATCCTGTGCTTGCTTTAACAATTGGTGAATTTTATCGTGTTTGATTTTATTAAATAATATATCATACGTTCGGTGCTTGGTTATAAAGGGGATTGATAAGTTGTATTTCTGTGCTGCTCTAATTACTATTTCGGAATAATCAACTAAGTTGAGTTCATCTTTAATGCGATGTGTGACCTTTCAATTTGTCCGTTGGAAGTACTATGTGAAGGATCTGCATAAAATAAAGATATCCCGTTTCTTTGTGCAAAAGATTTAAATTGGGGTGAAGAAAAACTTGGTTCGTTATTTATCATAAAGGTTTTGGCTAATGGGAATTGTTGCAGAATCTCTGAAACTTTGTTTTCTATATTTAATTTATTATGGATTTCTATTACGACTAAAAATTTTGAATATGAATCAATATAAGTGATGAATATAAGATTTTGGGCGTAATAAATGTCAATATGCAAACTTTCACCTTCTGTATCCGGAATAGGTGCTTGACTGATAGGAATTTGCACTGGATGTCTGTTATATTTGTTCTGATTACATATTGTGCAATTCTTAACAAACTCTTTTAGTTTTTGATATAAGTTAGGCCAATAATATAGCCGGGTAATTTGTTTATAATTTTCATCAAGCCCTCTGTGTGCTCGACAATGCGATTCTCTTATTATTAGCGATCTGTCTTCCGCGTTTTCTACGTCTTGGACAAATATTCTGGTAAATAAAAATGTATTTAAGAAGTTATCCTTAAGTTGTTTTTGAAGTCTTCTAAGCTGCACTGAATTCCAATTCTTATATTAGGTGGAATGTATTCCTTTAAGAGAGTTATGAAGTTTTCCGGAGTGTCATACTCTTTTATATGTCTAGTATTTCCGAACACGTTAATCGACTCATGTATTGTATACGTCCCCGTTGCTATAAGCAATTGTTGTTTTCGGGTTTCTTGTATAACATTCTCAAAACTACTTTCTGCTGAATTGCTAAGTGTTTTGATCTGAGACCGACTCAATACTATCTGTTAAGTTATTATTTTGTATCCTAGATAGTGCATCTGCAACAACATTTGTTGCTCCTAGTTTATAAATAATTTTTGGAGAATAACTTTCAATGAAAGAATACCATCTTCTCATTTCGATATTAGGGTTCTTTTGAGAAATTGAAAATGAAAGAGGTTGATGATCTGTTGTTAGCTCCATATAAATAATTTCGTAAATTTTTAAAAGCCCAAACTATAGCTAAAAGTTCCTTCTTATTAGTAGCATATAATTGTTCAGTTTTTGTGAGAGTTTTTGATATAAAAGTAATTGGTTTTTCTTCCTGAGAAAAAACCGCACCAATAGGTAAATCTGACGCATCGGTGGTTAAAGTACATTTTTTTTAGTATAATCGTGTTGAACTAACTCTACTTGTGCGATTAAATTATATTTGAGCTCGCTGAAAGCTTTACAGATAGCTCATCCAACTATATATATTCAGCTTTCGATATGATTGTCCCGTCATTTCTCTTTGCTTAGAAGTCTCGTAAGCCCCCTTTATTCTCTCTTAAACTCTCTTTCCTGAAAAATTAAATGTCCAGACTGTTTAAGGCATTTAAGGGAACCAGGCTGCTAGCTGACCATTTGAGGCGTAATTTTGAACCAATTTTCTGTAGTATTCTGTAAGGCCTAGAAAGCTTCTAAGCTATCGAATATTTTTGGGGATTAGATACTTTACGAGTGTGGAAATTTTTTCGGCATCGGTTTTGATCACATTGTGAGAAACAACGTAACCGAGAAAGTTTGTTTCCAATTTGAAGAACTTTGATTTTTCAATCGAAATTTTCATGTTTGCGTTAAGCAAAATTTTAATTATAACAATTACATCTTTATAATGCTGTTAAATTGTTTTTGAGAAAATAAGAAATGTCATCCATATAGACATGAAACGTTTTTCCAACTTGTTCTCTCAATATATCATCCATCGGGGCGTTGTTAACCCAAATTGCATTCTCAGGAATTCGTATTTTTCATTATTTATAGAGAATGAGGTTTTTGAGTGTGTTTCATTCATGAGAATTTGGTGGAATCCTGATTCCAAATCAATTGTGGAAAAGTATTTAGCCTTCCCGAGGTTTGAAAAAATTACGGAAGGATCCTGCATTGGATATCTATCCGGTATGGTGTTCTTGTTAAGATTCTTATAATCTATTACTAGTCTAAGTTTGGGAGTTCCATCTTTGGTGCGACTAAGCAGAGGAATTATAAGGGCTTCTGCTTTGCCTTATAATTTCTTCTTTAAGCATTTTGGCGATCTCAGAAATTAAATCTGAAGCTGATAGACCATAAGGGTATTGGTTACTATAAATAGTCCTTTCATTTTGTAAGTCCTAAAAGGAATCTGCATGTTTACTTTTGAATGTTCTTTATTATTTATTTATTAATATTTAATATTTTGTCCTCCAAATCTTTTCTCCCATATGAGGATGAATTCTGTATATTGTTAATTTTTTGGTTGTCGGATACTTCTACGACGGCGCGTTCAGGATTTTTATATCTTAAACTTTTATTTTTTTCGGATAATTCAACGACGGCGTGTTCAGGATTTATGTTTCCCAAACTAAATTCACTTTGATTTCCCTCTTCAGACTAGGATCTGATTTGAGGCTTTTGATCAAAGTATTTTTTTATTATGAATTCTTTTAACGGAAAAATGGTGTTTTCTTCTGTCAAAGAATGTTGGTTTAAAATATTACCGTTATCGTAATTTAATTTTTCCTCCTTTCCATTACACTTTATTACCTCTTTTGCTGTATCAATTACAGCTCCGATTTTTAATAGGTTGTAGCCAACAAGTAAAAATGAGTCTAGCCCATCTATTTCATAAAAAGTATACCGCGTATCAAAAATAGTTATAATATGATAAAACTTATTTATTGAATATCCATTCACTGTGGATACTCTTTTATATATTGGTAGTTCATTTTTGTTCTAACAAGGTATAACAAGAAGTTTCCCCTGTATCAATTAATATCTTTAATTTTTTATTTATTTTATTATTCTGTCTTATTATGTAGGGTAGGCCTACTCCTGACTTTGCCCTAAAAAATGGTCCTCTTCGATGTTGTTCAACCTCATAGTCTTGTTAGCCGGTTGGTTAACAGTTCCTGTTTGTACTCTTTTATTTTGAGGTTGCTCATTTTGTGTGTTTTGTGTTTCGATTCTTTTAGTTTGATTCCATTTATTTTGATAATTATTATATCCCTGATTATTACTGTTATGGGGTCTATTTGGCATATGGATTGATTTATCAACATCCATTGGCTCTGGCTTACTTTTGTCTAAAAGAGTTCCACTGATTTTGTTGGTCATTTTTAAATCTTCGCTGATTCCAGGTATTGTTTCTATTTTGATTAAAATTGTTATAATTATTTCTGTTATGATTATTTGCTTGATTAAACCTTAAGTTATTAGTATACTTTGATTATTATTGTTATTGTTATACTGTCTTGGTTTATAATTTGAGTTTTGTTGCCCATATAAGCTTGACTTATTAGTCTTGCGTTGTGATGATATAAAATTGTTCGCGAATTGGGCGCTCAAATTGTTGCTATCAAGTTCTTGTACTATTAACACTGCGTTCGGTAAATCGGTGAATCGTGGATTCATTGAAAATATTACATCTGAGATATGACCTTAAGGCCAGTTATGAACACTCGTAGTGCTGTCTTTCTATGTTTTTCATTAAGTTAAGATGTAATTGGCTTACTCCTCCCATGTGTCATAATGGTTTTGTTAATCAAGAGAGTTAATTTTCTATTTAACAAATCATAAAATTCCATAATCGATAATTTTTGCAGACTTAATACACTTAAGTCCTGTTCTAAGAAGATAAGATAGTGCCGAAAAGTATTTTTCACTTCTCCTTTTGTACTGTCCGATTGCTACTTCCGACGATTCTCTCCAGCTAACATAACTATCTTCTTCGACTTTATATTATCGAACCGACTTACGTTCGGATCAACATCTTGAATTCCTCAACCTTCTTTATGTTGTGATTTAATTGTGTCTTTAAAATGGCCTCAAAGGCCTCGCTTACATTAACCATCTGGCTTGTAGAAGCCACTGCAGGTAAGGTTGAAGTCATGGTACGAATTTATTCAAAATCGTTGATTACTCTACCACCTAGTTTGTTTTTATTAAAAAAATTTTTTGAACTAAATTCTTATATATAAAACTATATTAGCTCACTAATTGTTCTTAGTTTCCTTGTATATGGGATGTATTTATTTTGCCCGATGATCCTGTTTGGGGTCTTCTTATAGCAAGGGATGGGTCTCAGCCCTTCATTCAATTTATTTCGTGTAGCGAAAGATGGTCCTCTTCATTCAATTTATTTCGGTGTAGCGAGGGATGGCCCTCAG
This sequence comes from Drosophila biarmipes, assembly GCF_025231255.1. Taxonomy (NCBI): domain Eukaryota; kingdom Metazoa; phylum Arthropoda; class Insecta; order Diptera; family Drosophilidae; genus Drosophila; species Drosophila biarmipes. The sequence continues at coordinate 970,417 of NW_026114530.1, forward strand.
CTCTTCCTTCAATTTATTTCTCGGCTCTTCCTTGTTATGTTGAATTTGTATTTGATTTGTAATTAATTTTTTTAGTTATCCGTTTGATTTTTCAATATCTGTTTTTTTTTATTTTTGTTTAATATTTGTTTTTGAGAGTAATAGTTTTTAAAGCAGTGTTTTTTTTTTGTTACGGTCACTAATTAAAAGATTGTTGTAAACAAAGGATTGCATTTATTGTTTTCCTCCTTTAGCTGTTTTCACGATGTAAAGCGGTAATATTGAGCGGCGCGAATTCCCTTTTTCTTTTTTGAAAATTGTTTTGTTTTTAAACTTATTTCAGAAATTTTTTTAAATAGCACGTTGTGCGCCAACTAAATTATTTCTTAGTGAATTTAAAAAAAAAAATATTTTTTTTTTAATATTAATTCTTATTTACTAGTTTACACAATTGTTATTAGTACCGAACTTAATTTTCACTGCTCGCGATGTTCAAGTTGTCGACTTTGGTTCAATCAAACCTCGGCTTAAAAGATTTATCACAAAAAGGAGAATCATCCAAGAGAGTCGAAAAATAGGATGATGAAATTTGTTTGAATACGATTTAAATTTCGCGCGCACTGCATACCCCTTTTTGCTTTAATAGTAGTAATAATATTAATATATTCGGTCAAAGCTAGTGGGCAAGTAGTCTATCAAAATATTGGCATCTTAACTGCCTATTTCGCACAGCCGCGTGGTATATTCCCATTTTATAGCATTTTTCCCCGCAGCTGCTGAATGCCCATCAACCAAAATTAAGTTTAAGCAAGATATTCTGAATTAACAATCGAATAGAGAAAGACCTGTTGGTCTACATAAACAAAACGAGAGACAAAGTAAAGAATCATGGAGTGAGAAATCAAGGAATTATAACATAGGATGGCCGATCAAGGAATTATTACGTGGCGACCGTGACATGGTGTCACAAGGACTCAAAAAACTACAAATGGAATGGGAGCGCCTGAAGCATTGGCAACCGAAACACTGCTATTGGAAGCTTAAAAAAAATAAATCTGAGACTCACTCAGATTTATGGATGGTGGTGTTCTGGTAAATCAAAAGGGCGTAAAAAATGAAATTAAATAAAAAAACCGTCTTGATTTTCTCAATTCAAGTCTCAAAAAATAAAACCAATAATTCCAGCTCACTCAGTAATTGAGACGATTAAGCAAAAAAAGAAAATAACACCTCCACTTCCAAAGCAGCTACCAAAAAGAATCAAGAAGTGTCCAAAGGATTGCCCAGGACCACTGGAGAGCCCCCATGGCAAATCAACTTTCTAATATTATTTTTCAAGAAAAAATTTTCATATATAAGACAAAAATTGTAAAATTGAGCGGAACCCTTTTCTGCGCGATAGCAGTACAGCCCGTAAAGCTATAAGATAGGTATGATAATTTAAAAAATATTAAGCACCGAATTCTGAATAGAAACAAAAAAATTAAGATACACGAATGAAATATATTAATATTATGTTATTAATATTAGTTGTTATTTTGTGTCCTTGGTCTTAGGCCAAGCTAACGATCTAGACAATATCTAATTTAATAAACGCACAAATAATTGTAATAAATATATATATTCCAAACAATATAAAAAAAAACAAGAAAGGAAGTTGTATACCCTTGCAGTTATAAGAAATAATCAACGTTTGTAACACCGTGTAAAATTTTTTAGGGTTGTTTGTAACTCTATTAATATTTAAAAAAAATCTTTAATTATTTCTGTGACCATTTTCTTGACAGCTATAAGTTAAAGTAGTCCGATTTTTATTTAAGTGAATTTAAAATTGTTTAAAATGTGAAAAATTGTATTCCCAATATTATAAGATAATATGTGGAAAAACCACGAAGATTTTCCGATCGTTCCTATGGCAGCCATAAGATGTAGCTGTACGATTTTGATAAAATTTGAATCGAAATTCAGAACCAATTAAAAAATGTTATTTCCAAGCTTAGAAGGTTGTGAGGAGTTGAATAACTCCTCACAAATCCCAGCAGCAGATGGCCGGCCGCTCACCAGGTACGCGGCGAAGAGCGAGGACGTAGAACGAGAGAGTTTGGAGATCGAGGACGGAGAACGAGAGAGTTTGGAGATCGAGGACGGAGAACGAGAGAGTTTGGAGATCGAGGACGGAGAACGGGAGAGTTTAGAGAGGAAGAGAGTTTGGAGACAAGAGTTTGGAGACCGAGAGTTTGGAGCAGCGGTGCGGCACACAAACATGTCGCATGCGTCTCCGGGATCAGCGGGACGGCGGCATCAGGCTGGACGGAGGCGGGAGGCAGTGCGTCAAGGACAAGAGGGTCAAACAGAAACCATGGACTTTGGACCCGATGTGGAGAGTTTTGGCGGGCCGTGTGCAAAAGGGAAATAACGGTTCCCAGAGGCCCTATATAAATCCGCAGGGCGCTGGCAGCGAGAGCAGTCAGTCAAGATCAGTCATTGAGAAGAGTCAGTCAAGATCAGTCATTCAGCATCAGTCATCCAGTGGAGAGCATACAGTCAAGAGCGAGCAGTCAGTCGAGAGCAAGGAGTCGTCGGAAGCAGCGCCGTGGGAGCCTACGAGGAGCAAGATCGTCACGTCGAGACGTTCGGGATTGGGATTACTAGGAATCTCCGAACTGAGACACAGGTGGCTGAGGTCTAAGGAGGCGCCACACGGCCAAGTTCTGTTCTGTCCTGCCGACGAAGTCCTGGCGGTACACCTGGAGGGTCTACTAGACTGAGATTTGAAATCGAGAGTAGCAAGCCAGAAGGGAGAGAAGTCCCGGAGCGGCGTAACAGAACCCCTAGAGTAGCGAGCCAGAAGGGAGAGAAGTCCCGGAGCGGCGCAACGGAACCCCTAGAGTAGCGGGCCAGAAGGGAGAGAGGTCCCGGAACGGCGCAACAGAACCCCTAGAGTAGCGAGCCAGAAGGGAGAGAAGTACCGGATCGGCGTATACCCTCGAACCCAGCACAGAAGTCAAGACCTACAGCCACCTGTCAGGAGTAGTTCGCAGGACACCACACCGCAACGGCCACGCAAGGAGGATCGAGCCCGCAGGAACGGCACGGACAGTACGCGGAAGGGTGAGGCTAGGGTGGAACGTTCGTTTACAGGAGGCACAGAAGTGAAAAGCGAGGCAGCTTCCTGGCGTTCTGCCTTGACTGTCCGCACGATCTGAGCGGGGACCATCCGGGACAGAGCAAGGGACAGGCGGTCGGGTATCGAGAGGAGTGATCCTGGAGAGCTCGTCAGTCTGTTCACCCTAGTCTGAGAACGGTGACGCTTCCCTAAGCCCGCACGGCCCCATAGCGAGTCTGCATCGTGGCCGAGCAGTCACCGAGCCAGCCACGTCAGGAGCAATCAGCGGCCAAGGATCTTCGAGGAGCGACAAGACGACCCACACCGTCGGAGACAGCGAGACGAGCAAGTTATAAAGCCGACTGCAGTTATACCCGCAATAAACCCACTCCGAACCCGAGAATTCTGTGCTTTTTCACTGAACTACTGGGCGGTCACGTTTATATAAATTTGGTGGGACGAACACACACAATCTACTGAGCTAGCCGCACAAATACCGTAGCGAGCAGAAACCGAAGAAATCAGTTCGTTACAAGGTTATATGCTAAGAAACACCGAAGATTTAACTATTTTTTTTCTCCGGTAGTTCCTATTGGAGCTATAAGATATATCTATAAGATATAGTTGATCGAAATTCAGAACCAATTAAAAAATGTTATTTCCAAGCTTAGAAGGTTATATGCATAGAAACACCGAAGATTTAACTTTTTTTTACATTTTTTCTCCGATAGTTCCTATTGGAGCTATAAGATATAGTTGTCCGTATAAGATATAGTCCGATCCGGCTGGTTCCGAAATTTTTACTACCTGCAATAGAAAGAAGACTTTTGGGAAAGTTTCAGCCCGATAGCTTTAAAACTGAGAGACTAGTTTGCGTAGAACCGGACGGACGGACATCGCTAGATCGACTCGTCTAGTGACGCTGATCAAGAATATATATATTTTATAGGGTCCTTCACTGCGTTGCAAACTTCTGACTGAAAACATTATACCATTTGCAAAGGTATAAAAACACCAAAGATCTAATTTTTTCATATTATTTTCCCACCAATTTTGATACAATTTAATTCGAAATTAAAAACTAATTAAAAAATGTTATTTCCAAGCGAATATATATATATATATATATATAGAATATATATATAAGTACAACAGGCATACATAAATGAGAAAATTGAATTGACTATCAGAAATCTTGAAAATGAAATAAATTAAATTTAAACTAAAGAAAAAATTGTAAGGTATTAAAAAAATTTTATTAAATAAAACTTATAAACGTGAACACTGAAGAGTGTAAAAGAATTACATTAGATAGGGAACCAGATTTTGAGAATAGGGTATTGTCGAGTCAGAAATAAAGAAAAACCTTTTTTTAATTTCGGAATTCGAATATGAATAGATGGATAAGTGCAATATAACTTTTTCGCCATAAGCTATAGAGGTAATTTAATCAAAAATAATTGGTTCAACCCTCTATAAGGTACAAAATGAACGAACAATTGATGCCATCATTAATAAACTATAAATCACAATGGTAAACGAAACCTCAGAGGTAATCAAATCAAAAATGGTAATTATTTACCAAAAAGGGAAAACCGCAACTCAGATCACAAACGAACTTGACAACTTGCGTTAATTGCTAGAGGCTTGACATATCGACAACGTACTAAATGCTGTACATGCTGACAAATTCATCACAAAAGAAGCTATATCCACTTTGATAAAGAATTGCGAAAGCGGAAAAACTAAAACAATTTTGGAAGCTAGCTCATATGAATGACGCCATAACAAAATACATACACTGCAGTAATTAACAAACGACCAACCACTGTGTAACGTATACAAATAACAGAGGTAATTATTATAGAGGCAATGGCAGAGGAAACTATCGAGGTAATTTCACACGAGAAACAAATATCAGGGAAATTATCGCGGCAGGCGTCAATATTACCAACATAATATTTATTAATGAAATTATGGCCAATGCCAAAACTAAAATTATTACAGAACACAAGTTATGACAGAAGTCAATACAACAATAGAGGAAACTCAAATAGTCAAAGGGGCACCTCTTGAAATAATAACAATAGAGGAATGCCGAATGCTTATGTCAGAGCTATTGGAACTGAACAGAAAAACTAAAAAATTTCCTTAATAAGAAATAGTCACACATAACAACTATGTATATACTTGTATAAAATAAATCTTAGTCTCAACATTTACGTTTAAATAATTTAAATTAAGAAATTCTGGCGCTGAATTAAGACTTTTAAAAATAAGTTCTGATAACTATGATTACATAGATACGTCAAAAATAATAACAATGTCTGGAATAGAAGGTACTCTTAAATCAAAAGGTTTAGCATTTATAGAAATACAAACAAGAATATTCATAATCACTTTCAACTATCAAATAGTTAGTGAAAACTTTCCGATACCCTGTGATGGTATAGTAGGAATGGACTTCCCAAAAACATTTAATTGCCAAATTGACTTTCAGACAGATCACGATTGGTTAGTAGCTAGACCCGAAAACTTCGATCAGGTCCGAAGTTGTAAGACAAATTTATGTAAACACGTCTCAAAAAGAAAATTGTATTAAAAATAAATATATATTTATATCAATATATCAATTATAGCAAACACTATAGTATAATTTTATCCGCACTTTAGCACAACCTATACCAATAAAATTATAAGCATTTCCAACCACAATGTAGAGATTGTAATATAAGACACAGTAAGGCCCTCTCCACATTATTAAACAATTTTCCTGAAATGTTTAAAAGTACTCTCACTAAACTATGCACCGAATTTACTGATATATTCGGATTAGAAACAGAACTAATATCCTCAAATTATTTTTATAAGCAACCATAAATGAAGTTAACTTCGGCAAGCCGAAGTTTGTATACCCTTGCAGTTCTAAGACATAATCAACGTTGTAACAGCATATGAAATTTTTAAGGATTGTTGCTCACTTCAGTGATATTAAAAAAATGATTTTATTTTTTTTATTTATTATTTAATTTTTTATTTTTCTTTGACAAAGTCGTCCGATTTTTATTAATTTTAAAGCCAAATTCTTAAAAATATCAGAAATTATATTCGCAATATTATAAAACAATATGTAAAAAACATCGAAGCTATAATTTGTTACATATATTTTCCCACCCATTTTCGGATCTTTCCTATGACAGCTAGATGATATAGTCGTCCGATTTTGATAAAATTAAATTTTAATTTTATAATTAATTAAACAAAAATGGAAGTTAACTTCGGCAAACCGAAGTTTGTATACCCTTGCAGTTTTAAAAAATAATCAATAATTTTATTAAATTGAGTTCGAAATTCTTAAAAATATAAAAATGTATATTCCCAATATTATAAGATAGTATATCATAGAAGGTACTCCTAAATCAAAAGGTTTAGCATTTATCAAAACGCCCCAAAGCTATAATTTGTTTCACATTATTTCCCACCAATGCGATCGTTCCCATGACAGCTATATGATAAAGTCGTCCGATTTTAATAAAATTTAATTCGAAAATAAAAAATGTTATTTTCAAGCTTATAAGGTTATATATTAAAAAACACAAAAGATATAATTTATATTGCATGTTTTCCTACTAATTTTCCGATCGTTCCTACGGCAGCTATATGATATAGTCGTCCGATTTTGATAAAATTAAATTCGAAATTCAAAACCAAATAAAAAATGTTATTTCCAAGCGTAGGAGGTTATAAGTTAAAAAACACCGAAGATATAATTTTTATACCCTTGCAGAGGGTATAATAATTTCAGTCAGAGTTTGCAACGCAGTAAAGGAGACGTTTCCGACCCCATAAAGTATATATATACTTGATCAGCGTCACAAGACGAGTCGATCTAGCCATGTTCGTCTGTCCGTCCGTTTCTACGCAAACTAGTCTCTCAGTTTTAAAGCTATCGGGCTGAAACTGTCCCAAAAGTTATCATTGGTGGTAAAATAATATGAAACAAATTATAGCTTCGGTGTTTTTTGACATATAATTCTAAAATATTGGGAATATCATTTTTTATATTTTTAAGAATTTTGAATTAAATTTAATAAAAATTGGACGACTCTAACATATAGCTGTAAAAAAAAAATGGTCAAAGAAATAATTAAATATGTTTTTTTTTTAATATCACATGGTGTTACTAACGTTGAGTATTTCTTATAAATGCAAGGGCAAGCCTAAGTTAACTTCCTTCGGCAAGACTTTCTTACTTTCTTTACTTTCCAGTTCAATACATATTATCAATAAAGAGCACTGGAAGATAAACTTACCAGTCAGGACAAGCGGTATTCCTATGCTTATTCGGCTTCAGATTTCGTAAACTCTGAAGTTAATCGTATGATGAAAGAAGAATTCAAAGACCAAGTAAAAGCCCCTATAATTCTCTTTTTTTAGAGGTACCTGAAAAGGGTTTTAATGATGTAACTAAGATTAGTTACAGGCTATAAGAAACCCAATGAAAACACGAGTCCGGACAGATATCCAATTCATCCTTCTGTGATTTTTCAAGCCTTGGAAAAGCTATAACCTTTTCCACAATCGACTTGGAATCTGGGTTTCACCAGATTCTCATGAAAGAAACTGAATATGGAATATTTTCAGACAACAAGAAGGTAAAACATGTTATGTATAGTAGGTAAAACATGGTATGTACATTATTATTTTTTCAATTGAACAACACTACTTTATAGTTATAATTCAAAAATTGTTAAACGCAAACATGAAAATTTAAATGAATAAATCCAAGTTCTTCAAATTAGAATCCAAGTTTCCAAGCTTTTATGCTTTTTTGCTGCTGTCGACGTCAGCAGAGAATTCGGAGCAGCGTAGAAGAGTGCTAGCGAAAACGGGCCGGCAAAAAGAGAGGCAGATCTTCGGAAATTACCCTCTCTTTCCTTGTCTTACAATCTGCCTGCCCTTGCAAAGGGTCTAATGATTAATCATTCAGATGTTTGCAACGCAGCGAAGAAGACGTTTCAGACCCCATAAAGTATATATATTCTTGATCAGCATCACTAGACGAGTCGATCTAGAATTGTCCGTCTGGCCGTCCGTCTGTCTTTCCGTTTCAACGCAAACTAGTCTCTCAGTTTTAAAGCTATCGAGCCGAAACTTTCCCAAAAGTCTTTACTCTATTGCAGGAAGTATATAGGTCGGAACCAGCCGGACCGGACAACTATATCTTTTAGCTCTCATAGGAACTATCGGGGAAAAAATTATACCTTTGCGGTTTTTTTTTAACATATACCTTTCTGAGCTTGGACATATCATTTTTAATTTTTAATTAAATTTTATCAAAATCGGACGACTATATCATATAACTGCAATAGGAACGATCGAAAATTAGTGGTAAAATAATATAAAAAAAAACTCTTAGAAATAACATTTTTTAATTCGTTCTGAATTTCGAATTAAATTTTATCGAAATCGGACAGCTGTATCATATAGCTGTCATAGGAACGATCGGAAAATTGGTGGGAAAATAATATGAAACAAATTATAGCTTTGGGGCTTTTTGACATATTATCTTATAATGTTCGAAATATAATTTTTTATAATTTTAAAATTTTTGAGTTCAATTTAATAAAAATCGGACTATAACATATAAATGTCAAAAAAAATTGTCTACAAAAAAGAATGAATATATATTTTTTTAATATCACTGAAGTCAGCAAGAATCCTTAAAAATTGCACATGCAGTTATAAGAAACACCATGTCAAATTTATAAGGATTGTTGCTGACTTCAGTAACATCTATATCTTAGAGTAGTCTGATTTTTATTAAATTGAATTCAAAATTCCTAAAAATTAAAAAAAAAATGTTATTTCCAAGCTTAGAAGGTTATATGTGAAAAAACACGAAAGATATAATTTTTTCATATTTTCTGACTAATTTTCCGATTGCTTCTATGACAGCTGTATGATATAGTCGTTCGATTTTGATAAAACTTAATTAGAAATTCAGAACTTTTTAAAAAATGTTATCTCCAACGTTATATGTTAAAACACTAAAGATGTATTTTATTTTAATTTTTTCCCCGATAGTTTCTATGGGAGCTATAAGATATAGTTGTCCGATCCGTCTGGTTCCGCTTTATATACTACCTGCAATAGAAGAGAGACTTTTGGGAAAGTCCCGATAAGTTTAAAACTGAGAGACTAGTTTGCGTTGAAACGGAAAGACAGACGGACGGGCGGCCAGACGGACAAATCTAGATCGACTCGTCTAGTAATGCTGATCAAGAATATATATAATTTATGCGGTCGGAAACGTATCCTTCACTACGTTGCAAACTTCTAACTGAAATCATTATACCCTCTACAAGGGTATAAAAATAACATCAAATTTTAAACATAGTTTGTGTTAAATTACAAAATATGATTTCAATAATATTTGTATTATTGATAGTAGCTGCCACCAATTCCGAAATAAATGATTTTACCAACAATGATTTTTTCCTATACGAGAAGATAAAAGATATTTTTATTTATGATTCGTACGCTGACTATTTTATATAACTAATTTAAATTAGTATAAAGATATATTCCAACTCGAATCAACACATAAACAAAAGTAATCAGAATTTACATTGGTAAATTTCCTATGATTTAGATATTATTAAAACGCTTTTCATACTAATTTTACCAAACAGGGTATAGGCACCCTTTGGAAATGTATAGAAGGGTCACCCACCATGATCATTTCATAACGGTCCAAAATAAAATTCATGACCTAAACCAAAATAATAACAATCAATTTGTTATTAATTTTAAAACTATTTAATTTATTTAAAGAATTAAAATCCCTGTCTGAGAATCTTCAAACAGTCATTTCAAACCAAGAATTTCGATTAAGAAAACTTAGTCTTCTTTTGCTGATCTAATGAATAAAATGACATTAGCCAAAATAGATGTTTTCAACACTAAAATTCTAAACGCTTACTGACATATAAGATATACCCAAATCAAAAATTGCCATACATCAAAAGGTAATTATAATATATACAAAACACCCCATTTTAAAAACCGTTGCTAAGGGTATAACTCAAGATACGTTTCCAATCATGCCGCTAATGTAACAATAAGTACTATGTAATTTCTAATCTTTAGGTCCGAAATAGTTATGGCATTTTGGGTCCAGAAAGTAAACAAGTACAAGTACTAGACTAATAAAATCAGAGAATATAATAAAAAAAAATTTGTAATTCAAAAGGGCAATTTTTTTAAACGATCATACAACTATAAATGATACTCATCTAAATTGATAATTATATCCGTTACTCATTGAGTAAAAGGGTATACTAGATTCGTTGGAAATATATATGTTCTTGATCAGGATGACTAGCCGAGTCGATCTAGCCATAGATTCGTCATAAAGTATGTAACAGGCAGAAGTTTCCGACCCCATAAAGTATATATATTCTTGATCAGGATCACTAGCCGATTCGATCTAGCCATGTCCGTCCGTCCGTATGATAAAACTGAAACTACAAGAGCTAGAACAGTCAGACTTGGCATGCAGATTCCTGGGCTTTCTACGCTGTGCAAGTTTGTTTCAGCGCAGTTCCACGGCCACTCTAACGCCCACAATCCTCGAAAATTTGTAGCGCCTACAGTTTTAATGATTGAAAACAAATGTTTAATGATATGCATTCGTCTCATCATACCTATCGATTCACCCAAAAAAAATGTGCCACTCCCACTCCAACGCCTACTAATTTGCCCAAAACTGTGTTGAAAATTGTCATGCTAAAAATAAAAAATTTTTGTTTGCTAAAACGTATTTGCCTTACTTATAGGTATCGATTGACCCAACAAAAATTTGCCACGCCCACAAGCCGCCCAAAACTTTGTTGACCACAGCTGTCATGCTAAAACATTTTTTTTGTTAAATTGTTTTTGTCTCATTAAAAGCTTTTGATTGACCTAAAAAAAATATTTGACATTTTTTTTTGTATATCAGAAGTTTGGTTTACTATTGCATAATAATAACTTCATTGAGAAGTTTGCCACGCAAAGAAGAAGACATTTCCGTCCGTTTCTATGAAAACTAATAGAAGCTTTCTGGATGAAACACATAAAGTACAAGTAAAAAAGTACACATAAAGTCGGAACGAGCCGGATTTGACAATGTATTACACAGTTACACAGCTTGAGGGAGGAAAATAAAAATTGAGATACACTTGCCAGAAAAACTATGAGTATTACATGTTCGCTCACTTTGGCTTCAAAAAAAAGGTTAATAATATTCACAGAAAATTCTTTTTTTTTTTATAAAAAGTAGTACATTTTAGTAGCTAATATGCTATGTAGCTTCTTGGTTCCTAGATTTTCAACTTTAGATACTATTGAAAAAATTAACAAAATAGTCTGCTTTTCATTCAGAAAAAAGATGCGTACATAAGCAAAAAAGTCAATTTAACAGTAACTAATGCTTTACAAATGTCGTTTTTGCATTAATAACTGTAAACTAAAGCTTAGTTACTCTCTTCTTATTACTTTTTCTAAATATGTCTTTTGCTAACACGTGCATTTTTCTGATGGAAAAGAAAACAAAGAAAATTGATCTGGATTTCAGGAAACTCATTGTAAATCTTCGCGATGAGGGAAAAACTGAGGGAAATCGGGGCTATCATTGGAAGAACACACCCCTCTGTACAAAGAGTTCTAGAAAATGCGCAAAAATCAGATTCCTTTGAGTCCAGGCCCCGATCTGGTAGGCTACCAAAGCTCACTACCCGGGAGAAGAGGAGCATTTTGAAAGCAATTAAGGTCAATCCAAGGATAACTGCCTCTCAAATTGCTAAGGACATTAAGGAACAGTTCAACAAGGATCTTCATGAGGACACGGTACGTAAAATTATTAAGAAGGCTATAATAGCCGTACATTAATATCTGCTGTCAATAAAATCAAGCGAATGGAATTTGCGAGAAAATCTAAAAATAAGCCCGAGTTCTGGAAAAAAGTTACTTTCGGTGATGAAAGCAAATTTTGTATCTTTGGAATAAAAGGACGTAAGCTGATATGGCGAAAAAAGGGTAGCCCTAGATATCCAAAACCTTGCCCCAACCGTGAAACATGGTAGTGGATATGCACAAGAAGCATATCGACATTTTAAAACAAAATTTATTCCAAAGCGCTGCCAAATTAGGACTGGCAAGGGATTTTTGGTTTCAACAGGACAATGACCCAAAACATTGTGCCCACAATACCATGCTGTGGTTGCTATACAATGTGAATTCGCCACCGCAATCCCTTGATCACAATCCTATTGGAGCGCAGAATTCGCAAACACACTAAGAATGGAGACCAATAACGGGAAAGGATACGGCGAAATTGGTCCACTCAATGCCAAATCGGTTGGCTGAAATAATTAAACGAAAAGGATATCCAGCTTCGTACTACTATATATAAAAAAAACGTTTTCTTTTTAGATTTTATGTTTGGTACGCATACTTTTTTTTTAATGAAAATTAGACTATTTTGTTAATTTTTTCAATGTTATCTCAAGTTTAAGAGCTAGGAACTAAGAAGTTACATACCATAAAAGCTAAGTGCTACTTTTTATAAAAAAATGATTTTTCTGTGTATATTATTAACTCTTTTTTTTTGAAGCCAAAGTGATCGAACATGTTTGTACGCATAGTTTTTCTGGCAAGTGAATGTATATAAGCAGCAAAGAAATATTGTAAAGTGCCACCTACCGGCTATTGCGGTTTAGCGTTTTAGCCGTTTGGGGACTTAGTAGTAGTAGGCGTAGAAAATTTTAGAAATTGTATTTATTTAGTCGAGTAAGCAAGCATCATTCGCCACAAAAGTCGATATCAGAACTTTACCACGTTCAGATGTTTTTTTGTTTGATTTCTTATTACTGCAAGGGTATACAAACTTCGGGTTGTTAATTAACTTTCTTGTTATTTCTGCTGCAAAACAAATGATGTATGCTTAATTTATTTCGTTTAACTATCGGTGGTTTAAAACCTAAAACAGAGTGCGAATAATGAACAAAGATACAGATTGTCATTAAACTTTAATTTGCTCACACTTACTTGTTTTTGCTCATATATATAAAAACTACCTTTTAATAATAATTGATGATGGTTGCACGGTCCCCAATTACGAAGCTTTTAAAATATATGTGTTACAAAGAGAAAGGAATCTTAAACCACTCTTGACACATAAATGTTTTTTTATAGTCGTGAACTCAAATTAACATTACTCGAAATCACCATGATGTCAGAAATCTTAGTGATAGACAAACATCGATGATTATAACGTTTTTAGAAACACCGATGTTTTTTGGCGACTTTCGATGTTTTTGAGACATCACTAATAGACAATTCACACAGCCGGGTTTCCGCTTCAGCGACACCTTTCTCCATAGGTCCGACCCCTCTGTTAGATACATTTAGCATGAATTCCGCCGTGTCGTATAAACATGGGCAAATTCTATATTTTAAGAAATGTAAAGCATAAGCCATGGGTTTCAACATTCCTTAAGAGCGTTAAACAAAAGCTTTCGAGCTTTTTATTTCATGCACTTAATCAATCTCAGCTGATAGAGATGACGGTCGGGTGGATTAGGGTTTAACCGACTAAGAAACCGATTATTTTCTTCCAGCCAAATTTCCAAGCAAATCTCGGTGTCACAGACGGTTTCTAAATCTCCCGATTTTGACAGACGTTTTCATAAAATAAACCAACTTACAAATGTTTGCCATTAATAAAACTTTATTTGAGACAACACTAATGAAATATAAGAACTATCATCAGCTACAATTTTAAATATACTTCGGGTCTTGAAAATAATAGCTAAAAAAACGTCTGCAAACCGTCCAGCTTGACGTTGATACCAATTCGCTCGAACTTTAATATACAAAATTTCGAAGAAGTTATCGATATGTTGTGATAACGAACTATTTTCAGTACGATACATAGTACTGTAGTAAAATATACAACATGTTTTGGTAGAACTTTATGCTTAAAGAAGTTGTAATTACTGAGAAACTCTATATGAACATGCCACCTTTGCAAAAAGTTGGCAACACTGCGTAAAAAATGTCTTATTTTTTGGCGGATAAGAAGCCGGCTATGATGAAAAACAAAACACGAAAAGTAAAAGTAAACAATTTTTAGTTATTAAAAATTTTAACTAATGCAAGTTGTCAGGTTAAACATAGGTCAGCAGCACAAGATACAGTATTCTTTCAAATCAGTCGCGAAAATCTCGACATTGCGAAAGGACTTACTCGGGGCGAACGCGTTCTTGTGACCACTGCCTCATTGGTTTGGTTGAATTTCGGGGAAGAATAATTTTCATAAAGAGAAGAACATACCACAAAATTTTGTGGTTCTAGAAAGGGCGAGGTGCGAGTCCTTACCATTACTGTTTAAAAGAACCCAACTGCTAGGAGAACCGCAGAACCGTGTCCAGCTGGAACAAGGACGGGATTGACGATTTTGGGATATGCTCCTCAATCAGATGAAACACTATCATAAATGTTTTTTAAGATTTATTTGGATATTTTTTTAGCGGCAAATAAAATTTTAAATGACCTTACGTTCCATCTTTTTGCGAAAGAAAATCGGTGGAGCTTCTAAGGATTCTGCGCTGCATCCCAGCCTCTTGAAGTTTTTATCTTCGCATGTGCTCTAGAGCAAGAATTCATGCAGATGGCATTTCGATCTGCTTATAATATTCTTAACAATTTACAAATATAAATAAACCATTTAGCAGCCGCAAATAGCTGCTTAGGCATGCAGTATGTAACCTGGCGGGTAATGTAAATTTTTAAAGGTTTTTTTTTATACAATATGTTTAAAAGTTCTTTTTTTGTGATTTCGTAAAGAGGGCATACATTAAAAGTTTTGGAAAATATATATAATAAGTAAAAAAAATTCTTTAACTTTTCCAATATTTGATATTTTCTTTATATGTATATCCAGCCCTTGCTATTTTTAGGTAATTTTTCCAAAAATAGGTATCCTCTTGAAATTCTGTAACACATACGGTTTAGATGGGGTGATTTCCAAACCAACCGTTCCCAAATCCGTCGCCGGTTTCTGTAAACATGTTTGTGTAAAAAAACAAGGAAGAACGCTTTAGTCGAGCGCCTCGACTATCAGATACCCTTTAGCCAGTTTGAGGGAGCAAAAGTGAAATGGAGATATATAAGCGAAAAGCGGTATTGTAAATATGAAAAAAAAAAAAATACTAATTGAAATGTATTGTTCTCAATGTGGGGGCCACTATAACGCCCAAAAATCGCCGACAAACTACAAAAAATTATACATTTTTGTACTGAGATTTCGAAAACTATCAAAGATGGGGAATTGACGCAAGTTTGTCATGAGTGCATACCAGACCGAGTGATCGGACAACAAAATTTAGCAATAAAAATGTAGCTTCGGTGTTTTTTGACATATTATCTTATTATATTGGGAATAGCACTTTTTATATTTTTAAGTATATTCTTGATCAGCGTGACTATACGAGTCGATCTAGCAATGTCCGTTTGTCTGTCCGGCCGTTTCTACGCAAACTATTCTATATAATATATGTATATAATTTTTTCTTATTAAATTCCTACTAATTTTCCGATCGTTCCTATGGCAGCTATATGATTTTGATAAAATTTAATTCGAAATTCAAAACTTATTAGAAAATGGTATTTTTAGGCTTAGAAGGTTATATGTTAAAATACACCGAAGATATAATTTTTTAAAATTTTTTTCCCCGATAGTTCCTATGGAAGCTATAAGATATAGTTGTCCGATCCGGCTGGTTCCGACTTATATACTTCCTGCAATAGAAAGAAGACTTTTGGGAATGTTTCAGTCCGATAGCTTTAAAACTGAGAGACTAGTTTGCGTAGAAACGGACAGACAGACGGGCATTGCTGATCAAGACTATATATACTTTAGGCGGTCAGAAACGTCGCAACAAAAGAAGCAGATCTTCGGAGGTTTCCCTCTCTTTCTGTGACTTATAATTTGCCTACCCTCGGCGGTCGAAGAGACAACTAACAGACTATCCTATTTTTTTGCGTCTCTCTTATGATTAGCAAGAAACCAAAAAAAGACGAAGACCTGGTGCATTCCGTTTGAGGTATGAAAAGAGAAGCAGGAGACTGTTTTAATTGTGTTCTGCATAAAATTTTGATTTATTAAATTTATTTATTTATTAAAGTGATATTAAAAAAGAAATAAAGTCAGGTAAGTGCTACGCATTTTGAGATCTTGTTGTAGGTTTTGCAACATAACCTAGAATATTATGGTTTCATTACCCGAAGTTGGCGTATTGAAAAAAAATCAAGCAAAGGGTTTTACACTGTTCGAAAAGGTAAATATACAAGTATACAAGTAAAACACATGCGCTTATTTTTTTAAGGGGCGTTGGACAGGGATTCGATGGCGATGACGAACAAAAAACAAATTTTTAGATTTAGAAAACATAAATATTTGACTGTAAATAAAGCAAGGTAAAATGCGAATAAATATGTATGTATTTTAATATCAATATTTTAATAGGTAAACTTTATTGGAAAAGTTCATATTTTCCGAAGTGATTTCAATTGGGACGTGTCATGTCGGCAAAATCAATTTATTTTATTCAAAATAGTCTCCTTCTGCCTTAATACAGCGTTTGCACGGTCCAAAAGCAAGTCGAACGAATGTTTTAGCTCGTTGCCCGGTATGGCCGTCTGTATGTCGGGGCAAACCTTTTGAATGGTCTCTACGTCTGCACAACGCTTTCCCTTCATCGGCAAATGCATTTTTCCGAAAAGGTAGGAGTCGCACGGGTCCAGGTGAATACGAGGAGTGGTTGATTGTTAAAATGTGATTTTTGGTCAAATAGTCAGACACAAGCGTGCAGCGTTGCGGTTTAGCGTTTTAGCCGTTTGGGGACTTAGTAGTAGTAGGCGTAGAAAATTTTAGAAATTGTATTTATTTAGTCGAGTAAGCAAGCATCATTCGCCACAAAAGTCGATATCAGAACTTTACCACGTTCAGATGTTTTTTTGTTTGATTTCTTATTACTGCAAGGGTATACAAACTTCGGGTTGTTAATTAACTTTCTTGTTATTTCTGCTGCAAAACAAATGATGTATGCTTAATTTATTTCGTTTAACTATCGGTGGTTTAAAACCTAAAACAGAGTGCGAATAATGAACAAAGATACAGATTGTCATTAAACTTTAATTTGCTCACACTTACTTGTTTTTGCTCATATATATAAAAACTACCTTTTAATAATAATTGATGATGGTTGCACGGTCCCCAATTACGAAGCTTTTAAAATATATGTGTTACAAAGAGAAAGGAATCTTAAACCACTCTTGACACATAAATGTTTTTTTATAGTCGTGAACTCAAATTAACATTACTCGAAATCACCATGATGTCAGAAATCTTAGTGATAGACAAACATCGATGATTATAACGTTTTTAGAAACACCGATGTTTTTTGGCGACTTTCGATGTTTTTGAGACATCACTAATAGACAATTCACACAGCCGGGTTTCCGCTTCAGCGACACCTTTCTCCATAGGTCCGACCCCTCTGTTAGATACATTTAGCATGAATTCCGCCGTGTCGTATAAACATGGGCAAATTCTATATTTTAAGAAATGTAAAGCATAAGCCATGGGTTTCAACATTCCTTAAGAGCGTTAAACAAAAGCTTTCGAGCTTTTTATTTCATGCACTTAATCAATCTCAGCTGATAGAGATGACGGTCGGGTGGATTAGGGTTTAACCGACTAAGAAACCGATTATTTTCTTCCAGCCAAATTTCCAAGCAAATCTCGGTGTCACAGACGGTTTCTAAATCTCCCGATTTTGACAGACGTTTTCATAAAATAAACCAACTTACAAATGTTTGCCATTAATAAAACTTTATTTGAGACAACACTAATGAAATATAAGAACTATCATCAGCTACAATTTTAAATATACTTCGGGTCTTGAAAATAATAGCTAAAAAAACGTCTGCAAACCGTCCAGCTTGACGTTGATACCAATTCGCTCGAACTTTAATATACAAAATTTCGAAGAAGTTATCGATATGTTGTGATAACGAACTATTTTCAGTACGATACATAGTACTGTAGTAAAATATACAACATGTTTTGGTAGAACTTTATGCTTAAAGAAGTTGTAATTACTGAGAAACTCTATATGAACATGCCACCTTTGCAAAAAGTTGGCAACACTGCGTAAAAAATGTCTTATTTTTTGGCGGATAAGAAGCCGGCTATGATGAAAAACAAAACACGAAAAGTAAAAGTAAACAATTTTTAGTTATTAAAAATTTTAACTAATGCAAGTTGTCAGGTTAAACATAGGTCAGCAGCACAAGATACAGTATTCTTTCAAATCAGTCGCGAAAATCTCGACATTGCGAAAGGACTTACTCGGGGCGAACGCGTTCTTGTGACCACTGCCTCATTGGTTTGGTTGAATTTCGGGGAAGAATAATTTTCATAAAGAGAAGAACATACCACAAAATTTTGTGGTTCTAGAAAGGGCGAGGTGCGAGTCCTTACCATTACTGTTTAAAAGAACCCAACTGCTAGGAGAACCGCAGAACCGTGTCCAGCTGGAACAAGGACGGGATTGACGATTTTGGGATATGCTCCTCAATCAGATGAAACACTATCATAAATGTTTTTTAAGATTTATTTGGATATTTTTTTAGCGGCAAATAAAATTTTAAATGACCTTACGTTCCATCTTTTTGCGAAAGAAAATCGGTGGAGCTTCTAAGGATTCTGCGCTGCATCCCAGCCTCTTGAAGTTTTTATCTTCGCATGTGCTCTAGAGCAAGAATTCATGCAGATGGCATTTCGATCTGCTTATAATATTCTTAACAATTTACAAATATAAATAAACCATTTAGCAGCCGCAAATAGCTGCTTAGGCATGCAGTATGTAACCTGGCGGGTAATGTAAATTTTTAAAGGTTTTTTTTTATACAATATGTTTAAAAGTTCTTTTTTTGTGATTTCGTAAAGAGGGCATACATTAAAAGTTTTGGAAAATATATATAATAAGTAAAAAAAATTCTTTAACTTTTCCAATATTTGATATTTTCTTTATATGTATATCCAGCCCTTGCTATTTTTAGGTAATTTTTCCAAAAATAGGTATCCTCTTGAAATTCTGTAACACATACGGTTTAGATGGGGTGATTTCCAAACCAACCGTTCCCAAATCCGTCGCCGGTTTCTGTAAACATGTTTGTGTAAAAAAACAAGGAAGAACGCTTTAGTCGAGCGCCTCGACTATCAGATACCCTTTAGCCAGTTTGAGGGAGCAAAAGTGAAATGGAGATATATAAGCGAAAAGCGGTATTGTAAATATGAAAAAAAAAAAAATACTAATTGAAATGTATTGTTCTCAATGTGGGGGCCACTATAACGCCCAAAAATCGCCGACAAACTACAAAAAATTATACATTTTTGTACTGAGATTTCGAAAACTATCAAAGATGGGGAATTGACGCAAGTTTGTCATGAGTGCATACCAGACCGAGTGATCGGACAACAAAATTTAGCAATAAAAATGTAGCTTCGGTGTTTTTTGACATATTATCTTATTATATTGGGAATAGCACTTTTTATATTTTTAAGTATATTCTTGATCAGCGTGACTATACGAGTCGATCTAGCAATGTCCGTTTGTCTGTCCGGCCGTTTCTACGCAAACTATTCTATATAATATATGTATATAATTTTTTCTTATTAAATTCCTACTAATTTTCCGATCGTTCCTATGGCAGCTATATGATTTTGATAAAATTTAATTCGAAATTCAAAACTTATTAGAAAATGGTATTTTTAGGCTTAGAAGGTTATATGTTAAAATACACCGAAGATATAATTTTTTAAAATTTTTTTCCCCGATAGTTCCTATGGAAGCTATAAGATATAGTTGTCCGATCCGGCTGGTTCCGACTTATATACTTCCTGCAATAGAAAGAAGACTTTTGGGAATGTTTCAGTCCGATAGCTTTAAAACTGAGAGACTAGTTTGCGTAGAAACGGACAGACAGACGGGCATTGCTGATCAAGACTATATATACTTTAGGCGGTCAGAAACGTCGCAACAAAAGAAGCAGATCTTCGGAGGTTTCCCTCTCTTTCTGTGACTTATAATTTGCCTACCCTCGGCGGTCGAAGAGACAACTAACAGACTATCCTATTTTTTTGCGTCTCTCTTATGATTAGCAAGAAACCAAAAAAAGACGAAGACCTGGTGCATTCCGTTTGAGGTATGAAAAGAGAAGCAGGAGACTGTTTTAATTGTGTTCTGCATAAAATTTTGATTTATTAAATTTATTTATTTATTAAAGTGATATTAAAAAAGAAATAAAGTCAGGTAAGTGCTACGCATTTTGAGATCTTGTTGTAGGTTTTGCAACATAACCTAGAATATTATGGTTTCATTACCCGAAGTTGGCGTATTGAAAAAAAATCAAGCAAAGGGTTTTACACTGTTCGAAAAGGTAAATATACAAGTATACAAGTAAAACACATGCGCTTATTTTTTTAAGGGGCGTTGGACAGGGATTCGATGGCGATGACGAACAAAAAACAAATTTTTAGATTTAGAAAACATAAATATTTGACTGTAAATAAAGCAAGGTAAAATGCGAATAAATATGTATGTATTTTAATATCAATATTTTAATAGGTAAACTTTATTGGAAAAGTTCATATTTTCCGAAGTGATTTCAATTGGGACGTGTCATGTCGGCAAAATCAATTTATTTTATTCAAAATAGTCTCCTTCTGCCTTAATACAGCGTTTGCAC
The DNA here is from genome assembly GCF_025231255.1 of Drosophila biarmipes. Lineage (NCBI taxonomy): Eukaryota > Metazoa > Arthropoda > Insecta > Diptera > Drosophilidae > Drosophila > Drosophila biarmipes. Next base: position 991,364 of record NW_026114530.1, read on the forward strand.
GGTCCAAAAGCAAGTCGAACGAATGTTTTAGCTCGTTGCCCGGTATGGCCGTCTGTATGTCGGGGCAAACCTTTTGAATGGTCTCTACGTCTGCACAACGCTTTCCCTTCATCGGCAAATGCATTTTTCCGAAAAGGTAGGAGTCGCACGGGTCCAGGTGAATACGAGGAGTGGTTGATTGTTAAAATGTGATTTTTGGTCAAATAGTCAGACACAAGCGTGCAACAAACGCCAACTTCCATCTTCGCGATATTCCGGCCGAACACGTCGAATACGGCGCACCAAACGCTTCAAAATCCCAAGGCAGAATACCGCATTAACGTTTTGGCCGGGCGGAAGAAATTCTTTATGGCCAATACCCTTTGAATCATAAAAACAAATCAGCATTGTCTTCACTTTTGACTTCTCCAGGCGCGATATTTTGGCCCACATGTTCATCGTCATTAATGTCCTCACGGGATAGGAAATCATCGCCATAAACTTGTTTCATCAATTGAAACGTTTCGGGAAAAGTTTTACCTATTTTAAAACAAAATTTAATGTTGGCTCTTTGTTTGAAGCTCATTTTCGCACCGATGACAAAAACATACTGACTCTTAAAACGCAATAACCTCACTCTCAATAGATGAAATGTCATGAAATTTTTACTGGAAGTCGATAAACGATAGCAGATTCTAACGCACCAGTTGACATATAGATGGCGCCACTAGAGGGCGATAAATTAAAAAAGTTCCTGTTTACTTTGGAACTCACTTTGTATATGAAGCGCCACTTGTTCTTCACTCGTGCAAGCTGACACGCCACTCCGTATACACAACGTGATTCACAAGTGGAACTTTTTTTCGAAACTATAAGGTAGTTTAAAAACAAAGAAAACAATAAAAATATAGCGTATTGGGATGCCGAAACTCTGATACCCTTTACTCAGCTAAACGGAGGTCGAGGAATTATTCAGAATTCAGCAAATAAGTCTGCGATCTTGCGTCCGCAGATGCCTCAAAAGATTTTAAATGTACCGATGACAATGCTGAAGACTTTCGCTAGCATTATTAAGTTGTAAAACTGCCTCATTGCCGAAATAGCAACTGTCATTAACCTGTTGGAGGCCAGTATCATCCATGTCGTTGTATGTACAATTGTAAGAGCTCTCTGAGCGACGAGCAACGTCAGCGTTTTTGCTGATGTGTGCACCTTACCGGTGGTAAGTTATTTTTTTCATATTATTTCCTTACCCGTTTTCGGATCTTTCCTATAACAGCTAGATGATATAGTCAAAATTCCAAACCGATAAAAAAATGTTTTTTTCAAGCTTAGAAGGTTATATGTTAAAAAACACCATAGATATAATTCTTTTCATATTATTTTACCACCAATTTTCCGATCGTTCCTATGGCAACGATAAAATATATATATATAGAATAGAGTTTGGAGACAAGAGAATTTGGAGAGCGAGAGAGTTAGGAGAGCAAGAGGGTTTGGAGACCTAGAGAGTTTGGAGACCAAGAGAGTTTGGAGACCAAGAGAGTTTGGAGACCAAGAGAGTTTGGAGACCAAGAGAGTTTGGAGACCAACAATGGAGAAGGAGTGAGCGGAGACGTGGCGGGCGGAGCGAGAGTGGCGAGTGCAAAAAGGAGTAAGAGAGTTTGGAGACAAGAGAATTTGGAGAGCGAGAGAGTTTGGAGAGCAAGAGGGTTCGGAGACCAAGAGAGTTTGGAGACCAACAATGGAGAAGGAGAGAGCGGAGACTTGGCGGGCGGAGCGAGAGTGCCGTGTGCAAAAAGGAGTATCGGGACGCCGCCGGACTTTGGACGCGGCCGTGAACTTTGGACCGAGAAAGAAGGTGCAACATCTCTGCAGCGGTGCGGCAGACAAACATGCCACATGCGTCTCCGGGATCAGCGGGACGGCAGCATCAGGGTGGAAGGCGGCGGGAAGCAGTGCGTCAAGGACAAGAGGGTCAAACAGGAACCATGGACTTTGGATCCGGTCTGGAGAGTTTTGGCGGGCCGTGTGCAAAAGGGAAATAACGGTTCCCAGAGGCCCTATATAAACCCGTAGGGCGCAGGCAGCGGGAGGATTCAGTCGAGATCAGTCAGTCAAGAGCGAGCAGTCAGTTGAGAGCATCAGTCGAGTACGATAATCAAGGGTTAAGACAAGCAGTCGAACGAAATCCAACCAAGCAAGCTACTAGGGAGCCACACCAGGGCGAGTCGTCGGAAGTAGCGCCGTGGGAGCCTACGAGGAGCAAGATTGTCAGTCGAGACGTTCGGGATTGGGATTACTAGGAATCTCCGAACTGAAACACAGGTGGCTGAGGTCTAAGGAGGCACCACATGGCTAAGTTCTGTTCTGTCCTACCGACGATTTCCTGGCGTTACCTCTGGAGGGTCACTAGACTTAGATTTGAAATCGTGAGCTCGGGGGTAAGCTTGTCGAGCCCAGTGTACCTCGCCCAAGCACTACGCGGACGTATCCCGGCGTGAGCCCAGTGCGCCAAGTGGAGTTGAGCAGGTCCTGGCGCGATCAGCCAGAAGGAAGAGAAGTCCCGGAGCGGCGCAACAGAACCCCGAGAGTAGCGAGCCAGAAGGGAGAGAAGTCCCGGAGCGGCGCAACAGAGCCCCTAGAGTAGCGAGCCAGAAGGGAGAGAAGTCCCGGAGCGGCGCAACAGAACCCCGAGAGTAGCGAGCCAGAAGGGAGAGAAGTCCCGGAGCGGCGCAACAGAACTCCTAGAGTAGCGAGCCAGAAGGGAGAGAAGTCCCGAAGCGGCGCAACAGAATCCCGAGAGTAGCGAGCCAGAAGGGAGAGAAGTCCCGGAGCGGCGCAACAGAACCCCGAGAGTCACGAGCCAGAAGGGAGAGAAGTCCCGGATCGGCGTATGCCCACGAACTCAGCACAGAAGTCAAGACGTACAGCCACCCTGTCAGGAGCAGTTCGCAGGACATCGCCACCAGCAAGCAGGAAACCACACCGCAACGGCCACGCAAGGAGTATCGAGCCCGTAGGAACGGCACGGACAGTACACGAAAGGGTGAGGCTAGGGTGGACGTTCGTTTACACGAGGCATAGAAGCGAAGTGAAGAGCGATGCAGCTTCCTGGCGTTCTGCCTTGACTGTCCGCACGATCTGAGCGGAAGCCCGTGGGACCATCCGGGACAGAGCAAGGGGCAGGCGGTCGGGTATCGAGAGGAGTGATCCTGGAGAGCTCGTCAGTCTGTTCACCCTAGTCTGACAACGGTGACGCATCCCTAAGCCCGCAAGGCTGACCCCATAGCGAGTCTGAATCGTGGCCGAGCAGTCACCGAGCCAGCCACGTCAGGAGCAATCAGCGGCCAAGAATCTTCAAGGAGCGACAAGACAACACACCGTCGGAGACAGCGAGACATGCAAACTATAAAGCCGACTTCAGTTATACCCGCAATAAACCCACTCCGAACCCGAGAATTCTGTGCTTTTTCACTGAACTACTGGGCGGGTCACGTTTATATAAATTTGGTGGGACGAACACACACAATCTACTGAGCTAGCCGCACAAATACCGTAGCGAGCAGAAACCAAAGAAATCAGTTCGTTACATCTGGCGCCCAAAACGTGATTGTCCCAGCGGTGAAAGCAAAATAAACAGAATGGGAAAGAAGTGGATTTACCGCCTTAAGAAGGAGGACTTCGCCCATGTCGCACAAAGGCTTAATGTCGCCCTGGACGGCAGATTAGAGGACATGAGGAGGACATTGTCAGAGTATTACTCCGAAACAGAGAACGACCCACAACTTGCCGACATCTGGGCTGAGTTGGAAGCCATGTATTACGACAGAACCGGCCCGAGTATCACGCTAACTAACGCTGAAGGGGATAACCTGCAAAGGGAGGCTCAAAGGAGAGAGTCAAGCCAGGACAGGAAGACAACGATGCTGACCTCTAGACACAGCCAGGAGGATTATGCAAGGGTCGTTAAACAAGTCCGCGAGTGGTCATTCATGTTCGACGGGGCGGAGAAACCGTTCGAGTTCCTGGAACAAGTTGAATGATCCGCCAACACCAACGGCTTAGACCTAGACATGATCCCCCGAGCAATTCCGGAGTTGCTGAAAGGAATGGCGTTGAAGTGGTTTATTGCCAACAATAAACAATGGAAATCCTGGGCGGAGTTCATTGAGAGCTTCCATCTTTACTTTCTGCCGAGAGATTTCTTTACAAGGCTGTCGGATCAGGTCAGGCAACGATAGCAGGGTTTCAGTGAGTCATTTAAAGACTACATGATCGACATGCCACTAAACTATTCTGCGAAACACACCTTAAAGATTATAAAGGAAAACTGCACCCCAAGCCTAAGGATCTTCCTAAGGGCTTACAAAGTGCCGGACCTGGACGCGTTGATGCTATTAGCCGATGAATACGAAGAACTGGAAAAGGAGCGGGAAGCGTTCTCCCAAGAAAACAAGTTATCAAAGGCAAAGTCGCCACCACCAACGCTGGTCACGTGCAGAAAATGCGAGGAGACAGATAGCCAGGAGACACGGAGAGATGACCAATTTTCACCGCCGCAACGAGTCCCACGACAGGAGCACCACGGGGAGGCCAATGGACGCCACCACAGCAGCAACAGATACAACCAGTGAACACGGTGTGGAGACCGCCAAACACAACACAGAGGCCGCGGAGAACGACACACATTGCAGATCCCCATGAGGCCTGCCGAAGGTGCGGCGGCCCAGTGTCCGTGGGCACGAGGATGTCGACTCCAACGCCTGTTGTTCTGCTGGGTGTGCGGGAGAGTAGGTGTCAGGAGCGTCGAGTGCTGCCAGCAGGCGGGAAATGCCCAGCGACCTCAGCCGCAGAGAGGCGAGCGGGGGTCGCAAGATGCTTCCTCTCCAAACTAACGGGCAAGCTAATCGAGGAGGAGCAGCAGTTGTCCGCAGCGCACAGTGGATCCAATAAGATATCTAGCGGAATAAAAGTAGATTTTTGACTTTTGAAAAATACGTTGAGTTTTGATTTTATTTGATTAATAATACTCTGCAAAGCTCAAAAAAGCTTTTTAATGAGCTTTTCAGTGCATCTCTTATCGGCTGCGATCTTTGAAACTTAACCTATTTGCGGAACGTGTCTACACAAATATTTGAGGTTATTTGTGATTCGTTTTAAATTATCAAAACAAGTGATATATTTGAGTATTTTGATATAAATAACTTTTGTTTCCCTTAAAATAAGGTATGTACTAAATATAAATTGTATGTTCGTGACCTGTCTTTCCATGTACATCTAAAAAATGTGTAATTTGTAAGTTGCTTTTGCAAGATTTTGCTTTGAGCAGTTTACTAACTTCATTGGACTATAACTAACGTTATTCAATCATATTCAAGCTTATTTTAGTATTTATGTAAAGTATGGGTTCCTGTGATGTGAACATGTCCAAAATGATAACCAACTACGTCTAACTCTTAAGATTATTGCACTTTTTAGGTGAAATTTCAGTCCCAAAGCGTGTTCAGTTTTGCAGGTGGCTTGGCGAAAATGTCGCATCAAGAAGATTGTTGGTGCTAAATGAATATGTATTTGGCACAATTTTGAAGAATATAAACATATCTGACAACGATATTAAAGAAATTAATAAAAAATTGACCAATTTTGTATGCAGGCTTGCAGTGAAATGGAAGGATTGCCATTTGAGAAGAAAAATCAGAAATGGCTTGATATGCCGCTCATTTTATACAATTTCACGTCGACATCAGATATTGGTAGGCCTAAAAAGGATTTTGGTGATTTGTGCCCTAAGGCGCAGATCAAACAAGTGTCTACTCTTATGGAACAAGCAAATTGTGAACAATTGATGGTGGCTACAAGCTCCAGTTTGTATTAATCTGGAAAGCGAACGGCTTCAAAAATTGTTGCCACACTTAATGCAGATGAGAGTGCTGGACAACAAATAAAGAAGCCATTGGACACACCAGTGAAATTACCTGTTCCCTTCTCACCTGATGAAGCGCTTGCACTGTATTAGATGTTGGGCACACAAAACATACATACCAGCTAACGCGAATAAGTGCCAAGGAGAGGAATGCAGATGTATACCCCAACTACCATAGGCTGCAAAAAGCAAAGATTATGTGTTACCCAGACGGACTAAAAGTAACCGATTATTCTGGTGAAATAACTCTACAGAATTTAGTAGACCATACGGTAAGCCGTATCATAAATGCGCACTCGCAGATTGTTGAAAATCATGTTGCAGAGGAAAATAATAACAGAAGTTTGACTGCAATTTACAAATGGGGCTGCGATGGAAGCAGTGGCCACGCGACCTATCGCCAAAAGTTTCAAGATGGTGAAACAAGTATGGTCGATCAGCATTTATTTACTGTTTGCCTTGTACCATTACAAGTTCAGCTTGGTTCGACAATATAGTGGAAGAACACGCGACCTTCATCAACCCGCTATTGTCGTCCCATAAAACTCATTTGTCAGAAAGAGACAAGTGAATTAGTAACTGGAGACTGACAATGTTAGAAGCCAAGTAACGTCGATCAAGCCAACACTGACAAGCTCATATACCATACTCCATGAATTTCATCTGACGATGGTGGATGGTAAAACATTTGGTGTTCTGGCAGAAGCATCCACACAGACATGTGGAATTTGTAGAGCAGTACCAAAAGACATGAACAATTTGGATCTGGTGAAGCGTTACCCGATTGACTCAGATCTATTAAAATATGGCTTATCTAGTCTTCATGCCTGGATTAGATTCTTTGAATGTGTTTTACATTTATCATACAGACTTTCCATTAAAAAATGTCAACTTCGCTGCACAGATAAGCCAGAGGTGGAAGCTAGAAAATTAAAATTACAGTCCGAACTATGGAAAGAAATGGGCATTTTAGTGGTCATACCAATGGCTGGTAGTGGCAATGCCAACAATGGTAATACAGCTAGACGATTTTTCAGTCAACCTGATTTGGTATCACGCATCACAGGAGTTAGCGAGGCACTCATTTATAATTTTAGTGTTATTCTACGTGCATTAACTTGTGGCTACGAAATCAATATGGATGCATTTAGTTCATATGCCATGAAATCAGATGAAATGTTTGTCGAATTGTATCCATGGTTTTATATGCCATCATCTGTCCATAAGATTTTAATTCATGGTGCAGACATCATAAAGAATGTAGGTCTTCCTATTGGCATGATGTCTGAAGAAGCCCTTGAAGCCAGGAATAAGGATTCCGGAATATACGGGAGAATCATTCTCGAAAGAATAATAGATCTAATACAATGGAAAATGTTATGCACGCATTACTCGTGTCTGATCCACTAATAATATCATTGTCTAAAAAGTCAACAAATTCGGTTAAATCTATTAAATTTGATAAAGTTGTTACTGGTCTTCTAATAAATTTCCCACATTTAAATAATGATTTTGAATCTTCAGATTCCAAATAATAGTAGCGAATAATATATAGAAAATAAACTCATTAGTTAAAATGTAAATTAAAAAATAAAATACTTAAAAATTAAAAAAAAAAAAATGTGAACATTTATATTGTTGAATATGGTTTTTTTTTACATTTGTATGGGAGCTATGATAAATACCTAACGTAGGACATTGAAATTTGGAGAATATACGTAAAATGAATTAAAAGAGAGAGAGGATATCAGTAGCAGTGTACAAGAGGAAGCAGATTATGACGACACAGCGAAGTTCCTGGAGGCAGAGCTAGCCAGTTTTAAAACCATGGCAGAGCATCAAATAACGATGAAGGACGACAAGCCAATAAAAGAGCGATACTACCCGAAGAATCCGAAAGCTCAAGGGGAGATCAATGCGAAGGTGAACGAGCTACTCCAAATGGAATGCATAGAGCACTCAACCAGCACATCCAGCTCTCCCATCGTGATGGTTAGGAAGAAGACGGGCAAGTGGAGACTGTGCGTCGACTTCAGGCAGATCAACGCCAAATCGATAAAGGATGCCTACCCGATGCCTCGAATAAATTATATCAGCAGCTTGGACCTGAAGGATGGCTACTGGCAAATCCCGCTGAAGGAAAGCAGCAGGCAGTACACAGCATTTACAGTGCCGGGAAAGGGCTTATTCCAGTGGAGAGTAATACCGTTTGGACTTCACTCGGGATCTGCGACCTTCCAGCGTGTGTTGGATCGGGCAATTGGTCCCGAGATGTCGCCGCACGCATTTGCGTACCAGGAAGATATCATTGTGATCGGACGCACACTAGAAGAGCACAAGGCAAACTTGAAAGAGGTATTCCGGCGAATGAAAGACGCTAATCTAAGATTAAACCCGGAAAAATGCCAATTTTTCAAGAAGGAGCCGTTGTATTTGGGTCATAGAGTGACTAGCGATGGGATAGGCACGGATCCGGAAAAGGTAGCAGCCATTGCCGAATTAGAGCCGCCGTCAACAGTTAGAGAGCTCCGACAGTACCTGGGAGTAGCTTCATGGTATCGACGATTTGTACCTGACTTCGCAAAAATAGTCAAACCGCTCAACTATCTGCTGCGCAAGGGCAACAAGTGGGTGTGGAGACAGGAACATCTGGTGGCAGACCCCGTACTGGCGTGCCTGGATTTTGAAAAACCATTTGTCCTGCAAACGGACGCAAGTGATTACGGTATTGGGGCCATTTTGAGCCAACACTGACAAGCTCATATACCATACTCCATGAATTTCATCTGACGATGGTGGATGGTAAAACATTTGGTGTTCTGGCAGAAGCATCCACACAGACATGTGGAATTTGTAGAGCAGTACCAAAAGACATGAACAATTTGGATCTGGTGAAGCGTTACCCGATTGACTCAGATCTATTAAAATATGGCTTATCTAGTCTTCATGCCTGGATTAGATTCTTTGAATGTGTTTTACATTTATCATACAGACTTTCCATTAAAAAATGTCAACTTCGCTGCACAGATAAGCCAGAGGTGGAAGCTAGAAAATTAAAATTACAGTCCGAACTATGGAAAGAAATGGGCATTTTAGTGGTCATACCAATGGCTGGTAGTGGCAATGCCAACAATGGTAATACAGCTAGACGATTTTTCAGTCAACCTGATTTGGTATCACGCATCACAGGAGTTAGCGAGGCACTCATTTATAATTTTAGTGTTATTCTACGTGCATTAACTTGTGGCTATGAAATCAATATGGATGCATTTAGTTCATATGCCATGAAATCAGATGAAATGTTTGTCGAATTGTATCCATGGTTTTATATGCCATCATCTGTCCATAAGATTTTAATTCATGGTGCAGACATCATAAAGAATGTAGGTCTTCCTATTGGCATGATGTCTGAAGAAGCCCTTGAAGCCAGGAATAAGGATTTCCGGAATATACGGGAGAATCATTCTCGAAAGAATAATAGATCTAATACAATGGAAAATGTTATACACGCATTACTCGTGTCTGATCCACTAATAATATCATTGTCTAAAAAGTCAAAAAATTCGGTTAAATCTATTAAATTTGATAAAGTTGTTACTGGTCTTCTAATAAATTTCCCACATTTAAATAATGATTCTGAATCTTCAGATTCCGAATAATAGTAGCGAATAATATATAGAAAATAAACTCATTAGTTAAAATGTAAATTAAAAAATAAAATACTTAAAAATTAAAAAAAAAAAAAATGTGAACATTTATATTGTTGAATATGGTTTTTTTTTTACATTTGTATGGGAGCTATGATAAATACCTAACGTAGGACATTGAAATTTGGAGAATATACGTAAAATGAATTAAAAGAGAGAGAGGATATCAGTAGCAGTGTACAAGAGGAAGCAGATTATGACGACACAGCGAAGTTCCTGGAGGCAGAGCTAGCCAGTTTTAAAACCATGGCAGAGCATCAAATAACGATGAAGGACGACAAGCCAATAAAAAAGCGATACTACCCGAAGAATCCGAAAGCTCAAGGGGAGATCAATGCGAAGGTGAACGAGCTACTCCAAATGGAATGCATAGAGCACTCAACCAGCACATCCAGCTCTCCCATCGTGATGGTTAGGAAGAAGACGGGCAAGTGGAGACTGTGCGTCGACTTCAGGCAGATCAACGCCAAATCGATAAAGGATGCCTACCCGATGCCTCGAATAAATTATATCAGCAGCTTGGACCTGAAGGATGGCTACTGGCAAATCCCGCTGAAGGAAAGCAGCAGGCAGTACACAGCATTTACAGTGCCGGGAAAGGGCTTATTCCAGTGGAGAGTAATACCGTTTGGACTTCACTCGGGATCTGCGACCTTCCAGCGTGTGTTGGATCGGGCAATTGGTCCCGAGATGTCGCCGCACGCATTTGCGTACCAGGACGATATCATTGTGATCGGACGCACACTAGAAGAGCACAAGGCAAACTTGAAAGAGGTATTCCGGCGAATGAAAGACGCTAATCTAAGATTAAACCCGGAAAAATGCCAATTTTTCAAGAAGGAGCCGTTGTATTTGGGTCATAGAGTGACTAGCGATGGGATAGGCACGGATCCGGAAAAGGTAGCAGCCATTGCCGAATTAGAGCCGCCGTCAACAGTTAGAGAGCTCCGACAGTACCTGGGAGTAGCTTCATGGTATCGACGATTTGTACCTGACTTCGCAAAAATAGTCAAACCGCTCAACTATCTGCTGCGCAAGGGCAACAAGTGGGTGTGGAGACAGGAACATCTGGTGGCAGACCCCGTACTGGCGTGCCTGGATTTTGAAAAACCATTTGTCCTGCAAACGGACGCAAGTGATTACGGTATTGGGGCCATTTTGAGCCAACACTGACAAGCTCATATACCATACTCCATGAATTTCATCTGACGATGGTGGATGGTAAAACATTTGGTGTTCTGGCAGAAGCATCCACACAGACATGTGGAATTTGTAGAGCAGTACCAAAAGACATGAACAATTTGGATCTGGTGAAGCGTTACCCGATTGACTCAGATCTATTAAAATATGGCTTATCTAGTCTTCATGCCTGGATTAGATTCTTTGAATGTGTTTTACATTTATCATACAGACTTTCCATTAAAAAATGTCAACTTCGCTGCACAGATAAGCCAGAGGTGGAAGCTAGAAAATTAAAATTACAGTCCGAACTATGGAAAGAAATGGGCATTTTAGTGGTCATACCAATGGCTGGTAGTGGCAATGCCAACAATGGTAATACAGCTAGACGATTTTTCAGTCAACCTGATTTGGTATCACGCATCACAGGAGTTAGCGAGGCACTCATTTATAATTTTAGTGTTATTCTACGTGCATTAACTTGTGGCTACGAAATCAATATGGATGCATTATGCATGAAATCAGATGAAATGTTTGTCGAATTGTATCCATGGTTTTATATGCCATCATCTGTCCATAAGATTTTAATTCATGGTGCAGACATCATAAAGAATGTAGGTCTTCCTATTGGCATGATGTCTGAAGAAGCCCTTGAAGTCAGGAATAAGGATTCCGGAATATACGGGAGAATCATTCTCGAAAGAATAATAGATCTAATACAATGGAAAATGTTATGCACGCATTACTCGTGTCTGATCCACTAATAATATCATTGTCTAAAAAGTCAACAAATTCGGTTAAATCTATTAAATTTGATAAAGTTGTTACTGGTCTTCTAATAAATTTCCCACATTTAAATAATGATTCTGAATCTTCAGATTCCGAATAATAGTAGCGAATAATATATAGAAAATAAACTCATTAGTTAAAATGTAAATTAAAAAATAAAATACTTAAAAATTAAAAAAAAAAAATGTGAACATTTATATTGTTGAATATGGTTTTTTTTTACATTTGTATGGGAGCTATGATAAATACCTAACGTAGGACATTGAATTTTGGAGAATATACGTAAAATGAATTAAAAGAGAGAGAGGATATCAGTAGCAGTGTACAAGAGGAAGCAGATTATGACGACACAGCGAAGTTCCTGGAGGCAGAGCTAGCCAGTTTTAAAACCATGGCAGAGCATCAAATAACGATGAAGGACGACAAGCCAATAAAAGAGCGATACTACCCGAAGAATCCGAAAGCTCAAGGGGAGATCAATGCGAAGGTGAACGAGCTACTCCAAATGGAATGCATAGAGCACTCAACCAGCACATCCAGCTCTCCCATCGTGATGGTTAGGAAGAAGACGGGCAAGTGGAGACTGTGCGTCGACTTCAGGCAGATCAACGCCAAATCGATAAAGGATGCCTACCCGATGCCTCGAATAAATTATATCAGCAGCTTGGACCTGAAGGATGGCTACTGGCAAATCCCGCTGAAGGAAAGCAGCAGGCAGTACACAGCATTTACAGTGCCGGGAAAGGGCTTATTCCAGTGGAGAGTAATACCGTTTGGACTTCACTCGGGATCTGCGACCTTCCAGCGTGTGTTGGATCGGGCAATTGGTCCCGAGATGTCGCCGCACGCATTTGCGTACCAGGACGATATCATTGTGATCGGACGCACACTAGAAGAGCACAAGGCAAACTTGAAAGAGGTATTCCGGCGAATGAAAGACGCTAATCTAAGATTAAACCCGGAAAAATGCCAATTTTTCAAGAAGGAGCCGTTGTATTTGGGTCATAGAGTGACTAGCGATGGGATAGGCACGGATCCGGAAAAGGTAGCAGCCATTGCCGAATTAGAGCCGCCGTCAACAGTTAGAGAGCTCCGACAGTACCTGGGAGTAGCTTCATGGTATCGACGATTTGTACCTGACTTCGCAAAAATAGTCAAACCGCTCAACGATCTGCTGCGCAAGGGCAACAAGTGGGTGTGGAGACAGGAACATCTGGTGGCAGACCCCGTACTGGCGTGCCTGGATTTTGAAAAACCATTTGTCCTGCAAACGGACGCAAGTGATTACGGTATTGGGGCCATTTTGAGCCAACACTGACAAGCTCATATACCATACTCCATGAATTTCATCTGACGATGGTGGATGGTAAAACATTTGGTGTTCTGGCAGAAGCATCCACACAGACATGTGGAATTTGTAGAGCAGTACCAAAAGACATGAACAATTTGGATCTGGTGAAGCGTTACCCGATTGACTCAGATCTATTAAAATATGGCTTATCTAGTCTTCATGCCTGGATTAGATTCTTTGAATGTGTTTTACATTTATCATACAGACTTTCCATTAAAAAATGTCAACTTCGCTGCACAGATAAGCCAGAGGTGGAAGCTAGAAAATTAAAATTACAGTCCGAACTATGGAAAGAAATGGGCATTTTAGTGGTCATACCAATGGCTGGTAGTGGCAATGCCAACAATGGTAATACAGCTAGACGATTTTTCAGTCAACCTGATTTGGTATCACGCATCACAGGAGTTAGCGAGGCACTCATTTATAATTTTAGTGTTATTCTACGTGCATTAACTTGTGGCTACGAAATCAATATGGATGCATTATGCATGAAATCAGATGAAATGTTTGTCGAATTGTATCCATGGTTTTATATGCCATCATCTGTCCATAAGATTTTAATTCATGGTGCAGACATCATAAAGAATGTAGGTCTTCCTATTGGCATGATGTCTGAAGAAGCCCTTGAAGCCAGGAATAAGGATTCCGGAATATACGGGAGAATCATTCTCGAAAGAATAATAGATCTAATACAATGGAAAATGTTATGCACGCATTACTCGTGTCTGATCCACTAATAATATCATTGTCTAAAAAGTCAACAAATTCGGTTAAATCTATTAAATTTGATAAAGTTGTTACTGGTCTTCTAATAAATTTCCCACATTTAAATAATGATTCTGAATCTTCAGATTCCGAATAATAGTAGCGAATAATATATAGAAAATAAACTCATTAGTTAAAATGTAAATTAAAAAATAAAATACTTAAAAATTAAAAAAAAAAAATGTGAACATTTATATTGTTGAATATGGTTTTTTTTTACATTTGTATGGGAGCTATGATAAATACCTAACGTAGGACATTGAATTTTGGAGAATATACGTAAAATGAATTAAAAGAGAGAGAGGATATCAGTAGCAGTGTACAAGAGGAAGCAGATTATGACGACACAGCGAAGTTCCTGGAGGCAGAGCTAGCCAGTTTTAAAACCATGGCAGAGCATCAAATAACGATGAAGGACGACAAGCCAATAAAAGAGCGATACTACCCGAAGAATCCGAAAGCTCAAGGGGAGATCAATGCGAAGGTGAACGAGCTACTCCAAATGGAATGCATAGAGCACTCAACCAGCACATCCAGCTCTCCCATCGTGATGGTTAGGAAGAAGACGGGCAAGTGGAGACTGTGCGTCGACTTCAGGCAGATCAACGCCAAATCGATAAAGGATGCCTACCCGATGCCTCGAATAAATTATATCAGCAGCTTGGACTTAAAGGATGGCTACTGGCAAATCCCGCTGAAGGAAAGCAGCAGGCAGTACACAGCATTTACAGTGCCGGGAAAGGGCTTATTCCAGTGGAGAGTAATACCGTTTGGACTTCACTCGGGATCTGCGACCTTCCAGCGTGTGTTGGATCGGGCAATTGGTCCCGAGATGTCGCCGCACGCATTTGCGTACCAGGACGATATCATTGTGATCGGACGCACACTAGAAGAGCACAAGGCAAACTTGAAAGAGGTATTCCGGCGAATGAAAGACGCTAATCTAAGATTAAACCCGGAAAAATGCCAATTTTTCAAGAAGGAGCCGTTGTATTTGGGTCATAGAGTGACTAGCGATGGGATAGGCACGGATCCGGAAAAGGTAGCAGCCATTGCCGAATTAGAGCCGCCGTCAACAGTTAGAGAGCTCCGACAGTACCTGGGAGTAGCTTCATGGTATCGACGATTTGTACCTGACTTCGCAAAAATAGTCAAACCGCTCAACGATCTGCTGCGCAAGGGCAACAAGTGGGTGTGGAGACAGGAACATCTGGTGGCAGACCCCGTACTGGCGTGCCTGGATTTTGAAAAACCATTTGTCCTGCAAACGGACGCAAGTGATTACGGTATTGGGGCCATTTTGAGCCAACACTGACAAGCTCATATACCATACTCCATGAATTTCATCTGACGATGGTGGATGGTAAAACATTTGGTGTTCTGGCAGAAGCATCCACACAGACATGTGGAATTTGTAGAGCAGTACCAAAAGACATGAACAATTTGGATCTGGTGAAGCGTTACCCGATTGACTCAGATCTATTAAAATATGGCTTATCTAGTCTTCATGCCTGGATTAGATTCTTTGAATGTGTTTTACATTTATCATACAGACTTTCCATTAAAAAATGTCAACTTCGCTGCACAGATAAGCCAGAGGTGGAAGCTAGAAAATTAAAATTACAGTCCGAACTATGGAAAGAAATGGGCATTTTAGTGGTCATACCAATGGCTGGTAGTGGCAATGCCAACAATGGTAATACAGCTAGACGATTTTTCAGTCAACCTGATTTGGTATCACGCATCACAGGAGTTAGCGAGGCACTCATTTATAATTTTAGTGTTATTCTACGTGCATTAACTTGTGGCTACGAAATCAATATGGATGCATTTAGTTCATATGCCATGAAATCAGATGAAATGTTTGTCGAATTGTAT
Organism: Drosophila biarmipes; assembly: GCF_025231255.1. Taxonomy (NCBI): domain Eukaryota; kingdom Metazoa; phylum Arthropoda; class Insecta; order Diptera; family Drosophilidae; genus Drosophila; species Drosophila biarmipes. The sequence continues at coordinate 1,006,938 of NW_026114530.1, forward strand.
CCATGGTTTTATATGCCATCATCTGTCCATAAGATTTTAATTCATGGTGCAGACATCATAAAGAATGTAGGTCTTCCTATTGGCATGATGTCTGAAGAAGCCCTTGAAGCCAGGAATAAGGATTTCGGAATATACGGGAGAATCATTCTCGAAAGAATAATAGATCTAATACAATGGAAAATGTTATGCACGCATTACTCGTGTCTGATCCACTAATAATATCATTGTCTAAAAAGTCAACAAATTCGGTTAAATCTATTAAATTTGATAAAGTTGTTACTGGTCTTCTAATAAATTTCCCACATTTAAATAATGATTCTGAATCTTCAGATTCCGAATAATAGTAGCGAATAATATATAGAAAATAAACTCATTAGTTAAAATGTAAATTAAAAAATAAAATACTTAAAAATTAAAAAAAAAAAATGTGAACATTTATATTGTTGAATATGGTTTTTTTTTACATTTGTATGGGAGCTATGATAAATACCTAACGTAGGACATTGAATTTTGGAGAATATACGTAAAATGAATTAAAAGAAAGAGAGGATATCAGTAGCAGTGTACAAGAGGAAGCAGATTATGACGACACAGCGAAGTTCCTGGAGGCAGAGCTAGCCAGTTTTAAAACCATGGCAGAGCATCAAATAACGATGAAGGACGACAAGCCAATAAAAGAGCGATACTACCCGAAGAATCCGAAAGCTCAAGGGGAGATCAATGCGAAGGTGAACGAGCTACTCCAAATGGAATGCATAGAGCACTCAACCAGCACATCCAGCTCTCCCATCGTGATGGTTAGGAAGAAGACGGGCAAGTGGAGACTGTGCGTCGACTTCAGGCAGATCAACGCCAAATCGATAAAGGATGCCTACCCGATGCCTCGAATAAATTATATCAGCAGCTTGGACCTGAAGGATGGCTACTGGCAAATCCCGCTGAAGGAAAGCAGCAGGCAGTACACAGCATTTACAGTGCCGGGAAAGGGCTTATTCCAGTGGAGAGTAATACCGTTTGGACTTCACTCGGGATCTGCGACCTTCCAGCGTGTGTTGGATCGGGCAATTGGTCCCGAGATGTCGCCGCACGCATTTGCGTACCAGGACGATATCATTGTGATCGGACGCACACTAGAAGAGCACAAGGCAAACTTGAAAGAGGTATTCCGGCGAATGAAAGACGCTAATCTAAGATTAAACCCGGAAAAATGCCAATTTTTCAAGAAGGAGCCGTTGTATTTGGGTCATAGAGTGACTAGCGATGGGATAGGCACGGATCCGGAAAAGGTAGCAGCCATTGCCGAATTAGAGCCGCCGTCAACAGTTAGAGAGCTCCGACAGTACCTGGGAGTAGCTTCATGGTATCGACGATTTGTACCTGACTTCGCAAAAATAGTCAAACCGCTCAACGATCTGCTGCGCAAGGGCAACAAGTGGGTGTGGAGACAGGAACATCTGGTGGCAGACCCCGTACTGGCGTGCCTGGATTTTGAAAAACCATTTGTCCTGCAAACGGACGCAAGTGATTACGGTATTGGGGCCATTTTGAGCCAACACTGACAAGCTCATATACCATACTCCATGAATTTCATCTGACGATGGTGGATGGTAAAACATTTGGTGTTCTGGCAGAAGCATCCACACAGACATGTGGAATTTGTAGAGCAGTACCAAAAGACATGAACAATTTGGATCTGGTGAAGCGTTACCCGATTGACTCAGATCTATTAAAATATGGCTTATCTAGTCTTCATGCCTGGATTAGATTCTTTGAATGTGTTTTACATTTATCATACAGACTTTCCATTAAAAAATGTCAACTTCGCTGCACAGATAAGCCAGAGGTGGAAGCTAGAAAATTAAAATTACAGTCCGAACTATGGAAAGAAATGGGCATTTTAGTGGTCATACCAATGGCTGGTAGTGGCAATGCCAACAATGGTAATACAGCTAGACGATTTTTCAGTCAACCTGATTTGGTATCACGCATCACAGGAGTTAGCGAGGCACTCATTTATAATTTTAGTGTTATTCTACGTGCATTAACTTGTGGCTATGAAATCAATATGGATGCATTTAGTTCATATGCCATGAAATCAGATGAAATGTTTGTCGAATTGTATCCATGGTTTTATATGCCATCATCTGTCCATAAGATTTTAATTCATGGTGCAGACATCATAAAGAATGTAGGTCTTCCTATTGGCATGATGTCTGAAGAAGCCCTTGAAGCCAGGAATAAGGATTCCGGAATATACGGGAGAATCATTCTCGAAAGAATAATAGATCTAATACAATGGAAAATGTTATGCACGCATTACTCGTGTCTGATCCACTAATAATATCATTGTCTAAAAAGTCAACAAATTCGGTTAAATCTATTAAATTTGATAAAGTTGTTACTGGTCTTCTAATAAATTTCCCACATTTAAATAATGATTCTGAATCTTCAGATTCCGAATAATAGTAGCGAATAATATATAGAAAATAAACTCATTAGTTAAAATGTAAATTAAAAAATAAAATACTTAAAAATTAAAAAAAAAAAAATGTGAACATTTATATTGTTGAATATGGTTTTTTTTTTACATTTGTATGGGAGCTATGATAAATACCTAACGTAGAATATTGAAATTTGGAGAATATACGTAAAATGAATTAAAAGAGAGAGAGGATATCAGTAGCAGTGTACAAGAGGAAGCAGATTATGACGACACAGCGAAGTTCCTGGAGGCAGAGCTAGCCAGTTTTAAAACCATGGCAGAGCATCAAATAACGATGAAGGACGACAAGCCAATAAAAAAGCGATACTACCCGAAGAATCCGAAAGCTCAAGGGGAGATCAATGCGAAGGTGAACGAGCTACTCCAAATGGAATGCATAGAGCACTCAACCAGCACATCCAGCTCTCCCATCGTGATGGTTAGGAAGAAGACGGGCAAGTGGAGACTGTGCGTCGACTTCAGGCAGATCAACGCCAAATCGATAAAGGATGCCTACCCGATGCCTCGAATAAATTATATCAGCAGCTTGGACCTGAAGGATGGCTACTGGCAAATCCCGCTGAAGGAAAGCAGCAGGCAGTACACAGCATTTACAGTGCCGGGAAAGGGCTTATTCCAGTGGAGAGTAATACCGTTTGGACTTCACTCGGGATCTGCGACCTTCCAGCGTGTGTTGGATCGGGCAATTGGTCCCGAGATGTCGCCGCACGCATTTGCGTACCAGGACGATATCATTGTGATCGGACGCACACTAGAAGAGCACAAGGCAAACTTGAAAGAGGTATTCCGGCGAATGAAAGACGCTAATCTAAGATTAAACCCGGAAAAATGCCAATTTTTCAAGAAGGAGCCGTTGTATTTGGGTCATAGAGTGACTAGCGATGGGATAGGCACGGATCCGGAAAAGGTAGCAGCCATTGCCGAATTAGAGCCGCCGTCAACAGTTAGAGAGCTCCGACAGTACCTGGGAGTAGCTTCATGGTATCGACGATTTGTACCTGACTTCGCAAAAATAGTCAAACCGCTCAACTATCTGCTGCGCAAGGGCAACAAGTGGGTGTGGAGACAGGAACATCTGGTGGCAGACCCCGTACTGGCGTGCCTGGATTTTGAAAAACCATTTGTCCTGCAAACGGACGCAAGTGATTACGGTATTGGGGCCATTTTGAGCCAACACTGACAAGCTCATATACCATACTCCATGAATTTCATCTGACGATGGTGGATGGTAAAACATTTGGTGTTCTGGCAGAAGCATCCACACAGACATGTGGAATTTGTAGAGCAGTACCAAAAGACATGAACAATTTGGATCTGGTGAAGCGTTACCCGATTGACTCAGATCTATTAAAATATGGCTTATCTAGTCTTCATGCCTGGATTAGATTCTTTGAATGTGTTTTACATTTATCATACAGACTTTCCATTAAAAAATGTCAACTTCGCTGCACAGATAAGCCAGAGGTGGAAGCTAGAAAATTAAAATTACAGTCCGAACTATGGAAAGAAATGGGCATTTTAGTGGTCATACCAATGGCTGGTAGTGGCAATGCCAACAATGGTAATACAGCTAGACGATTTTTCAGTCAACCTGATTTGGTATCACGCATCACAGGAGTTAGCGAGGCACTTATTTATAATTTTAGTGTTATTCTACGTGCATTAACTTGTGGCTACGAAATCAATATGGATGCATTTAGTTCATATGCCATGAAATCAGATGAAATGTTTGTCGAATTGTATCCATGGTTTTATATGCCATCATCTGTCCATAAGATTTTAATTCATGGTGCAGACATCATAAAGAATGTAGGTCTTCCTATTGGCATGATGTCTGAAGAAGCCCTTGAAGCCAGGAATAAGGATTTCCGGAATATACGGGAGAATCATTCTCGAAAGAATAATAGATCTAATACAATGGAAAATGTTATGCACGCATTACTCGTGTCTGATCCACTAATAATATCATTGTCTAAAAAGTCAACAAATTCGGTTAAATCTATTAAATTTGATAAAGTTGTTACTGGTCTTATAATAAATTTCCCACATTTAAATAATGATTCTGAATCTTCAGATTCCGAATAATAGTAGCGAATAATATATAGAAAATAAACTCATTAGTTAAAATGTAAATTAAAAAATAAAATACTTAAAAATTAAAAAAAAAAAAAATGTGAACATTTATATTGTTGAATATGGTTTTTTTTACATTTGTATGAGAGCTATGATAAATACCTAACGTAGGACATTGAAATTTGGAGAATATACGTAAAATGAATTAAAAGAGAGAGAGGCTATCAGTAGCAGTGTACAAGAGGAAGCAGATTATGACGACACAGCGAAGTTCCTGGAGGCAGAGCTAGCCAGTTTTAAAACCATGGCAGAGCATCAAATAACGATGAAGGACGACAAGCCAATAAAAGAGCGATACTACCCGAAGAATCCGAAAGCTCAAGGGGAGATCAATGCGAAGGTGAACGAGCTACTCCAAATGGAATGCATAGAGCACTCAACCAGCACATCCAGCTCTCCCATCGTGATGGTTAGGAAGAAGACGGGCAAGTGGAGACTGTGCGTCGACTTCAGGCAGATCAACGCCAAATCGATAAAGGATGCCTACCCGATGCCTCGAATAAATTATATCCTCGACCAGCTGGGAGAGGCACGGTACATAAGCAGCTTGGACCTGAAGGATGGCTACTGGCAAATCCCGCTGAAAGAAAGCAGCAGGCAGTACACTGCATTTACAGTGCCGGGAAAGGGCTTATTTCAGTGGAGAGTAATGCCGTTTGGACTCCATTCGGGATCTGCGACCTTCCAGCGTGTGTTGGATCGGGCAATTGGTCCCGAGATGTCGCCGCACGCATTTGCGTACCAGGACGATATCATTGTGATCGGACGCACACTAGAAGAGCACAAGGCAAACTTGAAAGAGGTATTCCGGCGAATGAAAGACGCTAATCTAAGATTAAACCCGGAAAAATGCCAATTTTTCAAGAAGGAGCCGTTGTATTTGGGTCATAGAGTGACTAGCGATGGGATAGGCACGGATCCGGAAAAGGTAGCAGCCATTGCCGAATTAGAGCCGCCGTCAACAGTTAGAGAGCTCCGACAGTACCTGGGAGTAGCTTCATGGTATCGACGATTTGTACCTGACTTCGCAAAAATAGTCAAACCGCTCAACTATCTGCTGCGCAAGGGCAACAAGTGGGTGTGGAGACAGGAACATCTGGTGGCAGACCCCGTACTGGCGTGCCTGGATTTTGAAAAACCATTTGTCCTGCAAACGGACGCAAGTGATTACGGTATTGGGGCCATTTTGAGCCAACACTGACAAGCTCATATACCATACTCCATGAATTTCATCTGACGATGGTGGATGGTAAAACATTTGGTGTTCTGGCAGAAGCATCCACACAGACATGTGGAATTTGTAGAGCAGTACCAAAAGACATGAACAATTTGGATCTGGTGAAGCGTTACCCGATTGACTCAGATCTATTAAAATATGGCTTATCTAGTCTTCATGCCTGGATTAGATTCTTTGAATGTGTTTTACATTTATCATACAGACTTTCCATTAAAAAATGTCAACTTCGCTGCACAGATAAGCCAGAGGTGGAAGCTAGAAAATTAAAATTACAGTCCGAACTATGGAAAGAAATGGGCATTTTAGTGGTCATACCAATGGCTGGTAGTGGCAATGCCAACAATGGTAATACAGCTAGACGATTTTTCAGTCAACCTGATTTGGTATCATGCATCACAGGAGTTAGCGAGGCACTTATTTATAATTTTAGTGTTATTCTACGTGCATTAACTTGTGGCTACGAAATCAATATGGATGCATTTAGTTCATATGCCATGAAATCAGATGAAATGTTTGTCGAATTGTATCCATGGTTTTATATGCCATCATCTGTCCATAAGATTTTAATTCATGGTGCAGACATCATAAAGAATGTAGGTCTTCCTATTGGCATGATGTCTGAAGAAGCCCTTGAAGCCAGGAATAAGGATTTCCGGAATATACGGGAGAATCATTCTCGAAAGAATAATAGATCTAATACAATGGAAAATGTTATGCACGCATTACTCGTGTCTGATCCACTAATAATATCATTGTCTAAAAAGTCAACAAATTCGGTTAAATCTATTAAATTTGATAAAGTTGTTACTGGTCTTATAATAAATTTCCCACATTTAAATAATGATTCTGAATCTTCAGATTCCGAATAATAGTAGCGAATAATATATAGAAAATAAACTCATTAGTTAAAATGTAAATTAAAAAATAAAATACTTAAAAATTAAAAAAAAAAAAAATGTGAACATTTATATTGTTGAATATGGTTTTTTTTACATTTGTATGAGAGCTATGATAAATACCTAACGTAGGACATTGAAATTTGGAGAATATACGTAAAATGAATTAAAAGAGAGAGAGGCTATCAGTAGCAGTGTACAAGAGGAAGCAGATTATGACGACACAGCGAAGTTCCTGGAGGCAGAGCTAGCCAGTTTTAAAACCATGGCAGAGCATCAAATAACGATGAAGGACGACAAGCCAATAAAAGAGCGATACTACCCGAAGAATCCGAAAGCTCAAGGGGAGATCAATGCGAAGGTGAACGAGCTACTCCAAATGGAATGCATAGAGCACTCAACCAGCACATCCAGCTCTCCCATCGTGATGGTTAGGAAGAAGACGGGCAAGTGGAGACTGTGCGTCGACTTCAGGCAGATCAACGCCAAATCGATAAAGGATGCCTACCCGATGCCTCGAATAAATTATATCCTCGACCAGCTGGGAGAGGCACGGTACATAAGCAGCTTGGACCTGAAGGATGGCTACTGGCAAATCCCGCTGAAAGAAAGCAGCAGGCAGTACACTGCATTTACAGTGCCGGGAAAGGGCTTATTTCAGTGGAGAGTAATGCCGTTTGGACTCCATTCGGGATCTGCGACCTTCCAGCGTGTGTTGGATCGGGCAATTGGTCCCGAGATGTCGCCGCACGCATTTGCGTACCAGGACGATATCATTGTGATCGGACGCACACTAGAAGAGCACAAGGCAAACTTGAAAGAGGTATTCCGGCGAATGTAAGACGCTAATCTAAGATTAAACCCGGAAAAATGCCAATTTTTCAAGAAGGAGCCGTTGTATTTGGGTCATAGAGTGACTAGCGATGGGATAGGCACGGATCCGGAAAAGGTAGCAGCCATTGCCGAATTAGAGCCGCCGTCAACAGTTAGAGAGCTCCGACAGTACCTGGGAGTAGCTTCATGGTATCGACGATTTGTACCTGACTTCGCAAAAATAGTCAAACCGCTCAACGATCTGCTGCGCAAGGGCAACAAGTGGGTGTGGAGACAGGAACATCAGTCGGCATTCGAAGAGGTAAAGGCAGGGCTGGTGGCAGACCCCGTACTGGCGTGCCTGGATTTTGAAAAACCATTTGTCCTGCAAACGGACGCAAGTGATTACGGTATAGGGGCCATTTTGAGCCAACACTGACAAGCTCATATACCATACTCCATGAATTTCATCTGACGATGGTGGATGGTAAAACATTTGGTGTTCTGGCAGAAGCATCCACACAGACATGTGGAATTTGTAGAGCAGTACCAAAAGACATGAACAATTTGGATCTGGTGAAGCGTTACCCGATTGACTCAGATCTATTAAAATATGGCTTATCTAGTCTTCATGCCTGGATTAGATTCTTTGAATGTGTTTTACATTTATCATACAGACTTTCCATTAAAAAATGTCAACTTCGCTGCACAGATAAGCCAGAGGTGGAAGCTAGAAAATTAAAATTACAGTCCGAACTATGGAAAGAAATGGGCATTTTAGTGGTCATACCAATGGCTGGTAGTGGCAATGCCAACAATGGTAATACAGCTAGACGATTTTTCAGTCAACCTGATTTGGTATCAAGCATCACAGGAGTTAGCGAGGCACTCATTTATAATTTAAGTGTTATTCTACGTGCATTAACTTGTGGCTACGAAATCAATATGGATGCATTTAGTTCATATGCCATGAAATCAGATGAAATGTTTGTCGAATTGTATCCATGGTTTTATATGCCATCATCTGTCCATAAGATTTTAATTCATGGTGCAGACATCATAAAGAATGTAGGTCTTCCTATTGGCATGATGTCTGAAGAAGCCCTTGAAGCCAGGAATAAGGATTCCGGAATATACGGGAGAATCATTCTCGAAAGAATAATAGATCTAATACAATGGAAAATGTTATGCACGCATTACTCGTGTCTGATCCACTAATAATATCATTGTCTAAAAAGTCAACAAATTCGGTTAAATCTATTAAATTTGATAAAGTTGTTACTGGTCTTCTAATAAATTTCCCACATTTAAATAATGATTCTGAATCTTCAGATTCCGAATAATAGTAGCGAATAATATATAGAAAATAAACTCATTAGTTAAAATGTAAATTAAAAAATAAAATACTTAAAAATTAAAAAAAAAAAATGTGAACATTTATATTGTTGAATATGGTTTTTTTTTACATTTGTATGGGAGCTATGATAAATACCTAACGTAGGACATTGAATTTTGGAGAATATACGTAAAATGAATTAAAAGAGAGAGAGGCTATCAGTAGCAGTGTACAAGAGGAAGCAGATTATGACGACACAGCGAAGTTCCTGGAGGCAGAGCTAGCCAGTTTTAAAACCATGGCAGAGCATCAAATAACGATGAAGGACGACAAGCCAATAAAAGAGCGATACTACCCGAAGAATCCGAAAGCTCAAGGGGAGATCAATGCGAAGGTGAACGAGCTACTCCAAATGGAATGCATAGAGCACTCAACCAGCACATCCAGCTCTCCCATCGTGATGGTTAGGAAGAAGACGGGCAAGTGGAGACTGTGCGTCGACTTCAGTCAGATCAACGCCAAATCGATAAAGGATGCCTACCCGATGCCTCGAATAAATTATATCAGCAGCTTGGACCTGAAGGATGGCTACTGGCAAATCCCGCTGAAGGAAAGCAGCAGGCAGTACACAGCATTTACAGTGCCGGGAAAGCGCTTATTCCAGTGGAGAGTAATACCGTTTGGACTTCACTCGGGATCTGCGACCTTCCAGCGTGTGTTGGATCGGGCAATTGGTCCCGAGATGTCGCCGCACGCATTTGCGTACCAGGACGATATCATTGTGATCGGACGCACACTAGAAGAGCACAAGGCAAACTTGAAAGAGGTATTCCGGCGAATGAAAGACGCTAATCTAAGATTAAACCCGGAAAAATGCCAATTTTTCAAGAAGGAGCCGTTGTATTTGGGTCATAGAGTGACTAGCGATGGGATAGGCACGGATCCGGAAAAGGTAGCAGCCATTGCCGAATTAGAGCCGCCGTCAACAGTTAGAGAGCTCCGACAGTACCTGGGAGTAGCTTCATGGTATCGACGATTTCTACCTGACTTCGCAAAAATAGTCAAACCGCTCAACTATCTGCTGCGCAAGGGCAACAAGTGGGTGTGGAGACAGGAACATCTGGTGGCAGACCCCGTACTGGCGTGCCTGGATTTTGAAAAACCATTTGTCCTGCAAATGGACGCAAGTGATTACGGCATTGGGGCCATTTTGAGCCAACACTGACAAGCTCATATACCATACTCCATGAATTTCATCTGACGATGGTGGATGGTAATACATTTGGTGTTCTGGCAGAAGCATCCACACAGACATGTGGAATTTGTAGAGCAGTACCAAAAGACATGAACAATTTGGATCTGGTGAAGCGTTACCCGATTGACTCAGATCTATTAAAATATGGCTTATCTAGTCTTCATGCCTGGATTAGATTCTTTGAATGTGTTTTACATTTATCATACAGACTTTCCATTAAAAAATGTCAACTTCGCTGCACAGATAAGCCAGAGGTGGAAGCTAGAAAATTAAAATTACAGTCCGAACTATGGAAAGAAAAGGGCATTTTAGTGGTCATACCAATGGCTGGTAGTGGCAATGCCAACAATGGTAATACAGCTAGACGATTTTTCAGTCAACCTGATTTGGTATCACGCATCACAGGAGTTAGCGAGGCACTCATTTATAATTTTAGTGTTATTCTACGTGCATTAACTTGTGGCTACGAAATCAATATGGATGCATTTAGTTCATATGCCATGAAATCAGATGAAATGTTTGTCGAATTGTATCCATGGTTTTATATGCCATCATCTGTCCATAAGATTTTAATTCATGGTGCAGACATCATAAAGAATGTAGGTCTTCCTATTGGCATGATGTCTGAAGAAGCCCTTGAAGCCAGGAATAAGGATTTCCGGAATATACGGGAGAATCATTCTCGAAAGAATAATAGATCTAATACAATGGAAAATGTTATGCACGCATTACTCGTGTCTTCTGATCCACTAATAATATCATTGTCTAAAAAGTCAACAAATTCGGTTAAATCTATTAAATTTGATAAAGTTGTTACTGGTCTTCTAATAAATTTCCCACATTTAAATAATGATTCTAAATCTTCAGATTCCGAATAATAGTAGCGAATAATACATAGAAAATAAACTCATTAGTTAAAATGTAAATTAAAAAATAAAACACTTTAAAATTAAAAAAAAAAATATGTGAACATTTATATTGTTGAATATGGTTTTTTTTTACATTTGTATGGGAGCTATGATAAATACCTAACGTAGGACATTGAAATTTGGAGAATATACGTAAAATGAATTAAAAGAGAGAGAGGCTATCAGTAGCAGTGTACAAGAGGAAGCAGATTATGACGACACAGCGAAGTTCCTGGAGGCAGAGCTAGCCAGTTTTAAAACCATGGCAGAGCATCAAATAACGATGAAGGACGACAAGCCAATAAAAGAGCGATACTACCCGAAGAATCCGAAAGCTCAAGGGGAGATCAATGCGAAGGTGAACGAGCTACTCCAAATGGAATGCATAGAGCACTCAACCAGCACATCCAGCTCTCCCATCGTGATGGTTAGGAAGAAGACGGGCAAGTGGAGACTGTGCGTCGACTTCAGGCAGATCAACGCCAAATCGATAAAGGATGCCTACCCGATGCCTCGAATAAATTATATCCTCGACCAGCTGGGAGAGGCACGGTACATAAGCAGCTTGGACCTGAAGGATGGCTACTGGCAAATCCCGCTGAAAGAAAGCAGCAGGCAGTACACTGCATTTACAGTGCCGGGAAAGGGCTTATTTCAGTGGAGAGTAATGCCGTTTGGACTCCATTCGGGATCTGCGACCTTCCAGCGTGTGTTGGATCGGGCAATTGGTCCCGAGATGTCGCCGCACGCATTTGCGTACCAGGACGATATCATTGTGATCGGACGCACACTAGAAGAGCACAAGGCAAACTTGAAAGAGGTATTCCGGCGAATGAAAGACGCTAATCTAAGATTAAACCCGGAAAAATGCCAATTTTTCAAGAAGGAGCCGTTGTATTTGGGTCATAGAGTGACTAGCGATGGGATAGGCACGGATCCGGAAAAGGTAGCAGCCATTGCCGAATTAGAGCCGCCGTCAACAGTTAGAGAGCTCCGACAGTACCTGGGAGTAGCTTCATGGTATCAACGATTTGTACCTGACTTCGCAAAAATAGTCAAACCGCTCAACTATCTGCTGCGCAAGGGCAACAAGTGGGTGTGGAGACAGAAACATCTGGTGGCAGACCCCGTACTGGCGTGCCTGGATTTTGAAAAACCATTTGTCCTGCAAATGGACGCAAGTGATTACGGCATTGGGGCCATTTTGAGCCAACACTGACAAGCTCATATACCATACTCCATGAATTTCATCTGACGATGGTGGATGGTAATACATTTGGTGTTTTGGCAGAAGCATCCACACAGACATGTGGAATTTGTAGAGCAGTACCAAAAGACATGAACAATTTGGATCTGGTGAAGCGTTACCCGATTGACTCAGATCTATTAAAATATGGCTTATCTAGTCTTCATGCCTGGATTAGATTCTTTGAATGTGTTTTACATTTATCATACAGACTTTCCATTAAAAAATGTCAACTTCGCTGCACAGATAAGCCAGAGGTGGAAGCTAGAAAATTAAAATTACAGTCCGAACTATGGAAAGAAATGGGCATTTTAGTGGTCATACCAATGGCTGGTAGTGGCAATGCCAACAATGGTAATACAGCTAGACGATTTTTCAGTCAACCTGATTTGGTATCACGCATCACAGGAGTTAGCGAGGCACTCATTTATAATTTTAGTGTTATTCTACGTGCATTAACTTGTGGCTACGAAATCAATATGGATGCATTTAGTTCATATGCCATGAAATCAGATGAAATGTTTGTCGAATTGTATCCATGGTTTTATATGCCATCATCTGTCCATAAGATTTTAATTCATGGTGCAGACATCATAAAGAATGTAGGTCTTCCTATTGGCATGATGTCTGAAGAAGCCCTTGAAGCCAGGAATAAGGATTTCCGGAATATACGGGAGAATCATTCTCGAAAGAATAATAGATCTAATACAATGGAAAATGTTATGCACGCATTACTCGTGTCTTCTGATCCACTAATAATATCATTGTCTAAAAAGTCAACAAATTCGGTTAAATCTATTAAATTTGATAAAGTTGTTACTGGTCTTCTAATAAATTTCCCACATTTAAATAATGATTCTAAATCTTCAGATTCCGAATAATAGTAGCGAATAATACATAGAAAATAAACTCATTAGTTAAAATGTAAATTAAAAAATAAAACACTTTAAAATTAAAAAAAAAAATATGTGAACATTTATATTGTTGAATATGGTTTTTTTTTACATTTGTATGGGAGCTATGATAAATACCTAACGTAGGACATTGAAATTTGGAGAATATACGTAAAATGAATTAAAAGAGAGAGAGGCTATCAGTAGCAGTGTACAAGAGGAAGCAGATTATGACGACACAGCGAAGTTCCTGGAGGCAGAGCTAGCCAGTTTTAAAACCATGGCAGAGCATCAAATAACGATGAAGGACGACAAGCCAATAAAAGAGCGATACTACCCGAAGAATCCGAAAGCTCAAGGGGAGATCAATGCGAAGGTGAACGAGCTACTCCAAATGGAATGCATAGAGCACTCAACCAGCACATCCAGCTCTCCCATCGTGATGGTTAGGAAGAAGACGGGCAAGTGGAGACTGTGCGTCGACTTCAGGCAGATCAACGCCAAATCGATAAAGGATGCCTACCCGATGCCTCGAATAAATTATATCCTCGACCAGCTGGGAGAGGCACGGTACATAAGCAGCTTGGACCTGAAGGATGGCTACTGGCAAATCCCGCTGAAAGAAAGCAGCAGGCAGTACACTGCATTTACAGTGCCGGGAAAGGGCTTATTTCAGTGGAGAGTAATGCCGTTTGGACTCCATTCGGGATCTGCGACCTTCCAGCGTGTGTTGGATCGGGCAATTGGTCCCGAGATGTCGCCGCACGCATTTGCGTACCAGGACGATATCATTGTGATCGGACGCACACTAGAAGAGCACAAGGCAAACTTGAAAGAGGTATTCCGGCGAATGTAAGACGCTAATCTAAGATTAAACCCGGAAAAATGCCAATTTTTCAAGAAGGAGCCGTTGTATTTGGGTCATAGAGTGACTAGCGATGGGATAGGCACGGATCCGGAAAAGGTAGCAGCCATTGCCGAATTAGAGCCGCCGTCAACAGTTAGAGAGCTCCGACAGTACCTGGGAGTAGCTTCATGGTATCGACGATTTCTACCTGACTTCGCAAAAATAGTCAAACCGCTCAACGATCTGCTGCGCAAGGGCAACAAGTGGGTGTGGAGACAGGAACATCTGGTGGCAGACCCCGTACTGGCGTGCCTGGATTTTGAAAAACCATTTGTCCTGCAAACGGACGCAAGTGATTACGGTATAGGGGCCATTTTGACCCAGGAAACCGAACGTGGCGAAAAGGTGATCTCTTACTCAAGCCGAACGCTTAACGGGGCTGAAAAAAACTACTCCACGACCGAGAAGGAGTGTTTGGCAATAGTCTGGGCGATCCGGAAACTGAAGCCATATTTGGAAGGGTACCACTTTAAGGTGGTAACCGCTGAAGTGGCTCAACAGCATCGAGAATGATCGCCAGATGGGCCCTGGAGTTGCAGCAGTATGACTTCGAAATATCGTACAGGAAGGGACAACTCAATGTGGTGGCAGACGCATTATCAAGGCAGCCACTAGCAGTAACACTGCGAGGGATCAAGGAGACATCGGCGGCGGAAGCCTCCGCAGCATGCAGCTGGATTCAGGACATGCGCGAAAAGATTAGGACCCAGCCACAAAAGTACCCGGACTACGTAATGGAGGGAGACACTTTGTACAGGAACATTCCACACAGAGCAGGCAGTGAGGATGTCGCGACGTGGAAGATGTGCGTCCCGAAAGCTCTGCGAGAAGCGGTGCTGAAAGAGAACCACGACTCACCGGCAGCTGGCCATGTAGGAAGCAGAAGGACAATAGCACGTGTGGCAGCCTGGTACTACTGGCCAGGCATGCACCGAGACGCTCGAGCCCACGTAAGAGGGTGCGAGACATGTATCAGATTCAAGCCGAATCAGATGCAGGCAGCTGGGAAAATGCTAACGCAGGTGCCAGAGGAACCGTGGGCTACAGTGTGCGCAGACTTCGTCGGACCCCTGCCGCGTTCAAAACACGGCAACCAAATGCTACTGGTGCTGTTGGACAAGTTCTCCAAGTGGACTGAATTGGTGCCGCTGCGGAGCGCGACGGCCGAGTCCCTAAAGAAAGCGTTCAGGGAGCGCATCATCGCAAGGTTTGGGATCCCGAAGGTAGTCATAACGGACAACGGAGTACAGTTCAACAGCAAAATCTTCAAGAGTTTCCTGGCCGAGATGGGAGCCAAGCAACAGTTCACGGCTCCATATACCCCGCAAGAGAACCCGACAGAAAGAGCAAACAGGACCGTGAAGACGATGATAGCGCAGTTCACAGGGCAGGATCAGAGAAACTGGGACGAGAAATGGCCTGAGATCATGCTGGCAGTAAATACGAGTGTTTCGGAATCCACAGGATACACGCCGGCGTTTATTACTTAAGGCAGAGAACCGAGACCACCGTGCGCCCTATACGACAGAGAGACCTTGGGAACAGGACGACCCACTGAGACCCCCGGGGAGAAGGCAAACAAACTGGAGGAAAACTTCGAGATTGTAAGGCGGAATCTGGAGTGAACCTCCCAGGATCAGGCTAGGCATTACAACCTAAGGAGGAGACAATGGACACCAGCGGTGGAGGACGTCGTGTGGGCCAAGGAACATCATTTTTCAAAGGCGGCCGAGGGGTTCGCAGCAAAGTTGGCCCCAAGATACGACGGACCTTACCAGGTCCCGGATTTTGCGTCAACAGTAATCTGCAAAATACGGCACGTAAACACAAAAAAAGAGGGGACCATCCACGTGAGCGAGCTGAAACAACAACAAACACAGAACACAAGCGAGCAGCTACAAGCAGAAACGGTAGAAAAAAGACAACAGTAAAGTTTCAAAGAGTCTCGAAAGACACGAGGAAGGGGTCCAAGGATAGCTCCAAGGATACCCGAAGAACACGAGGAAAGTGGTCCAAGGATAGCCCCAAGGATACCCGAAGGACACGAGGAAAGGGATCCAAGGATAGCTCCAAGGATACCCAAAGGATGCGAGGAGAAGGGTCCAAGGATAGCTTCAAGGATGCCCAAAGGATACAAAGAAAAGAGCCCGAGGATAATTCCAAGGATGCTCAGGAATAAGGAAAGACTCCGAGGATCACTCTTAGGATTCTTAAAGGCTACACAGATAAAACTCGAAGGATTCTCTACAAGGCACTACGATACAATTATATACAGTACAAGGAACACGTCAAGGATAACGAATGGGGAAAGGTACGAACCAAGGTCTACCAGGATCTGGGTACGAAAAAACTAAACTCCGGCCGACGATGCACGGGCATAAACAATTTGCAGAATCACCATACAACAGGGAAGGGGGCACCTCGATAGGCGGTCGATTGGCACTGGACAAAAGTGCGAAAAGGCACAAGAAAAATGGAAATATCGGTGATGGTGAACCTTGCGGCTAGCAAGTGGCAACGCCGCACCTGCGATATCGCTATCGTGAGCAGGCCCTCTGTGTATCGATAGCTGATTAATATCGGTGCCCAGTGGGAACAGACTGAGGATCGGCGCGGGAGATTTGGAATCGCTATGCGGAGGACGACCGGCGCTGTGAAAACGAAACAAGGTTG
The DNA here is from genome assembly GCF_025231255.1 of Drosophila biarmipes. Classification (NCBI taxonomy): domain Eukaryota; kingdom Metazoa; phylum Arthropoda; class Insecta; order Diptera; family Drosophilidae; genus Drosophila; species Drosophila biarmipes. Next base: position 1,023,738 of record NW_026114530.1, read on the forward strand.
AAAGCGTCGAGGGAACGTCGAGGGAGCAACGAGGGAGCACCGAGGGAACCGGAACGAGAAGCGCCATGACTCAAGGGCTAGGATATACAAGGGAACGCCGGAGAGTGGGAACGCTGAGTTTTCTTAATCTTTCCCGAAGTAAGGGGGGAGTGTGAGGAGTTGAATGGATGGCCGGCCGCTCACCAGGTACGCGGCGAATTTGCGTAGGGGCGGCGCGGCGAAGAGCGATGGGAGAACGAGAGAGTTTGGAGATCGAGGACGGAGAACGAGAGAGTTTGTAGATCGAGGACGGAGAACGTGAGAGTTTGGAGAGGAAGAGAGTTTGGAGACAAGAGAATTTGGAGAGCGAGAGAGTTTGGAGAGCAAGAGGGTTCGGAGACCAAGAGAGTTTGGAGACTGAGCGGAGACTTGGCGGGCGGAGCGAGAGTGACGTGTGCAAAAAGGAGTAACGGGACGCCGCCGGACTTTGGACGCGGCCGTGAACTTTGGACCGAGAAAGAAGGTGCAACATCTCTGCAGCGGTGCGGCAGACAAACATGCCACATGCGTCTCCGGGATCAGCGGGACGGCAGCATCAGGGTGGAAGGCGGCGGGAAACAGTGCGTCAAGGACAAGAGGGTCAAACAGGAACCATGGACTTTGGATCCGGTGTGGAGAGTTTTGGCGGGCCGTGTGCAAAAGGGAAATAACGGTCAAGAGCGAGCAGTCAGTCGAGAGCATCAGTCGAGTACGATCATCAAGGGTTAAGACAAGCAGTCGAACGAAATCCAACCAAGCAAGCTACGAGGGAGCCACACCAGTGTGAGTCGTCGGAAGCAGCGCCGTGGGAGCCTACGAGGAGCAAGATTGTCACGTCGAGACGTTCGGGATTGGGATTACTAGGAATCTCCGAACTGAGACACAGGAGACTAAAGAGGCATCACACGGCTAAGTTCTGTTCTGTCCTACAGACGAAGTCCTGGCGTTACCTCTGGAGGGTCACTAGACTTAGATTTGAAATCGTTAGCTCGGGGGTAAACCTGTCGAGCCCAGTGTACCTCGCCCAAGCACTACGCGGACGTATCCCGGCGTGAGCCCAGTGCGCCAAGTGGAGTTGAGCAGGTCCTGGCGCGATCAGCCAGAAGGAAGAGAAGTCCCGGAGCGGCGCAACAGAACCCCGAGAGTAGCGAGCCAGAAGGGAGAGAAGTCCCGGAGCGGCGCAACAGAACCCCTAGAGTAGCGAGCCAGAAGGGAAAAAAGTCCCGGAGCGGCGCAACAGAACCCCGAGAGTAGCGAGCCAGAAGGGAGAGAAGTCCCGGAGCGGCGCAACAGAACCCCTAGAGTAGCGAGCCAGAAGGGAGAGAAGTCCCGGAGCGGCGCAACAGAATCCCGAGAGTAGCGAGCCAGAAGGGAGAGAAGTCCCGGAGCGGCGCAACAGAACCCCGAGAGTCACGAGCCAGAAGGGAGAGAAGTCCCGGATCGGCGTATGCCCACGAACTCAGCACAGAAGTCAAGACGTACAGCCACCCTGTCAGGAGCAGTTCGCAGGACATCGCCACCAGCAAGCAGGAAACCACACCGCAACGGCCACGCAAGGAGTATCGAGCCCGTAGGAACGGCACGGACAGTACGCGAAAGGGTGAGGCTAGGGTGGACGTTCGTTTACACGAGGCATAGAAGCGAAGTGAAGAGCGATGCAGCTTCCTGGCGTTCTGCCTTGACTGTCCGCACGATCTGAGCGGAAGCCCGTGGGACCATCCGGGACAGAGCAAGGGGCAGGCGGTCGGGTATCGAGAGGAGTTATCCTGGAGAGCTCGTCAGTCTGTTCACCCTAGTCTGACAACGGTGACGCTTCCCTAAGCCCGCAAGGCTGACCCCATAGCGAGTCTGAATCGTGGCCGAGCAGTCACCGAGCGTCAGGAGCAAGCAGCGGTCAAGGATCTTCAAGGAGCGACAAGACAACCCACACCGTCGGAGACAGCGAGACATGCAAACTATAAAGCCGACTTCAGTTATACCCGCAATAAACCCACTCCGAACCCGAGAATTCTGTGCTTTTTCACTGAACTACTGGGCGGGTCACGTTTATATAAATTTGGTGGGACGAACACACACAATCTATTGAGCTAGCCGCACAAATACCGTAGCGAGCAGAAACCAAAGAAATCAGTTCGTTACATCTGGCGCCCAAAACGTGATTGTCCCAGCGGTGAAAGCAAAATAAACAGATTGGGAAAAAAGTGGATTTACCGCCTTAAGAAGGAGGACTTCGCCCATGTCGCACAAAGGCTTAATGTCGCCCTGGACGGCAGATTAGAGGACATGAGGAGGACATTGTCGGAGTATTACTCCGAAACAGAGAACGACCCACAACTTGCCGACATCTGGGCTGAGTTGGAAGCCATGTATTACGACAGAACCGGCCCGAGTATCACGCTAACTAACGCTGAAGGGGATAACCTAGTAGCAAGCTTGAGCGTCGACAACATGCAAAGGGAGGCTCAAAGGAGAGAGTCAAGCCAGGACAGGAAGACAACGGTGCTGACCTCTAGACACAGCCAGGAGGATTATGCAAGGGTCGTTAAACAAGTCCGCGAGTGGTCATTCAGGTTCGACGGGGCGGAGAAACCGTTCGAGTTCCTGGAACAAGTTGAATGATCCGCCAACACCTACGGCTTAGACCTAGACATGATCCCCCGAGCAATTCCGGAGTTGCTGAAAGGAATGGAGTTGAAGTGGTTTATTGCCAACAATAAACAATGGAAATCCTGGGCAGAGTTCATTGAGAGCTTCCATCTTTACTTTCTGCCGAGAGATTTCTTTACAAGGCTGTCGGATCAGGTCAGGCAACGATAGCAGGGTTTCAGTGAGTCATTTAAAGACTACATGATCGACATGCTACTAAACTATTCTGCGAAACACACCTTAAAGATTATAAAGGAAAACTGCACCCCAAGCCTAAGGATCTTCCTAAGGGCTTACAAAGTGCCGGACCTGGACGCGTTGATGCTATTAGCCGATGAATACGAAGAACTGGAAAAGGAGCGGGAAGCGTTCTCCCAAGAAAACAAGTTATCAAAGGCAAAGTCGCCACCACCAACGCTGGTCACGTGCAGAAAATGCGAGGAGACAGATAGCCAGGAGACACGGAGAGATGACCAGTTTTCACCGCCGCAACGATTCCCACGACAGCAGGCAACAGGAGCACCACGAGGAGGCCAATGAGGCCACCACAGCAGCAACAGATACAACCAGTGAACACGGTGTGGAGACCGCCAAACACAACACAGAGGCCGCGGAGAACGACACACATTGCAGATCCCCATGAGGCCTTCCGAAGGTGCGGCGGCCCAGTGTCCGTGGGCACGAGGATGTCGACTCCAACGCCTGTTGTTCTGCTGGGTGTGCGGGAGAGTAGGTATCAGGAGCGTCGAGTGCTGCCAGCAGGCGGGAAATGCCCAGCGACCTCAGCCGCAGAGAGGCGAGCGGGGGTCGCAAGATGCTTCCTCTCCAAACTAACGGGCAAGCTAATCGAGGAGGAGCAGCAGTTGTCCGCAGCGCACAGTGGATCCAATAAGATATCTAGCGGAATAATAGTAGATTTTTGACTTTTGAAAAATACGTTGAGTTTTGATTTTATTTGATTAATAATACTCTGCAAAGCTTAAAAAAGCTTTTTAATGAGCTTTTCAGTGCATCTCTTATCGGCTGCGATCTTTGAAACTTAACCTATTTCGGAACGTGTCTACACAAATATTTGAGGTTATTTGTGATTCGTTTTAAATTATCAAAACAAGTGATATATTTGAGTATTTTGATATAAATAACTTTTGTTTCCCTTAAAATAAGGTATGTACTAAATATAAATTGTATGTTCGTGACCTGTCTTTCCATGTACATCTAAAAAATGTGTAATTTGTAAGTTGCTTTTGCAAGATTTTGCTTTGAGCAGTTTACTAACTTCATTGGACTATAACTAACGTTATTCAATCATATTCAAGCTTATTTTAGTATTTATGTAAAGTATGGGTTCCTGTGATGTGAACATGTCCAAAATGATAACCAACTACGTCTAACTCTTAAGATTATTGCACTTTTTAGGTGAAATGTCAGTCCCAAAGCGTGTTCAGTTTTGCAGGTGGCTTGGCGAAAATGTCGCATCAAGAAGATTGTTGGTGCTAAATGAATATGTATTTGGCACAATTTTGAAGAATATAAACATATCTGACAACGATATTAAAGAAATTAATAAAAAATTGGCCAATTTTGTATGCAGGCTTGCAGTGAAATGGAAGGATTGCCATTTGAGAAGAAAAATCAGAAATGGCTTGATATGCCGCTCATTTTATACAATTTCACGTCGACATCAGATATTGGTAGGCCTAAAAAGGATTTTGGTGATTTGTGCCCTAAGGCGCAGATCAAACAAGTGTCTACTCTTATGGAACAAGCAAATTGTGAACAATTGATGGTTGCTACAAGCTCCAGTTTGTATAAATCTGGAAAGCGAACGGCTTTAAAAATTGTTGCCACACTTAATGCAGATGAGAGTGCTGGACAACAAATAAAAAAGTCATTGGACACACCAGTGAAATTACCGGTTCCCTTCTCACCTGACGAAGCGCTTGCACTGTATTAGATGTTGGGCACACAAAACATACATACCAGCTAACGCGAATAAGTGCCAAGGAGAGGAATGCAGATATATACCCGAACTACCATAGGCTGCAAAAAGCAAAGATTATGTGTTACCCAGACGGACTAAAAGTAACCGATTATTCTGGTGAAATAACTCTACAGAATTTAGTAGACCATACGGTAAGCCGTATCATAAATGCGCCCTCGCAGGTTGTTGAAAATCATGTTGCAGAGGAAAATAATAACAGAAGTTTGACTGCAATTTACAAATGGGGCTGCGATGGAAGCAGTGGCCACGCGACCTATCGCCAAAAGTTTCAAGATGGTGAAACAAGTATGGTCGATCAGCATTTATTTACTGTTTGCCTTGTACCATTACAAGTTCAGCTTGGTTCGACAATATTGTGGAAGGACACGCGACCTTCATTAACCCGCTATTGTCGTCCCATAAAACTTATTTGTTAGAAAGAGACAAGTGAATTAATAACTGGAGACTGACAATGTTAAAAGCCAAATAACGTCGATCAAGCCAACACTGACAAGCTCATATACCATACTCCATAAATTTCATCTGACGATGAAAGCATCCACACAGACATGTGGAATTTGTAGAGCAGTACCAAAAGACATGAACAATTTGGATCTGGTAAAGCGTTACCCGATTGACTCAGATCTATTAAAATATGGCTTATCTAGTCTTCATGCCTGGATTAGATTCTTTGAATGTGTTTTACATTTATCATACAGACTTTCCATTAAAAAATTGCAACTTCGCTGCACAGATAAACCAGAGGTGGAAGCTAGAAAATTAAAATTACAGTCCGAACTATGGAAAGAAATGGGCATTTTAGTGGTCATACCAATGGCTGGTAGTGGCAATGCCAACAATGGTAATACAGCTAGACGATTTTTCAGTCAACCTGATTTGGTATCACGCATCACAGGAGTTAGCGAGGCACTCATTTATAATTTTAGTGTTATTCTACGTGCATTAACTTGTGGCTACGAAATCAATATGGATGCATTTAGTTCATATGCCTTGAAATCAGATGAAATGTTTGTCGAATTGTATCCATGGTTTTATATGCCATCATCTGTCCATAAGATTTTAATTCATGGTGCAGACATCATAAAGCATGTGGGTCTTCCTATTGGCATGATGTCTGAAGAAGCCCTTGAAGCCAGGAATAAGGATTTCCGGAATATACGGGAGAATCATTCTCGAAAGAATAATAGATCTAATACAATGGAAAATGTTATGCACGCATTACTCGTGTCTTCTGATCCACTAATAACATCATTGTCTAAAATGTCAACAAATTCGGTTAAATCTATTAAATTTGATAAAGTTGTTACTGGTCTTCTAATAAATTTCCCACATTTAAATAATGATTCTGAATCTTCAGATTCCGAATAATAGTAGCGAATAATATATAGAAAATAAACTCATTAGTTAAAATGTAAATTAAAAAATAAATCACTGAAAAATTAAAAAAAAAAGTGAACATTTATATTGTTGAATATGGTTTTTTTTACATTCGTCTGGGAGCTATGATAAATACCTAACGTAGGACATTAAAATTTGGAGAATATACGTAAAATGAATTAAAAACTGTTAGTACAAAGTTTCATTAAAATATCTATTAAATTAATAAAGTTCTTAATTTAATTCTGCTAGCAGAGCTATTGGACCCACTGTGCAGCGGTGACGATTGGGGGAGGCACGTACAAGGCCACGATCGACACCGGGGCAACAGAGATCTTTATATGCAAGGAACTGGCGGACAACCTGGCTGCCCTCGGAAGGATTACGAGGACACAGCGGCAAGTTAGGTTGTCAGACGGAAGGTGCGGCGTGATCGATGAACAGCTGGAGGTGGAAATCGCACCATGACAGAAACGTCAAACATGGCAGAGCATTAAATAACGATGAAGGACGACAAACCAAAAAAACAGCGATACTACCCCAAGAACCCGAAAGTTCAAGGGGAGATTAATGCGAAGGTGGACGAGCTACTCCAAATGGGATGCATAGAGCACTCAACCAGCCCTTACAGCTCTCCAATCGTGATGGTTAGGAAGAAGACGGGCAAGTGAAGAGTGTGCGCCGACTTCAGGCAGATCAACGCCAAATCGATAAAGGAAGCCCTACCCGATGCCTCAAATAAATTATATCCTCGACCAAATGAGAGAGCCACGGTACATAGGCAGTTTGGACCTGAAGGACGGATACTGGCAAATTCCGCAGAAAGAAAGCAGCAAGCAGTACACTGCGATTACAGTGCCGGAAAAGGGCTTATTCCAGTGGACAGTAATGCCGTTTGGCCATCGCCGAACTAGAACCGCCGTCAACAGTCAGATAGCTCCGAAAGTACCTGGGCGTAGCATCATGGTACAGGCGATTTGTATCTGACTTTCCAAAAATAGTCAAACCTCTCTACGATCTGCTGCGCAAGGGCAACCAGTAGGTGTGGATACAGGAACATCAGTAGGCATTCGAAGAGGTAAAGGCAAGACTGGTGGCAGACCCCGTACTGGCAAACGGACGCGAGTGATTACGGTATTGGGTAAATTTTGACCCAGGAAACTGAACGTGGTGAAAAGGTTAAAGGTCAATCCGAACGCTCAACGGTGCTGAGAAAACTTAAGCCATTTCTGGAAGGCTGCCACTTCAACGTGGTAACCGACCACATGGCACTGAAGTAGCTCAACGGCATCGAGAATCCTTCAGGAAGGATCGGCTGGAGTTGCAGCAGTATGACTTCGAAATAGCGTACAACCAGAACAACTCCATGTGGTGGCAGACGCATTGTCAAGGCAGTAACGCTGCGAGGGATTAAGAAGACATTGACGGCGGAAGCCTGCAGGGCTTCGGCCAGAAAAACTTAAGACCGCCCATACATGTCGAAAGAAACAGTAAAGACCAAGCAAACCCTCCATCTGCCGTGGATCGACAAGCGAACGGTACACCCACAACGAAAGTGCAGTAGTTTCTTGAGAAAGCACAGAATTAATGGGCTTATAGCGGGTATAACAACAGCCGGCTTGGTAATTCGATTGTACTTGATATCGTCCCTCGTGGCCCTTGGTGTCTCCGACAGTCCTGGTTGTTGGCGCTCCTGATTTCCTGAACTCGAACCTATCAAAACGACCTGACCCATGCCTAGTACGTCGGCCAGAAAGCACATCTACGTTGTATTAACGTTAATCTCAACAAAAAGACTGTCAGCACATAGTTGTAAGTGTAGTATTATAAGGATAACTCATAACCCTTGATTTATGGAACTTATGGTAAACTTGGCAACGCACAAGACAGGGAATTCCTACAATTAAAACCAGGAAGCTGCATCGAGCTTCACTTCCCTTCTACGCCTAGTGTAAACGAGTGTTCCACCCTAGCCTTACCCTTTCGCTTACTGGTCGTTCCTGCGGGCTCGATCTGTTTGCGTGGCTGTTGCGGTGTGGTGTCTTGCTTGCTGATGCCAGTTTCCTTCGAACTGCTCCTGACTGCGTGGCTGTACGTAGCGTGGCTGTACGTAGCGTGGCTTCTGGTACTCTTCGGGCATACGCCGATCCGGGACTTATCTCCCTTCTGACTCGTTATACTCGGGGCTCACACACGCTGCTCCGGAACTTGACGAGTCAGAACCGTAGGCTCTCCTGGAAAATTCCACTCGAGACCGTACTGATCGAACGCTCTCCCTTTTAACTGATCGCGCCAGGACCTGCTCAACAACACTTGACGCACGGGGCTCACGCCGGGTAACGCTAATGTAGTGCTTGGGTCGAGGAACACTGGGCTTAGACTGGCTTACCCCCGATATCACGATCTGCTCAAACTCTGACAGAACCTCCAGGCGTAACGCCACGACTTCCTTGAAAGGAGTAAACAGATCGCCTTGACGTAGCCGTGTGATGACCTCTGAACCTCAGCTACCTATGTCTCAATTCCTTGTAGTCCCAATCCCAAACGTCTCGACGTTCGCTTGCTCTTGAGGGTTTGATTGCGATCAACTGCTTGTGATCGACTAATCCCGATCGACCGCCCCTGCTGCTAGTGCCCTGCGGTTTATATAGGGCCTCCGGGAACCGTTATTCTCCTTTTGCGGACGGCCAGCCGAAACCCTCCACACCGGCTCCAACGTCCATGGCTCCTGGTTGACCCACTTGTCCTTCATGCTTAGCTTCCCACCAACGTCCTGCCAAATGCTGCCGTCCCGCTGGTTCCCGTGAATGGCATGCTTGTGTGCCGCTCCGCTTCCGAGATATGGCACCTTCTCTCTTGGTCTGAAGCTCACGGCAGAGTCCAAAGTCCGGCGGCGTCCTGTTACTTCCATTTGCACACGCCACTCCTGCTCTGCCCGCCAGGTCCCGCCAGGTTCACGGCAGAGTCCAAAGTCCGGCGGCGTCCCGTTACTTCCATTTGCACACGGCACTCCTGCTCTGCTCGCCAGGACCCAACTCTCTCGTTCTCCATCCTTGGTCTTTAAACTCTCTTGGTATCAAAACTCTCACGTTCTCTATCTTTGATCTCCAAACTCTCACGTTTTCCATCCTTGATCTCCAAGCTCTCACTTTCTCCAACCACTCTTCGCCGCGCCGTTGCTACGCGAATTAGCCGCGTACCTGCTGCTGGGATTTTTGCTGAGTTATTCAACTCCGCACAAAATATACGTAAACTAAAAGACTGCTGCTCTAAAGTATACCAATTCACTTAACCACAAAATATATATATGCCTGAGGAACGCGTCGTCTCGTGAAAACTTTCGGGCAGTCTTTTTTTGCGTCTTTCCGATATGTTCAGAATGAAACCAAAATATGAAGAAGATGTTTAAATTGTGCGCAGCGATACATTTAGAGTTATTAATAAATGTGACATCTTGAAAATATTCAAATCAGGTAAGTGCTTATTTATGTTTAAAGTGCATCCCTTTTTAAAACATTTTGTAGGTGTTACGTTGGCATATTAGTACCTGAGTACCCGCTGCGCATGTTTCTCGCAGTATTTTCCAACCAGCGGACTACTCGGAGACCTACCTTTTGAATTCCGCTAACGAAGTTAAAGGGGAAGCTAGCATCAAGCTGCCCATCAGGGAGTTCATGTTCTCTTTCTAAACCTTGACAAACTTTTCTTCTGCGATTTTCCAACCAGCGGACTACTCGGAGACCTACCTTTTGAATTCCGCTAACGAAGTTAAAGGGGAAGCTAGCATCAAGCTGCCCATCAGGGAGTTCATGTTCTCTTTCTAAACCTTGACAAACTTTTCTTCAAGCTGTGCATATCCGAGGCATAATCGCTTAAGGTTACGTGCGACCCCTGTCGCTCACAGTAGTGGAAAACGCCCGCCTCATTTCTTGGGTCAAAGAGTAGTAGTCGAAATCTTAATCTTCCGCCTTGTCCTCCATCAGCTGCCAATACCATTTGAGGCCGCACCTGTCATCAGAAGATGGAATTGCCGAAAGTCTTGTTGGCGGCTGTTGTTGGAGGTCCCTTGGTCTGATAAGTTCCGATCGATTTTTGGATGCATGTGGTGATTCGCCTCCCTCTCATCTGGTCGGGGCTGTTTGTGGCACGGAGTATCCGTCCGCCTGGGTGTTCTTAACCGGTGCATCTGGCTATTGAACATGTCTTGCGATACCGGTTCCAGAGGAGGAGTCTCTTGGTATCTCAAGAAGCTGTCAGTCGGACTCGAAACGGTTCTGGTTGGTGAGGGCAGTCCGTCCTGTACGGGTCCCCTGGATGTTGGAGGCTTGTGAAAAAGCGGATATCCCATACAACTTGCTATACTGGGAATCACTTCTTCTTTACTCGTGCAAGCTGACATGTCACTCCGTATTCACAGAGCAGATGGAGAAAGAGAGAGCGGAGACTTGCCGGGCAGAGCGAGAGTGTCCTGTAACGGGACGCCGACGGACTTTGGACTGTGCCGTGAACTTTGGACCAAGAGAGAAGGTGCACATCTCGGCAGCGGCATGGAGACTAGCGGACGGCAGGATCAGGCAAGACGTCGGTGAGAAGCAGCGAATGAGGGACAAGAGGGTCAAATAGGAGCCATGGACTTTGGACCCGATGTGGAGAGTTCAACGGGCCGTGCGCAAAAGGAAAATAACGGTTCCGGGAAGCCCTATATGAACCCGCAGGCCGCTGGCAGCAGGATCAGTCGATGACGATCAGTCGATCACAATCAGTCGATCACGAGGAGTCGAGTCGAAGAGTTGAGACAAGCAGTCTATCTGATATCAAGTGAACAGAGAACCAACCAAGTAAACTACAAGCCACAACGAGGCGAGTCGTCGAAAGCAGCGCTGTGGGAGGCTACAGGGAGCAATATCGATACGTCGAGACGTTCGGGATCGGGATTACAAGGAATCTCCGAACTGATACACAGGTGGCTGAGGTCCAAGGGGCATCTCAAAGCTAAGTCAAGGCGATCTGCTTATTCCTGCGGACGAAGTCCTGGCGTTATGCCTGGAGGGTCTGTAGAAGTTGAGTAGTGAAGGCCGGCGGCAAGAAATCGTGAGATCGGGGGTAAGCCTGTCTAAACCCAGTGTACCTTGCCCCAAGCACTACTTTGGCGTGTCCAGCGTGAGCCCCGTGCGCCAAGTGGAATTGAGCAGGTCCTGACGAGATCAACTAGAAGGGATAGCGGTTGATCAGTACGGTCTCGAGTGGAATTTTCCAGGAGAGCCTAAGTTTCCGATTTGTGAAGTCCCGGAACGGCGCGACCGAACCCCGAGAGTAACGAGCCAGAAGGGAGAGAAGTCTCGGATCGGCGTATGCCCGAGAACCCAACTCCAGAAGTCACGCTACGTACAGACACCCAGTCAGGAGCAGTTCGCAGGACACCGCCATCAGCAAGCAGGATACCACACCGCAACAGCCACGTACAGTAAGCGAGAGGGTGAGGCTAGGGTGAAACGTTCTTTCACACAAGGCGTAGAAGCGAAGTGAAGAGCGCGGCAGCTTCCTGGCGTTTCGCCTTTACTGTCCGCACGATCTGAGCGGAAACCCCATTGGGACCATCCTGGACAGAGCAAGGGACAGGCGGTCATGGGTCAATCGGAATGATCATGAAGAGAGAACGTCATTCTGTTCACACTAGTCTGAGAACGGTGACGCTTCCCTAAGCCCGCACGGCTGACCCCGTAGCGAGTCTGAATCGTTGCCAAGCAGTCACCGAGTCAACGCGTCAGGGACAAGCAGCGCACAAGGATCTTCAGGGAGCTACACCACTGAAACATCGAGTCAACGAGGCGAGAGGACATCGAGACAACCAGAACCGTCGAAGACACCGAGGACAAGCAAAGCCGACTTTAGTTATTCCCGCAATAAACCCACTACGAACCCGTGAATTCTGTGCTTTCTCACTGAACTACTGGGCGGTCACGTCTATGTAAATTTGGTGACAAACACACACAATCTACTGAGCTAGCCACACAAATATCGTAGCGAGCAAAAGTAAACAAAATCGGATCGTTAAATATAGCGCCCAACGTGATTTTCCCAGCGGTGAAAGCAACATAAACAGAATGGGAAGGAAGTGGATCAACCGTCTTAAGAAGGAAAACTTCGCCCAGGTCGCACAAAGGCTTAGTGTCGCCCTGGACGGCAGATTAGAAGACCAGAGGAAGACATTGTCGGAGTATTACTTCAAGACAGAGAACAACCCACAACTTGCCGATATCTGAGCCGAACTGGAAGCTATGTACTACGACAAAGCCGGTCCGAGCATCACGCTAACGAACGCTGAAGGGGATAACCTAGTGGCAAGCCTGAGCGTCGACAACTTGCAAAGGGAGGCCCACAGGAGATAGTCAAGCCAGGACAGGAAGACAACAGTGCTGACATCTAGACACAGCCAGAAGGATTATTCAAGGGTCGTTAAACAAGTCCGCGAGTGGTCGTACAGGTTCGACGGGGAGGAGAAACCGTTCGAGTTCCTGGAATAAGTAGAATGGTCCGCCAACCCCTACGGTTTAGACCTAGACATGTTCCCCCGAGCGATGCCGGAGTTGCTTAAAGGAAGGTCGTTGAAGTGGTTTATCGCCAACAATAAACAATGGAAAACCTGGGCAGAGTTCATTGAGAGCTTCCATCTTTACTTTCTGCCGAGAGATTTCTTCCCAAGGCTGTCAGATCAGGTCAGGCAACGAAAGCCGGGTTTCAGTGAGTCATTACAGACTACATGATCGACATGCCGACGATGACAAGGCAATTAAACTATTCTGCGAGAGACGGCTTAAAGATCATCAAGGAAAACTGCACTCCAAGCTTAAGGATCTTCCTAAGGGCGTACAAAGTGGCGGACCTGGACCTAGCCGATGAGTACGAACGACACACATATCAGACTCCCATGAGGCCTGCCGAAGGTGTGGCGGTTACGGACACTGGGCAAGAGGATGTCGACTCCAACGACTGGTGTTCTGATGGGTGTGCGGGAGAGTAGGTGTCGGGAGCGTCGAGTGCTGCCAGCAGGCGGGAAATGCCCAGCGATCTCAGCCGCAGAGATGCGAGCGGGGGTCGCAAGATGCTACCTCTCCAAACTAACGAGCGAGCTAATCGAGGAGGAGTAGCAGTTGTCCGGCGGTGACGATTGGGGGAGGCACGTACAAAGCCACGATCGACACCGGGGCAACAGCGAGCTTTATAAGCAAGGAACTGGCGGACAATCTGGCTGCCGTCGGAAGGATTACGAGGACACAGTGGCAAGTTAGGTTGTCAGACGGAAGGTGCGGTGAAATCGATGAGCAGCTAGAGGTGGAAATCGCACCATGACAGGAACGTCAAACATGGCAGAACATTAAATAACGATGAAGGACGACAAACCAATAAAACAGCGATACTACCCCAAAAACCCGAAAGTTCAAGGGGAGATCAATGCGAAGGTGGACGAGCTACTCCAAATGGGATGCATAGAGCACTCAACCAGCCCATACAGCTCTCCCAACGTGATGGTTAGGAAGAAGACGGGCAAGTTGAGACTGTGCGTCGACTTCAGGCAGATCAACGCCAAATCGATAAAGGATGCCTACCCGATGCCTCGAATAAATTATATCCTCGACCAGCTGGGAGAGGCACGGTACATAAGCAGCTTGGACCTGAAGGATGGCTACTGGCAAATCCCGCTGAAAGAAAGCAGCAGGCAGTACACTGCATTTACAGTGCCGGGAAAGGGCTTATTTCAGTGGAGAGTAATGCCGTTTGGACTCCATTCGGGATCTGCGACCTTCCAGCGTGTGTTGGATCGGGCAATTGGTCCCGAGATGTCGCCGCACGCATTTGCGTACCAGGACAATATCATTGTGATCGGACGCACACTAGAAGAGCACAAGGCAAACTTGAAAGAGGTATTCCGGCGAATGTAAGACGCTAATCTAAGATTAAACCCGGAAAAATGCTAATTTTTCAAGAAGGAGCCGTTGTATTTGGGTCATAGAGTGACTAGCGATGGGATAGGCACGGATCCGGAAAAGGTAGCAGCCATTGCCGAATTAGAGCCGCCGTCAACAGTTAGAGAGCTCCGACAGTACCTGGGAGTAGCTTCATGGTATCGACGATTTGTACCTGACTTCGCAAAAATAGTCAAACCGCTCAACGATCTGCTGCGCAAGGGCAACAAGTGGGTGTGGAGACAGGAACATCAGTCGGCATTCGAAGAGGTAAAGGCAGGGCTGGTGGCAGACCCCGTACTGGCGTGCCTGGATTTTGAAAAACCATTTGTCCTGCAAACGGACGCAAGTGATTACGGTATAGGGGCCATTTTGACCCAGGAAACCGAACGTGGCGAAAAGGTGATCTCTTACTCAAGCCGAACGCTTAACGGGGCTGAAAAAAACTACTCCACGACCGAGAAGGAGTGTTTGGCAATAGTCTGGGCGATCCGGAAACTGAAGCCATATTTGGAAGGGTACCACTTTAAGGTGGTAACCGCTGAAGTGGCTTCAAGCCGAATCAGATGCAGGCAGCTGGGAAAATGCTAACGCAGGTGCCAGAGGAACCGTGGGCTACAGTGTGCGCAGACTTCGTCGGACCCCTGCCGCGTTCAAAACACGGCAACCAAATGCTACTGGTGCTGTTGGAAAAGTTCTCCAAGTGGACTGTATTGGTGCCGCTGCGGAGCGCGACGGCCGAGTCCCTAAAGAAAGCGTTCAGGGAGCGCATCATCGCAAGGTTTGGGGTCCCGAAGGTAGTCATAACGGACAACGGAGTACAGTTCAACAGCAAAATCTTCAAGAGTTTCCTGGCCGAGATGGGAGCCAAGCAACAGTTCACGGCTCCATATACCCCGCAAGAGAACCCGACAGAAAGAGCAAACAGGACCGTGAAGACGATGATAGCGCAGTGCGGCGGAATCTGGAGAGAGCCTCCCAGGATCAGGCTAGGCATTACAACCTAAGGAGGAGACAATGGACACCAGCGGTGGGGGACGTCGTGTGGGCCAAGGAACATCATTTGTCAAAGGCGGCCGAGGGGTTCGCAGCAAAGTTGGCCCCAAGATACGACGGACCTTACCAGGTCACGGATTTTGCGTCAACAGTAATCTGCAAAATACGGCACGTAAACACAAAAAAAGAGGGGACCATCCACGTGAGCGAGCTGAAACAACAACAAACACAGAACACAAGCGAGCAGCTACAAGCAGAAACGGTAGACAAAAGACAACAGTAAAGGGCACGAGGTAGGGGTCCAAGGATAGCTCCAAGGATACCCGAAGGACACGAGGAAAGTGGTCCAAGGTTAGCTCCAAGGATACCCGAAGGACACGAGGA
Source organism: Drosophila biarmipes (assembly GCF_025231255.1). Taxonomy (NCBI): domain Eukaryota; kingdom Metazoa; phylum Arthropoda; class Insecta; order Diptera; family Drosophilidae; genus Drosophila; species Drosophila biarmipes. The sequence continues at coordinate 1,039,125 of NW_026114530.1, forward strand.
AGGGGGTCCAAGGATAGCTCCAAGAATACCCGAAGGACACGAGGAAGGGGGTCCAAGGATAGCTCCAAGGATACCCGAAGGACACGAGGAAAGGGGTCCAAGGATAGCCCCAAGGATACCCGAAGGACACGTGGAAAGGGGTCCAAGGATACCCAAAGGATGCGAGGAGAAGGGTCCAAGGATAGCTTCAAGGATGCCCAAAGGATGCAAAGAAAAGAGCCCGAGGATAATTCCAAGGATGCTCAGGAATAAGGAAAGACTCCGAGGATCACTCCTAGGATTCTTAAAGGCTACACAGATAAAACTCGAAGGATTCTCTACAAGGCACTACCTTAAAATTATATACAGTACAAGGAACACGTCAAGGATAACGAATGCGGAAAGGAACGAATCAAGGTCTACAATTTGCAGAATCACCATACAACAGGGAAGGGGGCTCCTCGATAGGCGGTCGATTGGCACTGGACGATAGTGTGATCGATGGGCACAAGAAAAATGGAAATATCGGTGATGGTGAACCTCGCGGCTAGCAAGTGGCAACGCCGCACCTGCGATATCGATATCGTGAGCAGGCCCACTGGGTATCGATAGCTGATTAATATCGGTGCCCAGTGGGAACAGACTGAGGATCGGCGCAGGAGATTTGGAAAATCTATGCGGAGGACGACCGGCGCTGTGAAAACGAAACAAGGTTGAAAGCGTCGAGGGAACGTCGAGGGAGCAACGAGGGAGCACCGAGGGAACCGGAACGAGATGCGCCATGACTCAAGGGCTAGGATATACAAGGGAACGCCGGAGAGTGGGAGCGCTGAGTTTTCTTAATCTTTCCCGAAGTAAGGGGGAATGTGAGGAGTTGAATAACTCCACACAAATCCCAGCAGCGGATGGCCGGCCGCTCACCAGGTACGCGGCGAATTTGCGTAGGGGCGGAGCGGCGAAGAGCGATGGGAGAATGAGAGAGTTTGGAGATCGAGGACGGAGAACGAGAGAGTTTGGAGATCGAGAGAGTTTGGAGAGAGTTCGGAGATCGAGGACCGAGAACGTGAGAGTTCGGCGAGGAAGAGAGTTTGGAGACAAGAGAATTTGGAGTGCGAGAGAGTTTGGTGAGCAAGAGGGTTCGGAGACCAAGACAATGAAGAAGGAGAGAGCGGAGACTTGGCGGGCGGAGCGAGAGTGACGTGTGCAAAAAGGAGTAACGGGACGCCGCCGGACTTTGGACGCGGCCGTGAACTTTGGACCGAGAAAGAAGGTGCAACATCTCTGCAGCGGTGCGACACACAAACATGCCACATGCGTCTCCGGGATCAGCGGGACGGCAGCATCAGGGTGGAAGGCCGTGGGAAGCATGCGTCAAGGACAAGAGGGTCAAACAGGAACCATGGACTTTGGATCCGGTGTGGAGACTTTTGGCGGGCCGTGTGCAAAAGGGAAATAACGGTTCCCAGAGGCCCTATATAAACCCGTAGGGCGCAGGCAGCGGGAGGATTCAGTCGAGATCAGTCAGTCAAGAGCGAGCAGTCAGTTGAGAGCATCAGTCGAGTACGATAATCAAGGGTTAAGACAAGCAGTCGAATGAAATCCAACCAAGCAAGCTACTAGAGAGCCACACCAGGGCGAGTCGTCGGAAGTAGCGCCGTGGGAGCCTACGAGGAGCAAGATTGTCAGTCGAGACGTTCGGGATTGGGATTACTAGGAATCTCCGAACTGAAACACAGGTGGCTGAGGTCTAAGGAGGCACCACATGGCTAAGTTCTGTTCTGTCCTACCGACGATTTCCTGGCGTTACCTCTGGAGGGTCACTAGACTTAGATTTGAAATCGTGAGCTCGGGGGTAAGCCTGTCGAGCCCAGTGTACCTCGCCCAAGCACTACGCGGACGTATCCCGACACGAGCCCAGTGCGCCAAGTGGAGTTGAGCAGGTCCTGGCGCGATCAGCCAGAAGGAAGAGAAGTCCCGGAGCGGCGCGAAAGAACCCCTAGAGTAGCGATCCAGAAGTGAGAGAAGTCCCGGAGCGGCGCAACAGAACCCCGAGAGTAGCGAGCCAGAAGGGAGAGAAGTCCCGGAGCGGCGCAACAGAACCCCTAGAGTAGCGAGCCAGAAGGGAGAGAAGTCCCGGAGCGGCGCAACAGAATCCCGAGAGTAGCGAGCCAGAAGGGAGAGAAGTCCCGGAGCGGCGCAACAGAACCCCGAGAGTCACGAGCCAGAAGGGAGAGAAGTCCCGGATCGGCGTATGCCCACGAACTCAGCACAGAAGTCAAGACGTACAGCCACCCTGTCAGGAGCAGTTCGCAGGACATCGCCACCAGCAAGCAGGAAACCACACCGCAACGGCCACGCAAGGAGTATCGAGCCCGTAGGAACGGCACGGACAGTACGCGAAAGGGTGAGGCTAGGGTGGACGTTCGTTTACACGAGGCATAGAAGCGAAGTGAAGAGCGATGCAGCTTCCTGGCGTTCTGCCTTGACTGTCCGCACGATCTGAGCGGAAGCCCGTGGGACCATCCGGGACAGAGCAAGGGGCAGGCGGTCGGGTATCGAGAGGAGTGATCCTGGAGAGCTCGTCAGTCTGTTCACCCTAGTCTGACAACGGTGACGCTTCCCTAAGCCCGCAAGGCTGACCCCATAGCGAGTCTGAATCGTGGCCGAGCAGTCACCGAGCCAGCCACGTCAGGAGCAATCAGCGGCCAAGGATCTTCAAGGAGCGACAAGACAACCCACACCGTCGGAGACAGCAAGACAAGCAAATTATAAAGCCGACTGCAGTTATACCCACAATAAACCCACTCCGAACCCGAGAATTCTGTGCTTTTTCACTGAACTACTGGGCGGGTCACGTTTATATAAATTTGGTGGGACGAACACACACAATCTACTGAGCTAGCCGCACAAATACCGTAGCGAGCAGAAACCAAAGAAATAAATTCGTTACAATGTTATTTAAGGTATTTTCGTATTTTAATATTATTTTTCCACCATTTTTCCGATCGTTTGTATGGCAGCTATATGATATAGGGTTTCGATTTTGATTAAATTTAATTCAAAATTCAGAACTAATTAAAAATGTTATTTCCTAGCGTAGAAGGTTAAAAGCACCAAATATATAATTTTTTTAATGGGAGCTAAAAGATATAGTTGTCCGATCCTGCTGGTTGCGACTTGTAAACTACCTTTAACAGAAATTAGACTTTTGGGAAAGTTTCAGCCCGATAGCTTTAAAACTGAGAGACTAGTTTTTGTAGAAGCGGACGGCCAGACAGACGAACATGGCTCGCAGTTGCGCCTACATACGTAGGGGCCGTCGCCTGCCCCTCCAATCGATTGTTTTATTCCTACAAAAGAATAACTTTAATAATATATTTCAAAAATAACAAAATCTGCTCACTTACGTACCTCTTCTTTGCTTGTTCTCTTGATAGTGACGGCACAAAAACATCGATCGTCAAAAAAACATCGATGTTTTGGAAAATTCAAAAAACATCGATGCATCGATGTTTTCATCGATGTTTTTTGCACTTCTAGTCTGTAGGCATACTTTGTCCCAAGTTTAGAATAGACGCCGATCAACATATTTGTATATGTTGGTAGAACAATTGCTGTTAGAGACCCGACGCCGTTATTGCCTGTACGCAATTTGTTCATTGTGAAATTCAACAGAAATCTGCGCAAGTGTGCGAAATAGAAAGCCAAGTTTGTGTTTGTACAAGTACGTGTACACACAGAACCCGTTGCGCATTGGTGTTGGAGCACCAAATTCACCGTACTCAATCACAACTTTGCAAGTCGGTTCGAAAATTATCTCAGGAAGCGGAGAGCGTATTTAGGTGACTAAAGACGGCTATGAACAGGGGCATAGCTAGCCGCCAGGGCAAATAAAACACCCCCAACGTGTCGCTAATAGGTCGTAATCCGCTAAATGAGAAAATACAATTTAAGAAGCCAAAAGATGAGTTCCTCCGATAAGCAAGATTCTGCTGAATCTGATCAGGAAAATTTGGACGAAACTATACTCGAAAATACACATCAAGATGTAGGAGAGGATGTAAACAACAAAATTGCACATCAGAGTATGTATGACATAGCACAACGGAAGAAAGGTAAGAGAGACAACTCAGAAATTGTGGCCATGCTAGCAGCGCTCCAAACGTACATGTAAAGTATTAAACATGATATCAAAAATGAACATTTAGGAAAACAGAGTAATCAACGTGAAATTAAATCTCTATCTGGTCGACAATTGAGGCAGCTTGAATATGTACGCGATGAGAAATACGATGAAACACAGAATGACTGTAGAAAACAATGATGACACCAGATGCCATGATCAACCTTTGTACGCCAATATTCAAAATTCTCAGGGATCCATCGCAGTCCTTCATGATCTACCCAAGTTTTCTGGAAGTTCTGAGGAATGACCGCTCTTTAAAAGAAGCTTTGATGACTCAACAACTCTTTTTCAGTACAATAACTTGCATAATCTGATGCGTTTACGAAAATGCTTGGTTGAGAAAGCCACAGAAACAGTGGCATCCCTACTTATATACCCCGACAACGTACAAAATGTCATGAAAGATCTGGAATTTAGATTCGGTCGGACGGAATTACTAATTTGCACTCAACTAACAAGAATTCGAGAATTCCCAAAGGTGCCATATAACAAGCCGGAACAGATTGTAACTTTCTCAACGAATGTTCGTGGAGGCATTTACTTTTTATCAGCGTCCAATCACAACGAGCATTTACATAACCCAATCCGATTAAAGCGCGGAGATTAAGCCGTGTATCCCCCTATCACCTATTTTTTCTGTTGGTTGAGCTCTACTCCAATAATTGTTGGCCGATTACCAGGAGTGGTGGACACTTCAGGAAGACAATTACTTACACTCATCTCGAAGCCAGTGTTCATCGTCAACACACACACAGTCTCAGGCTGCATTGTGCAAAGAAGAACATAATTTGGACTCATGGAAAATTGGGAATGATTAAACTGATGTCGAATCACGATGGGACATTGTGAAAGAGAACCGTTTGTGCTTCGCATGCCTTAAATATGGGCATTCTACACACTCGGTGATTCCTCTATCGACGGATTCGAGGCCCTTACTCAATTTCTATCCGAACTTTGCAGACGCACTTCCATACCTATTTAAAATCATCCCAGTTAATTTGTATGGACCAAATGGAAACATTCACCGTGTTTGACGACGGAGTGCAGTAAACTTGTTGAAGGAAGTTATCGCAGAGCAATTGGGCTTAAAAGGTAAACAATTTCCATGAACCCTACAGTGGTATGATAACAAAAAGAGTGTTGAAATGTCAAGAAGAGTCAGACTTGAAATAGCCGGTGTACACGCTGAAGTGCACTACCACCTAAAAGGCGTACAAACTATAAAGAACCTAGATTTACTAGTACAGTCTTTTTCAAGGTATCAATATGAAAACCTCACCAAACTACCAATCCTTGATTATACCCACAATAAGCCAGTTTTGCTTATCGGGCTCGATAACGCCAATTTAGGTTTGCCGCAAAATATCGTGAAAAAAAAACTACACAGCCAGTAGCAATTAACACAAAGCTGGGATGGTTAGCTTATGGCCCAGGCCAGCAAATGTCAATGTTTGGCGCCAAATGCTCACCATTTTGTGCCTATTATGTCAAGAATCGCAATGGTAAAGAGTCCAGAGAACAATTTCCAAGGGCAGCAGATGCTATTACTAAATATCATTACGTGGATGATCTTGTCATAAGCTTTACTTCAGAGAAGGAAGGCATCGAAATCTGTAAACAGATTGTGGAGGTTCATGGTTACGGAGGTTTCGAACTACGAAATTTTTGTTCAATGTTATTGAATGTTAAAAAGATCCAAAAGCAGTCAAGTTATCTACAGAACCAATTGAGCAGTGAAAAGGTCTTGGAATACGCAGCCGGATGTCTTTCAATTCGAAACAAAGTTTCATCGTATAACGAAAGAAATATTGGATGGAGATCGAGTTCCAACTAAGAAAGAGCTACTAGGCATAGTGATGGCAATATTTGACCCATTTGGTTCGATTGTGGATTATATACTATATCTGCAAAAATTCTTGTACAGAATACGTGGAGCTAAGGTACATCTTGGGATGAGGCTATACCAACAGAGTTACATCAAAATTGGAACTACTGGCTACCAGAATTGTGTCATATGCACCATTTCAAAATTCCGCGAGTATTCTTAGTCCAATCAAAGGCAATTGTTATGGGAAAACGCGTTTAGCTCCGAAGAAACTCCTTTCTATTCCTAGATTGTAACTGCCATTCTTGGGGTTCGATTTAATCGCCTGTTACATGACCACTCTAAGCTACCTATTCAAGACATCATGTTTTGGAGTGATTCCAAAATCGTACTGCAGTGGATTTTTTCGAGAGCAATAAAGTTTAAACCATTTGTAGGCCACCGAATTGCTGAGATCTTAGCCAGTACTACGTCAACGCAATGGAACTGGGTACCGTCATCCTTGAACACCGCGGACGCTGCCAAACGTTTGAGTAATTTACCAAAAATATGTAACGACAGTCCTTGGATACTTGGTCGAAACTTGTTGAAATCGCCACGCTCAGACTGGCCACAGATGATTAACATAGCCTCATCGAAACCTTTGGGAATGCAAAATGCTGAGGTGTCAGGTAGAAGTACAGTAATCTGAAGCGCGTTGTGGCCTGGGTAATGCATGCGACTTCCGACGAACTGTCTGATGCCGAATTCGAGATATGTAGACTGGTCCAGCAAGCGGCATAAGCAAATGAGATCACGTCATTGTTAAAAAACAAAGTGCTGTTAAAGCATCTTTTAAGCCCTTAAGGATCGCTTATGGAAGAGGTGGATATTCGAGTATCTTCCTTAACTCATGTGTAGAACTAAATGGCATCAGAAGACAACTCCATTTCTAGTTAACAACTTAGTACTTGTAATGGACGCCACTGCACCGAGAAGTACTGGGAAAAAAGGAAAAGTCATAAAGGTGTTTGTCGGGAAGAATCAAAAAGTTCGTTCTGCTATCGGCAAAACCAAAGATAGCGTGTTACGTCGACCAACATCCAAGTTAATTAAACTTCAGTTAAGCGGTGAATCCTAGGACGGTTCACGGGGAGGGAGGATTTAAGGATTTGGTATTTAATTCAAGAAAAAGATGTACTATTATTTGGTATTTAATTTAAGAAAAATATATATTATTTTCGGTATTTTGATTCGCCATGAAAACGAAAGAAATTTGATTTGTAATGAGCTGGCCATACTGGCAATGTGAAGATAATTGTGGTGAAAAGTAGACGCGCTAAAAAAGCACAAAATGGAAACGCTAAATAAATATTGAAAAGGAGAACTTTTGTGTATTAACTGAAAAGGGGTAGTTGGCCTAAAACTCTGTGCCGCTGTCGACGGTTGGTCTAGTGCAGCGGTCGGCACACACATACCATTAAAAGTTTGCCTTGCATTAGTTTAAGTGTTAGATGCAAACTTGTAATGGTAAGTGTGTTACGTTATTCTTGAGGGAGGAGCAGATGAGCAGAACAATTCCCTATGCTCACTTAATAGGACGCTGCCGACGCTAGTTTAGTGCATTGATTGTATGTAAAAAAAGTAACTGATTTTTGTTGGAGACGATATATATGTAGTACTTTTATATAACAAACAACGCTTAACATCATTAACATACATTAGTACATTAAAGTTAGTAAAAATGGAGAGAAGATTATTATTATTATGAGAAGATGCTGCAAATGACAGGTTATAATGCGTTCAAGTTTAGTTTTTAATGCGTTGCTCATCGCTCATCAAAGATTCTGTAGGCTTTTCCCAATGTCTATTGTCTCCAGCTTCTTCAATTGGTCGTCAAGTCCCCCGCACCAGTTTCTGCTGCCATCAGGAACAATGCAACAGGAGACAAATAGTTGGTAAAGCTCCTGGTAGTGAACAACTCGAAGTTGTACTGATCAATAAATTCATTGTTATTGGTACATTCAAAGCGTAAATATGTTGCAGATGAAGTATGTAAGTGTGAATACCGCCACCATAATTTGCAAGCCTTTAGTCATAAACGGTGTACTTGTAGATGTTGACGGTAAAAGCCTTTTTTGTGTTTATGTTTTTGTGCCTAAAACTCTGTGCCGCTGTCGACAGTTGGTTCAGTTCAGCGGAATGATCAAATACGGGTTTTCGGCCAAAAGTTTTTTGTTTTTGTTTTAAACTCTGTGCCGCTGTCGACGTTAGCAGAAAATACGGCACAGCGTACAAGAGTGCCGACAAAAGCAAAAAAACGCCCACAAACCGCCCAAAAATGTGGTGGCCACAGTTGTCATGTTAAAAATTTTTTTTCCTAAATTTTATTTCTCTCATTAAAACTTTTAGATCGACCTAAAAAGCTGTTTGCCACGAACTCTATATCGCCTCCAAAGGGCTAAAACGCTCAAAACTGTCGACGGTTGGTTTAGTGAAGCGGCACTCACATACCATTTATTATTTTGGGAGTTGAACGATGCAGTTCTTTGGAGAGTAAGTGCGGGGCATGAGGTAATAATATGGGTTAGGCTTATTGGGCTGATGTTGCACAGGGGGCAGATAGAGGAAAAGTTTTTATCAATGTAATGCGCATTGGTGAACTTGGTGTGTCCAAGTCGTATTCTCTTAATAATAATTTGTTGTCTTCTATTCATTTCGTGTTTGTGTGGGAATGTTAGGGGTTTTACAAGTTGGTACCAAGGAGATGCTGTTTCCAAGGTTTTTATCATTATTCATTATCTAAGCATTGTGGCGAGCGATGTCAGTAAAATTGTAGTTAGGGGTGTATATAAGGGGGGATTGAAGGCTAAGTTTGGCAAATGAGCAGTTTCGTTGCCTTTTATTCCTATGTGGCTAGGAATCCAAATAAGGCTTATTTTTGGGAAGTTTTTGATTATGATGTTTCTTATAAATGTAATGTAGTAGGAGTGTTTATTAAGGGTTTTAATCGAGTTAAGGGAGGAGAGGGAGTCGGTGCAGATTGCGTGTTTTCCAGACTTTCCTTGACAAAGTTTTGTGGCTTCTAGGATGGCAATGATCTCGCTCGTATAGGAGGAAGAGTACATTCGTAGTAGACCGGATTTTAAAAGGTTATTTTCATCAGTAATACTGAATCCAGATATACCATCAGCCTTAGAACCGTCAGTATATACAAATTTGTGTTGTGGGTATGAGGATTGTAAGGACCTGAAAAGTTGTTGGTAAGTTGTTGCAGGGGTATTTTGTTTATTATGAGATGACATATTAAATTTTTTACAGTTACTGATTCGGATAGGAGAAACGGGGAGGGATAGGTGGTTGCATGCTAGGATTATTCTGTCTATGGTATTAGGGTATCTGTATTTTCTTTTATGTGGCTTTATTAGTTTAGTTATATGGGTGCCGTGGGCGAAAAGGATATTTTTACTTAATTTGGCTGTAAGGAAGTTTCGTTTTTGTTTTAATGTGTTTGTTTTAGTTTCTAGTAGTAAGTTGTTTACTGGTGTGGTTCGGTAGGCTCCTAAGGCTGCTCTTAGAGCTGCGTTTATTGTTGTTTTTAAGCAGTTTAATTTAGATTTGGGACAATATCCGTAGAAAGGCAGGCAATAATCGATTTTAGAAATGAGGATAGATTTAATAGTATTGATAAGAGTGGTTGTGTTACTGTTATATTTAAGGGAAGAGAGATGTTTAATAATTTTTAGAGTTTTTGATAGTTCTGTTTTTAATTTTGTAATATGGGTGTTCCAGGTGTATTTGTTGTTAATAGTAAGTCCTAGTATTCTGAGGGAGTTTGTACTGGAAAGATTTGTGTCGCCTGTACGGATCTTGGCAGAGCAGTTATGTTTTCTGCATATGTGAAGGACTTGACATTTTTCTTTTGATAGAATTGATCCAGAGTATGTACACCAGTCGTCTATTTGAGTAAACAGGGTTTGGAGGTAGGTAGTGGGGTTTTTATGTTTATTGTGTTCGATTATAAGATGGAAATCATCGGCGTATGCTGTTAGTTTTATTTCTTTGTGTAAGGAGATAATATGGGAGAGAGTGTTGTAAGCTATGAGAAAAAGAATTACTGAGATTGGAGACCCCTGGGGTATGCCGTTGTTAAGTGGGAAAAGGCTTGAAAGGATTTTATGATTATCTTTCTGTTTGTCATAAAGTTAAGGACATAATTTAATATGCGTTTGCCTATTTTCAATTCCTTCAGCTGATTAATTACGGAGTGGATGCCTATTTTGTCAAATGCCTTGTTGAAATCAAAAGAGATCAATGTGACGTGCTTCTTGAGGGTAAGGGATCTTGTTGCTATGTGGTCTACTAAGAGTAGATTGTCTATAACAGATCTTCCCCTTCTAAATCCAATCTGATTGCTGTTGATTAGGTTGTTATTTAAAACAAACCACCACAGTCTCTTTGCGATAATCTTATCAAGTGTTTTGGCTAGGCATGAATTTAGGGATATCGGGTACGATTTGATGTCTGTTTTGGGTTTTTGGGGTTTTAGGATGGGAAGTACAAGGCTATGTTTGTAGGCTTGAGGGATTGAGAAATCTAGGATTGAGTTGAAATGGTTAAGGACTCTGTGTTTGAATGATATGGGGTTGTTGATCATAATGTATGAGATGCGTTCTAATCCTGGAGTTTTGCCTTTCAAGGAGTTGAGTGCGCTGCTAAATTCGATGAACGAAATGTCCTTTTCTATTTCTAGTGCAGTTTTGGAGGGTTGGAGTCTAATGTGTGGTTTAAGAGGAATTTATTAGTGCGAAAAGTTGGAGAAAAGTTACCGTCGTCGGCTTCTTTGGACCAGGCAAAGAGTTAGCGATTTCACTTTGGGATGTTCTGGGGGTGGGGAAAGAAGGGTCGTTAATGCAGTGTATGTGCTTTGTTGGGTAAAGGCCGCAAAGGCGTCTGATGTTGGACCATGTTCTTGCTGGAGATGAGAAGGGGCTAATATCGGATGTGAAATTAAAAATAGAGATTCGATTGGCTACTCTAATGGCTTTCTTTAGTTTAGCGTTGGCTCTTTTGTATTCTATTATATTATACGTAGTAATGTTACGTTTTAGTATTGACCATTTAGACGATTTGGCATTCTTCAAAACTGATAAGTTTTGATTCCACCACGGGACTTTTCTAGGGAATTGAAAAGTAGAGTTCTGGGGGATTGATTGGTGCGCGCTGTGGATAATAATTTTTCTTAACAAAGCTGCTTCTTTATTGACATTTTCGCTCGGTGGCTTGTCAGTAGAATTGATACGAAAATATTTTTTGTATGCTTCCCAGTTTGCTTTCTTTAAGTTAAAGGAGGGTTTGGAGGTGTAGGATAAGGGGGAGGCATTAAGGTTCATTGAGATTAAGATAGGGAGGTGATCACTTCCGTAGAGGTCGTCTATTGTTTCCCAGAGAAATTCTGGGGCTATAGTGGATGAAGAAAAAGATAGGTCTATATGTGTGAAAGAGTTGTGAGTGGAAGTGGGTGGGGCTTTTGTCGTTTAATAAAATGTAATCTGAACGGTCTAGGAATTTGGCAATAATATTGCCTCTGGTATTAGGGCTAGGAGAGCCCCAGTAGGGGTGACAACTATTAAAGTCTCCGAGGACTAAAGTGGGTGTGTTGTCGAAGCAGAGGACGTTTTCTAGGTTACTTCTGTTAAAGGACTTAGTTGGTGAAATGTAGACTAATATTATGTTTAGTTTAAGTTTTGTATCTATTGAGACTCCAGTTGCTTCGAAGTCTTGTGTGATTGAGATTTGTCTTTGAGATATTGAGTTATGTATCAGTAGAGCTGCGCCCCCGTAAGAGTTGGTGCAGCATTGTTGGTAGAGTGTGTAGTTAATGGGAATGGGTAGAGAGTTAAAGTTGGTTATGTGTGTTTCTTGTAGGGCAAGAATTAGGGGGTTAAATGTAAAGAGAAGGTGTATTACTTAGTACTAATTTGAGTGATTAATTAATAAAGTTCCTTGGCAGTGTTGTTTGGGTTAGTTCGAGTGTTTTAGTTGGTTTGTATTTACTGTTTTCGATTTGTCTGCTTTGCTTTTAGCCTTTAGGGGTATAGCCAGAGGGTTGGTTTTTTCTTTGTTGTATCTTCTGAGAGTGCGGTCTAAGGTTGTAGTGTTTGTACTGGTTCTGATAAATTCTGTTGTATCCATTTCGATGTCGTCCTCGCTTGAAGTTTGTGGGGTAGGTTCCATGATGTCATCGTATGTCGTGATCTCACGAGTATTCGATTTATCCAGAACTGGGGCGATAGAATTTGATGGGAGTTGTGCTGCAACTTGGGAGTAGGGAGTGGCCTTGTGGAAGTGACGTTGGATGTATATTTTTGATGCGCTTTTGAAGTCAACATTTTCTATTGTTTTTATAGCCATTATTTCTTTTTGTTTAATAAATGTTGGGCACTTATTGTCCAATGGGCTATGATGAGGGTTGTCGAGGTGTTTGCAGTTGATGCAGAATTTGGGCTTGGTGCAGTCTTCGTAGTCGGGGGAGTGAACTTCAGAGCAGTTTGAGCAAGTTTTCTCGTTATTGCAGGCTTTGGTGGGGTGATTAAATTTTTGGCAGTTTCGGCATTTAAGAGGTCGAGGAATGAGTGGTCGAGTTTTGACACGTTCATATCCAATATTTATGGTTTCGGGTAAGGTGGTGGTGGCGAAGGTGAGAATGATGAGTCAGGTTTCTTCAAGATTGTTGTCTTTCTTTCTGAGTATTTTATTTATTTCAGTGACGTTTTGCGTCTTGAGTTCATTAAGAATATCTTCATTGTTTATGTATCGGAGGTCATTGGAATAGATGACTCCTTTTGAAAAGTTAAGTGTTTTGTGTTCAGATGCTTCAACTTCAAAGTCGTGGAATTTGGTGAGTTTCATTAGCCATTGAGCTTGGAGTAGGTCTTTGGTTTTGACAAGAAGAGTACCTGCTTTGGTTTTTGAAACTGACGTTACTTCCCCGCAGCATGTATAGACAATAACTTTTTTGATAATGAATGGACTAACTTTTTCAAAGGATGCGATGTTGTCTTTTCTTTTAATGACGATGAATTTGGGTGTTTGGAAAGGTGCTTTTTCTCGCGGTGTGGTTTGGTTTATGTCTGGTGGTCGTGTCATGGTTGTTGTTGTTGGGCTGCTGCCCGATGCACTTGCACTTTAGTAACTGTTCAGATGCAGTAATTGTTTTTGCTTTAGTTGGCGAGTTTGCTTTGAGGTCTTATTTGTTTTGACCAAATTGGTAGGTAATAGTTGCAGATTACACTTGCGTGGATTTGCCTATAGCACGTCTTTACTCTTCGGAGTCTAGATTGGTACTGTATTTATAGAAATATAATAAATATTATTGATGCAACACCCCCACCCCTCCCGTCAAGCCGACGAGCGCAGCTGAAAATGAAAGCGTCCGGTTGCACCGGACCATTTTCCAGCTGCCACCTTAAACGATGTTCATTACAGTTAACAAGCTTAATCCTCGGGTTCACGTGCCTCAGATTTCTTTACCCAACCTTCCAAATAAATAAAAAATAATTCTTCCCTACACTACTAAAATTTTCGCAGTTTATGGAGAAAACTTAATAATCTGGAGGTCAAAAGTGTCTTCTTTGATGTCATTGTAATTGCTGTTCGCTTTAGGCTCACAATTATATAGTTTTTATATCTAGCTTTTATATTCCGCCTCGGTCTGAGTAGGCGACTTTAAGCTTTCATCCATTTCTTGGATGCCCTAAGCTTGTCCAAATGTTATCGTTTTAACAACAGTTTGTTTACGGTCCTATTGGTCTTTCTTTAGGGCAACGGAACTCACTCTTGAACTCCACTGCTAAAATGTTACACCTTATTTTTCCTCAGTGTCCCCATTTATAAATCGAACTAGTCCTCTCTCTAATCCTGAAGTCGAATACCATCCTACACTTGAAGCAACTTTAGCAACATGTCTCGTAAGCCCCCTTTATTCTCTCTTAAGCTCTCTTTCCTGAAAAATTCCATGTCCAGACGGTTTAAGGCATTTAAGAGAACCGGGCTGCTAGCCGACCATTCGAGGTATCTGATTACTTTTTAATTTATAATACCTAATGCTACAAAACCGTTGTGGAACCGAATTCCCAGATAGAAGTTCTATGCCTTTTTTAATTCGAAAAGAAAACACAACAACTTGAAAATTGTTTTCACTTTGACACTTCGGTCCGTGATCTTGTACCGAGCTGTGTTATAAAAAAGTGTTCTGATACTTAGTGCAAACCGTGATCGAAACTTTTTCATATATTCCTTCTGCACTCTTATTTTCCCGGAAGTTGTAGGGAATATTTTTTCATACCTTTTCATGAAAAAGGGAGCAAATGGGATATTGAAAACTACCGTTGTATTGCAAAGCTGAGCTGGACTTACAAATTTTTTGAACAGGTAATTTCCGCTTAGTTACAGCATCAATGCACCTCAGTAATGTCAGCATGGCTTTATGAAACAAAGGTCAACGATTACAAATCTTTTAAAATTTACTTCAGTCATAAAAAAAGGCTTTCGTTACCGTGAACTATCGGTTATTATTGAAAAAACTTATTGCTAGGATTCAGGACTCAGATAGTAGCTTTTAAAAACTTAATTTCTAACCTTTTCCACGTGACCTCTGGTGTTTCGCAAGGAAACCATCGGAAGATTCTCTTTCTCACAAGGTATTTAATTGGGTCAAAAGATCTTGAACGCATAAATTCTTTACAGACCTTGGAGTCTTATTCAACCACAACCACAACTTAAACTTCACGTAATACATTGGTATCACAGTTAGTAAAGCAAAAGGGGTTTTTACCTTTGTCCAACGTTGGTCAAAGGAATTTGAAGACCACCATATCAGGAAAAATGTATATATTTTATTTGTTCGTCCAATACCTAAATATCACTTTCGATCTATTAGCCTAAATAGTTTTAACACTAGTTTTGAACTACATGATCCATTTCGTGTTTTATGTTCGCAATGATGAACTATACTTTTTGTTATTCACTGTTCAGTAAATTAATATTTGTTAAATGATTTGTTATTTATTTTTAAATCTGCTTCCTTTGGATACTAACAATAAGTGTATAAAATCTTTGCCTAATTCATATTTTACAGTAAGAATGCCTAGGTCCATGTGGATGTTTTTGTTGCGAATATACCATAGTGCCCCAGTGATATGTCCATAGCTGGGAGCACTATGTCCAGATTGACCTCAGAGTGGAGTTGTAGAGCAAAACCTTGTACTCTAGACGCAAGGGCGAACAAGCATTAGGAATCCAGCGAAATCTGCTGGCTTTTCATTTTATATGTATTTTCTTGCGTTCGATGTGTCTCCCTTAGGATAGTCCTATATCAAGGTGGACGCCGAAATGCGTTATTCATTATATATGGCCGTTGATGCACTTCGAATAGTACAAACAAGTGGCCCAACGACACCAAGCACGTGCTTGTTTGGGCAAAAAATGCGAGAAGATACATACATAAAACAAATAGATACGGGACACAAATGAAAATAAAAGGCACAACTAAGAAATAAGCGAATGAGTTAAAATATTTGTTTTTAATACCGGGATAGATGTTGAAATGCAAATTAAATGATAAAGTTTATTATAGTTATTACATAGAACGCAAAAGGGCTCGTGCAGACAAAAATTTGATGTACATCGTGGCAAATTTAGAGGATAATAATTTCGTGTTAGTCTAACAACATTGAATGTTAGGCGGTTTAAAATATCTGCAGAATCAATGTCACCTGTTATAATATTTTGTATAAAAATAGTACTAATTAGACAATTGTAATCTAAGGTTTTGATCCCAGATCAAACTACGCAGGGCAAATAATAGAATTTTGTTTTGTACCGACTCAATACGGTCGATGTGCACTTGATATTGTGGACTCCAAACCGACGAACAGTATTCCAAAATAGGACGGACAAGGGAGGTAAATAATAATTTGGTCGTATAAGGGTCATCAAATTCTTTTGACCAACGCTTTATAAACCCAAGAACACTCAGGGCTTTGTTAACAGTGGACATAATGTGGCAGTCAAATTTAAGTTTAGGGTCAAGAAGAACACCTAAATCGTCAACTGAATATATACGGTCAAGTGGCGTGTTTTTAAGAAAGTAACTGATAAACGTAGGAGTACCCCTATAAAAAGTAATAACGTTGTATTTAAGCAGTTAAACTTTAAAAGGTTGTACTCACACCATCCATGAAAACAATTAATATCCGACTGTAAGTTAAATCCCTACGCTATATCATTATATGATAAACAAAGCTTAACATCATCAGCATTAGTAATAAACAAAGTAAACAGCAAGGGGGCCAAATGACTACCCTGAGGCACTCCAGAAGTCACGTAGATCAATTTTGAACCAGCATTTTTGAATATAACCCTCTGAGTCCTACCATTCAAGTAACATGAAATCCAAGATAATAGATTACCAGGAAAGCCAAGCTGATCTAATTTAGATAAAATAAGTGAGTGGTTAACGGAGTCAAAGGCCTTAGTAATATCTGTATATACAATGTCAGTCTGCATTTTTTTCTTAAACCCATTTATTACAATAGATGACAATTCAAGAAGGTTGGTGGTGGTCAATCTTCGCTTAACAAAACCATGCTGACACGGGGATATAAGCGAGAAACATAAATGTTGCAAATGAGAAGTGATAATACGTTCAAATGCTTTAGGAATTGCCGACAATTTAAAAATACCTCTAATAATAATAAAAGAGTCCTTCCAGATAGAAGGAAAAACTGATGATGAAATAAACAATTTAAAAAGTTTAAAAATCGGTTTACAAATGGTTGACGCACACAACTTAAGCACACATCCAGGAAGTCCATCTGGACCGGGAGAACAAGTTGGCGTTGTTGTTGCTAAATCTCTTAAGAGATGATTACAGGCGAAAAAATACAATTTTCCCTATTTAAGGGATTGGGGTAGTTAGAATTGACCAAGCTTTCGAACTATAAGTAGTTTGGAAAAACTCAGCAAATATATCAGCAATTTCAGAATTCTCAATTTCGAAAAATCGCTGGTCTACCCGATTTTTAACTTTTTATAAGTGTTAGATTTAAGGTTTTTAAGTATTTGAAGCGCATTGGTAAACTAGGGGGGCCTGTTTAGGTTTTAAAGAAACCCATCAGGTAGGCATTCACTAAAAAACGTATTTAAGACTGTATAGAATAATTCAGTGGCACTTTCAATGTCTGTACAATTTTACAAGTCTGTCCAATTATAATGAGAAATCAAATCTTAAAATTTACTATAGTCAAATTTACGAAAACATCTCATTTTAGTTGCCGAAACTAAAGGGGAGAGGGTATCAGAGCAGGGGAGGCAAATTGTCAGTTCCATAGCAGGATGATATGGGTCTTCAGGTACAACAAGAGCGTCAATTCTACATACTGTGATTTCAAACGGGTCTGAAACAAACACAGATCTAATTATCTACTTAGGGAATTTTTATAAAGCTTGCTGTAACGATAATTCTAAAAGTCCATTAACAAAATCATGAGCGGATAAAGGCATAGCGACAAATGAGTCAGTAGGAGGAGACCAAAAAATATCAGATAGATTAAAGTTAGAAAGAGGGGATAAAACAGATTTTATTGCAGACAGATGGTGCTCATAAATTACTAGGTCAGAGCCAGGTGGAACATAAGAACATTTCTATACGAAACCCAAATTGATGAGTCGGTATAAAGAGATCTTAGACATACACAATAAGAAACTAATTGGCCTGTAGGAGTAAAGAAATGTGTGGACTTTTCTTTAGTATCTTAATGATAATGGATTTTTTCCATTTTTTCGAATAGTAGCCGAGACTTATGTTCCATTACAAATAACTTCAATGGCAAAGTTTAGAAATCCAATAACCATTTTTGGGGTTATTTAGTCACCGCGAGTTCCTTTTTTGTCACAATTCCACAATGACTTTTGCGATCTTCTTTGGCTGAAGAGCTTACAAATTACACTAATGGCACATTTTGGAAGTTCTATTAACATTATTTGGGGTTACTTGTTGATAGCAGGAAATACCGCAGCTGTGCATTTCCTGTTTCTGCTTTAGAGCTCGAGTGCGAGTGGCTTCCCTAAGGCGTTGATGACGGCGACCATGCACGTCGCAGGCGCCTCTTTTCTAGAACTAGCCATTCAATTTGCAGATTAGTTTTGAAGTGGTTGGTTTGCATGTACCTGCCTTGTGATAGAGATAGTGGCTGCCTCCAAGAATAATTCTTTAAGAGCATGGGTAGAGCAGTCGATGACCGCTTCGATGTTCAACTGAGGGGCTAATTTGGGTTTTGGTGTCTATTGTAATGCTGGGAATGTTTTTTTTTCACCGCAAAGTCAATTAGGTCTGGAACTTTCCTGGGGTCTTTCGGCCAGAATGTGGGGCTGCCAGGGGAAACATAATCTAATTTGTTGTTCGGTTTTACGATTGCGTAGTTTAATTGTCTTCCTTTGGGAGTCACAAGGCGTGATCGCCAATGCGTGTGTTTGGCATTATAGCCCCCTGCAGTATAGCTGCGTTCTCCAAGCAGGTCAGAATTTGTAAAGCGAGGTGGGCAGTAGATAGCAGCTATGGTGAGTTTTCCCGTACCTGACTGGCTTGCAAGTAAGTAGTTGCAAACCTTTGGTAAAAGTGTTGCTTGGTGCTTTACCATCTGGATGATTGGTAGTAGAAAGTGTAGCATCTAATTTGGAAGTTGTATTTGTTTGTGAGGTGCGTCTGTACGAGTAGCATAATGTCAATATGATTTTCATTCAGAAACTGTGTTACTTCAAGCTTGTGCCGTAAAACGCCATTGGCGTTATTCGTAGATTTGCCATCTGTTATTTAGAATGCTTAGCTGCAATCAACTGTAACACCATTTTGTGGTTTTGAACCCGTGTTAGCATGGTCGTTTTCATGAATAACAAAAGTTTTATCATAGCTCGTTGCATGGCGACCATCATAGATTTCAGAGTGTTATTTGGCCTTTTTTTGGATCTGCTGAGCGTTTCTTACGTTAGACTGGCGTGGGTTTTCCGTCCGTGATGGAAGGGCATCGGCGTATGAGAGGCCCTTCTGGGTATTAAGTTGAACAAAAGAGGAGCTTACAGCCGTGCCGAACAATACTTCTGGCGTCGTACGCAAGTAAGATTACGCATTTTGGGTATTCTCATACTTTTCGGATGCAGTTGTTCATCTGTCTGTAGGTGTGTTTACCTTGGCAGTCGAAAATGTTTTTTCGATTTGGCCTGAAGCTTGGTTTCATGGATATCCCGTATTGTTATCGGAACAACATGAAAGTTTCCGTCTCCGGTCAGCGCAACAATTTTATTGACCAGGGCGATACAGATTTTCTCTCTGTAAATTGGTGGGGGCTTGGGTTTCTATTGGGTCTCCTGAATCTGGTTAATTTTCGGCTAGAAACGCGAATCTGTTACTTAGGATCTACCTGATAATTTATTTTCTATTTGGACACGGTTTATTGTTACCTACCGTAGTGTTCTGCGGGCTAAGCTTATGCTTGATATGAATGTACCGATCTAGTCCGGTCTGTATGTTCGGACTCACTTGCTGAATTTGCTTTTGGTATTGACTATTTGTCGTGGTTTTCGTTGCTTTTGTTTTTAGAGCTGCGGTGGCAGTCGATATATTTAGTGCGGATATAGAAGTTATACCGTTGCATATTGTTGGTGCGCCAGGGGTCGAAACTGATAGTGGGAAGGTTTTGCATTGTTGACTCCATGCCGTCGGAGTAAGGGTAGCCGTAGGTAAGCATGGTGAGCAAGATCGTGCTATCGATCAAATAAAAAGTCTTCCGGCCGCGCGAAAGAAAATTCTTCACTGTTCACTTATTGGTAGAGCTCGAATTGAAACGCGGGGCAAAACAATGGACATCGTCGATGCGCGTCTTTCGACCTTTGGCTGTCGCTCCCCAAGCTGAGGTGAACGTAGTCGTCCTGAACTGACTCACCGGGAAATGTTTGATGGCGTCGGTGGCAACCGAGGAAGATGACTACAGTTGGTCCAGGTTTATCACCGTGGTTTGGTAATCTCCCAGAAGACATCCCTGTAAGTTTTCCAGCTCGTAGGCATTGTCGCTGACCGCTTTTACCACTCGAGCTTTCAAAAAGATCCTGGCGAACCTAGCGTTGAACTACATGCCCAATTAACTCAGAACGAAGTTGCGGAGAGAATATCGCAGTTATTAGGTGGGTGATTCCGAAACTGTTTATCGCTTCCCCGCAGATCTTGGTCCACTGACTACAATTTTCCGAGTGTAAGATTTCCGGGAATACGAATTTGTACATTACTTTATGGGTGAGGAAATCTACGACGTTGGAGGCGGCCGCTTCCCACATCGTCTCTAGAAAGGTTTATTTGGAGAAGTAATCGACCTATCCATGCATGACTCTTCTTCGACCGTGGATATTTCTCTATAAAGACAATGCACAGCTTTTGAGACGGATGTTCCGTCTGGACTCCGGAAACTAGGTACCTTCGACTCCTTGCAGACTTCGCATATCCGCACATACTCGCGGACTTGGATACCATGCTAGGACAGTAGTAGTGTCTTCGCAAGATCTCCAGAGTCTTTCCTATTCCACTTCGCAAGATCTCCAGAGTCTTTCCCATTCCACTATGAGTTGCTGTTGGGGCGTATGAGACCCACAGTTTCCATTTGGCCCTCTCCACCTCCTCGTCAAGATTTGTTGGAGACACTCTCTTGAAGATGAGATTATCCTCGAGGATCTTATAAGTTTGCCAAATTCTGCTCCACTTCCTTCACTCCCTGTATTCTTTCCCAGTGAAATCAGTGGTTTCGAAACCGAACAACTCTGTCGGATCCACTGCTAGTATCCGCCACAACATTTTCGCTTCCTTATCGTTGCTGTTGAAGTTAAACCTTTGAAGCTGCATGGACACGAGCCTTTTCAAGCTCGCGTGATCCGTGATTAGAGTGAATGGCATCCCTTTAATATACGGCCGGAACTTGCGAATAGCTAGGAGAGCGGCGAGACACACTTTCTGGATTACGGTGTAGTTCACCTCATTTATATTCATCTAAAGAAATTTGTCTTGAAGTCCGCATGCACCAGGACTGGTGCTGTTGTTAACGCCATCTTTAAGGACTCTACGACTAGTTGGACTCTCTCTGGACTTAAATAAATCTTCGAGTTCACAGTTTTCTTCAGCGATTCAGTAAATGGAGCAGACAACGTTGCAAAGTTCTTTAGGGACCGGCGGCACCACCCAACAGTCTAGGGGAACGCGCCCACCTCCTTTATGGTCCCTACTCTGACATCCTTCTGATCGCTGCTACTAGTCCTGGATCCATTCCTAGACGCCTTCAAGTAACGATAAAACCATGGAAGGTCAATGATTTGAAGCAAAACTTCGATTTAGATATATAATATATAATTCTCTCTGCTTTCAGGCATTCTGCTACTCGGTAAAGGTATTTTAGATGTGTCTGGATATCCTGAACCAGTATCAGTAGATCATCTAAATAAACAAATACGTTGGAGCGGAACTCAGCTGGGATTACACGATCCATAAGTCCGAAAGGCATCACCCGGAATTGCTAGGGAGGCCGACCAGGAACCTTGAAGGCCGTCCATTCCTTGCTTTTCGGCTACCACTCGATCTTCCAGAACTTCAAATCTGCGCTGGCAATGTAGTTTGTTAGGTCGATTCTGTAAAGAATTTCTCTAATACTAGTAGGAGGGTAAGCATCCTTAATTGTCAGATCGTTCCATTTCCGGGCATCTAAACAGAGCCGATCTTTTTCGGGTCTAGACACCGTCGCCATCTTGTCCAGCTCATCCTCGACTACCTTTTGCTATGGGCGATCATTGAAGACCTTTGCTCCTTCAATCAGCTCTATTGCGTGTTTTTCCAGGCTTTTTGTTCCCAACACATCCTCCTCGAACGTGAGAAACACCTCCTAGTTCTCTCTCAAGATTCGAGACACGGCTTATTCTCGTTGTTATCCTCCTGATCGGCCTTATGATGGATCTCACTAGGAGTCGCCGTTGCCTTTCACAAACGGAGCCAAGCAAAACGCCTGCCAGAAGTCGACTCCAAAATATGCTTCTTGTTCCAGGTAAGGAAACACGTAAAACATGATCCGCTTTGTCTCCACTTTTTCCCAAGAGACTGACACTCGCTCCCGTGTCCAACAATCCCGTCAGCACTCGGACTTCAGCGAACGGTCGAGACTCTCCCTTTTCCCTGCGCTTCACAGCGACAATTACTTCTCGTCTCTTCGCTTGTCCATTCCGGAATCGATCTGTGGCCTTCTGAACCTTTCTGGGCACCAATCACATGCCGCTTGGTGCACGGCGAAGATCCAAGTATCGGCGCATTCGTTCCTAACGTACAGCTATCTCATACGCTAAATATTTTTTTTACACTTAGGACATTTAACGCTTCCCGCGAATCTTCTCAGGACGCATCCTCCCCGCCCTTTGATCGGCCATGATCCTATGACAGTTATATGATACAGTCTTCCGATTTTGATAAAATTTAATTCGAAATTCAGAACAAATTAAAAAATATTATATTGAAGCTTAGAAGGGTATATGTTAAAAAACACCGAAAATAACATTTTTTTAAATTTTGCTCCGATAGTTCCTATTGGAGATATAGTTCACCGATCCGGCTGGTTCCGACTTATTTACTACCTGAAATAGAAATAAGACTTTTGGGAAAGTTTCAGCCCGAAAGCTTTAAAACTGAGAGACTAGTTTGCGTTTAAACGGAAGGACTGACGGACGTACAAACGGCAAGACGGACAGACGGACATGGCTAGATCGACTTGTCTAGTGATGCTGATCAAGAATATATACACATTATGGGGTCGGAAACGTCTCTTTCACTGCGTTGCAAGCTTCTGACTGAAATCATTATACCCTCTGCAAGGGTATAAAAATTATTTATTAGTTGATTACTTCTTATAACGGCAAGGGTCTACAAACTTCGGCTTGCCGAAGTTAACTTCCTTTCTTGTTTTTCATCTTTTTCGTAATGAATCAAACTTTATATTCAAATGGTTTTAAACTCTATAGATGGTAAAAATTTAAAAATTAAAAAAAAAATATATTAGCCAAAATAATTCGTAGTCGATTAGTGAAAACATCATAAAGATATCTTTAACCATTCCAAAAATATGGAAATATACAACCCTAGTCAAAATTATTTTCACAACACACAATTATTTGCACTTCCCAACTTCCTTTAGTTGTTATTCTTGTTGTTGTTGAACAATTTTTTTTCCTGAAATAAATGTTATAGCGTAGCTTGATCTATGCTTAAGCGACACAAAACGAAAGCCGAAAAATAGCGGTTCATAGGACAAAGCTAAAAGAAAAAGACAAAAAGCTTATCAGTTGTCAGAAGTATTTGCACACGTTTTCGGTGCGTCAAAATTATTTTCACAAAACTTAGTTTAATTTATTTCAGCTTTATATCTAATTTTAACAAACGATTTTCTTAATTTTATGAAAATACATTATTAATATTTAGTTACACCACCTTTGGCATGAATGACAGCTTGTAGTCTTTTAGGTATTGACCTTACCAAAGTTTGGGCAAATTCAAGGGTCAATTTGGACCAAATTCCGTCAATTTCAGCGATGATTCCGTCGTGTTTTCTATTTTTATCAATGGTTCTTTGATTTTTTATAAAAGCCCAAACGTTTTCGATAATATTTAGGTCTGGGCTTTGTGGTGGCCAAGGAAGAACCGCCTGATTAAGGTCGCTCAAAAATTTGGTCGGTATCCTACCCTTGTGGCATGGAGCATTGTCCTGCTGAAGAATCCATTCATAAGTAGGAAAAAGTCTATTTCCTGACACAAAAGCATGGTCATTAAGGATTTGAACGTACCCGTGCTGGTTTAAAGTTCCTTCTATCGGTACGAGGTCTCCGAATCCATAATAGCAAAGGCATCCCCAAAACATGACTGTGCCACCACCAAACCTATTGATTGGCTGGGCTGCCAAATGCTTTTGGTTTTTCTTCAAATGCATAAAAAGATGGCTGTAGGACCCCTGGAACTGAAATGCAGCCTCATCCGTCCATAAAACATTCAACCAAAAGTCAAGAGGCTTCTTAATATATTCCAATGCGAATTGGAGGCGTTTTGTTCGGTTGGTTGGTGTGATGTCAATCACTTAGCGGACAACATATGTATTAAAATCAGCTTCTTTTAACCTGCGACGAATTGTAGAATCACTTTTTTGTTTACCAATTATATTTTTTGATTTTTAGGCAATTTTCAATGGACTTGCACATGGATTGCTCGCTACAACTACTAGTAAGTGCCTGCATTGTCTTTGATCCAACACAGGTTTTAGGCCTGATCTTTTCTTATTTTTTAAAGTGCCAGTTGTGTCTCGCTTTTTTACTAAGTAGTATACATTTCTGCGCGAAATATTATTTAGTTTAGCGATTTCACCGGCTTTAAACTTAGTAACAATTTCAGCCCGGAGTTCAAGGGTTAACTCCCTTGTTTTAGGCATTTTGTTTAGATAAATCTAAAAGATAAATAATTATTTTAATTGAATTTTCACTGAATTGAATTTTTTAGAGAAAACGAACCGCCACTTGTCGCTGCAAACCAAATACTAAGGACGAAATTGCATTCTGAAAATAATTTTGAAGCACCGAAAACGTGTGCAAATACTTCTGACAACTGATAAGCTTTTTTTCTTTTTCTCTTAGCTTTGTCCTATGAACCGCTATTTTTCGCCTTTCTTTTTGTGTCGCTTAAGCATAGAGCAAGCTACGCTATAACATTTATTTCAGGGAAACAACAACATTGTTCAACAACAACAAAATTAACAACTAAAGGAAGTTGGGATGTGCAAATAATTGTGTGTTGTGAAAATAATTTTGACTAGGGTTGTATATAACAATGTGCATAAAATGCCATAAACCTCTTTCAGATTTTATTTTGTTGTCGTAAACTGGAAAAGGACAGATTTGATATGTATGTATATACATATATGGCAGTTAGTTTTTCTTAAGTTAAGTATATAGAATAGTTATGGCATTATGTGCCTACAAATGAGAGGGTATTAGAGACTGCAACCGTATACGAACATCCAGGCCCGCCCTGAAACACAATTTCTGAATTGGGCAATAATGCATACTTGGTGATGGGTCTGGTTATCTCTCCTGTTGGTGTCCTTAATTTGACTATTCGAACGAGGTTGTTCTTCCCTGGATAGGTTTTCATAACCTGGGAGATGTGCCAAGATGCTGGTGGCGTATTGGTTTTATGCGGTTTATTTTGGACGTTGTTTTAGAGTAGTCAGATATTAGAGACTACAACCTTATACGAATATCCAGACCCGCCCTGAAACACATTTTCTGAATTGTGCAAAACTGCATCCTTTATTATGGGTCTGGTTATCTCTCCTGTTGGTGTCCTTAATTTGACTGTTCGAACGAGGTTGTTCTTCCCTGGATAGGTTTTCATAACCTGGGAGATGTGCCAAGATGCTGGTGGCGTATTGGTTTTATGCAGTTTATTTTGGACGTTGTTTTAGAGAAGTCAGATATTAGAGACAACAACCGCCCTGAAGCACAGTTTCTGAATTGTGCAAAACTGCATCCTTAATTATGGGTCTGGTTATCTCTCCTGTTGGTGTCCTTAATTTGACTATTCGAACGAGGTTGTTCTTCCCTGGATAGGTTTTCATAACCTGGGAGATGTGCCAAGATGCTGGTGGCGTATTGGTTTTATGCGGTTTATTTTGGACGTTGTTTTAGAGTAGTCAGATATTAGAGACTACAACCGTATACGAATATCCATACCCGCCCTGAAACACAGTTTCTGAATTGTGCAAAACTGCATCCTTTATTATGGGTCTGGTTATCTCTCCTGTTGGTGTCCTTAATTTGACTATTCGAACGAGGTTGTTCTTCCCTGGATAGGTTTTCATAACCTGGGAGATGTGCCAAGATGCTGGTGGCGTATTGGTTTTATGCGGTTTATTTTGGACGTTGTTTTAGAGAAGTCAGATATTAGAGACTACAACCGCCCTGAAACACAGTTTCTGAATTGTGCAAAACTGCATCCTTTATTATGGGTCTGGTTATCTCTCCTGTTGGTGTCCTTAATTTGACTATTCGAACGAGGTTGTTTTTCCCTGGATAGGTTTTCATAACCTGGGAGATGTGCCAAGATGCTGGTGGCGTATTGGTTCGATGCGGTTTATTTTGGACGTTGTTTCAGAGTAGTCAGATATTAGAGACTACAACCGTATACGAATATCCAGGCCCGCCCTGAAACACAGTTTCTGAATTGTGCAAAACTGCATCCTTTATTATGGGTCTGGTTATCTCTCCTGTTGGTGTCCTTAATTTGACTATTCGAACGAGGTTTTTCTTCCCTGGATAGGTTTTCATAACCTGGGCGATGTTCCAAGATGCGGGTGGCGTATTGGTTTGATGCGGTTTATGCGAAATTATCACAGCACTGATTTCAGCAAGCAGGGTGCGCATCTGTTTGAAGTTGATCGTTGAATTGCCGCTGATTCTGCTGAGATGCACACATCGAACTGCTGACTCTCATTCACATCCCCAATGAGGAGCTCGTGGAGGTACGAGTACCCATTGAATTCGTTTAGCTTCATGGAAGTTCCTTGGTGACTGTAGATTTTACTACATTTGCCTCGCAGAGATATGAAGCGACGCAAGGCGGCCAGAAGGTTTCTGTTGTCAGGTCTGTAGGGGACCATGCAGACAAATACGGAAACATAGCACTTGCTTATACGTGGCTTGTGCACTTTGGCATCTTTTAAAAGGATTGGGTCTAAATAATCGCTTGAGTGACCCACGGATAATTAAGCCATTTGTTCTGCGAATGAGATTACGTGCTCCCATAATTCCGAATTTTTTGGATTTTTTTCATTGGCGCCAATTTCACCAGCTACGGTCGGCACGTATGCGACATTGTTAACGAGCTTGAGTCATGAGGAAAATAGTGCGATCAGCTCGTTAAGTGGATGAGCCTGAGTTTTATCAGCCATTGTAGCCAAACAGTTGCACTTAACTTCTCCATGAATGCGTTTGCCTGAAACAGATAAGCCAAATCGTGAGTCGTTCATCTTTTCCAATCCTTGTCCCGTAGCCATAAAAGTCAATTTCACCACAGATGGAAGTCGAAAAAGTCAGCAGCCATTAGACCCCTAGAAGCACAGTCAGCTGGGTTTGATTTGGAGTCCACGTGACGCGAGGCCTCCCTGGGAATAGTATAAAGGATTTCCGAGGTTAGCACGATTGATGAGCCTGACCAGGCAAAAACAGTTATGTTCTTATGGCGTAGTCCAGAAGAGATCGAACGAATAAGTTGGGTGAGATGAGTTTCTGCGCAAAGTTCGAGGAGTGGCAATGATAGCTGTTTCAGTGGTGCCACCCCCCAGAGACACCGAGATGGAGCCATCGTTGTAAGTTACTTTGCTCTACACCACAGCAGCACACGCCTTGGTTAAAGCATCCAAAAACTCGTGGAGCTCGATGTTGTATGCGTCGTGGGCACAAAACATTTTTTGATTAACGCTTGAATTTGAATCTTTTTATCACCCATGTATACGAAATACTAACTTTGAAATTTTCGATATATTTTAGTGCTGCGTCACCATTTAGAGGGTATGTCGATCCAGCCATCGACTGCGAAAGGTACGAGGACAAGTACATGCAGGCGAGCACATTAATTCGCATCCTCATTCGCACCTTTGAAGAAGCTCAGGAGAATGAAAGAGAAGGCAACTTTAGACAATCTGGAGTGGGTAACGAAAACCTAATTCGTTTTATGGAACATAACCAGCAGCTTAATGAGCGTTTGGCTGAGAAAAAAGCCACGCCTTTGAGGGCAAACTTGGCAACAACTGTAATGCATAACTAACTGCCAAAAATCCACTTCAATCCACTGGGTATTCTGTCGCCAGTGGTGGTGCAGCTTAAAATTCTGTTCCAAGAATTGTGGCTGATCGATCTCGGCTGGGACACGGAGCTTCCTCCAAAAACTGTTGATTGGTGGAATAAATGCCGCAACGACCTACACATACTGCGAGATCTTCGAAGCCGTGCGTAGGCAAGCATAACGCGTTTGCTAACGGCGTCGCAAGATCGACGTGCGAGCTTTTGAGGGCAAACTCTGCAGCAACTGTAATGCATATGGAACTGCCAAAATTCCACATCAAGCTGTTTACTGGCGACTACAAGGAGTGGCCAGTCTGCAAGGACATATTCGAGTGCACGATGCATAGCAAGCAGCATTTGACAGCATTACAAAAGTTGCACTACTTAAAAACGTACATCACTGTCATACATCTCCATATGTCAGTAACGGATGCAGCTACAAGGCTGTCGCAAATAGATCGAAGGATGTGAAATCTCTGTCTGTAGATGATCTCTCAAGTTTTCAGACCGACGTTGTGAGAAATGGACTCTAATGTGGGTCCACAACATGTCAAGGCAAAGCGATCGGCACACGTTTTAGTATCGATGGAAGCCACTTTTTGTGTGAAGTGTAACTCCAAGCAGCACAAGATCTACGCCTGCCCATAGTTTGCTGAATTGTCAGTCGAGCAGAGACGCAAGTTTGTTAAGGCAAAATCCCAGTGTTTTAAGCATGGGAATGTGTCGCGAAAGTGTGAGTCCGAATTCACATGTAAGTTTTGCCACAATCGCCTCCATTTTCTGCTACACGCAGAGGATATTAGTTCGCAAGCCACTATCTCTACTAGGGATCCACAACTGCAAAACAGCCACAAGGGCTACGATAAAATGCATTGCTAACAGCTCTGGGGTTTATCAAAAACGGATCGCACACCTGCCGTGTGCTTTTGGACAGTGGTTCGGAACTGTCGTACATCCCCGAGCGGTGTGTTCAGGCACTCGGACTGGCACGCTCAACGTCACGAATCTTGGCGTCAGGGATTTCACCTATCAAGGTGGAGACAACTAGAGGCTGCAGCAATCGAGGATCTCGGATCACACAATGAAGGTACGTGCCGACATACTCAGCAAAATGACCTCCACATTGACGTTACACGAATTTGTCACCTCAGCACTCAAGGCATTCACTGGCTTTGAGCTTGTCGCTCCTGGGCAGCGACTACGTTTGGACCGTAAAGTCAATGAGGGCGACATCATCGCAATATCGACGATATTTGGATGGGTCATAACATCTATCGTAACCACCGGCTTTTCATCTATAACAACAATGCACACGGCTGTTGACATCGACGTATCTCTACGGCGCTTTTGGAAGCTCGAGGATATCAACCAGGAATTTTATGGAAAACCAAATGACGATGAAGTTGGACAGCACTTTGTCAAGACACACACTTCGGACCATAAGGGGCATTACTTAGTCGATCTTCCGTTCAAAAACTCCATGGAAACGTTTTTGGATACATTACAGGAAGGACTCACAAGACTCAGGGCTGTAGAACGCCGCCTAAAGTAAGACCACAATCTGCACTCACAGTACGTGCATTTTATGCGGGATTATCTTCACATAACCCTGTAATCACCCAAAAGTTACTCGTCGTATTTGATGTTTCATTCAAGGACACGAATGGAAGGTTCTTAAACGATGCTCTGCACGTTGGGCCCAGCGTTCTGCGAAACCTTTTCTCGATTTGTATGCGTTTCAGAATGTTAAGTTCGTCTTCTCAGCAGATATTGTCAAGATGTATCGGCAAATCTAGGTGTCTGCCAGCCATTGCGGCTATCAGCGTATTGTCTGGAAAGAAGATGGAATAAATCCAATCAAGCATTATGAACTTTCGATAGTAAAATACGGCACATCCTGCGCACGATTTCTGACAGTAAGAGTCTTGGATCAATTAGCCGGTTCCGGGCATTCATTGGGAGCCAGAAGAGGATATGCAATCCTACAAAGTCTGCCTGACAACAAATCTGGACAACACCAAATGCCAAGTGCTGTCAGATGTTGCATGCATATTTGACCCGCTGGGTACTCTGTCGTGGTTGTGCAGTTTAAAATGCTGTTTCAAGAATTGTCGCTGCTCGATCTCGGCAGGGACACGGAGCTTCTTTTGAAAATTACGGATTGGTGGAATAAATGCCTCAACAACCTACACATACCGCAAGATTTTCGCCTGCCACGGTTTGTCCTTAAAAATGAAGATCACATCAAACTGAGTGGTGCAGAGTGGTGCTAGCAGATGGCACTATATCTGTTTCGCTCATAGAAAGAAAAACTAGAGTTGCTCAGCTGAAGCAGCAGTCTCTACCGCATCCGAGCTCTGTTGCTCCACCCAAGCTCTAAACATTTGTAGCCAATAGAACTTTAGGAATACTCGAAGCCTTATCGCGCAACGCACGACATTACGTAAACACAAAAGAGAATCCGGCGGCATATGCAACACGAGGAATGCTTGGTTCAGATCTCCTCCATTTTGACTTTTGGTGGATGGGACCTTCATGGCTGCAAGATCCAGAAATGCCAGCGGTAATATTGAGCTGTAAAAAATTCTGTTCTTACCTTTCAGAGAACCATGGCAAGGAAGAAGAAAAGACCACCGCATAAACGACTCAGGAAGCCTTCTCATTGTCATCAATCGAAGCTTTTACTCAACGCATCTCTTCACAGCCGCTTCCAGTTGTTAAAGCTCTCGCCATTTATCTGCAAGTATGGCCTGCTTCGAGTTGGTGGACGACTGGACAACTCACAATAAACCAGCTGATGTTAAACACCCTAACAGAAGCTTTACTATTCCAGCACTCAGGCTGTGATTACGCTGAATCAAAAGAAGAGGGCTCAATCCCCGAAAAACTAAACTAACATCAGCTATACAATTGGAACTGGCCACCAATCTTAGCACAGACACATTCCTGGCATATCTTCGGCGTTTCTTGTCCCTTCAAGGAAAGTGCTCACAGATCTTCAGCGATAATGTGACGAATTTTTTCGGTGCCAAACGGGCCCTAGATAAGATGCAGCAACGCAATATATCACAATCGCTGGCCAATGATTCCCCCGTTCGCTACATTGGGGAGGAAAGTGCGATCTCCATAAAATTTGATTTCTTAAATCAGTGCTATTGTGAACTTGCTCGCTATGCCCTACCTGAAACTGATCTCACCTACTTGTCTCGGGCCCATATCTTAATTGGATGCCATTCACAAAAGAAGACCTGACTCATTTACCGATCAATCGCCTGGAAGCATTTGCAGGGTTTTGGAAGCGCTGGCAACAGGAGTATTTAACATCCCTGCAGCAACGTCAAAAGTTGAGCAACAAGGGACGCGACACCGCACTAGACAATGAAGTCCTCGTCAAGCACTCAAATCTTCGTCCAGCAGCTTGGGTATTAGTACATCCTGGATCATATGGACTTGTACGCGCCGTAAAACTTAAGACGTCTACTGGAGAGATGACCCGGCCTATGAGCAAGATAGCTGTACTGCCTTATTTTGAAACCTTGTTTCAGGGCTGCCCGGGGTGTTGATGAACGCTTTGCGGTTTTAATTTGAATTTGAATCTTAATTTCCCCCCGGTATATGAAATACTAACTTTAAAATTTTTGAAATATTTTGGTGCTGCGTTAAGACTTAGAGAGTTTTTAGGACTTAGTGTTAAGACTACAACTGAACGCTTCGGACACGAAGAAAGTGTTGTAAGGTTTGGTGTTAATCGCATTTTAAATTAACTAGCCCATGGGTTGTGGTTGCTTTAATCGTCTTTATTCGAATGAATTTTGGTTCTATAAGCCTAAGGCTTGCTAGCTGTCGGCGCAGCGGCACAGCATCCGTTTTATACATTTTTAAAATGGGCAGAGAAAGAGGGTTATGCATGCACATATGTATATAAGCGGTCAGTATGGGGACCACGCCTACTCGGCTCTAAGCGCGGTATGCTAAGAGTGCAGACCAAATTAAGTTTGCACTTGAAATGGTTCTGGGCACTTGGCACGCTGTCGCCGAGTGACAAAGGCAATGCCCTATGTGTATTATTGGCATAACAACAAAGTGTTATGACTTCGGCTAACAAAGTGTTGCCGCTCAATAATTATGGTATGTGATAAGAACGCATATTGGGATACATTACATCTCCCTCCTTTTTGAAAAACCCGTTATTTCACGAAGTTATTTTAATTCTTATTATATATAACAACATATGATCAACAATATTTATATATCAAAAATATTCATATATATATAAATGTTATTATCTATGTATGGCCATACTAAGTGAGATTGTGAAATAAACAGGTTTAATCTAACCTTATGAACTATCTGATTTTTGTTTTTTGTCATTAACTATTATAACATTATTTCGTTCTCCTATTTCCGTTACTTTATACCGACCAGTATTATAATAATCTAACTTATGACCTTTTTCGTTTCTTAATAATACTTTATCTCCTACTGATATATCTATATTGTTTACTTTTTGATGGTATAGTACCTTGTTTTTATTCTTATGCTCTTCTCACATTATCGTAGCTCTTTTATATGCTACTTCTAATCTATATTCATTTCTTTAACATAATCATCTATATTATATTTTTTTTCTATGCTATCTATGCTATTGAATTGTTTTGGTAAATTACTTTTTTTTACCAAATATCAGCTCATGGACAACAATTATGTGCCATAGAGGGGGTGGTGTTGAAACAAAAGACAAAATATTCAAGCTATACGTCCCAATTAGTTTTATCAAACAGAATTTAAAAGATCATATTTATTCATTAAAACTTCTTTGACTTCTTTCTCTTGTTCCCACTGTCTGGTGGTGGTGTGCTGTAGATGTAATATTTTTAATATTTAAATATTTGCTCAAATTGTCTATAATTGAATTCTTGTATTCTGTTCCTATGTCCGTAATGAACGTCTTTATTGGACCGTACTTCAGGATAAAAGATTCAAATATTGCTTTAGCAACAGTATTAGCATTCTTATTTGGAACAGGTATGATCCAGATGCATAAGCAATGGGAAGTTGTAGACCATCATGGCTTTGAGTTAAAACCGCTCCACATGCTTGTTTGCTTGCATCCGTAATTATATAGAATTTTTTATTTAAATCGGGGTATTGTAACAGTGTTAGTGCCCTTAGTTTGTTTTTTATATATTGGAATGCGACTTGGCATTCAACTGTCCGTTTAAAGGGAATATTCTTTTTGCATAATCTTGTTATGAGCCGGGAATATTCGGCGAAGTTTTTAATGAATCGTCTATAATAATTGCAAATAGCTACAAAACGTCTAGCGCTGTCCGTATTGTGCGGCACTGGGCAATTCATGATGACGATATATTTCTTGTCATCTGGAAGTATTTCCCTATAAAAACAAACATTTATCTGTGCATTTATGACCGTGAAAGGTATCTTCATGCATAAAAATTGAACATTTTTCTGGACGTAACTTTAGGTTGAATTCCCTGAATTTCTCAAAAACATCTGTTAAGTTTTTAAGCATATTTTACTCGAAACAACCTATAACCATTAAGTCATCCATATAAAGGAATGCTTGTGAAGCTTCTAATCCAGAGAATGCAATAATCATCATCCTTTGAAATGAATTAAACGGAAAGGTCATCGCGTGAAACTATACGAACCATTGCTCGTTGAAAACGACGTTATATCTCATGAACTTTTTCGAGTTCAATTTTGTGCAATCCTGACATAAGGTCAAGACACGAAAAATATTTTGCTCGCCCTAGTTGATCTAAAATGTCATCAATTCTAGGGAGTGGAAATTTATCAAACAATAATTTTTTGTTTATTTGATGATAGTCAATGGGCTATTATATTCAGATACAGAAGGTTCGACTATTACGTCGGTGATCAATTTTCCGACTTGCTTCTGTATCTCGTTCACCTGTCTGTGTGAGCTTCTATAATTTTTGACGTATACTGGTTAATCATCCTTTAATCTTAGTTTCTGTTTGTAAAAATTATTTGTACTGATTGGTTTTGTTTTTCATTTGTTGGTGCTATTTGGTGCATAAGTTTGAGAGCTGTAACTTAAATTGTGAAGGAAAGTTCTTTGATAGTTGAGATAATACAGACTTTTCTCTATATTCATTATTAGTTTTGACTTCGAAGTTCGAAAGTGATTCATATGCCAAACTACATGTACTGACTACTTGATCTTTATTTGTAGTATTAAGTAATCTTATAAATGCATTTTATGTTATTGCTCAATAGCAATTAGTACAATAGTACAATTACTAGCTACGTCAATACACTGCCTTCTTAAAAATTTAATTGAATTTTTTTAATAACTTGTAATCTTGCTGGCAGAAGTATTGAGTTGTTGCCAGAGCTGTATGTTATTGGCACTACAATAACTTTATGTTATCCTTATTGTTACACTATTTAAGGATTTCGGGTCTGAGCCAATCTTCAGATGGCTTGAAGTCTAATTGACAGTTGTATTTCTTTATGAAGTCGATTCCTAATAAGCCATCGCATGGAATAGCAAAATGTAAATCCATGATATGAACGTCGTGTTGGATTATATATTTAGTTGTCTGTATCTCAATAGAGGTTAAACCTTTTGATTTTGTAACTTACTGACTTATTCCTTTTATATCTGCTATATAGTTAACTTTTATGTCATGATAGACATCAGAATTATCTTTGATTATTGAAATGTCTGCACCCGTGCCTACTAAAAACACCAGTTCTTTTCCTGTGGATACGTTAGTAAAAGTAACAAATATATTCTGACTGAGATTGATTGCAGGAACCATTACATTTTCTACTGTTGGGTAGCTTAATGTATTTAGGGTTACTCTCACATGGTTATTGGTGTTATGGCTATTTAGGCCTCGATTTGAGTTACCACGTCCTAGATTGTTTCCTCTGTATTGACCTCTTGCATTGTTATAATAATTGAAACTGTTGTAGTTGTTATAATTATTATTAAGACCATAAAAGTTATCTCTGAAATTTCCACTTCCGTGGTTGTCCAGTTGCTTCCGTGCAACTATTTACGAACTTGGATATGTCATCATTCATCGTGTTGAAGGAGACAGCCTGCATCATAAGTTTTACCTTATCAATTGATCAACTCTCTTTCATTGCCTTAACTGCAGACTGTGTAGAATAACTTCTGGCTAATTCAAGGGTTAGAGCTTTCGTCATCTGTTGAACCTCTGACGTGTATTGGTTAGCAGTTTTGTTTTGTTGCTGTAGATGCATCAGTTTGGCTGATAGTACTTCTACAGTTTGGCCTTTGACATTTCTTTTTAGTCTTTTTTTTTCATTTCCGACTATGTTTCTGGCTTCACCTTTTAGCTTTGTTTTTATTATCGAAATAGCTAATTGTTCGTTTTCGTCTTTTATTGATTCTGTAATTTCCAATGCATCGAGAAAACTTCTTAAGTGTTCTGCTTTACCATTAAATACTAGTATAAGCTTTGATGCAGAGTTAATAAAATCAGTATTTGACAGTGCCATTGTTATTTTTCCTCAACTATGCTTGAGCTAGTGTCTGAATCTGTAGAATTGTCCAAATCAGACATTAATATAGCTGGGATAGTGCGATTATTTATTTCTTCCTCTTTCAAATCCTCTTGGTTAATATTAATAACTTCTTTTGATTGTGTTTCTTCACTAGCTTATATTATTATATATTAAGAATATTAGGTATTGATATATCAAGCTTGAACTTTTCTCTAACAGTTGTCAAATTGGAGCTTAGTCTGATCAAAAACTTTGATCCTTGAGACCAATGATCTTGATGAAACTTATCTCTGTGTTCATATATTCGTATATATTGTTTGTGCGCTTTGTTCTCTTTTTTTTTTAAAAAATTTTTCCAAGTCATTCGCTCGTCTTAATTATCTTTTTTTCAAACATTTATTATGAAGCTTATACAATTTATGAAAGCAGTTGGCGCACATTCCAATTCAATGTTATTCGATTCAACTTTATTTATTACGTTAGCAGTGGAATCCACTGACTTTAAGTCTACTATGGCCATTATTGTTTTGTAAAAAAATTTTGATTGTAATTATCATGTATTTTTTCACTGAATTTACTTATTGAATTACTTCTTATGTATTCTATTAGGGCCTTTCTTATATATCTTACTTTTGTTTTCTTTTACATATATCTTACCTATAGTTTCGCATAGCTTTACGGGCTATACTTCTAAACGAGCGGAAATGGTTCCGCACGATTTTACAAAAATTTTGTTTTATATTTTGTTTTAATATATACTGATGATCCACATCCTCTGCGTCAGCTGGTCGTCTCCGGTTGCTGCACTGCGGCACTCTGCACTTGCAGAGTAGAGAGGTCCGGGGCAGTTGGTCAGATTCTGGTCTTTTCGGCAGTGGCTTGGAAGTATTTGTTATTGTTTTGAGTTTTTTATTTTATTTGTTGAGTTAGTTGTGACTTATGGTACTCTATTTTTTAGGGTTTCTTTATAAAATTTCTCATTATAAAGTTTTTGAGCCGTTATCCATGCGGGCGGTGTTGACTGTGAAATAGCAGCCACTTGATGTGCGCTATTCTTTTATTTATTTTATTTTTCTGACCTCCAGGTACCATCACTCACACTCTACTCACTCAGACTTTTTTTTTTATTTCCTCCTCTCGCCTTGTATTGTTGCAAAACTCTTCAGATGTAGAATGTTTGGGGGTCCTGTTGCCTCTTCGCTGCTCCTCGTCACACTTGTCACGGTCGCCATGTAAGGTTTGGTCCAATCGCATTTTAAATTAATTAATTATTCGAATGAATTTTAGTTCTCTTAGCTTAGTTTGCTAGCTGTCGGCGAAGAGGCAGAGCAGCCGTTTTATATATTTTATATATAAGTAAAGTAAGCTAACAAAGTGTGATAACATGTGGCATACATTACAGTGTAATTAAATAAATACAATACACAAAACGTTTGTAGATATTCTAGATCTTTTATCCACCTTAGCCAGATGTCCGCTAGTTTAGTTCGGTGTGAGTCAACCCAATTCAAAGTTCACAAGCCAAAGTTTTTTTTTAAATAATCTTAAACTGGATGACAAAGGGTGCCAAGAGTCCAAGAAGATTAAATACCCTCGAGACTTGCCTAAGCGTACGTTGTTCGTTAAAATGTTTTTCCAAGGATGCTAGTACAGTCCAAAAACCTCACCGGCGACATTTATGCGTTGGTATCATCCGTTTGTATGAATGAGCTATTGAACACTCCTTTCCCGAGTTCAAGATTTGCGCACGACATCAGCTGAACCAATTCGTTTTGGTTTCAAAGTAGCATAACCTCACTTACCCAGTAAGAACGTCATCGGAATACGAATCTTCAAATATTTTGAATTTTGAAGCGTTTGGGTATTCATCTTGATAATTCACAGCGAGCAACTCCAACGCTCGTACCTCCAAGAATGGTGCACAGGATGTTTCGTAGGTAACAGTGCACAGTTGAAAGTATCAGACGATTTTCTGGTATTTTCTGTGCCTTTCGTTAACCCATATTTGGCGGAAAATTTTAACGATGTCCGCTGAGAATGCGTACTTGTACATACGAAAGCGTAGGCACACAGCAAAGAGATCGCGCTGGATACTGGGTCCTGTGAAAAGACTGTCATTTAACGCATTACCATAAGCGTCGCGAAAGGATCTATCAAAAACCACTAGCAGCTTTCGTCCGACTACCGGGTGATGGAAAAGAAAGAATTGATTTCCAGCAGCAATGTCCTCTGACGGCACCTCTCGCATGTGCCCCAGGTTGATATAGTCTCGCATAAAGTATACGCACTGTGGCCGCAGGTGATCGTTTGTTGTAGACCGACATCTCTACCGATTTGAAGCATTTAAGATCTCCATGCTGTGTTCGAATTAAGAATTTTTATCGCGACTGTGAGTGGCGGGAGAAAAGGCGTGATGCCGATCGTGTCAGTCCGAAGGCTTGGATGCTTCGTTTAAATTCAGTAAAATTGTTTGATTTTTCAGTGACTTGTGCACACAACATTTTGTGTGTTCTCTGTTTGGCCAAGATGACTGAGTGTCGCTCTGTTGTTGTTGTTAAAATCGCGTATGTTTTGCTCGTCATACTCTGCTATCTGGACAATTGGCTTAACAGCATCGATAGTCCTTTAAGAAGGATCGCCAGATGGGCCCCGGAATTGCAGCAGTATGACTT
This sequence comes from Drosophila biarmipes, assembly GCF_025231255.1. Classification (NCBI taxonomy): domain Eukaryota; kingdom Metazoa; phylum Arthropoda; class Insecta; order Diptera; family Drosophilidae; genus Drosophila; species Drosophila biarmipes. The sequence goes on from NW_026114530.1 coordinate 1,077,253, forward strand.
TGAAATAGCGTACAGGGAAGGACAACTCTACGTGGTGGCAGACGCATTGTCAAGGCAGCCACTACCAGAAACGCTGGTCGTATTTGTAAAATACGACACGTAAACACAAAGAAAGAAAAAACCATCAACTTCACAGAGCAAGTTAGCAGCTACAACAAGCAGACGCAAGATGCTACGGAAACAATCCATGGATAAATCCAAAAATTCTCAAGGACACTACGAAATGAGTTCAAGAATGTTGAAAGGATACTCAGGGAAGAGGCCAAGGATAGCTCCAATAATACTGAGGGAAGGATAACTCCAAGATTCCCTAAAGGATACTGAGGGAAGAGCCCAAGGATAACTCCAAGGATGCTCAAAGGATATTGAGGAAAGACTCCAAGGATCACTCCTAGTATTCTCGAAGGGTACTACGGAAAAACTCCAAGGAGTCTCTACAAGGCCCTACGATACAACCATATTCAAGGAACACGTTTGGATAACATAAGGACGAAAAGAACGCAGAGGGGAACGAACCAAGGCCTCCAAAGACTCGATTGGCACTGCCAGGAAACACCCAGCAGCAGTTTGCCGAAAGCAGGGGGAAGTCACCACAGCTAAAAGAGCTGTAGCGAAAGAGACCAAGCACCCCTGGGAAGGGCATAATGCCCAGACAAGTAGATGAGATCGCCGTCCGGATCGGGGTCCGAACTAGGAAACATAGTTTCAGGAGTCTGAAATGGCATTCATGGTTAGCAACGGCAACCTGCCAAGAAAGAATAAGAGGATGAGCACATACAAGGAGTCGCGTGGGAGATAAGGGTACTTACCTAGGGGCAAAGGCAAGTGGAAGTGCCGGGATGTGGAGAAAAAAAAGAAAGCGAAAGAAAACAACTAAATTTCGACCGACAGCTGAACGGGCAGAAACAATTTGTAAAATCATCACACACCAGGGAAGGGGGCGCCTCAAGAGGCGGTCGATTGGCAATGGACGATAGTGCGATCGATGGGCACAAGCTAATGGAAATATCGGTGATGGTGAATATCAAGACGAACAAGTGGTTATGCCATGTACGCGGCAAATTCGCGTAGTAACGGCGCGGTATAGAGCGGTTGGAGAGGACGGAACATTAAAGACGGAGATCGTCAGAGGTTGGGGAACGGGAGAGTTTAAATCACGTTAGAGTTGGGAGAACGTGAGAGTTTGGAGACAAAGGATGGAGAAAGAGAAAGTAGAGACTTGGCGGGGGGAGCGAGAGGACCGTGTACAAAAGGGAGTAACGTGACTCCGCCGGAATTTGGACTCTGCCGTGAACTTTGAACCAAGAGAGGAAGTGCCACATCTCAGCAGCGGGGCGGCACACAGGCGAGCCACAGGCCACGGGATCAAGCGGTACGGCAGCATTAGACAGGGCTACGGTTGGAGGCTGCACATGAAAGACAAGTGGGTGAAGCAGGAGTCATTTTCTTTGGACCCGGATTGGAGAGATTTCAGCGGGCCGTGCGCAAAAGGGAAATAACGATATAAAGCCGCAAAGCACTGGCAAAAGGTATCAGTCGATCACGAGCGGTCAAGACAAACAGTCAATCAGATCAGAGTCAAACCATTAAGAGCAGAAATCAAGTGAACAGTCAACCAACCAAGTAATTTACAAGGGAACCACAACAAGTCGAATCGTCGGAAGCAGCGTCGTGGGAGCCTAGAAGGAGCAAGATCGCTGAGGCACAGGTAGCTGAGGTCCAGAGGGCATCACACGGCGTTACCTCTGGAGAGTCTGTCAGAGTTCGAGGTGTGAAGGCCGGAAACACCCAGAGTACCTCGCCCCAGGCACTACTTTAACGTGTCCTGCGTAAGCCCCGTGCATCAAGTGGAATTGAGCAGGTCCTGCGCTATAAGCCAGAAGGGAGAGCGGTCGATCAGTACGGTCTCAATAGAAGTTTTCCAGGGGAGCCTATGGTTTCGACTCGTGAAGACCCTGAGCGGCGTGTTCGAGCCCCGAGTGTAACGAGCCAAAAGGGAGAGCGGTCGATCAGTACGGCCTAGAGTGGAATTTTCCAGGAGAGCGTGAAGTCCCGGATCGGAGTATGCCGAGAACCCGAGTACCAGAAGACACGCTACGTCCAGCCAAGCAGCCAGGAGCAGTTCGCAGGACACCGCCACCAGCAAGCAAGACACCACAACGCCACAGCCACGCAGACAGGAACGGCCAGTAAGCGACAGGGTAAGGCTATGGTGGAACGTTCGTTTACACTAGGCGTAGAAGCGAAGTAAAGCGCGAGGCAGCTTCCTAGAGTTTGCCTTGACTGTGCGCGAGAGCTGAGCGGAAACCCCAGAGTAACCTACCAACCTTTTGTGTGGGACGAACACACACAACCTACTGAGCTAGGCGCACGAATCTCGTAGCGAGTAGAACGTAAAAAATCAGTACCTTACAGAGTTCGCTTATCAGCAACAGCTTGATATCTACATACAAAACAATCGTAGCGAATCTGCGCTGAAGGAATTCGACTTAAGCACGGAGAAATACATACATAAGAACTTGGCAAAATGTAACAGAAGTATGACCAGATTTAAGACAAGGCAAACCGAATGGCTCCTGTCCAATATGGGTACAACAGTAGGTTCATTCTTGTCTTCACATCGAAAGCTGTCAACATCAAGACCAGTTGGACGCCCACCCATTAAATACGAGTATGTTAACGCCGGTCCCCGTCAGAAGAGAAAATAAGCATCCGATTTAGATTCTGACTGTCCATATTCAATAGAAATTGACGTAGAAGATCATTTTAAAATGTAAAATGATTATTTATAGTCATTTTGAATGCATTGTTATTTTACTTACTCATTAATATTTAAGTTAAGTGTAAAAAAAATGAATTGAAAACATTTGTTGAATTTAACGAGTGCTAGAATTATGTATAAGCGTACAAGTATCAATAAGAACAAACATACATATCTCATTAGCGCGGCTAGGGAAGGTGTGTTCAGATCGGTCTGAAACTTAGATATATTTGTATCTCCATCGACACTTTCGTATGTACAAAATATGAAACTTAAATTTTCGTCGAAAAATTTATATTTTGATTTTGTAACAGTGTACCATCTATCTATCTTCACATAAAACAAATTAATGACACATAAAAATAAGCGCACTAGCAATTGTTGTCCATTGACAGAAAAAGTAAATAAAAATTGTAATAAAATAGAGTAAAAAATAAAATACCTAAATAAAAACAATTACCAAAAAATACCCAGGGCTGGATACATTCACTAAATATCGAATATTGAACATATATCGAATTTTAGTTTACTTATTTTGACAATTTTCCAATAAGTTTAAAACCTAATTAATACTTTTTTGCAAAATTACAAAAAGAATACTAGCTTAAAGCCGTTGCTGTTCGTTCTTCTTCGCCACAAGTACGATGGGTGAAGCATACTCCGAATTAATGGGCTTGATTATCTTTTGGTTAAGCCACTCCTGAACCTGTTCGTCTACTATCTTCTGCTCTGTATATATACGTCGAGCTTACTGAAATACTGGGCAATGAAAATTTCTTTTCGGCTTGTAGTTCTCTATTATGCGGTTCAAAATAATGTTGTAAGGCAAATCTGAGAAATATACATGAACAAACTCATGAATAAACTTTGAACTTTTTTCCCCTCTTGGACCTTCGATTTGGGTCCTGTACCTATTTAACTGTCTGACCTGCGTACGAACGCGGTACCATCCTTCGTCACTTTCATGTCCACCAAATGCAAAACAGTCCTGCCTAAAATTGAATCAAATTCTATATAGAGATTGATGCCATCTATTTAATCTCTGATAATGAGACTTCCAAAAGTCACACATTTTTCACTTCCTGTCAAACTCTGTCCTCCGAGTTCCAAGTAGATGTTTCGGCGCAGCAAGCAAAGATAGGCTCCAGTGTCAACTAACCCTTTAATGTTTCCAAACAAAATACACATTAGCTCTAATCCTGATCCCGTAAACGTGCTTGTTGGCTTTGTCTTGGCCTCTTCTTCTACAAGGTTTGTAATTTTTTTCTTGCTTGGGGCCGCTCTGTGTCCTGGCTGATTGCACCTAAAACATTTATTTTTTCTTGCAGAAGTTTGCAACGCAGTCAGAAGTTTGCAACGCAGTAAAAGTATATATATTCTTGATCAGCGTCACCAGACGAGTAGATCTAACCATGTCCGTCTGTCCGTCCGTTTCTACGCAAACTAGTCTCTCAGCTATCGAGAAGAAACTTTCCAAAAAGTTTTCTTTCTATTGCAGGTAGTATATAAGTCGGAACCAGCCGGATCGGACAACTATAACTTATAGCTCCCATAAGAACTATCAGGGAAACAATTAAAAAAAAAAATTATATCTTCGGTGTTTTTTAACAACTAAGCTTGGAAATAACATTTTTTAATTAGTTTTGAATTTCGAACATTTCGACATATAACCTCCTACGCTTGGAAATAACATTTTTTAATGACTTCTGAATTTCAAATTAAATTTTATCAAAAATCGGACAACTATATCATATAGCTATCATAGGAACAATTGGGAAATTAGTGGGAAAATAATATGAAAGAATTATTTACTAAAGTTGATTATTTCTTATAACTGCAATCTTCGGCTTGCCGAAGTTCACTTCCTTTTTTGTTATTTAATGAGATTCGTCTCCACAGTTTAAACATTTCCTAACCTTCTAAACTTATTTGGCTGTGTCTTTCTCACCTTTGCTGAATTGAGTCATACCTGACTTGCTTTGTAGATCCCCGCATCTTCTTATATGCCTCGACCTGCACTTTCAACTGCTTCATAGTCTTGGCTTGGTATAGTAAGGATTTTTTACATTGCAGTGTCTGGTCTCTTATCGTCTAAGTCTATTGGTTTTGCCAATACCATTAAAGCATAAAAGTAGTCGTGCAATGATTTGGTCTTCTGCTGTCGTTTGCCAAGTCTCGTCGAGCAGTGAGTCTTTGACGTCAAGCGGACTGCGAATAAAAAGCTTTGCGCTGAGTAATTATTTCAGATATATAAAAACCTGCAACTGACTCCATTACACAATGAGTGCACACTCTTCAAGTTCCTCGATCCACGGATTAATTAGTTCCTTAAAAATGACATACACTCCCTTCCACATCCTTTAGTGTAAACCAGGACCTACCCAAGTTAGGATTTTCTTGGTGACGGTTTTCGTTCCACCCTCTCTATTTCCGTCCACCCGTCTATTATTTGACTGTACGGCAAGCACAAGATCCATCTTCTTCCTAATCATTATCTTCTTGTATTTCTAACTCTTATTTTCATCAGAATCCAAACCATAGTGAACAAATAGTTCTTTTGGTAATTCGTGCTTATTACCATTCTTGTTTAATCCTAATTCTGTCAATTTGTTTCGTAAATCCGACACGAGTAGTTCAAAAATCTCTTCATTATTAATTTTTACTTAAGTATACTTATATAGATTAAGACTAGAGTATTTGTATCAAATATAGTACGTATGCTTATAAAATATTAATATGTTCATCAAGAATGCCTACTTGGCTAAAATAGGGCTTTACTTTGTCAGTGAATGCTAACAGCAGCTGTATGCATAGCTTGAATGTCAAAAAAAGCAAAACATAACACTATGTAACCTTCAGCTACTTAACAGAACGTTAACGTAGTTATAAATTATAAATACGTTAATTTCAAAAGATCTTCCTCTGTTTTCCTTCTAGTCAGCTTTTTCTTCACGTCTTTCCGCCTTTCAGTCTGTTTTTGCTCCGATTTCTGCCCGCCAAAACGTGAAAGTTTCCGCAATTCACCCAAATTGCGACAGCTTTCGACTTACAAATACAAGTTCATATGTGCTCTGCCGCCTCACCAACAAAGCTCCAGACAACCAATTCGCTCTTTCTTTCTGAGCCGCTTGGCGTCACCAATACTGTTCCAGGATGGACTTCTCGTTGATCACCAACACCTCTCTAATCGTTTCTCTTTCTTTCCTTGGTTTTAGTTGAAATCGAAACTGCTCCACGCCTTGCTCTTTGTCCAGATGACTCCGCCCACGGTTGTCGGCGTTGTTTTGTATAGAACTTGTATTCTTTAATCTTCTAATGACAAAATTGAACTGCCTAAGCTTAACGAACAAGAGAGCTTCATAGCGGTCTCACAAATATGCTGTGTTTGCCTGCTATTCACGAGCGTCCGGTCAAATGCAGTGTCAGCAATTTCGACAGCGCTTAGTCCTCGGACATTGATTCTCTGTCCGGTTAACTTATGTTAACTACTCCCCCCTCGAGATTTAAGCCGCCCGCGGCCGACCCCAACTGGGCGATCACCTCCCTTAACTGGACTTTAGATCTCCTATTACTGATGAATCGCCAATAGGTTAGACTGACGCAAATCAACGCGAAAATTACTGCTCCAGAAAAAAGAGCCGCTAGGTGTGATCGGTGGGTGTCGATTTCTGCTCCGAACCGCTGAATGTATTCCAGGTTACGTTCACTCAAACGGTAATGGTAAGGAAGACTTAAGACATCCTGACTGATTTTGATATTTAATGAGGGCGAGCTTGCCTCTCGGTGTTCGTATATAGCGGCGCGCTCATTAAAGGTGATAAGATGGGTGCCATGTAACCAGACGCTCCTTACGTCGTCCACTTTTACCAGACCTGTTTGATCATTAATAATAACGATGACATACGTGATCGGGTGTAGTTCGCTCAGTTGGGACTCGCAGGGCCCCTTCCCACCAGCATAAAGTTCTCGGGCACATGAACTCTCTGTCCAGCTGGTGTTACGGAGAAACTTTTAATTGCCTGGATTTCTCCCTTACATTCAGATTGAATATTGCTAAATGCTAATTTAACTTTGGGGAGTTTTATAATAAAAACAGGAAAGGAAGTTAACTTCGGCAAGCCGCAGTTTGCATACCCTTGCAGTTATAAGAAATAATCAACGTTTGTAACAGCATGTGCAATTTTAAGGAATTGTTGCTAGCTTCTGTGAAATTGAAAAAAAAAATTCCTTATTTCTTTGACCGTTTCTTTGACAGCTATATGTTAGAGTCGTCTGATTTTTATTAATTTTAAATTTGAAATTCTTAAAATATAAAAAATTATATTTCCAATATTATAGGATAATATGTCAAAAACACCAAAGCTATAGTTTCATATTATTTTCCAGCCCATTTTCCGATCTTTCCTATGATGGCTATATGATAAAATCGTCCGATTTCGATCAAATTAAATTCTAAATTCAGAATAATTAAAAAATGTTATTTCCATAGGAGGTTGTATGGTAAAAGCCACAAAAGATATAATTTTTTCATATAATTTTTCCACCAATATTCCGATCGTTCCTATGGCAGCAATATGATATAGTCGTCCAATTTTAATAAAACTTAACTCGAAATTCAGAACTAATCAAAAAATGTCATTTCCAAGAGTAGAAGGTTATGTGTTAAAAAACATCAAAGATATAATTTTTGTTTAACTTTTTTTTCGATAATTCCTATGAAAGCTATAAAATAGTTGTCCGATCCGGCTGGTTTCGACTTATATACTACGTGCAATAGAAAGAAGACCAACAGCTTTAAATCTGAGAGACTAGGTTTGCGTAGAAACGGAAAGGCAGACAGATATGGCTAGATGGACTTGTCTAGTGATGCTGTTCAAGAATATATATACATTATGAGGTCGGAAACGTTTCCTTCACTGCGTTAAAAACTTCGGACTGAAATCAATATACCCTCTGCAAGGGTATAAAAATGCATAATGTTAATAGATTGTACAATTTCTACGGACGCTACGGACAATATATCATTTATGGGGTTATTAGTGGGTATTAGTGACGAGCATTCAAAAGTTTCTTCATACAAATGTGACAATGGAAACCTGTCGCCCATATTGTTTGTTTCTTCTATTACACGCCTATACTCCTATAGATTCACTGAATGTCTTACATACGCGAATTCTTCACACACTAGGATTTTACCGTTGACAACAGGAATTCACTTGGCTTGGGAATAGTCTGTGATATACGCCAAAGCCATGGTCAAGGAAGAGAAGATGCAGATGATTTTTGACATGTGGAATTGAGTTATTAGCTTTTTTTGTTCATAGAATAGCTAAAATATGCATAAAAGCAAACTAAAAAATGGTAAATGATGCCAGTGGCAAAGATGCTTACGACTGGTAAGAAATGTGTGCCAAGCGGCTTGTTAAAAATTAATATTGTTTTCTATCTAAGATTGTCCTGGTGGACAACCCTCCCTTTATTTTGGACCGTGGTCCCCAGGTCCACTTCAAGGGTTTGCTCCTCACACAAAGTTGTGAGTTTATTTGTGAGCCTTCGGTTGGACTTTACGAGAACTTTTTCACCGACTTCAAATGTTCTATTCTGTCGGAATTTGTCACTTTGATTTCACTTTGAATGTCCGTCTGTGGGTCATCCGGTTGCGCTTGCACGACGTCGATTGGTCGCTTCTCAATTACTGAGTGAATTGATTTGTTGAATTTCGTTACGGCTAAAAGGACTACATTCACGTTGTCAGCTATTCCAGCAGTGGAATCACTACTTCCGCGGTGTCAGTTATTCCACTATCGATTTTTAAGCAACGACTGAGATCCGATTGGGTACTGTGGAATCGCTCCGCTTGCCCTTTTGAAACACTATAATGAGGCGGAGCATTTGCGATGCTAACGCTATATTCTATACTGAGCAGTGTTGAGATTGTGTGCGAGTTCTTAGCCTTCGGGAAGTGATTCATGAGTTGGAGTAAAGCTGATTTAAAAACCTCGAGCAGACATGCTGTACAATAAAAAAATTCTGAAAATTGCGTATCAATCCAAGTAAGAAAATATTTCCTGTTGGTGGAGTAAATCTCTCTCTTGGGATTTCATTTCTCTCAGCCCTTGCAATAATGTCCGTTACATGATTTTTGCAGAGCCAAATTTTGCTGGCTAAAAATCGCCGAACTAGTTCGTCCTGTACCATGGCCCATGTGTGTAGGTCGCAATGGATAGCATTCACCCCTTTAGGAACGATGAAGTCCGAAATGTCTTTAAGAAATGCTTCTTTGCATGTAAAGCTAATAAAGTAACGCCTTTTGTTCACAAAAAGTACGAAACTGCGCATCAATGGAGAGGGCCCCTTGGTAAGAACTAATTGGTTCTGAAAGCAATTCAGAGACTTGTTCGTAGAATTAATGGTGTGGGTCGAAAAGAGCTTGCTGTGTACCGTGGCTATGCATGATTCAGCTTCTTGCTCCTCAATGACATTGAGTTGTTGTCTGGACAACAAATAAAATTTTTCTGACTCATCAATGCGCGCTTTCCATCTTTTGATCTAAGCGTTCGGATTCGACTCCGGTTAAATGTTGGTGATCAGTATAGGTATTTATATCTTTCAACGCGTATAGATAGTGCCGCTGTTTGGCCAATGCCGCAATTATGGCCAACAATTCCCTTTCATTTATAGCGTAGTTAATTTCTCTGTTCTTCAATGTCCTTCAGATTTATAGCGTAGTAAATTTCTCTGTTCGTCAATGTGCTTCAGATCATTGTATTCGGACGTCGTTCTTGGGACAATACCGCGCCAATACTAAAGCTGAGCCATCTGTCGTTAAATCAAGAAAGGAAGTTAAACTCGGCTTGCCCTTGAATGTTTAAGAAATAATCAACTTAAGTAGCACCATGTAAAATTTTTATGGATTGTTGCTGACTTCAGTGATATTAAAAAAAATTATTTAATTCTTTTCTTCAGACCATTTTTTTCACATCTATATGTTAGAGTATTCTTATTTTTATTAAATTGAATTCGAAATTATTAAAAATATAAAAAATTATATTCCCAATATTATAAGAAAATATGTCAACAAGAAAGAAAGTTAACTTCGGTAAGCCGAAGTTTGTATACCCTTCCAGTTATAAGAAATAATCAACTTTAGTACCACCATATCAAATTTTTAAGGATTGTTGCTGACTTCAGTGATATTTAAAAAAAAATGTATTTCATTATTTTTTAGACCATTTCTCTATGGCAGCTATACGATATAGTCGTCTGAATTTACCACTAATATACTACCTGCAATAGAAAGAAGACTTTTGGGAAAGTTTTAGTCCGATAGCTTTAAAACTGAGAGACTAGTTTGCGTAGAAACGGACGGACAGGCGGACAGACAGACATTGCTAGATCGACCCGTCTAGTGGGGCTGATCAAGAATATATATTTTATAGGGTCGGAAACGTCTCCTTCACTGCGTTGCAAACTTCTAACTGAAATCATTATACCATCGGCTTTTTATAATCAGGATATCTTGTACTGGGATATTTCGCGATCTATGCCTGTTAAAGTTTCCATTTTTGCTTTTTAAGATGTCTAAAATAGGTCTTGCTTCCGAAGCTAAATCTTTTAAATAACATCTGTATTAACGTGCAAGGCCAAGAGTAACAGCCTGGCTTTTCTATATTGTAACAGTCGTGCTTATATGCAATACACTAGTTCTCAGTATTATGTTGTTATGCTCAAAGTTATATAAAAGAGGGCAGAGTATATGAATCTGCTCTGGTCACACTATTCGATCATCGAGAGAGGAGATGCTCTCTCGAGAGATCCGGAAAAAAAAGAGAGTTGCCTGTGAGCAGCGAGTTAATTCTAACCGAGAGTGCGAATAAAGAAGATGTGAACTTAAGCCTGATACAATCTCAGAAGTGGGATGCAAGAAAAAAAAAATCTAAAATAACTTACCCTCAAAAATTTAAGCAGTCGGGTAGCCGTCCCGCAAGTCGATCAGGAAGTCGGAGAAATTATGGACAAGGTGACGACAGACTCGGAAGACGAAAATATCGAGTCACAAGTTCCGATGGAACCGATTGGTGGGTAAGAAACCATGGAAAAGTTGCGATTAAAAATCGAGAAGGCCCAGAAATTTATAGAATTTCTGCACAAGCAAGGCGAGCAGCGGTTCGGAGAATTCCGAGAACAGGCGAGAGGGAGTTGGCGAGCGAGGCCGCGGTTCTACGAACATGCTACAAGGAAATTTCGAGAACTTGCAACAACTTGGCTGCGCAGTTTACGGTGACAAAAATGGCAGAGTTGCGCATCGAACTTCTGAAGGGCTGAGTTTTCGTCAGCTGGATTTAATCTGGCCAAGAAAATTTTGATGGACTTTGCCGAGAAGATTCCTGTACGATCCTGGATGTCCCAATGAGATAACATATCCACGTTGTATGACCTGTAGGACACCCAGCGAAGAAAGTTGCTGATCAGCCAACTAAAAGACAGCGCTTTGGAGTGGATGCATGCGGATCTTTCTCGTTTTATTACACCAACGAGTGAGTTGCTGCAACAATTAGAACTTGCTTTTGGTGGTAACGAGCTGAAGGCAGACTTGAGGCGAAAATTTGAAGCGCGTCTGTGGCAACCGAATAAAAAATTCGCGATGTACTGTGAAGAGAAGTGCAGGCTGGCACGAGATGTCAACATGGAGGAGGACGAGCTACTGGATTGACTAATTGTTGCCATACCGACGATTAACTTAAGCACGCAGGCCAAGTAACAGTGCTTTGACAATCCTGGAAGGATGCTTAGAGCCTTCACTGACATAATGCTGCTAACAACGGCTGCTGGGAGCAACAATGTGCAGTCTTCGAAAACCGATCCGGCGAGCAAGGAGACTCGTTGCTACAACTGCAACGGAAAGGGGCATTGAGCTCGAGAGTGCGCCAAACCGAAGAGAACACCAGGGACGTGCTACGGATGTGGAGCTACCGATCATTTCATCAACGGATATCCTCAAAATAAGAAGCAAGATGTCAATAACTATGTAAGGTTGTTTACAATTTTTTTGTTTTGGAAACCCTAACCAGTCAATTATTACAGAATGCCTAATAGATTCAGGGAGCCCAGTATCGCTAATCGCTAATTAGATCCAGAAAATGAAATATTAGAGGACAAAATGTTAGGTTGTGAAATAATAGAAAATGAAAAGTTAGGAAATGAGATGTTAGGGTATGAAATGGTAGGTGGTAAAAAATTAGAAAGTAAAATTTATAAGAAACTTTAGAAAGTAGAATTTTAAAAGCATATTAGGAAAGCACAAATGGTTTGAAATGAGGAATGGTGTTATATACAGGAAAAGTAATGACAAGATTATTTTATTTTATGTACGGAATCGGATGGAAGATCATGTTTTATATAAGTATCATGACGAATTAGGCCACATAGGAAGGGACAAATCGATAGAAGCAATTGGAAAAAGCTACTGGTTTCCAAACATGAAGAGTAAAGTTTCTGATCATGTTAAAAATTGTTTGAAGTGTATAGCATATAGTCCAAAGGTAGGCAAAGGTGATGGATACTTGCACAGTATCCCAAAGGGCATAAGCCTTTCGAATTTATTCACATAGATCATTATGGACCTGTGGATAATAGTAGATCAAAAAAGCACATATAGCAGGCCCAAATGTTTTATTTCAGATCGCGGAAGCTGCTTTACTTCGACAGATTTTGCTAAATTTATGGAGGAAAATAAGATAAAGCATATAAAAATTGCAACGGGATCGCTACAGGGCGAACGCGGATTTTGGTTCAGGGAAGTCTTGAATGGCTTGGACTTTTTTTGGGTCAGTTGTTGCACTGTTGAACTTGTTGATTCTGCTGAGAGATTTTGTCTTGCTGGCGCTCTGGCGACATGACCCTGCTCTTTTATACCTATCTTCTTGACTTCTAGCAAAGATTTGATTCTCAAGATTTGATTCTACCTCTTGTGCCAAGGCGAGAGCGGATGGCATGTCTTTGAGTTTTGCCGCGAAAAGCTCATCTGTGAGGCTTCTCTTACGGCCGGAAAGCGTCTTCTCGGAATTTGTCACATAATACCTTTCCCATAGCTGTTTCAAATGACAAGTTGACCATAGGTGAGCTTTTCTCAACCTCATCGCAATACTGTAACAATGTCAAACTACCCAGTCTGAGGGTGCCTAACTCTTGTTTGATGACATACATCGGTCGTTTGTCGCTGTATGTGAAGTCCCAGCGATTTATGATCGCGTCGAAATTCAACACAGTCCGAAACGAAGATAGTGCCGCATCAGCGGGTCCGCTTGCATTACTTCTAATAATAATAACAGCTTGATAGTGGCGGGAGCTGCCATCATGTGTCTAAATATGTGATACGTTGACGCCGCTTGCCGAGACACATACGACTACTGTGTTCCCGAAATTTTCGGTAAACACTTAACAGCGTCCAAGGGTTCGCTACACTGTGCAGTATACATCGCCACGGTCACTGGTCATCTACTGTACAATTAGGATGATTATGTTGGGAGATAACTATTCTCCTTTTCCTGCTGGCCTAGAGACTCAGTCAGAATCGAAATAATAAAATATCTAACGGCGGTTGCCGAAGTTGTTTTGTATAGAACTTGTGTTCTTTATTCTTCGAATGAACTGCTTAAGCTTAACGAATAAGAGAGCTTCATAGCGGCTGTGTTGCCTGCTGTGCACGAGCGTCCGGTAAAATGCAGTGTCAGCAATGTGACCAGCGCTCAGTCTTCGGACATTGACTCTCTGTCCGGTTAACTTATGTTAATTTGTATTCTTTTGATAATTTAGCAAATAACAAGCACAATACGGTTTCGATGCTCGTCTCGCGACAGGAGTTTAATCTCTGATGAGTGTAGTTTGCTAGCCGGGAACTTTTGTTCGCAAGTTTTACAAAGCGTACAATTAATTTCCCAACGCTTTTGTGTCTCAACATTTAGTGTACTTTCTGAAAAACTTTGAATTCCTATTCTTGCTAAAGTCACTTATAGATTTCTTATCCCGGTAAGTCGCTGTTGTCGTTCAAATTTGGGCAATTGGGCTCACTAAACTTCATTCATAGCATTCAACTTGCGAGCCAGCGAGTAATCTTTTCCCTTCGGAAAAATGTTTTTCGAACATGGTATAGTATGGCAAAGTTTCTGTACTGTTATGGATGGGTGACCTTAGCAACATCCCATCTCGTGTGGTCGTCCTGGATATTCACTCGAATTGCTGCTAATATGGATTGGTTTACTGTCTCCGATGCGTTGGATTGTGATGCTTATCTGCCTGTCCTCATGTGTATTCTTGCAGCATATTCTAAAATTTCTTGAAGATAAACTGTTTTCCGTTGTCCATGTTGTGTTTTCGGAAATCTAATTTGGGTGAACATTTCGTCTTGCTGGAATCACAGCTGTCGATGTGGCCTTCGGCATCGCTTTTTACCACACAAACTTGGTTAGGTGATCCAACGAGATTAATAAGATGGAATTTCCTCGGCGAGAATGCTGGTACTTTCCTAGGAAATCCAGGTATAGCTTTTAAATGTGTCGATCCGTGCGTAACTTCTTCCCATCACTGGTCGTTTTATCAGCGTTGTGTGTTGGTTTTCCTTGCAGTTTTCGCATTCTTCTGCAAATTCTCAGACTTGAACTACCATTTTGGGACAGTAATAAATATTCTGAAGTCTTTCTGAGGTCTTTGTCACACCCCCATACCCCTCGTCAGTGCTTCCGTAGTCCAAAGTTTCCATTCATTTTCATGACTTTCCTTTCTGTTGAAGTGCTTCTTCTTGACCATAGGTCCCTCTTCCACATGTAAGTCTGGAAACTTGTCTCTTCCATGCTCTTCAATCAATGAAAGTCTTTTCAAGTATTCAGGATTCTCAAACTCCGTTGTCTCAAAATCGAAGAACAAAGTCGAATGCCTGTTATGCTACCGATCACCGCGCTAGTCTCCTGTTCTAATCCTTCATAAGCCATTGCAGGCTTGCGTGATCGGTAACGATAGTAAACGCAATTAACTTCACTTAGGGACGGAATCTTTCCACGGCTTTTACTGCTCCGAGGCACTCTTTTTCCGTTACGCTGTAATTGAGTTGTGCTCCTCTCAGCTTCGCCGAAAAGAACGCTATTGGCCGATTCGGCCAATATTAAACTTTTAAGTTAAACTTAATAAAGCTAGCCGGGCTATCGGTTTTTGTGTCTCTAATTTCATTTATATGAAAATTTACTAAATGAAAGGCTTGTCGTAGAATTAATGGTGTGGGTCAAAAAGAGCTTGCTGTGTATCGTGGCTATGCATGATTATTAAAAAAATAAAAAATGATATTCCCAATATTATAAGAAAATATGTCAACAAGAAAGAAACTTAACTTCGGCAAGCCGAAGTTTGTATACCCTTCCAGTTATAAGAAATAATCAACTTTAGTACCACCATGTCAAATTTTTAAGGATTGTTGCTGACTTCAGTGATAATTAAAAAAAATGTATTTCATTTTTTTTTTTAGACCATTTAGGCCGTTTTTTGATAAATTGAATTCGAAATTTTTAAAAATTTTAAAAATGTTTCTTCCAAGCTTAGATTGTTATGTGTGAAAAAACACGACAGATATAATTTTTTTCATATTTTCCGATTGTTTCTATGGCAGCTATATGATATAGTCGTCTGATTTTAATAAAATTTAATTCGAAATTCAAAACCAATAAAAAATGTTATTTCCAAGCGTAAGAGGTTATATGATAAAAAACACCAAAGATATAATTTTTTCATATTATTTTACCACTAATTTTCCTATTGTTCCTATGACAGGTATATGATATAGTCGTCCGATTTTGATAAAATTTAATTCGAAATTCAAAACCAATTAAAAAATGTTATTTCCAAGCGTAGGAGGTTATATGCTAAAAAACATAAAAGATATAATTTTTTTAATTGTTTCCCCGATACTTCCTATGGGAGCTATAAGATATAGTTGTTCGATCCTGCTGGATCCGACTTATGTACTACCTGCAATAGAAAGAAGACTTTTGGGAAAGTTTTAGCCCGATAGTTTTTAAACTGAGAGACTAGTTTGCGTAGAAACGGACAGACAGGCGGACAGACAGTCATTGCTAGATCGAATCGTCTAGTGGGGCTGATCAAGAATATATATATTTTATAGGGTCGGAAACGTCTCCTTTACTGCGTTGCAAACTTCTAACTAAAATCTATATACCATCTGCTTTTTATAATCAGGGTATCTTAACATGACGTTTTCAGATGACAAAATGTTTCCAAAACGCTTGTTGCTGCGCCTCAGAGAATTGTTCTGGAATATTTCGCGATCTATGACTGCTAAAGTTTCCATTTTTGCTCTTTAAGATGTCTAGAATAGGTCATGCTACCGAAGCTAAATCTTTTATATAACATCTGTATTAACGTGCAAGGCCACGTGTAACAGGCTGGCTATTCTACATTGTAACAGGCGTGCTTATATGCAATACACTTGTTCTAAATATTATGTTGTTATGCTCAAAGTTATATGAAGAGGGCAGAGTATATGAATCTGCTCTGGTCACACTATTCGATCCTCGAGAGAGGAGATGCTCTCTCCAGAGAACCGGAAAACGGGGGTTGAAAAGAGAGTTGCCTGCGAGCAGAGAGTTAGTTCTAACCGAGAGTGCGAATAAAGAAGACGTGAACTTAAGCCTGATACAATCTCAGAATCTCACAATTTGCCGACAACTGGATCTAAAGCCGAACTTTTTTCGCGACTTAGCAGTGTTCCGCCGGAAAATCGGCGAGCCGTCCCGCAAGTTGATCAGGAAGTCGGAGAAATTATGGACAAGGTGACTACAGACTCGGAAGACGAAAATATCGAGTCACAAGGTCCGATGGAGTCGATTGGTGGCTTAAAAACCAAGGCCCAGAAATTTTTAGAATTTCTGCACAAGCAATGCGAACAGCGGTTCGGAGAATTCCGTGATCGGGCAAGAACGAGATGGCATGGCAACCTGCGGTTCGGAGAATTCCGAGAACAGGCGAGAGGGAGTTGGCGAGCGAGGCCGCGGTTCTACGAACATGCTACAAGGAAATTTCGAGAACTTGCAAAAACTTGGCTGCGCAGATTATGGTGACAAAAATGGCAGAGATGCGCATCGAACTTCTGACGAAATCGTGATACAGCGTCCCGTGGGAAGGGCTGAGTTTTCGTCAGCTGGATTTAATCTAGCCAAGAAAATTTTAATGGACTTTGCCGAGAAGATTCCTGTACGATCCTGGATGTCCCAATGAGATAACATATCCACGTTGTATGCCTTGTAAGACACCCAGCGAAGAGTGTTGCTGATCAGCAAACTAAAAGACACCGCTTTGGAGTGAATGCATGCGGATCTTTCTCGTTTTATTACACCAACGAGTGAGTTGCTGCAACAATTAGAACTTGCTTTTGGTGGTAACGAGCTGAAGGCAGACTTGAGGCGAAAATTTGAAGCGCGTCTGTGGCAACCGAATAAAAAATTCGCGATGTACTGTGAAGAGAAGTGCAGGCTGGCACGAGATGTCAACATGGAGGTGGACGAGCTCCTGGATTGACTAATTGTGGCCATACCGACGATTAACTTAAGCACGCAGGCCAAGTAACAGTGCTTTGACAATCCTGGAAGGATGCTTAGAGCCTTCACTGACATAATGCTGCTAACAACGGCTGCTGGGAGCAACAATGTGCAGTCTTCGAAAACCGATCCGGCGAGCAAGGAGACTCGTTGCTACAACTGCAACGGAAAGGGGCATTGGGCTAGAGAGTGCGCCAAACCGAAGAGAACACCAGGGACGTGCTACGGATGTGGAGCTACCGATCATTTCATCAACGGATATCCTCAAAATAAGAAGCAAGATGTCAATAACTATGTAAGGTTGTTTACAATTTTTTGTTTTGGAAACCCTAACCAGTCAATTATTACAGAATGCCTAATAGATTCAGGGAGCCCAGTATCGCTATCCGCTAATTAGATCCAGAAAATGAAATATTAGAGGATAAAATGTTAGGTTGTGAAATAATAGAAAATGAAAAGTTAGGAAATGAGATGTTAGGGTATGAAATGGTAGGTGGTAAAAAATTAGAAAGTAAACTTTATAAGAAACTTTAGAAAGTAGAATTTTAAAAGCATATTAGGAAAGCACAAATGGTTTGAAATGAGGAATGGTGTTATATACAGGAAAAGTAATGAAAAGAATATGTTATTTTATGTACGGAATCGGATGGAAGATCATGTTTTATATAAGTATCATGACGAATTAGGCCACATAGGAAGGGACAAATCGATAGAAGCAATTGGAAAAAGCTACTGGTTTCCAAACATGAAGAGTAAAGTTTCTGATCATGTTAAAAATTGTTTGAAGTGTATAGCATATAGTCCAAAGGTAGGCAAAGGTGATGGATACTTGCACAGTATCCCAAAGGGCATAAGCCTTTCGAATTTATTCACATAGATCATTATGGACCTGTGGATAATAGTAGATCAAAAAAGCACATATAGCAGGCCCAAATGTGTTATTTCAGATCGCGGAAGCTGCTTTACTTCGACAGATTTTGCTAAATTTATGGAGGAAAATAAGAGAAAGCATATAAAAATTGCAACGGGATCGCCACACGCCAACGGCCAAGTGGAGCGGATCAATAGAAGCTTGAGCCTACGATAGCGAAGTTAGCGGAACCAGAGAATGGTTTACATTGGGATAATGTCATTGAAAAAGTATAGTATTCCATGAATAATAAAATTCACAATAGTATAATATAGTAATGAATTCTATACATATGTATATGTACTAGATTGTAAGCAATAGATAACCAAATGTTTCAATTGTGAAAAGTAAATTATAAAATATCAGAGATAGTGGGATATCTCAATGTCAGGACGGACGAGTTGTAACAGGCTGGCTATTATATATTGTAACAGGCGTGCTTATATGCAATACACTAGTTCTAAGCATTATGTTGTTATGCTCAAAGTTATATGAAGAGGGCAGAGTATATGAATCTGCTCTGGTCACACTATTCGATCCTCGAGAGAGGATCTCTCTCCAGAGAACCAGAAAACTGGGGTTGAAAAGAGAGTTGCCCGCGAGTAGCGAGTTAGTTCTAAACGAATAAAGAAGACGTGAACTTAAGCCTGATACACAAGGAATGACCTTACTTCGAACGCGGATTTTGGTTCAGGGAAGTCTTGAATGGCTTGGACTTTTTTTGGGTCAGTTGTTGCACTGTTGAACTTGTTGATTCTGCTGAGAGATTTTGTCTTGCTGGCGCTCTGGCGACTTGACCCTGCTCTTTTATACCTATCCTCTTGACTTCTCGCAAAGATTTGATTCTCAAGATTTGATTCTACCTCTTGTGCCAAGGCGAGAGCGGATGGCATGTCTTTGAGTTTTGCCGCGATAAGCTCATCTGTGAGGCTTCTCTTACGGCCCGAAAGCGTCTTCTCGGAATTTGTCGCATAATACCTTTCCCATAGCTGTTTCAAATGACAAGTTGACCTTAGGTGAGCTTTTCTCAACCTCATCGCAATTCTTCAACAATGTCAGACTAACCAGTCTGAGGGTGCCTAACTCTTGTTTGATGACATGCATCGGTCGTTTGTCGCTGTATGTGAAGTCCAAGCGATTTATGATTGCGTCGAAATTCAACACTGTCCGAAACGAAGATAGTGCCGCATCAGCGGGTCCACTTTCATTACTTCTAATAATAATAACAGCTTGATAGTGGCGGGAGCTGCCATCATGTGTCTAAATATGTGATACGTTGACGCCGCTTGCCGAGACACATACGACTCCTGAGTTCCCGAAATTCTCCTTTTCCTGCTGGCCTAGAGACTCAGTCAGAATCGAAATAATAAAATATCTAACGGCGGTTGCCGAAGTTGTTTTGTAGAACTTGTGTTCTTTGATCTTCGAATGAACTGCTTAAGCTTAACGAATAAGAGAGCTTCATAGCGGCTGTGTTGCCTGCTGTGCACGAGCGTCCGGTAAAATGCAGTGTCAGCAATGTGACCAGAGCTCAGTCTTCGGACATTGACTCTCTGTCCGGTTAACTTATGTTAATTTGTATTCTTTTGATAATTTAGCAAATAACAAGCACAATACGGTTTCGATGCTCGTCTCGCGACAGGAGTTTAATCTCTGATGAGTGTAGTTTGCTAGTCGGGAACTTTTGTTCGCAAGTTTTACAAAGCGTACAATTAATTTCTCAACGCTTTTGTGTCTCAACATTTAGTGTACTTTCTGAAAAACTTTGAATTCCAATTCTTGCTAAAGTCACTTATAGATTTCTTATCCCGGTAAGTCGCTGTTGTCGTTCAAATTTGGGCAATTGGGCTCAGTCAGCTTCATTCATAGCATTCAACTTGCGAGCCAGCGAGTAATCTTTTCCCTTCGGAAACATGTTATCCGAACATGGTATAGTATGGCAAAGTTTCTGTACTGTTATGGATGGGTGACCTAAGCAACATCCCATCTCGTGTGGTCGTCCTGGATATTCACACGAATTGCTGCTAATATGGATTGGTTTACTGTCTCCGATGCATTGGATTGTAATGCTTATCTCCCTGTCCTCATGTGTATTCTTGCAGCATATTCTAAAATTTCTTGAAGATAAACTGTTTTCCGTTGTCCATGTTGTGTTTTCGGATATCTAATTTGGGTGAACATTTCGTCTTGCTGGAATCACAGCTGTCGATGTGGCCTTCGGCATCGCTTTTTACCACACAAACTTGGTTAGGTGATCCAACGAGATTAATAAGATGGAATTTCCTCGGCGAGAACGCTGGTACTTTCCTAGGAAATCCAGGTATAGCTTTTAAATGTGTCGATCCGTGCGTAACTTCTTCCCATCACTGGTCGTTTTATCAGCGTTGTGTGTTGGTTTTCTTTGCAGTTTTCGCATTCTTCTGCAAATTCTCAGACTTGAACTACCATTTTGGGAAAGTAATAAATATTCTGAAGTCTTTCTGAGGTCTTTGCCATACCCCCATACCCCTCGTCAGTGCTTCCGTAGTCCAAAGTTTCCATTCAATTTCATCACTTTCCTTTCTGTTGAAGTGCTTCTTCTTGACCATAGGTCCCACTTCCACATGTAAGTCTGGAAACTTGTCTCTTCCATGCTCTTCAATCAATGAAAGTCTTTTCAAGTATTCAGGATTCTCAAACTCCGTTGTCTCAAAATCGAAGAACAAAGTCGAATGCCTGTAATGCTACCGATCACCGCGCTAGTCTCCTGTTCTAATCCTTCATAAGCCATTGCAGGCTTGCGTGATCGTGATAAAAAATGATAAAAATGATATTCCCAATATTATAAGAAAATATGTCAACAAGAAAGAAAGTTAGCTTCGGCAAGCCGAAGTTTGTATACCCTTCCAGTTATAAGAAATAATCAACTTTAGTACCACCATGTCAAATTTTTAAGGATTGTTGCTGACTTCAGTGATAATTAAAAAAAATGTATTTCATTTTTTTTTTTTAGACCATTTAGGCCGTTTTTTGATAAATTGAATTCGAAATTTTTAAAAATTTTAAAAATGTTTCTTCCAAGCTTAGATTGTTATGTGTGAAAAACCACGACAGATATAATTTTTTTCATATTTTCCGATTGTTTCTATGGCAGCTATATGATATAGTCGTCTGATTTTAATAAAATTTAATTCGAAATTCAAAACCAATAAAAAATGTTATTTCCAAGCGTAAGAGGTTATATGATAAAAAACACCAAATATATAATTTTTTCATTTTACCACTAATTTTTCGATAGTACCTATGGCATCGATATTATAAAGTCGTCCGATTTTGATAAAATTATATTCGAAATTCCGAACTAATTAAAAATGTTATTTCCAAGCTAAGGATGTTATATGTTAAAAAACACCGAAGATATAATTTTTCATATTACTTTACCAATAATTTTCCTATTGTTCCTATGACAGGTATATGATATAGTCGTCCGATTTTGATAAAATTTAATTCGAAATTCAAAACCAATTAAAAAATGTTATTTCCAAGCGTAGGAGGTTATATGCTAAAAAACATAAAAGATATAATTTTTTTAATTGTTTCCCCGATACTTCCTATGGGAGCTATAAGATATATTTGTTCGATCCTGCTGGATCCGACTTATGTACTACCTGCAATAGAAAGAAGACATTTGGGAAAGTTTTAGCCCGATAGTTTTAAAACTGAGAGACTAGTTTGCGTTGAAACGGACAGACAGGCGGACAGACAGTCATTGCTAGATCGACTCGTCTAGTGGGGCTGATCAAGAATATATATATTTTATAGGGTCGGAAACGTCTCCTTCACTGCGTTGCAAACTTCTAACTAAAATCATTATACCATCTGCTTTTTATAATCAGGGTATCTTAACATGACGTTTTCAGATGACAAAATGTTTCCAAAACGCTTGTTGCTGCGCCTCAGAGAATTGTTCTGGAATATTTCGCGATCTATGACTGCTAAGGTTTCCATTTTTGCTCTTTAAGATGTCTAGAATAGGTCATGCTACCGAAGCTAAATCTTTTATATAACATCTGTATTAACGTGCAAGGCCACGTGTAACAGGCTGGCTATTCTACATTGGCGTGCTTATATGCAATACACTTGTTCTAAATATTATGTTGTTATGCTCAAAGTTATATGAAGAGGGCAGAGTATATGAATCTGCTCTGGTCACACTATTCGATCCTCGAGAGAGGAGATGCTCTCTCCAGAGAACCGGAAAACGGGGGTTGAAAAGAGAGTTGCCTGCGAGCAGAGAGTTAGTTCTAAACGAATAAAGAAGACGTGAACTTAAGCCTGATACACAAGAAATGACCTTACTTCGAACGCGGATTTTGGTTCAGGGAAGTCTTGAATGGCTTGGACTTTTTCTGGGTCAGTTGTTGCACTGTTGAACTTGTTGATTCTGCTGAGAGATTTTGTCTTGCTGGCGCTCTGGCGACTTGACCCTGCTCTTTTATACCTATCCTCTTGACTTCTCGCAAAGATTTGATTCTCAAGATTTGATTCTACCTCTTGTGCCAAGGCGAGAGCGGATGGCATGTCTTTGAGTTTTGCCGCGATAAGCTCATCTGTGAGGCTTCTCTTAAGGCCGGAAAGCGTCTTCTCGGAATTTGTCGCATAATACCTTTCCCATAGCTGTTTCAAATGACAAGTTGACCTTAGGTGAGCTTTTCTCAACCTCATCGCAATTCTTCAACAATGTCAGACTAACCAGTCTGAGGGTGCCTAACTCTTGTTTGATGACATGCATCGGTCGTTTGTCGCTGTATGTGAAGTCCAAGCGATTTATGATCGCGTCGAAATTCAACACAGTCCGAAACGAAGATAGTGCCGCATCAGCGAGTCCGCTTTCATTACTTCTAATAATAATAACAGCTTGATAGTGGCGGGAGCTGCCATCATGTGTCTAAATATGTGATACGTTGACGCCGCTTGCCGAGACACATACGACTACTGTGTTCCCGAAATTTTCGGTAAACACTTAACAGCGTCCAAGGGTTCGCTACACTGTGCAGTATACATCGCCACGGTCACTGGTCATCTACTGTACAATTAGGATGATTATGTTGGGAGATAACTATTCTCCTTTTCCTGCTGGCCTAGAGACTCAGTCAGAATCGAAATAATAAAATATCTAACGGCGGTTGCCGAAGTTGTTTTGTATAGAACTTGTGTTCTTTATTCTTCGAATGAACTGTTAAGCTTAACGAATAAGAGAGCTTCATAGCGGCTGTGTTGCCTGCTATGCACGAGCGTCCGGTCAAATGCAGTGTCAGCAATGTGACCAGCGCTCAGTCTTCGGACATTGACTCTCTGTCCGGTTAACTTATGTTAATTTGTATTCTTTTGATAATTTAGCAAATAACAAGCACAATACGGTTTCGATGCTCGTCTCGCGACAGGAGTTTAATCTCTGATGAGTGTAGTTTGCTAGCCGGGAACTTTTGTTCGCAAGTTTTACAAAGCGTACAATTAATTTCCCAACGCTTTTGTGTCTCAACATTTAGTGTACTTTCTGAAAAACTTTGAATTCCTATTCTTGCTAAAGTCACTTATAGATTTCTTATCCCGGTAAGTCGCTGTTGTCGTTCAAATTTGGGCAATTGGGCTCACTAAACTTCATTCATAGCATTCAACTTGCGAGCCAGCGAGTAATCTTTTCCCTTCGTAAACATATGTTATCCGAACATGGTATAGTATGGCGCGTGTGGTCGTCCTGGATATTCACTCGAATTGCTGCTTATATGGATTGGTTTACTGTCTCCGATGCATTGGATTGTGATGCTTATCTCCCTGTCCTCATGTGTATTCTTGCAGCATATTCTAAAATTTCTTGAAGAAAAACTGTTTTCCGTTGTCCATGTGGTGTTTCCGGAAATCTAATTTTGGTAAATATTTCGTCTTGCTGGAATCTGATCACAGCTGTCGATGTGGCCTTCGGCATCGCTTTTTACCACACAAACTTGGTTAGGTTATCCAACGAGATTAATAAGATGGAATTTCCTCGGCGAGAACGCAGGTACTTTCCTAGGAAATCCTGGTATAGCTTTTAAATGTGTTGATCCGTGCGTAACTTCTTCCCATCACTGGTCGTTTTATCAGCGTTGTGTGTTGGTTTTCTTTGCAGTTTTCGCATTCTTCTGCAAATTCTCAGACTTGAACTACCATTTTGGGAAAGTAATAAATATTCTGAAGTCTTTCTGAGGTCTTTGCCATACCCCCATACCCCTCGTCAGTGCTTCCGTAGTCCAAAGTTTCCATTCAATTTCATCACTTTCCTTTCTGTTGAAGTGCTTCTTCTTGACCATAGGTCCCACTTCCACATGTAAGTCTGGAAACTTGTCTCTTCCATGCTCTTCAATCAATGAAAGTCTTTTCAAGTATTCAGGATTCTCAAACTCCGTTGTCTCAAAATCGAAGAACAAAGTCGAATGCCTGTAATGCTACCGATCACCGCGCTAGTCTCCTGTTCTAATCCTTCATAAGCCATTGCAGGCTTGCGTGATCGGTAACGATAGTAAACGCAATTAACTTCACTTAGGGACGGAATCTTTCCACGGCTTTTACTGCTCCGAGGCACTCTTTTTCCGTTACGCTGTAATTGAGTTGTGCTCCTCTCAGCTTCGCCGAAAAGAACGCTATTGGCCGATTCGGCCAATATTAAACTTTTAAGTTAAACTTAATAAAGCTAGCCGGGCTATCGGTTTTTGTGTCTCTAATTTCATTTATATGAAAATTTACTAAATGAA
This sequence comes from Drosophila biarmipes, assembly GCF_025231255.1. Lineage (NCBI taxonomy): Eukaryota > Metazoa > Arthropoda > Insecta > Diptera > Drosophilidae > Drosophila > Drosophila biarmipes. The sequence goes on from NW_026114530.1 coordinate 1,102,294, forward strand.
TGGCTTGTCGTAGAATTAATGGTGTGGGTCAAAAAGAGCTTGCTGTGTATCGTGGCTATGCATGATTATTAAAAAAATAAAAAATGATATTCCCAATATTATAAGAAAATATGTCAACAAGAAAGAAAGTTAACTTCGGCAAGCCGAAGTTTGTATACCCTTCCAGTTATAAGAAATAATCAACTTTAGTACCACCATGTCAAATTTTTAAGGATTGTTGCTGACTTCAGTGATAATTTAAAAAAATGTATTTCATTTTTTTTTAGACCATTTAGTCCGTTTTTTGATAAATTGAATTCAAAATTTTTAAAATTTTAAAAAATGTTACTTTCAAGCTTAGAATATTGTGTTAAAAAACACGACAGATATAATTTTTTTCATCGATAGTTCCTATGTGAGCTATAAGATATAGTTGTTCGATCCGATTGGATCCGACTTATGTACTACCTGCAATAGAAAGAAGACATTTGGGAAAGTTTTAGCCCGATAGTTTTAAAACTGAGAGACTAGTTTGCGTTGAAACGGACAGACAGGCGGACAGACAGTCATTGCTAGATCGACTCGTCTAGTGGGGCTGATCAAGAATATATATATTTTATAGGGTCGGAAACGTCTCCTTTACTGCGTTGCAAACTTCTAACTAAAATCATTATACCATCTGCTTTTTATAATCAGGGTATCTTAACATGACGTTTTCAGATGACAAAATGTTTCCAAAACGCTTGTTGCTGCGCCTCAGAGAATTGTTCTGGAATATTTCGCGATCTATGACTGCTAAAGTTTCCATTTTTGCTCTTTAAGATGTCTAGAATAGGTCATGCTACCGAAGCTAAATCTTTTATATAACATCTGTATTAACGTGCAAGGCCACGTGTAACAGGCTGGCTATTCTACATTGTAACAGGCGTGCTTATATGCAATACACTTGTTCTAAATATTATGTTGTTATGCTCAAAGTTATATGAAGAGGGCAGAGTATATGAATCTGCTCTGGTCACACTATTCGATCCTCGAGAGAGGAGATGCTCTCTCCAGAGAACCGGAAAACGGGGGTTGAAAAGAGAGTTGCCTGCGAGCAGAGAGTTAGTTCTAAACGAATAAAGAAGACGTGAACTTAAGCCTGATACACAAGAAATGACCTTACTTCGAACGCGGATTTTGGTTCAGGGAAGTCTTGAATGGCTTGGACTTTTTCTGGGTCAGTTGTTGCACTGTTGAACTTGTTGATTCTGCTGAGAGATTTTGTCTTGCTGGCGCTCTGGCGACTTGACCCTGCTCTTTTATACCTATCCTCTTGACTTCTCGCAAAGATTTGATTCTCAAGATTTGATTCTACCTCTTGTGCCAAGGCGAGAGCGGATGGCATGTCTTTGAGTTTTGCCGCGATAAGCTCATCTGTGAGGCTTCTCTTAAGGCCGGAAAGCGTCTTCTCGGAATTTGTCGCATAATACCTTTCCCATAGCTGTTTCAAATGACAAGTTGACCTTAGGTGAGCTTTTCTCAACCTCATCGCAATTCTTCAACAATGTCAGACTAACCAGTCTGAGGGTGCCTAACTCTTGTTTGATGACATGCATCGGTCGTTTGTCGCTGTATGTGAAGTCCAAGCGATTTATGATCGCGTCGAAATTCAACACAGTCCGAAACGAAGATAGTGCCGCATCAGCGAGTCCGCTTTCATTACTTCTAATAATAATAACAGCTTGATAGTGGCGGGAGCTGCCATCATGTGTCTAAATATGTGATACGTTGACGCCGCTTGCCGAGACACATACGACTACTGTGTTCCCGAAATTTTCGGTAAACACTTAACAGCGTCCAAGGGTTCGCTACACTGTGCAGTATACATCGCCACGGTCACTGGTCATCTACTGTACAATTAGGATGATTATGTTGGGAGATAACTATTCTCCTTTTCCTGCTGGCCTAGAGACTCAGTCAGAATCGAAATAATAAAATATCTAACGGCGGTTGCCGAAGTTGTTTTGTATAGAACTTGTGTTCTTTATTCTTCGAATGAACTGCTTAAGCTTAACGAATAAGAGAGCTTCATAGCGGCTGTGTTGCCTGCTATGCACGAGCGTCCGGTCAAATGCAGTGTCAGCAATGTGACCAGCGCTCAGTCTTCGGACATTGACTCTCTGTCCGGTTAACTTATGTTAATTTGTATTCTTTTGATAATTTAGCAAATAACAAGCACAATACGGTTTCGATGCTCGTCTCGCGACAGGAGTTTAATCTCTGATGAGTGTAGTTTGCTAGCCGGGAACTTTTGTTCGTAAGTTTTACAAAGCGTACAATTAATTTCCCAACGCTTTTGTGTCTCAACATTTAGTGTACTTTCTGAAAAACTTTGAATTCCTATTCTTGCTAAAGTCACTTATAGATTTCTTATCCCGGTAAGTCGCTGTTGTCGTTCAAATTTGGGCAATTGGGCTCACTAAACTTCATTCATAGCATTCAACTTGCGAGCCAGCGAGTAATCTTTTCCCTTCGTAAACATATGTTATCCGAACATGGTATAGTATGGCAAAGTTTCTGTACTGTTATGGATGCGAGACCTAAACAACATCCCATCGCGTGTGGTCGTCCTGGATATTCACTCGAATTGCTGCTTATATGGATTGGTTTACTGTCTCCGATGCATTGGATTGTGATGCTTATCTCCCTGTCCTCATGTGTATTCTTGCAGCATATTCTAAAATTTCTTGAAGAAAAACTGTTTTCCGTTGTCCATGTGGTGTTTCCGGAAATCTAATTTTGGTAAATATTTCGTCTTGCTGGAATCTGATCACAGCTGTCGATGTGGCCTTCGGCATCGCTTTTTACCACACAAACTTGGTTAGGTTATCCAACGAGATTAATAAGATGGAATTTCCTCGGCGAGAACGCTGGTACTTTCCTAGGAAATCCTGGTATAGCTTTTAAATGTGTTGATCCGTGCGTAACTTCTTCCCATCACTGGTCGTTTTATCAGCGTTGTGTGTTGGTTTTCCTTGCAGTTTTCGCATTCTTCTGCAAATTCTCAGACTTGAACTACCATTTTGGGACAGTAATAAATATTCTGAAGTCTTTCTGAGGTCTTTGTCATACCCCCATACCCCTCGTCAGTGCTTCCGTAGTCCAAAGTTTCCATTCAATTTCATTACTTTCCTTTCTGTTGAAGTGCTTCTTCTTGACCATAGGTCCCTCTTCCACATGTAAGTCTGGAAACTTGTCTCTTCCATGCTCTTCAATCAATGAAAGTCTTTTCAAGTATTCAGGATTCTCAAACTCCGTTGTCTCAAAATCGAAGAACAAAGTCGAATGCTTGTAATGCTACCGATCACCGCGCTAGTCTCCTGTTCTAATCCTTCATAAGCCATTGCAGGCTTGCGTGTTCGGTAACGATAGTAAACGCAATTAACTTCACTTAGGGACGGAATCTTTCCACGGCTTTTACTGCTCCGAGGCACTCTTTTTCCGTTACGCTGTAATTAAGTTGTGCTCCTCTCAGCTTCGCCGAAAAGAATGCTATTGGCCGGTTCGGCCAATATTAAACTTTTAAGTTAAACTTAATAAAGCTAGCCGGGCTATCGGTTTTTGTGTCTCTAAATTCATTTATATGAAAATTTACTTAATGAGAGGCTTGTTCGTAGAATTAATGGTGTAGGTCAAAAAGAGCTTGCTGTGTACCGTGGCTTTGCATGATTATTAAAAAAATAAAAAATTATATTCCCAATATTATAAGAAAATATGTCAACAAGAAAGAAAGTTAACTTCGGCAAGCCGAAGTTTGTATACCCTTCCAGTTATAGAAAATAATCAACTTTAGTACCACCATGCCAAATTTTTAAGGATTGTTGCTGACTTCAGTGATAATTAAAAAAAATGTATTTCATTTTTTTTTTAGACCATTTAGTCCGTTTTTTGATAAATTGAATTCAAAATTTTTTAAATTTTAAAAAATTTTACTTCCAAGCTTAGAATATTGTGTGAAAAAACACGACAGATATAATTTTTTTCATCGATAGTTCCTATGTGAGCTATAAGATATAGTTGTTCGATCCGACTGGATCCGACTTATGTTATACTTGCAATAGAAAGAAGACTTTTGGGAAAGCCCGATAGCTTTAAAACTGAGAGACTAGTTTGCGTAGAATCGGACAGACAGTTCTAAGCGAATAAAGAAGACGTGAACTTAAGCCTTATACACAAGGAATGACCTGACTTCGAACGCAAATTTTGGTTCAGGGAAGTCTTGAATGGCTTGGACTTTTTTTGGGTCAGTTGTTGCACTGTTGAACTTGTTGATTCTGCTGAGAGATTTTTTCTTGCTGGCGCTCTGGCGACTTTGTCCGTGCTCTTTTATACCTATCCTCTTGACTTCTCGCAAAGATTTGATTCTCAAGATTTGATTCTACCTCTTGTGCCAAGGCGAGAGCGGATGGCATGTCTATGAGTTTTGCCGCAAAAAGCTCATCTGTGAGGTTTCTCTTAAGGCCGCAAATGAATACCCACAAAGCGTCTTCTCGGAATTTGTCGCATAATACCTTTCCCATAGCTGTTTCAAATGACAAGTTGGCCATAGGTGAGCTTTTCTCAACCTCATCGCAATACTGTAACAATGTCAGACTACCCAGTCTGAGGGTGCCTAACTCTTGTTTGATGACATGCATCGGTCGTTTGTCGCTGTATGTGAAGTCCAAGCCATTTATGATCGCGTCGAAATTCAACACAGTCCGAAACGAAGATAGTGCCGCATCAGCGAGTCCGCTTTCATTACTTCTAATAATAAAAACAGCTTGATAGTGGCGGGAGCTGCCATCATGTGTCTAAATATGTGATACGTTGACGCCGCTTGCCGAGACACATACGACTACTGTGTTCCCGAAATTTTCGGTAAACACTTAACAGCGTCCAAGGGTTCGCTACACTGTGCAGTATACATCGCCACGGTCACTGGTCATCTACTGTACAATTAGGATGATTATGTTGGGAGATAACTATTCTCCTTTTCCTGCTGGACTAGAGACTCAGTCAGAATCGAAATAATAAAATATCTAACGGCGGTTGCCGAAGTTGTTTTGTATAGAACTTGTGTTCTTTATTCTTCGAATGAACTGCTTAAGATCAACGAATAAGAGAGCTTCATAGCGGCTGTGTTGCCTGCTATGCACGAGTGTCCGGTAAAATGCAGTGTTATGTTAATTTGTATTCTTTTGATAATTTAGCAAATAACAAGCACAATACGGTTTCGATGCTCGTCTCGCGACAGGAGTTTAATCTCTGATGAGTGTAGTTTGCTAGCCGGGAACTTTTGTTCGCAAGTTTTACAAAGCGTACAATTAATTTCCCAACGCTTTTGTGTCTCAACATTTAGTGTACTTTCTGAAAAACTTTGAATTCCTATTCTTGCTAAAGTCACTTATAGATTTCTTATCCCGGTAAGTCGCTGTTGTCGTTCAAATTTGGGCAATTGGGCTCACTAAACTTCATTCATAGCATTCAACTTGCGAGCCAGCGAGTAATCTTTTCCCTTCGTAAACATATGTTATCCGAACATGGTATAGTATGGCAAAGTTTCTGTACTGTTATGGATGCGTGACCTAAGCAACATCCCATCGCGTGTGGTCGTCCTGGATATTCACTCGAATTGCTGCTAATATGGATTGGTTTACTGTCTCCGATGCATTGGATTGTGATGCTTATCTCCCTGTCCTCATGTGTATTCTTGCAGCATATTCTAAAATTTCTTGAAGAAAAACTGTTTTCCGTTGTCCATGTGGTGTTTCCGGAAATCTAATTTTGGTAAATATTTCGTCTTGCTGGAATCTGATCACAGCTGTCGATGTGGCCTTCGGCATCGCTTTTTACCACACAAACTTGGTTAGGTTATCCAACGAGATTAATAAGATGGAATTTCCTCGGCGAGAACGCTGGTACTTTCCTAGGAAATCCAGGTATAGCTTTTAAATGTGTCGATCCCATCACTGGTCGCTTTATCAGCGTTGTGTGTTGGTTTTCCTTGCAGTTTTCGCATTCTTCTGCAAATTCTCAGACTTGAACTACCATTTTGGGACAGTAATAAATATTCTGAAGTCTTTGTCATACCCCCATACCCCTCGTCAGTGCTTCCGAAGTCCAAAGTTTCCATTCAATTTCATCACTTTCCTTTCTGTTGAAGTGCTTCTTCTTGACCACATGTAAGTCTGGAAACTTGTCTCTTCCATGCTCTTCAATCAATGAAAGTCTTTTCAAGTATTCAGGATTCTCAAACTCCGTTGTCTCAAAATCGAAGAACAAAGTCGAATGCCTGTAATGCTACCGATCACCGCGCTAGTCTCCTGTTCTAATCCTTCATAAGCCATTGCAGGCTTGCGTGTTCGGTAACGATAGTAAACGCAATTAACTTCACTTAGGGACGGAATCTTTCCACGGCTTTTACTGCTCCGAGGCACTCTTTTTCCGTTACGCTGTAATTAAGTTGTGCTCCTCTCAGCTTCGCCGAAAAGAATGCTATTGGCCGGTTCGGCCAATATTAAACTTTTAAGTTAAACTTAATAAAGCTAGCCGGGCTATCGGTTTTTGTGTCTCTAAATTCATTTATATGAAAATTTACTTAATGAGAGGCTTGTTCGTAGAATTAATGGTGTAGGTCAAAAAGAGCTTGCTGTGTACCGTGGCTATGCATGATTATTAAAAAAATAAAAAATTATATTCCCAATATTATAAGAAAATATGTCAACAAGAAAGAAAGTTAACTTCGGCAAGTCGAAGTTTGTATACCCTTCCAGTTATAAGAAATAACCAACTTTAGTACCACCATGTCAAATTTTTAAGGATTGTTGCTGACTTCAGTGATAATTTAAAAAAATGTATTTCATTTTTTTTTAGACCATTTAGTCCGTTTTTTGATAAATTGAATTCAAAATTTTTAAAATTTTAAAAAATGTTACTTTCAAGCTTAGAATATTGTGTTAAAAAACACGACAGATATAATTTTTTCATCGATAGTTCCTATGTGAGCTATAAGATATAGTTGTTCGATCCGATTGGATCCGACTTATGTACTACCTGCAATAGAAAGAAGACTTTTGGGAAAGCCCGATAGCTTTAAAACTGAGAGACTAGTTTGCGTAGAATCGGACAGACAGTTCTAAGCGAATAAAGCAGACGTGAACTTAAGCCTGATACACAAGGAATGACCTGACTTCGAACGCGGATTTTGGTTCAGGGAAGTCTTGAATGGCTTGGACTTTTTTTGGGTCAGTTGGATGGCATGTCTATGAGTTTTGCCGCAAAAAGCTCATCTGTGAGGTTTCTCTTAAGGCCGCAAATGAATACCCACAAAGCGTCTTCTCGGAATTTGTCGCATAATACCTTCCCATAGCTGTTTCAAATGACAAGTTGACCATAGGTGAGCTTTTCTCAACCTCATCGCAATACTGTAACAATGTCAGACTACCCAGTCTGAGGGTGCCTAACTCTTGTTTGATGACATGCATCGGTCGTTTGTCGCTGTATGTGAAGTCCAAGCGATTTATGATCGCGTCGAAATTCAACACAGTCCGAAACGAAGATAGTGCCGCATCAGCGAGTCCGCTTTCATTACTTCTAATAATAATAACAGCTTGATAGTGGCGGGAGCTGCCATCATGTGTCTAAATATGTGATACGTTGACGCCGCTTGCCGAGACCATTCCGACTACTGTGTTCCCGAAATTTTCGGTAAACACTTAACAGCGTCCAAGGGTTCGCGTCACTGGTCATCTACTGTACAATTAGGATGATTATGTTGGGAGATAACTATTCTCCTTTTCCTGCTGGCCTAGAGACTCAGTCAGAATCGAAATAATAAAATATCTAACGGCGGTTGCCGAAGTTGTTTTGTATAGAACTTGTGTTCTTTATTCTTCGAATGAACTGCTTAAGCTTAACGAATAAGAGAGCTTCATAGCGGCTGTGTTGCCTGCTATGCACGAGCGTCCGGTCAAATGCAGTGTCAGCAATGTGACCAGCGCTCAGTCTTCGGACATTGACTCTCTGTCCGGTTAACTTATGTTAATTTGTATTCTTTTGATAATTTAGCAAATAACAAGCACAATACGGTTTCGATGCTCGTCTCGCGACAGGAGTTTAATCTCTGATGAGTGTAGTTTGCTAGCCGGGAACTTTTGTTCGCAAGTTTTACAAAGCGTACAATTAATTTCCCAACGCTTTTGTGTCTCAACATTTAGTGTACTTTCTGAAAAACTTTGAATTCCTATTCTTGCTAAAGTCACTTATAGATTTCTTATCCCGGTAAGTCGCTGTTGTCGTTCAAATTTGGGCAATTGGGCTCACTAAACTTCATTCATAGCATTCAACTTGCGAGCCAGCGAGTAATCTTTTCCCTTCGTAAACATACGTTATCCGAACATGGTATAGTATGGCAAAGTTTCTGTACTGTTATGGATGCGTGACCTAAGCAACATCCCATCGCGTGTGGTCGTCCTGGATATTCACTCGAATTGCTGCTTATGTGGATTGGTTTACTGTCTCCGATGCATTGGATTGTGATGCTTATCTCCCTGTCCTCATGTGTATTCTTGCAGCATATTCTAAAATTTCTTGAAGAAAAACTGTTTTCCGTTGTCCATGTGGTGTTTCCGGAAATCTAATTTTGGTAAATATTTCGTCTTGCTGGAATCTGATCACAGCTGTCGATGTGGCCTTCGGCATCGCTTTTTACCACACAAACTTGGTTAGGTTATCCAACGAGATTAATAAGATGGAATTTCCTCGGCGAGAACGCTGGTACTTTCCTAGGAAATCCTGGTATAGCTTTTAAATGTGTTGATCCGTGCGTAACTTCTTCCCATCACTGGTCGTTTTATCAGCGTTGTGTGTTGGTTTTCCTTGCAGTTTTCGCATTCTTCTGCAAATTCTCAGACTTGAACTACCATTTTGGGACAGTAATAAATATTCTGAAGTCTTTCTGAGGTCTTTGTCATACCCCCATACCCTTCGTCAGTGCTTCCGTAGTCCAAAGTTTCCATTCAATTTCATTACTTTCCTTTCTGTTGAAGTGCTTCTTCTTGACCATAGGTCCCTCTTCCACATGTAAGTCTGGAAACTTGTCTCTTCCATGCTCTTCAATCAATGAAAGTCTTTTCAAGTATTCAGGATTCTCAAACTCCGTTGTCTCAAAATCGAAGAACAAAGTCGAATGCCTGTAATGCTACCGATCACCGCGCTAGTCTCCTGTTCTAATCCTTCATAAGCCATTGCAGGCTTGCGTGTTCGGTAACGATAGTAAACGCAATTAACTTCACTTAGGGACGGAATCTTTCCACGGCTTTTACTGCTCCGAGGCACTCTTTTTCCGTTACGCTGTAATTAAGTTGTGCTCCTCTCAGCTTCGCCGAAAAGAATGCTATTGGCCGGTTCGGCCAATATTAAACTTTTAAGTTAAACTTAATAAAGCTAGCCGGGCTATCGGTTTTTGTGTCTCTAAATTCATTTATATGAAAATTTACTTAATGAGAGGCTTGTTCGTAGAATTAATGGTGTAGGTCAAAAAGAGCTTGCTGTGTACCGTGGCTATGCATGATTATTAAAAAAATAAAAAATTATATTCCCAATATTATAAGAAAATATGTCAACAAGAAAGAAAGTTAACTTCGGCAAGTCGAAGTTTGTATACCCTTCCAGTTATAAGAAATAACCAACTTTAGTACCACCATGTCAAATTTTTAAGGATTGTTGCTGACTTCAGTGATAATTTAAAAAAATGTATTTCATTTTTTTTTAGACCATTTAGTCCGTTTTTTGATAAATTGAATTCAAAATTTTTAAAATTTTAAAAAATGTTACTTTCAAGCTTAGAATATTGTGTTAAAAAACACGACAGATATAATTTTTTTCATCGATAGTTCCTATGTGAGCTATAAGATATAGTTGTTCGATCCGATTGGATCCGACTTATGTACTACCTGCAATAGAAAGAAGACTTTTGGGAAAGCCCGATAGCTTTAAAACTGAGAGACTAGTTTGCGTAGAATCGGACAGACAGTTCTAAGCGAATAAAGCAGACGTGAACTTAAGCCTGATACACAAGGAATGACCTGACTTCGAACGCGGATTTTGGTTCAGGGAAGTCTTGAATGGCTTGGACTTTTTTTGGGTCAGTTGGATGGCATGTCTATGAGTTTTGCCGCAAAAAGCTCATCTGTGAGGTTTCTCTTAAGGCCGCAAATGAATACCCACAAAGCGTCTTCTCGGAATTTGTCGCATAATACCTTCCCATAGCTGTTTCAAATGACAAGTTGACCATAGGTGAGCTTTTCTCAACCTCATCGCAATACTGTAACAATGTCAGACTACCCAGTCTGAGGGTGCCTAACTCTTGTTTGATGACATGCATCGGTCGTTTGTCGCTGTATGTGAAGTCCAAGCGATTTATGATCGCGTCGAAATTCAACACAGTCCGAAACGAAGATAGTGCCGCATCAGCGAGTCCGCTTTCATTACTTCTAATAATAATAACAGCTTGATAGTGGCGGGAGCTGCCATCATGTGTCTAAATATGTGATACGTTGACGCCGCTTGCCGAGACCATTCCGACTACTGTGTTCCCGAAATTTTCGGTAAACACTTAACAGCGTCCAAGGGTTCGCGTCACTGGTCATCTACTGTACAATTAGGATGATTATGTTGGGAGATAACTATTCTCCTTTTCCTGCTGGCCTAGAGACTCAGTCAGAATCGAAATAATAAAATATCTAACGGCGGTTGCCGAAGTTGTTTTGTATAGAACTTGTGTTCTTTATTCTTCGAATGAACTGCTTAAGCTTAACGAATAAGAGAGCTTCATAGCACGAGCGTCCGGTCAAATGCAGTGTCAGCAATGTGACCAGCGCTCAGTCTTCGGACATTGACTCTCTGTCCGGTTAACTTATGTTAATTTGTATTCTTTTGATAATTTAGCAAATAACAAGCACAATACGGTTTCGATGCTCGTCTCGCGACAGGAGTTTAATCTCTGATGAGTGTAGTTTGCTAGCCGGGAACTTTTGTTCGCAAGTTTTACAAAGCGTACAATTAATTTCCCAACGCTTTTGTGTCTCAACATTTAGTGTACTTTCTGAAAAACTTTGAATTCCTATTCTTGCTAAAGTCACTTATAGATTTCTTATCCCGGTAAGTCGCTGTTGTCGTTCAAATTTGGGCAATTGGGCTCACTAAACTTCATTCATAGCATTCAACTTGCGAGCCAGCGAGTAATCTTTTCCCTTCGTAAACATACGTTATCCGAACATGGTATAGTATGGCAAAGTTTCTGTACTGTTATGGATGCGTGACCTAAGCAACATCCCATCGCGTGTGGTCGTCCTGGATATTCACTCGAATTGCTGCTTATGTGGATTGGTTTACTGTCTCCGATGCATTGGATTGTGATGCTTATCTCCCTGTCCTCATGTGTATTCTTGCAGCATATTCTAAAATTTCTTGAAGAAAAACTGTTTTCCGTTGTCCATGTGGTGTTTCCGGAAATCTAATTTTGGTAAATATTTCGTCTTGCTGGAATCTGATCACAGCTGTCGATGTGGCCTTCGGCATCGCTTTTTACCACACAAACTTGGTTAGGTTATCCAACGAGATTAATAAGATGGAATTTCCTCGGCGAGAACGCTGGTACTTTCCTAGGAAATCCTGGTATAGCTTTTAAATGTGTTGATCCGTGCGTAACTTCTTCCCATCACTGGTCGTTTTATCAGCGTTGTGTGTTGGTTTTCCTTGCAGTTTTCGCATTCTTCTGCAAATTCTCAGACTTGAACTACCATTTTGGGACAGTAATAAATATTCTGAAGTCTTTCTGAGGTCTTTGTCATACCCCCATACCCCTCGTCAGTGCTTCCGTAGTCCAAAGTTTCCATTCAATTTCATTACTTTCCTTTCTGTTGAAGTGCTTCTTCTTGACCATAGGTCCCTCTTCCACATGTAAGTCTGGAAACTTGTCTCTTCCATGCTCTTCAATCAATGAAAGTCTTTTCAAGTATTCAGAATTCTCAAACTCCGTTGTCTCAAAATCGAAGAACAAAGTCGAATGCTTGTAATGCTACCGATCACCGCGCTAGTCTCCTGTTCTAATCCTTCATAAGCCATTGCAGGCTTGCGTGTTCGGTAACGATAGTAAACGCAATTAACTTCACTTAGGGACGGAATCTTTCCACGGCTTTTACTGCTCCGAGGCACTCTTTTTCCGTTACGCTGTAATTAAGTTGTGCTCCTCTCAGCTTCGCCGAAAAGAATGCTATTGGCCGGTTCGGCCAATATTAAACTTTTAAGTTAAACTTAATAAAGCTAGCCGGGCTATCGGTTTTTGTGTCTCTAAATTCATTTATATGAAAATTTACTTAATGAGAGGCTTGTTCGTAGAATTAATGGTGTAGGTCAAAAAGAGCTTGCTGTGTACCGTGGCTTTGCATGATTATTAAAAAAATAAAAAATTATATTCCCAATATTATAAGAAAATATGTCAGCAAGAAAGAAAGTTAACTTCGGCAAGCCGAAGTTTGTATACCCTTCCAGTTATAAAAAATAATCAACTTTAGTACCACCATGCCAAATTTTTAAGGATTGTTGCTGACTTCAGTGATAATTAAAAAAAATGTATTTCATTTTTTTTTTAGACCATTTAGTCCGTTTTTTGATAAATTGAATTCAAAATTTTTTAAATTTTAAAAAATTTTACTTCCAAGCTTAGAATATTGTGTGAAAAAACACGACAGATATAATTTTTTTCATCGATAGTTCCTATGTGAGCTATAAGATATAGTTGTTCGATCCGACTGGATCCGACTTATGTTATACTTGCAATAGAAAGAAGACTTTTGGGAAAGCCCGATAGCTTTAAAACTGAGAGACTAGTTTGCGTAGAATCGGACAGACAGTTCTAAGCGAATAAAGAAGACGTGAACTTAAGCCTTATACACAAGGAATGACCTGACTTCGAACGCAAATTTTGGTTCAGGGAAGTCTTGAATGGCTTGGACTTTTTTTGGGTCAGTTGTTGCACTGTTGAACTTGTTGATTCTGCTGAGAGATTTTTTCTTGCTGGCGCTCTGGCGACTTTGTCCCTGCTCTTTTATACCTATCCTCTTGACTTCTCGCAAAGATTTGATTCTCAAGATTTGATTCTACCTCTTGTGCCAAGGCGAGAGCGGATGGCATGTCTATGAGTTTTGCCGCAAAAAGCTCATCTGTGAGGTTTCTCTTAAGGCCGCAAATGAATACTCACAAAGCGTCTTCTCGGAATTTGTCGCATAATACCTTTCCCATAGCTGTTTCAAATGACAAGTTGACCATAGGTGAGCTTTTCTCAACCTCATCGCAATACTGTAACAATGTCAGACTACCCAGTCTGAGGGTGCCTAACTCTTGTTTGATGACATGCATCGGTCGTTTGTCGCTGTATGTGAAGTCCAAGCGATTTATGATCGCGTCGAAATTCAACACAGTCCGAAACGAAGATAGTGCCGCATCAGCGAGTCCGCTTTCATTACTTCTAATAATAATAACAGCTTGATAGTGGCGGGAGCTGCCATCATGTGTGTAAATATGTGATACGTTGACGCCGCTTGCCGAGACACATACGACTACTGTGTTCCCGAAATTTTCGGTAAACACTTAACAGCGTCCAAGGGTTCGCTACACTGTGCAGTATACATCGCCACGGTCACTGGTCATCTACTGTACAATTAGGATGATTATGTTGGGAGATAACTATTCTCCTTTTCCTGCTGGACTAGAGACTCAGTCAGAATCGAAATAATAAAATATCTAACGGCGGTTGCCGAAGTTGTTTTGTATAGAACTTGTGTTCTTTATTCTTCGAATGAACTGCTTAAGATTAACGAATAAGAGAGCTTCATAGCGGCTGTGTTGCCTGCTATGCACGAGTGTCCGGTAAAATGCAGTGTTATGTTAATTTGTATTCTTTTGATAATTTAGCAAATAACAAGCACAATACGGTTTCGATGCTCGTCTCGCGACAGGAGTTTAATCTCTGATGAGTGTAGTTTGCTAGCCGGGAACTTTTGTTCGCAAGTTTTACAAAGCGTACAATTAATTTCCCAACGCTTTTGTGTCTCAACATTTAGTGTACTTTCTGAAAAACTTTGAATTCCTATTCTTGCTAAAGTCACTTATAGATTTCTTATCCCGGTAAGTCGCTGTTGTCGTTCAAATTTGGGCAATTGGGCTCACTAAACTTCATTCATAGCATTCAACTTGCGAGCCAGCGAGTAATCTTTTCCCTTCGTAAACATATGTTATCCGAACATGGTATAGTATGGCAAAGTTTCTGTACTGTTATGGATGCGTGACCTAAGCAACATCCCATCGCGTGTGGTCGTCCTGGATATTCACTCGAATTGCTGCTTATATGGATTGGTTTACTGTCTCCGATGCATTGGATTGTGATGCTTATCTCCCTGTCCTCATGTGTATTCTTGCAGCATATTCTAAAATTTCTTGAAGAAAAACTGTTTTCCGTTGTCCATGTGGTGTTTCCGGAAATCTAATTTTGGTAAATATTTCGTCTTGCTGGAATCTGATCACAGCTGTCGATGTGGCCTTCGGCATCGCTTTTTACCACACAAACTTGGTTAGGTTATCCAACGAGATTAATAAGATGGAATTTCCTCGGCGAGAACGCTGGTACTTTCCTAGGAAATCCTGGTATAGCTTTTAAATGTGTTGATCCGTGCGTAACTTCTTCCCATCACTGGTCGTTTTATCAGCGTTGTGTGTTGGTTTTCCTTGCAGTTTTCGCATTCTTCTGCAAATTCTCAGACTTGAACTACCATTTTGGGACAGTAATAAATATTCTGAAGTCTTTCTGAGGTCTTTGTCATACCCCCATACCCCTCGTCAGTGCTTCCGTAGTCCAAAGTTTCCATTCAATTTCATTACTTTCCTTTCTGTTGAAGTGCTTCTTCTTGACCATAGGTCCCTCTTCCACATGTAAGTCTGGAAACTTGTCTCTTCCATGCTCTTCAATCAATGAAAGTCTTTTCAAGTATTCAGGATTCTCAAACTCCGTTGTCTCAAAATCGAAGAACAAAGTCGAATGCTTGTAATGCTACCGATCACCGCGCTAGTCTCCTGTTCTAATCCTTCATAAGCCATTGCAGGCTTGCGTGTTCGGTAACGATAGTAAACGCAATTAACTTCACTTAGGGACGGAATCTTTCCACGGCTTTTACTGCTCCGAGGCACTCTTTTTCCGTTACGCTGTAATTAAGTTGTGCTCCTCTCAGCTTCGCCGAAAAGAATGCTATTGGCCGGTTCGGCCAATATTAAACTTTTAAGTTAAACTTAATAAAGCTAGCCGGGCTATCGGTTTTTGTGTCTCTAAATTCATTTATATGAAAATTTACTTAATGAGAGGCTTGTTCGTAGAATTAATGGTGTAGGTCAAAAAGAGCTTGCTGTGTACCGTGGCTTTGCATGATTATTAAAAAAATAAAAAATTATATTCCCAATATTATAAGAAAATATGTCAGCAAGAAAGAAAGTTAACTTCGGCAAGCCGAAGTTTGTATACCCTTCCAGTTATAAAAAATAATCAACTTTAGTACCACCATGCCAAATTTTTAAGGATTGTTGCTGACTTCAGTGATAATTAAAAAAAATGTATTTCATTTTTTTTTTTAGACCATTTAGTCCGTTTTTTGATAAATTGAATTCAAAATTTTTTAAATTTTAAAAAATTTTACTTCCAAGCTTAGAATATTGTGTGAAAAAACACGACAGATATAATTTTTTTCATCGATAGTTCCTATGTGAGCTATAAGATATAGTTGTTCGATCCGACTGGATCCGACTTATGTTATACTTGCAATAGAAAGAAGACTTTTGGGAAAGCCCGATAGCTTTAAAACTGAGAGACTAGTTTGCGTAGAATCGGACAGACAGTTCTAAGCGAATAAAGAAGACGTGAACTTAAGCCTTATACACAAGGAATGACCTGACTTCGAACGCAAATTTTGGTTCAGGGAAGTCTTGAATGGCTTGGACTTTTTTTGGGTCAGTTGTTGCACTGTTGAACTTGTTGATTCTGCTGAGAGATTTTTTCTTGCTGGCGCTCTGGCGACTTTGTCCCTGCTCTTTTATACCTATCCTCTTGACTTCTCGCAAAGATTTGATTCTCAAGATTTGATTCTACCTCTTGTGCCAAGGCGAGAGCGGATGGCATGTCTATGAGTTTTGCCGCAAAAAGCTCATCGGTGAGGTTTCTCTTAAGGTCGCAAATGAATACTCACAAAGCGTCTTCTCGGAATTTGTCGCATAATACCTTTCCCATAGCTGTTTCAAATGACAAGTTGACCATAGGTGAGCTTTTCTCAACCTCATCGCAATACTGTAACAATGTCAGACTACCCAGTCTGAGGGTGCCTAACTCTTGTTTGATGACATGCATCGGTCGTTTGTCGCTGTATGTGAAGTCCAAGCGATTTATGATCGCGTCGAAATTCAACACAGTCCGAAACGAAGATAGTGCCGCATCAGCGAGTCCGCTTTCATTACTTCTAATAATAATAACAGCTTGATAGTGGCGGGAGCTGCCATCATGTGTCTAAATATGTGATACGTTGACGCCGCTTGCCGAGACACATACGACTACTGTGTTCCCGAAATTTTCGGTAAACACTTAACAGCGTCCAAGGGTTCGCTACACTGTGCAGTATACATCGCCACGGTCACTGGTCATCTACTGTACAATTAGGATGATTATGTTGGGAGATAACTATTCTCCTTTTCCTGCTGGACTAGAGACTCAGTCAGAATCGAAATAATAAAATATCTAACGGCGGTTGCCGAAGTTGTTTTGTATAGAACTTGTGTTCTTTATTCTTCGAATGAACTGCTTAAGATTAACGAATAAGAGAGCTTCATAGCGGCTGTGTTGCCTGCTATGCACGAGTGTCCGGTAAAATGCAGTGTTATGTTAATTTGTATTCTTTTGATAATTTAGCAAATAACAAGCACAATACGGTTTCGATGCTCGTCTCGCGACAGGAGTTTAATCTCTGATGAGTGTAGTTTGCTAGCCGGGAACTTTTGTTCGCAAGTTTTACAAAGCGTACAATTAATTTCCCAACGCTTTTGTGTCTCAACATTTAGTGTACTTTCTGAAAAACTTTGAATTCCTATTCTTGCTAAAGTCACTTATAGATTTCTTATCCCGGTAAGTCGCTGTTGTCGTTCAAATTTGGGCAATTGGGCTCACTAAACTTCATTCATAGCATTCAACTTGCGAGCCAGCGAGTAATCTTTTCCCTTCGTAAACATATGTTATCCGAACATGGTATAGTATGGCAAAGTTTCTGTACTGTTATGGATGCGTGACCTAAGCAACATCCCATCGCGTGTGGTCGTCCTGGATATTCACTCGAATTGCTGCTAATATGGATTGGTTTACTGTCTCCGATGCATTGGATTGTGATGCTTATCTCCCTGTCCTCATGTGTATTCTTGCAGCATATTCTAAAATTTCTTGAAGAAAAACTGTTTTCCGTTGTCCATGTGGTGTTTCCGGAAATCTAATTTTGGTAAATATTTCGTCTTGCTGGAATCTGATCACAGCTGTCGATGTGGCCTTCGGCATCGCTTTTTACCACACAAACTTGGTTAGGTTATCCAACGAGATTAATAAGATGGAATTTCCTCGGCGAGAACGCTGGTACTTTCCTAGGAAATCCAGGTATAGCTTTTAAATGTGTCGATCCCATCACTGGTCGCTTTATCAGCGTTGTGTGTTGGTTTTCCTTGCAGTTTTCGCATTCTTCTGCAAATTCTCAGACTTGAACTACCATTTTGGGACAGTAATAAATATTCTGAAGTCTTTGTCATACCCCCATACCCCTCGTCAGTGCTTCCGAAGTCCAAAGTTTCCATTCAATTTCCTCACTTTCCTTTCTGTTGAAGTGCTTCTTCTTGACCACATGTAAGTCTGGAAACTTGTCTCTTCCATGCTCTTCAATCAATGAAAGTCTTTTCAAGTATTCAGGATTCTCAAACTCCGTTGTCTCAAAATCGAAGAACAAAGTCGAATGCCTGTAATGCTACCGATCACCGCGCTAGTCTCCTGTTCTAATCCTTCATAAGCCATTGCAGGCTTGCGTGTTCGGTAACGATAGTAAACGCAATTAACTTCACTTAGGGACGGAATCTTTCCACGGCTTTTACTGCTCCGAGGCACTCTTTTTCCGTTACGCTGTAATTAAGTTGTGCTCCTCTCAGCTTCGCCGAAAAGAACGCTATTGGCCGGTTCGGCCAATATTAAACTTTTAAGTTAAACTTAATAAAGCTAGCCGGGCTATCGGTTTTTGTGTCTCTAAATTCATTTATATGAAAATTTACTTAATGAGAGGCTTGTCCGTAGAATTAATGGTGTAGGTCAAAAAGAGCTTGCTGTGTACCGTGGCTATGCATGATTATTAAAAAAATAAAAAATTATATTCCCAATATTATAAGAAAATATGTCAACAAGAAAGAATGTTAACTTCGGCAAGCCGAAGTTTGTATATTATAAGAAATAACCAACTTTAGTACCACCATGTCAAATTTTTAAATTTAAATTTTTCATTTTTTTTTAGACGATTTAGTCCGTTTTTTGATAAATTGAATTCAAAATTTTTAAAATTTTAAAAAATGTTACTTTCAAGCTTAGAATATTGTGTGAAAAAACACGACAGATATAATTTTTTTCATCGATAGTTCCTATGTGAGCTATAAGATATAGTTGTTCGATCCGATTGGATCCGACTTATGTACTACCTGCAATAGAAAGAAGACTTTTGGGAAAGCCCGATAGCTTTAAAACTGAGAGACTAGTTTGCGTAGAATCGGACAGACAGTTCTCAGCGAATAAAGCAGACGTGAACTTAAGCCTGATACACAAGGAATGACCTGACTTCGAACGCGGATTTTGGTTCAGGGAAGTCTTGAATGGCTTGGACTTTTTTTGGGTCAGTTGTTGCACTGTTGAACTTGTTGATTCTGCTGAGAGATTTTGTCTTGCTGGCGCTCTGGCGACTTTGTCCCTGCTCTTTTATACCTATCCTCTTGACTTCTCGCAAAGATTTGATTCTCAAGATTTGATTCTACCTCTTGTGCCAAGGCGAGAGCGGATGGCATGTCTATGAGTTTTGCCGCAAAAAGCTCATCTGTGAGGTTTCTCTTAAGGCCGCAAATGAATACCCACAAAGCGTCTTCTCGGAATTTGTCGCATAATACCTTTCCCATAGCTGTTTCAAATGACAAGTTCTCAACCTCATCGCAATACTGTAACAATGTCAGACTACCCAGTCTGAGGGTGCCTAACTCTTGTTTGATGACATGCATCGGTCGTTTGTCGCTGTATGTGAAGTCCAAGCGATTTATGATCGCGTCGAAATTCAACACAGTCCGAAACGAAGATAGTGCCGCATCAGCGAGTCCGCTTTCATTACTTCTAATAATAATAACAGCTTGATAGTGGCGGGAGCTGCCATCATGTGTCTAAATATGTGATACGTTGACGCCGCTTGCCGAGACACATACGACTACTGTGTTCCCGAAATTTTCGGTAAACACTTAACAGCGTCCAAGGGTTCGCTACACTGTGCATTGTACATCGCCACGGTCACTGGTCATCTACTGTACAATTAGGATGATTATGTTGGGAGATAACTATTCTCCTTTTCCTGCTGGCCTAGAGACTCAGTCAGAATCGAAATAATAAAATATCTAACGGCGGTTGCCGAAGTTGTTTTGTATAGAACTTGTGTTCTTTATTCTTCGAATGAACTGCTTAAGCTTAACGAATAAGAGAGCTTCATAGCGGCTGTGTTGCCTGCTATGCACGAGCGTCCGGTCAAATGCAGTGTCAGCAATGTGACCAGCGCTCAGTCTTCGGACATTGACTCTCTGTCCGGTTAACTTATGTTAATTTGTATTCTTTTGATAATTTAGCAAATAACAAGCACAATACGGTTTCGATGGTCGTCTCGCGACAGGAGTTTAATCTCTGATGAGTGTAGTTTGCTAGCCGGGAACTTTTGTTCGCAAGTTTTACAAAGCGTACAATTAATTTCCCAACGCTTTTGTGTCTCAACATTTAGTGTACTTTCTGAAAAACTTTGAATTCCTATTCTTGCTAAAGGTACTTATAGATTTCTTATCCCGGTAAGTCGCTGTTGTCGTTCAAATTTGGGCAATTGGGCTCACTCAGCTTCATTCATAGCATTCAACTTGCGAGCCAGCGAGTAATCTTTTCCCTTCGTAAACATATGTTATCCGAACATGGTATAGTATGGCAAAGTTTCTGTACTGTTATGGATGCGTGACCTAAGCAACATCCCATCGCGTGTGGTCGTCCTGGATATTCACTCGAATTGCTGCTAATATGGATTGATTTACTGTCTCCGATGCATTGGATTGTGATGCTTATCTCCCTGTCCTCATGTGTATTCTTGCAGCATATTCTAAAATTTCTTGAAGAAAAACTGTTTTCCGTTGTCCATGTGGTGTTTCCGGAAATCTAATTTTGGTAAATATTTCGTCTTGCTGGAATCTGATCACAGCTGTCGATGTGGCCTTCGGCATCGCTTTTTACCACACAAACTTGGTTAGGTTATCCAACGAGATTAATAAGATGGAATTTCCTCGGCGAGAACGGTGGTACTTTCCTAGGAAATCCAGATATAGCTTTTAAATGTGTCGATCCGTGCGTAACTTCTTCCCATCACTGGTCGCTTTATCAGCGTTGTGTGTTGGTTTTCCTTGCAGTTTTCGCATTCTTCTGCAAATTCTCAGACTTGAACTACCATTTTGGGACAGTAATAAATATTCTGAAGTCTTTCTGAGGTCTTTGCCATACCCCCATACCCCTCGTCAGTGCTTCCGTAGTCCAAAGTTTCCATTCAATTTCATCACTTTCCTTTCTGTTGAAGTGCTTCTTCTTGACCACATGTAAGTCTGGAAACTTGTCTCCTCCATGCTCTTCAATCAATGAAAGTCTTTTCAAGTATTCAGGATTCTCAAACTCCGTTGTCTCAAAATCGAAGAACAAAGTCGAATGCTTGTAATGCTACCGATCACCGCGCTAGTCTCCTGTTCTAATCCTTCATAAGCCATTGCAGGCTTGCGTGTTCGGTAACGATAGTAAACGCAATTAACTTCACTTAGGGACGGAATCTTTCCACGGCTTTTACTGCTCCGAGGCACTCTTTTTCCGTTACGCTGTAATTAAGTTGTGCTCCTCTCAGCTTCGCCGAAAAGAATGCTATTGGCCGGTTCGGCCAATATTAAACTTTTAAGTTAAACTTAATAAAGCTAGCCGGGCTATCGGTTTTTGTGTCTCTAAATTCATTTATATGAAAATTTACTTAATGAGAGGCTTGTTCGTAGAATTAATGGTGTAGGTCAAAAAGAGCTTGCTGTGTGCCGTGGCTTTGCATGATTATTAAAAAAATAAAAAATTATATTCTCAATATTATAAGAAAATATGTCAACAAGAAAGAAAGTTAACTTCGGCAAGTCGAAGTTTGTATACCCTTCCAGTTATAAGAAATAATCAACTTTAGTACCACCATGTCAAATTTTTAAGGATTGTTGCTGACTTCAGTGATAATTTAAAAAAATGTATTTCATTTTTTTTTAGACCATTTAGTCCGTTTTTTGATAAATTGAATTCAAAATTTTTAAAATTTTAAAAAATTTTACTTCTAAGCTTAAAATATTGTGTGAAAAAACACGACAGATATAATTTTTTTTATCGATAGTTCCTATGTGAGCTATAAGATATAGTTGTTCGATCCGACTGGATCCGACTTATGTACTACCTGCAATAGAAAGAAGACTTTTGGGAAAGCCCGATAGCTTTAAAACTGAGAGACTAGTTTGCGTAGAATCGGACAGACAGTTCTAAGCGAATAAAGAAGACGTGAACTTAAGCCTTATACACAAGGAATGACCTGACTTCGAACGCGGATTTTGGTTCAGGGAAGTCTTGAATGGCTTGGACTTTTTTTGGGTCAGTTGTTGCACTGTTGAACTTGTTGATTCTGCTGAGAGATTTTTTCTTGCTGGCGCTCTGGCGACTTTGTCCCTGCTCTTTTATACCTATCCTCTTGAATTCTCGCAAAGATTTGATTCTCAAGATTTGATTCTACCTCTTGTGCCAAGGCGAGAGCGGATGGCATGTCTATGAGTTTTGCCGCAAAAAGCTCATCTGTGAGGTTTCTCTTAAGGCCGCAAATGAATACCCACAAAGCGTCTTCTCGGAATTTGTCGCATAATACCTTTCCCATAGCTGTTTCAAATGACAAGTTGACCATAGGTGAGCTTTTCTCAACCTCATCGCAATACTGTAACAATGTCAGACTACCCAGTCTGAGAGTGCCTATTTCTTGTTTGATGACATGCATCGGTCGTTTGTCGCTGTATGTGAAGTCCAAGCGATTTATGATCGCGTCGAAATTCAACACAGTCCGAAACGAAGATAGTGCCGCATCAGCGAGTCCGCTTTCATTACTTCTAATAATAATAACAGCTTGATAGTGGCGGGAGCTGCCATCATGTGTCTAAATATGTGATATGTTGACGCCGCTTGCCGAGACACATACGACTACTGTGTTCCCGAAATTTTCGGTAAACACTTAACAGCGTCCAAGGGTTCGCTACACTGTGCAGTATACATCGCCACGGTCACTGGTCATCTACTGTACAATTAGGATGATTATGTTGGGAGATAACTATTCTCCTTTTCCTGCTGGACTAGAGACTCAGTCAGAATCGAAATAATAAAATATCTAACGGCGGTTGCCGAAGTTGTTTTGTATACAACTTGTGTTCTTTATTCTTCGAATGAACTGCTTAAGATTAACGAATAAGAGAGCTTCATAGCGGCTGTGTTGCCTGCTATGCACGAGCGTCCGGTAAAATGCAGTGTTATGTTAATTTGTATTCTTTTGATAATTTAGCAAATAACAAGCACAATACGGTTTCGATGCTCGTTTCGCGACAGGAGTTTAATCTCTGATGAGTGTAGTTTGCTAGCCGGGAACTTTTGTTCGCAAGTTTTACAAAGCGTACAATTAATTTCCCAACGCTTTTGTGTCTCAACATTTAGTGTACTTTCTGAAAAACTTTGAATTCCTATTCTTGCTAAAGTCACTTATAGATTTCTTATCCCGGTAAGTCGCTGTTGTCGTTCAAATTTGGGCAATTGGGCTCACTTAGCTTCATTCATAGCATTCAACTTGCGAGCCAGCGAGTAATCTTTTCCCTTCGTAAACATTATCCGAACATGGTATAGTATGGCAAAGTTTCTGTACTGTTATGGATGCGTGACCTAAGCAACATCCCATCGCGTGTGGTCGTCCTGGATATTCACTCGAATTGCTGCTAATATGGATTGGTTTACTGTCTCCGATGCATTGGATTGTGATGCTTATCTCCCTGTCCTCATGTGTATTCTTGCAGCATATTCTAAAATTTCTTGAAGAAAAACTGTTTTCCGTTGTCCATGTGGTGTTTCCGGAAATCTAATTTTGGTAAATATTTCGTCTTGCTGGAATCTGATCACAGCTGTCGATGTGGCCTTCGGCATCGCTTTTTACCACACAAACTTGGTTAGGTTATCCAACGAGATTAATAAGATGGAATTTCCTCGGCGAGAACGGTGGTACTTTCCTAGGAAATCCAGATATAGCTTTTAAATGTGTCGATCCGTGCGTAACTTCTTCCCATCATTGGTCGCTTTATCAGCGTTGTGTGTTGGTTTTCCTTGCAGTTTTCGCATTCTTCTGTAAATTCTCAGACTTGAACTACCATTTTGGGACAGTAATAAATATTCTGAAGTCTTTGTCATACCCCCATACCCCTCGTCAGTGCTTCCGTAGTCCAAAGTTTCCATTCAATTTCATCACTTTCCTTTCTGTTGAAGTGCTTCTTCTTGACCACATGTAAGTCTGGAAACTTGTCTCTTCCATGCTCTTCAATCAATGAAAGTCTTTTCAAGTATTCAGGATTCTCAAACTCCGTTGTCTCAAAATCGAAGAACAAAGTCGAATGCCTGTAATGCTACCGATCACCGCGCTAGTCTCCTGTTCTAATCCTTCATAAGCCATTGCAGGCTTGCGTGTTCGGTAACGATAGTAAACGCAATTAACTTCACTTAGGGACGGAATCTTTCCACGGCTTTTACTGCTCCGAGGCACTCTTTTTCCGTTACGCTGTAATTAAGTTGTGCTCATCTCAGCTTCGCCGAAAAGAATGCTATTGGCCGGTTCGGCCAATATTAAACTTTTAAGTTAAACTTAATAAAGCTAGCCGGGCTATCGGTTTTTGTGTCTCTAAATTCATTTATATGAAAATTTACTTAATGAGAGGCTTGTTCGTAGAATTAATGGCGTAGGTCAAAAAGAGCTTGCTGTGTACCGTGGCTATGCATGATTATTAAAAAAATAAAAAATTATATTCCCAATATTATAAGAAAATATGTCAACAAGAAAGAAACTTAACTTCGGCAAGCCGAAGTTTGTATACCCTTCCAGTTATAAGAAATAATCAACTTTAGTACCACCATGTCAAATTTTTAAGGATTGTTGCTGACTTCAGTGATAATTAAAAAAAATGTATTTCATTTTTTTTTTTAGACCATTTAGTCCGTTTTTTGATAAATTGAATTCAAAATTTTTAAAATTTTAAAAAATTTTACTTCCAAGCTTAGAATATTGTGTGAAAAAACACGACAGATATAATTTTTTTCATCGATAGTTCCTATGTGAGCTATAAGATATAGTTGTTCGATCCGACTGGATCCGACTTATGTACTACCTGCAATAGAAAGAAGACTTTTGGGAAAGCTTTAAAACTGAGAGACTAGTTTGCGTAGAATCGGACAGACAGTTCTTAGCGAATAAAGAAGACGTGAACTTAAGCCTGATACACAAGGAATGACCTGACTTCGAACGCGGATTTTGGTTCAGGGAAGTCTTGAATGGCTTGGACTTTTTTTGGGTCAGTTGTTGCACTGTTGAACTTGTTGATTCTGCTGAGAGATTTTTTCGTGCTGGCGCTCTGGCGACTTTGTCCCTGCTATTTTATACCTATCCTCTTGACTTCTAGCAAAGATTTGATTCTCAAGATTTGATTCTACCTCTTAAGCCAAGGCGAGAGCGGATGGCATGTCTATGAGTTTTGCCGCAAAAAGCTCATCTGTGAGGTTTCTCTTAAGGCCGCAAATGAATACCCACTAAGCGTCTTCTCGGAATTTGTCGCATAATACCTTTCCCATAGCTGTTTCAAATGACAAGTTGACCATAGGTGAGCTTTTCTCAACCTCATCGCAATACTGTAACAATGTCAGACTACCCAGTCTGAGGGTGCCTAACTCTTGTTTGATGACATGCATCGGTCGTTTGTCGCTGTATGTGAAGTCCAAGCGATTTATGATCGCGTCGAAATTCAACACAGTCCGAAACGAAGATAGTGCCGCATCAGCGAGTCCGCTTTCATTACTTCTAATAATAATAACAGCTTGATAGTGGCGGGAGCTGCCATCATGTGTCTAAATATGTGATACGTTGACGCCGCTTGCCGAGACACATACGACTACTGTGTTCCCGAAATTTTCGGTAAACACTTAACAGCGTCCAAGGGTTCGCTACACTGTGCATTATACATCGCCACGGTCACATCTACTGTACAATTAGGATGATTATGTTGGGAGATAACTATTCTCCTTTTCCTGCTGGCCTAGAGACTCAGTCAGAATCGAAATAATAAAATATCTAACGGCGGTTGCCGAAGTTGTTTTGTATAGAACTTGTGTTCTTTATTCTTCGAATGAACTGCTTAAGCTTAACGAATAAGAGAGCTTCAAGCGGCTTTCAGCAATGTGACCAGCGCTCAGTCTTCGGACATTGACTCTCTGTCCGGTTAACTTATGTTAATTTATATTCTTTTGATAATTTAGCAAATAACAAGCACAATACGGTTTCGATGCTCGTCTCGCGACAGGAGTTTAATCTCTGATGAGTGTAGTTTACTAGCCGGGAACTTTTGTTCGCAAGTTTTACAAAGCGTACAATTAATTTCCCAACGCTTTTGTGTCTCAACATTTAGTGTACTTTCTGAAAAACTTTGAATTCCTATTCTTGCTAAAGTCACTTATAGATTTCTTATCCCGGTACGTCGCTGTTGTCGTTCAAATTTGGGCAATTGGGCTCACTAAACTTCATTCATAGCATTCAACTTGCGAGCCAGCGAGTAATCTTTTCCCTTCGTAAACATATGTTATCCGAACATGGTATAGTATGGCAAAGTTTCTGTACTGTTATGGATGCGTGACCTAAGCAACATCCCATCGCGTGTGGTCGTCCTGGATTGCTGCTTATATGGATTGGTTTACTGTCTCCGATGCATTGGATTGTGATGCTTATCTCCCTGTCCTCATGTGTATTCTTGCAGCATATTCTAAAATTTCTTGAAGATAAACTGTTTTCCGTTGTCCATGTGGTGTTTGGTAAATATTTCGTCTTGCTGGAATCTGATCACAGCTGTCGATGTGGCCTTCGGCATCGCTTTTTACCACACAAACTTGGTTAGGTTATCCAACGAGATTAATAAGATGGAGTTTCCTCGGCGAGAACGGTGGTACTTTCCTAGGAAATCCAGATATAGCTTTTAAATGTGTCGATCCGTGCGTAACTTCTTCCCATCACTGGTCGCTTTATCAGCGTTGTGTGTTGGTTTTCCTTGCAGTTTTCGCATTCTTCTGCAAATTCTCAGACTTGAACTACCATTTTGGGACAGTAATAAATATTCTGAAGTCTTTCTGAGGTCTTTGCCATACCCCCATACCCCTCGTCAGTGCTTCCGTAGTCCAAAGTTTCCATTCAATTTCATCACTTTCCTTTCTGTTGAAGTGCTTCTTCTTGACCACATGTAAGTCTGGAAACTTGTCTCCTCCATGCTCTTCAATCAATGAAAGTCTTTTCAAGTATTCAGGATTCTCAAACTCCGTTGTCTCAAAATCGAAGAACAAAGTCGAATGCCTGTAATGCTACCGATCACCGCGCTAGTCTCCTGTTCTAATCCTTCATAAGCCATTGCAGGCTTGCGTGTTCGGTAACGATAGTAAACGCAATTAACTTCACTTAGGGACGGAATCTTTCCACGACTTTTACTGCTCCGAGGCACTCTTTTTCCGTTACGCTGTAATTAAGTTGTGCTCATCTCAGCTTCGCCGAAAAGAATGCTATTGGCCGGTTCGGCCAATATTAAACTTTTAAGTTAAACTTAATAAAGCTAGCCGGGCTATCGGTTTTTGTGTCTCTAAATTCATTTATATGAAAATTTACTTAATGAGAGGCTTGTTCGTAGAATTAATGGCGAAGGTCAAAAAGAGCTTGCTGTGTACCGTGGCTATGCATGATTATTAAAAAAAATAAAAAATTATATTCCCAATATTATAAGAAAATATGTCAACAAGAAAGAAACTTAACTTCGGCAAGCCGAATATGTGATACGTTGACGCCGCTTGCCGAGACACATACGACTACTGTGTTCCCGAAATTTTCGGTAAACACTTAACAGCGTCCAAGGGTTCGCTACACTGTGCATTGTACATCGCCACGGTCACTGGTCATCTACTGTACAATTAGGATGATAATGTTGGGAGATAACTATTCTCCTTTTCCTGCTGGCCTAGAGACTCAGTCAGAATCGAAATAATAAAATATCTAACGGCGGTTGCCGAAGTTGTTTTGTATAGAACTTGTGTTCTTTATTCTTCGAATGAACTGCTTAAGCTTAACGAATAAGAGAGCTTCATAGCGGCTGTGTTGCCTGCTATGCACAAGCGTCCGGTCAAATGCAGTGTCAGCAATGTGACCAGCGCTCAGTCTTCGGACATTGACTCTCTGTCCGGTTAACTTATGTTAATTTGTATTCTTTTGATAATTTAGCAAATAACAAGCACAATACGGTTTCGATGCTCGTCTCGCGACAGGAGTTTAATCTCTGATGAGTGTAGTTTGCTAGCCGGGAACTTTTGTTCGCAAGTTTTACAAAGCGTACAATTAATTTCCCAACGCTTTTGTGTCTCAACATTTAGTGTACTTTCTGAAAAACTTTGAATTCCTATTCTTGCTAAAGGTACTTATAGATTTCTTATCCCGGTAAGTCGCTGTTGTCGTTCAAATTTGGGCAATTGGGCTCACTCAGCTTCATTCATAGCATTCAACTTGCGAGCCAGCGAGTAATCTTTTCCCTTCGTAAACATATGTTATCCGAACATGGTATAGTATGGCAAAGTTTCTGTACTGTTATGGATGCGTGACCTAAGCAACATCCCATCGCGTGTGGTCGTCCTGGATATTCACTCGAATTGCTGCTAATATGGATTGGTTTACTGTCTCCGATGCGTTGGATTGTGATGCTTATCTGCCAGTCCTCATGTGTATTCTTGCAGCATATTCTAAAATTTCTTGAAGATAAACTGTTTTCCGTTGTCCATGTGATGTTTCCGGAAATCTAATTTTGGTAAATATTTCGTCTTGCTGGAATCTGATCACAGCTGTCGATGTGGCCTTCGGCATCGCTTTTTACCACACAAACTTGGTTAGGTGATCCAACGAGATTAATAAGATGGAATTTCCTCGGCGAGAACGCTGGTACTTTCCTAGGAAATCCAGGTATAGCTTTTAAATGTGTCGATCCGTGCGTAACTTCTTTCCATCACTGGTCGCTTTATCAGCGTTGTATGTTGGTTTTCCTTGCAGTTTTCGCATTCTTCTGCAAATTCTCAGACTTGAACTACCATTTTGGGACAGTAATAAATATTCTGAAGTCTTTCTGAGGTCTTTGCCATACCCCCATACCCCTCGTCAGTGCTTCCGTAGTCCAAAGTTTCCATTCAATTTCATCACTTTCCTTTCTGTTGAAGTGCTTCTTCTTGACCACATGTAAGTCTGGAAACTTGTCTCTTCCATGATCTTCAATCAATGAAAGTCTTTTCAAGTATTCAGGATTCTCAAACTCCGTTGTCTCAAAATCGAAGAACAAAGTCGAATGCCTGTAATGCTACCGATCACCGCGCTAGTCTCCTGTTCTAATCCTTCATAAGCCATTGCAGGCTTGCGTGATCGGTAACGATAGTAAACGCAATTAACTTCACTTAGGGACGGAATCTTTCCACGTCTTTTACTGCTCCGGCACTCTTTTTCCGTTACGCTGTAATTGAGTTGTGCTCCTCTCAGCTTCGCCGAAAAGAACGCTATTGGCCGGTTCGGCCAATATTAAACTTTTAAGTTAAACTTAATAAAGCTAGCCGGGCTATCGGTTTTTGTGTCTCTAAATTCATTTATATGAAAATTTACTTAATGAGAGGCTTGTTCGTAGAATTAATGGTGTAGGTCAAAAAGAGCTTGCTGTGTACCGTGGCTATGCATGATTATTTAAAAAATAAAAAATTATATTCCCAATATTATTAGAAAATATGTCAACAAGAAAGAAAGTTAACTTCGGCAAACCGAAGTTTGTATACCCTTCCAGTTATAAGAAATAATCAACTTTAGTACCACCATGTCAAATTTTTAAGGATTGTTGCTGACTTCAGTGATAATTAAAAAAAATGTATTTCATTTTTTTTTAGACCATTTAGTCCGCTTTTTGATAAATTGAATTCAAAATTTTTAAAATTTTAAAAAATGTTACTTCCAAGCTTAGAATATTGTGTGAAAAAACACGACAGATATAATTTTTTCATCGATAGTTCCTATGTGAGCTATAAGATATAGTTGTTCGATAGCTTTAAAACTGAGAGACTAGTTTGCGTAGAATCGGACAGACAGTTCTAAGCGAATAAAGAAGACGTGAACTTAAGCCTGATACACAAGGAATGACCTGACTTCGAACGTGGATTTTGGTTCAGGGAAGTCTTGAATGGCTTGGACTTTTTTTGGGTCAGTTGTTGCACTGTTGAACTTGTTGACTCTGCTGAGAGATTTTGTCTTGCTGGCGCTCTGGCGACTTTGTCCCTGCTCTTTTATACCTATCCTCTTGACTTCTCGCAAAGATTTGATTCTCAAGATTTGATTCTACCTCTTGTGCCAAGGCGAGAGCGGATGGCATGTCTATGAGTTTTGCCGCAAAAAGCTCGTCTGTGAGGTTTCTCTTAAGGACGCAAATGAATACCCACAAAGCGTCTTCTCGGAATTTGTCGCATAATACCTTTCCCATAGCTGTTTCAAATGACAAGTTCTCAACCTCATCGCAATACTGTAACAATGTCAGACTACCCAGTCTGAGGGTGCCTAACTCTTGTTTGATGACATGCATCGGTCGTTTGTCGCTGTATGTGAAGTCCAAGCGATTTATGATCGCGTCGAAATTCAACACAGTCCGAAACGAAGATAGTGCCGCATCAGCGAGTCCGCTTTCATTACTTCTAATAATAATAACAGCTTGATAGTGGCGGGAGCTGCCATCATGTGTCTAAATATGTGATACGTTGACGCCGCTTGCCGAGACCATTCCGACTACTGTGTTCCCGAAATTTTCGGTAAACACTTAACAGCGTCCAAGGGTTCGCGTCACTGGTCATCTACTGTACAATTAGGATGATTATGTTGGGAGATAACTATTCTCCTTTTCCTGCTGGCCTAGAGACTCAGTCAGAATCGAAATAATAAAATATCTAACGGCGGTTGCCGAAGTTGTTTTGTATAGAACTTGTGTTCTTTATTCTTCGAATGAACTGCTTAAGCTTAACGAATAAGAGAGCTTCATAGCACGAGCGTCCGGTCAAATGCAGTGTCAGCAATGTGACCAGCGCTCAGTCTTCGGACATTGACTCTCTGTCCGGTTAACTTATGTTAATTTGTATTCTTTTGATAATTTAGCAAATAACAAGCACAATACGGTTTCGATGCTCGTCTCGCGACAGGAGTTTAATCTCTGATGAGTGTAGTTTGCTAGCCGGGAACTTTTGTTCGCAAGTTTTACAAAGCGTACAATTAATTTCCCAACGCTTTTGTGTCTCAACATTTAGTGTACTTTCTGAAAAACTTTGAATTCCTATTCTTGCTAAAGGTACTTATAGATTTCTTATCCCGGTAAGTCGCTGTTGTCGTTCAAATTTGGGCAATTGGGCTCACTCAGCTTCATTCATAGCATTCAACTTGCGAGCCAGCGAGTAATCTTTTCCCTTCGTAAACATATGTTATCCGAACATGGTATAGTATGGCAAAGTTTCTGTACTGTTATGGATGCGTGACCTAAGCAACATCCCATCGCGTGTGGTCGTCCTGGATATTCACGCGAATTGCTGCTAATATGGATTGGTTTA
The DNA here is from genome assembly GCF_025231255.1 of Drosophila biarmipes. Taxonomy (NCBI): domain Eukaryota; kingdom Metazoa; phylum Arthropoda; class Insecta; order Diptera; family Drosophilidae; genus Drosophila; species Drosophila biarmipes. Next base: position 1,133,666 of record NW_026114530.1, read on the forward strand.
CTGTCTCCGATGCGTTGGATTGTGATGCTTATCTGCCTGTCCTCATGTGTATTCTTGCAGCATATTCTAAAATTTCTTGAAGATAAACTGTTTTCCGTTGTCCATGTGGTGTTTCCGGAAATCTAATTTTGGTAAATATTTCGTCTTGCTGGAATCTGATCACAGCTGTCGATGTGGCCTTCGGCATCGCTTTTTACCACACAAACTTGGTTAGGTGATCCAACGAGATTAATAAGATGGCATTTCCTCGGCGAGAACGCGGATACTTTCCTAAGAAATCCAGGTACAGCTTTTGAATGTGTCAATCTGTGCGTAACTCCTTCCCATCACTGGTCGCTTTATCAGCGTTGTGTGTTGGTTTTCCTTGCAGCTTTCGAATGCTGCCGCAAATTCTCAGACTTGAACTACCATTTTGGGGCAGTATTAAATATTCTGGAGTCTCTCTAAGGTCTTTGCCATACCCCCATGCATTTCTATATCGCTGCCGTGGGCTTGCTAGATTAAAGTCGTCGTCAGTGCTTTCGAAGTCAAAAGTTTCCATTCAATTTCATCACTTTCCTTTCTGTTGAAGTGCTTCTTCTTGACCATAGGTCCCTCTTCCGCATGTAAGTCTGGAAACTTGTCTCTCCCATGCTCTTCAATCAATGAAAGTCTTTTCAAGTATTCAGGATTCTCAAACTCCGTTGTCTCAAAATCGAAGAACAAAGTCGAATGCCTGTAATGCTACCGATCACCGCGCTAGTCTCCTGTTCTAATCCTTCATAAGCCATTGCAGGCTTGCGTGATCGGTAACGATAGTAAACGGCATTAACTTCACTTAGGGACGGAATCTTTCCACGGCTTTTACTGCTCCGAGGCACTCTTTTTGCGTTACGCTGTAATTGAGTTGTGATCCTCTCAGCTTCGCCGAATAGAATGCTATTGGCCGGTTCGGCCAATAATAAACTTTTAAGTTAAACTTAATAAAGCTAGCTGGGCTACCTCTTTTTGTGTCTCTAGTTCATTTATATGAAAATTTACTAAATGTTTAACATTTTAATTAGCAATAACTGGTTCATTTTCCACACTCGCCACTGTCTGCTGAAGTCTTGCAGTCACACGCTTCGGGCAGTAACGGAATTAATGAACCACGCTTCAACAAGTAAAGCTACTGTTCGGTGGATTTATGGGCTTGTTGCAGTCCCTTATCATATGTCCCGTCTTACGACAATTGTTGCGTTTTTATCATGAGCGCTCGAAGTACCACAACCAACCTAAGAATTTTACCCCGAAACATTCTCTATTAAACAGCGACGCAATTGATCAAGAATCTTGCAACAACAAAGTGACGTACTAATGCCACTTGTGTCAATTAATACGGCAACAATGTCCCCAATTAAGTCACGATCTTCCAAATCAGCTTAACTTGCAATTCCGCACATGGATGTAATGCAGTTTAATTACTTATTTCTTACTCTTCAATCCATAATTTGTGAGGAGTGCCATCTTCTCCCAAGGGAGAGGGTTCCACTACCGACATTATAACCGCGATTTCAACCGATTCGATTAGATGCGAAAACACACCTGAATTGTAGATGATGTCTTTTTAATTAATGTCCTCTTTTAATGTTCAACGGATTCTCTTCAATTTATGTACATTCGTTGAGTATTAACGATCGAGTTCACCATGTAATCGATATCTTTTATTTTATCGATGCTTAATATAAAATTCTTTTATAAAAGGAACACACTAAAATACAATGCGTAACATACCAGTTTGTTCACACTTAATACTATTTAGTATATAATCACAAAAGTAAATATTCGCATATGTTTACACATGACATAAAACTATGTGATACTTTTATTTATTTATTATATGTTTAATTTTAAATTATTTAATCTTCTCTAATTTTTTTTACTAAAAATGAGTTTACGGATCTCAACATTTAAATTTAACTTACATATACTATGACTGCATTCTGGTTGCGCGTTCCTCAAGGCGGTCGCTGGGTATTTAAGTCATTGCGACGAAGACCCAATTGTTTGCCCAACCTTGTTAGACCTCTCGCCAACGGTTTAGGGTGCAACAATAGACGGCAAAGTAATTTTAGTTCTGTTCTGCAATCAATTCTTTGACTGGTAGTATGTGTAAGTTGCGAACGTACCACGGTACCCCGGTGATTGAGCTCTAGATCTTCGACTGAACTCGCTGGACTATGTCAATATTGCTGGCATTTCTCCATATAGGTTTTAGTACGAGTTACACAGCAGGTTTTATTATTCTAAGGGAAGATATGCCAATAAAAACTTTTGGCTTGAATGTGCCGACAGTGAAATCATCACATATAGCAGTATTGCACCTCACTACAAATTATCTGTTGTAAAGGTAAGACTCTAAAATCTTGTTGGTGTTGGAGTATTCTCTTGATCTTGTATATTAGACCTTCTAGCCAGAGTTTATGAAATGCCTGGGAGACATCTAAAAATATTGCAGTACAGTACTCTCGTTTTCAAACGCGTTCCAAATTTCTGATGTTATCCGATTTACTTGCTCAATTGTTCCGTGCTTTTCACGAAGCCCAACTTTCTTGAGTCTTAGGTATGTATTTATCCGAGTCGATACTCCCATAGAGTCCGGATGTAAAACTACGATTTCCACACGGCATATCCACCATCCGATCTGAAGACCTGTGGCTAATCAAACTAAACCTGTTGCTTTTGCGCCTCCCTTTTTAAACGCTAAACTCCGATTCCCGCAGATCACGTCCACCATTTACCATCCGATAACAGCTAATCTGGCTAGTCTAACCAATGTTTTCGTAGTGAAGTTTCAATACGTTTCAATTTTTTCAGATTTTTTTCAATTTCAACTCAGATTTGCACCGAAAAAACATCGCCTAACTATCGCATAAAAAAGTCTATCAAATTTAGATGGGCAACTAGCTGGGACATTTGTAGAGCGGCAAACCGTTATGGACCATACGTTCAACGGATGGTGGATGGATCTCTGTGGGAAGACGTTATAACCAATCTTCTTGGCAAGACGTGGCACCGAAGAGTATATTAATTATTAATACAAGGTAATTAAAATGTTGCTTAAAACAGGTGTGTCTTAGCGGTCGTCTTTCTTCAGTATTAGCGGTACGACTAAATTCCCATCCCGGCTCCAACTCCCCCAAGGCCCATGTTGGCATACTGGGAATCAGAATAATTGAATTGGGAATCATTGAGAGTGAACTTTGAAATCGTCGGTCACACTATAAGAAATACGATTTTTCGACTAGTTGATCTATTAGTCGATCTGAGTAATAGTCTTTAGGAAATAATCTTAAAGTGTAAAAACGTATTCATTTAAAATATTTCTAAAGCGTATGGCGTAAAATGACAAATTTTAGTAGCTGAATTAGAGAAACTAATTCGGTTTATTAAAGGACATTTTCGGAATGTGCCAGGTCGTTCAAGTAGGCAACCAAAGCTTTGGCGTGGAAATGGTTTGGTAAAAAAATATACAAATAAAAGATATCTGTTAGCCGTTTAGTTTTTTATACCCTTGCAGAGGGTATAATGAATTCACTCAGAAGTTTGCAACGCAGTGAAGGAGACGTTTCCGACCCCATAAAGTACGAGTCGATCTTTCCATGTCCGTCTGTCCGTCCGTTTCTACGCCAACTAGTCTCTCAGTTTTAAAGCTATCGCGCTGAAACTTTCCCAAAAGTCTTCTTTCAATTGTAGGTAGTATATAAGTCGGAACCAGTCGGATCAGACAACTACATAGGAACCATAGGAACTCCCGGAGAAAATTTAAAAAAAAATATATATTCCTACGCTTGGAAATAACATTTTTAATTGGTTTTGAATGAAACGACGACTATGTCATATATCTGTCATAGGAATGATTGGAAAATTGGTGGAAAAATAATGAAAAACAAATTATATCTTTGGTGTTTTTTAACAAATAACCTTCTAAGATTGGAAATAACATTTATTATTTGGCTCTGAATTTCGAATTAAATTTTATCAAAGTCGCACGACTATGAAATAGCTGTCATAGGAACGATCGTAAAATTGGAGGAAAAATAATATGAAACAAATTATGCTTTGGTGCTTTTTGACAAATTATCTTATAATAAAATTATTAATATTTTTAGAAATTAATAATTTAATAAAAATCGGAAATTTCACATGCTGTTACTAAAGTTGATTATTTCTTATATCTGCATGGGTATACAAACTTCGGCTTGCCGAAGTTAACTCCCTTTCTTGTTTTTGGCTTATTTTCCTTGTTTTTTAAAATAATTTTTGGCTAAAAGTATCTGGCATTTAATCAATCTCACTAACTGGAGACATATGAAAATAAAAAATTTAACAGAAACTTTTAGGGTCGCTTCCTTAATGGCTGAATTTTACTGTTGAATTTTCACCATTCAGCAATTAAATAATTATGGGAACACCCTGAATGTATTTCTGTTGTCGGAAGCTGGTATGCCATGAAATGTTGTTTTTATGCCTTTGGTATTTTTAAACGTAAACGATGCTGTCACACTGAAAATCATTTCCTTCTATTTTGTGTTTCAGGAATGCATTTCAAGAAATATCTTGCGTACTTCACTTGCAACTTCCGAAATATAAATTTTAGTATTCAAGTGATTTTTCTGTATCCTTAGACTAGTGGTTGGATAACAATGAGTGTTGTTCGTGATCAGCGTCCCCTTAGATTTGAGAAAGGTATGTTAAATGGTTATGATCATTGCTATAATTAAATCCTTTAATTCAAGCTCCCGAAAGTAAAGGTGAACTCAAAAAACGTAAGGAGATAGAAGAATTTATTGAAAAAAGCATCGACCAACATCTTTCGTTGGAAGTGCTTGTGAAGTTGTCTGTTACGCCTCACGGATTGGTTGACGACCATTTGCGCAGAATTTTGTGGCCGCAGTTAGCGGGTGTCGACGTAAACAGCTTAGAACAAGCTCCAACTCTTGACGAGTTGCAGTCCCACCCTGAATATAATCAGGTTGTGTTGGATGTAAATCGCTCTTTAAAGAGATTTCCACCTGGTATTCCGTATGAGCAACGTATTGCACTGCAAGACCAACTTACTGTTCTTATTTTACGTGTAATCCATAAGTATCCTAATTTGCGGTATTATCAAGGCTATCATGATGTCGCTGTCACATTTCTGTTAGTGGTTGGTGAACAAATAGCTTATGCTATAATGGAACACCTCTCCCAAACGCATTTCTCAGAATGTATGCAGGAGACCATGGAAGCAACCCAGAGACGACTTATGTTTATTTGGCCCGTCATAAAGTTTGAAAATCCAGAACTTTATAAGTTTCTGCAAAGGTCAACGGTCGGAACTTTATTCGCGTTGCCATGGTATTTGACTTGGTTTGGTCACAGTTTAAATTCCTACAAAGCTGTAGTCCGTTTATATGACTATTTTTTAGCATCGCCTATTTATACACCTATATTTGTAACAGCTGCCATTCTACTGTATCGGTCTGATGAAATACTGAAAGAAGACTGTGATATGGCATCAGTACATTGTCTCTTATCAACGGTATATAATGGTTTCAGAAAACATACATATTTTATAATTAACATCTTTTCAGCTACCCGATCATTTACCATTTGAAGAGCTTTTAAAAACTTCTAACAAACTTATGAAAAAGTATAGCTTAACAGTAGTAGAGCAAGATGTTGAAAATATCATTTACCAAGAGTAAGTACAATTAGATAATTGAATTTATTAAAAACAAATTTGTTCTTGTAATAGAAAAAAACAACGGCAAGCTGAGGAAAATATGGTTATAGAACGACGGCAAAAGATATCTGGACCAGTCACTGCAAATAAAATTTCTACCATCAGCGAATGGTTTCCAAATATGTTTACTTCGAAGTCAGTGATATTGACAACTGCGGTTTCTATTATAGTTGGTGTATGTGCATATTATTACAAGAATCAGTACTTGGCTGCAGGAATAAGCTGAGTTTTAACTACTTATTCTTGTCTTCATTTAAACATGATCTATATTTTGCGGTTTAATCCAATTTTGCCGAAATTTAGTTTAATGAAAGGTGTTCGGTTTGTTGTAAAATACGATTAATAAAATAATTCTTGATATAACAACTAATTTTTTTTTTAAATTAAGTATCCTCGGAGAAGCAACATGTACCTATCTTATAATTTTAATTTTTACCGATATACGAGTTAAATGGTATATAAATTATTTTTCTTTATGCATTGTTAGCATTTGGCATGCATTATTAAAATCAAAAACCTTGCCTGTAAAGGAATAATAAGTTATATGTGAGGAATATTTATTAAGTGGATATAGAAGGTGTAATCGGACCTGTTTTATTTTTACTAGATTAAAAGGTGTTTTTGTTTCAACAATTTGAGAGCGGTGTGTAACGCGGTAAAAGAAAAAATTTTGATACATAAAGAATATCCTACAAATTAGACTAGAATTATTGGATTTCTCTGATTTGACTGTAAATGCAGTGTAAACGACGTAAAAATTGCAGTACGCTTGCTCCTTTTGGAACATAAGTCGCTATGAGTCAAATTCTTTATTTTCTCTGTATTTGTATTCGTATTTGACGAATACTCCACGGAAAGTATGACCCATTATGTATATTCTTGATCAGTATCACTAGCTGATCTAGCCATATCCGCCTGCCCTTCTGAACGCTGTGATTTAAAACGCTACAGGCTTACTGCGCAACCAAGAAAACCTAACCAGATTAAAATAAAATTTTTAATTAAATAGTTATAACCAACCAATAGAGCTGTAAAAGCATCGATAGTATTATCGATGTTATCGATAGTAGCTGGGCTGCGCGATAGCTCGATTTTTTTCCACCATCGATGTATCTCGTTTATTTAACATCACTAGTTGCAGAAGCGTCGTTCCAGAAAAAACGAAAAATGTATGAAAAGTGAAAAATAGACAAGTTTTTGGCAACAAAAGCAGGTAAATCAATATAATTCATTAATGTATATGTATTTATGTATGTCCTGTCTGTTTCGTTTAATAGATGACAACAACAACGACGTCAGTACAACGACTTAGCCAAAGAAACCTTTGGTAAACATAGCATCGATAGGGCAGTGGCAAAAATGATCGCCACGGACGTTCAGCCTATTTCAATTGTTGAAAACGAGGGTTTTATCAACCTCCTCAAAATTGTTGATCCCAAATACAAAATACCAAGTCGGTACCAGATACGCGATATCTATCTGAAAAACATGCATTTAAGTATGATGGCCAAACTTCAAGACATCTTACGCAAGATAGAATATTGTGCAATCATGACTGACGGATGAACATCAAAAGCGAACACTAATTATTTGACAATAACCTGCCACTTCATTATCATGAATGGCATATTTTTAACAAGGTAGTTGCTATAGTCACGAACAACGCAGCTACGATGTTAAATGCGTGCAAATTTCTTAAGAAGCGTCGTTTGGGATGTTTCGCTCATACCCTAAATCTTGTTGTACAAGATGATTTGTCAAGACGGCACTTGGTAAGTGCAAAGCAATTGTGACGTATTTTAAAAGTAGCGCCACTGCTTATGCCAAATTAAAGACGGCTCAAGGTGACAATCCATATAGCCTAATTCAAGAAGTGCCAGCCCGCTGGAACTGAGCGTTCAATATGCTGAAATAATTTTTTGCAACTGAAAAATGAAATCAGCTTAGTTCTGTTAAATACTCCGAAGTCGGAGCAAATGTTAAATGCAGATGAAATAAACCTGCTGACTGACATTTGCAAGTTTTTAAAAATTTTTGACGCTGCTACGCCGATACAAAGGTGACAATTTCTTTAAGAATACCGGTGGTATGCGACTTGTACTTAAACCTATAAAAAATTACAACCAAATTGCAAACCACAGAAGGACTTGAAGTCTGTGAATAATTAAAGAAAGTAGTTCAAGCTCGATTGTTTCAGTTCGAGACAAGGACGGTAATTAGGATTGCCACTATGGATCCGACATTTAAGAAGGAGGCCTTTAGAAGTCCTTTTAACGCCGGGGAGGCCAGGAAGGCGTTAGAGGATGATCTAACAATCTCTCCTACAATCGAAGTAGAGCCAGAAGAACAATCACAAAGAGAGGTCGACGGATTGTCGCTAATTGGGTACGTTCAAAAAAAAATGTCAAACTAAAATCAAAAACAAGAGGGTGGACTCAATCTTGGCACTTAGGCAGTACAAAATTATACAAATTATATAAAATGTTTAAAAATTATATATATATCCGTTTTTTATCTACAGACTTTTATCTAGTAGACATTTTAGCATCAGAAGGCAAACGATAATGGCTTATAACGACTTTTTAAAGCATACGAGAATTTTTAAGTTTTCTAACTTATGAATAAAAAAAGTTTATAAGTTATTATAGTCAAAATCTTTTTAATTTTTAACATATTTGTTTTTATGTGTGTTTAGCAGTCTAATAAATTTTATGGTTTTTGTCGCAGCTGTATTTATACCTCGCAATTAAAAAAATGAAAGCAAATACGCTTAAAATACAAAATAGGAAATTAAATAATAATTCAATTGATACTATCGAAAATATCGATGGTTTGGACTATCACTATCAAAAACATCGAATAGGGGCACTATTGATGTTTTTACAGCTCTACCAACCAATATTAAACAATTCAATAGTGCGAAAGGGATGGAAATGTATTCATACAGCACTCAGCTGTTTAAGCCTAGGTTTCACGCTTTGTGGCTTGTTAGTGAAGTATCGTAAATAGCCGATATAGTTAAGTTTACCCGTTACTCGTATACTAGATGCGTCAGAAATTATGTAGCAGGTAAAAGAAAGCTTTTCCGACTTCATAATGTATAAATAATCTTGATAAGGATCACAAGCCGAGAGCCAGAATATTCAGACTTGCAGCGCAAGTTTGTTTCAGCGAGGTGCCACGCTCACTGTAACGCTCACAATCAGTAAAAATCTTAGCGCCTACAGTTTTAATGATAAAGAAAAAATTTTAAATTCAGAACTAATTAAAAAATGTTATTTCCAAGCGTAGGAGCTTATATGTTAAAAAACACCAAAGATATAATTTTTTAAATATTTTTTTTTTCCGATAGTTCCTATGGGAGCTATAAGATATAGTTATCCGATCTGGCTGGTTCCGACTTATATACTACATGCAATAGAAAGAAGACTTTTTGGAAAGTTTCAGCCCGATAGCTTTAAAGCTGAGGGACTAGTTTGCGTAGAAACGGACGGACAGAAGGACGAACAGACATGGCTAGATCGACTCGTTTAGTGATGCTGATCAAGAATAAATATACATTATGGGGTCGGAAACGTCTTCTTCACTGCGTTCACTTCGTTTCTTTAGACCATTTTCTTGACACCTATATGTTAGAGTAGTCCGATTTTTATTAAATTAAATTCGAAATTTTTAAAAATTTAAAATATGTTATTTCCAAGCTTAGAAGGATATATGTTAAAAAACACCCAAGATATAATTTTTCTTATTATTTACCATTAATTTTCCGATCATTCGATTTTGATAAAATTTAATTCGAAATTCAGACATAATTAAAAAATTTTCTGTCCAAGCCTAGAAGTTTTTATGTTAAAAAACACAAAAATTATAATTTTTCTTAAAAATTTTTCCCTATAGTTCTGACTTATACACTACCTGCAATAGAAAGAAGACTTTTGGGAAAGTTTCAGCCAGATAGCTTTAAAACTGAGAGACTAATTTGCGTGGAAACGGACGGACAGGCGTCCAGATGGACATGGTTAGATCGACTCGTCTAGTGTCCTTCACTGCGCTGCAAACTTCTGACTGAAATCATTATACCCTCTGCAAGGGTATACAAAAACGGGAGATCTTAGATTATGCAAAGACTATAGGAAGCTAAACAAAGATCTAATAAAAGACAACTATCCTTTACCTTTAATAGATTACCTTTTTGACAAGCTAGTCAATAAAAGTATATTCTCAAAGCTCGATCTGAAAAATATATACTTTCACGTTTTCGTGAACGACGAATCAATAAAATACACTTTCTTCGTAACTCCGTTAGGACAGTTTGAATTTTTGAGAATGCCTATGGGCATTAAAAATGCTACAGCAGTATTTCAAGGTTTGTTAACAAGATTTTTGCCGATTTGTTTAGAGAAAGTAAAGTTATCGTATATATGGACGACATTATGGTAGCAAGCAAGGATGTAGAAAACATTTAAAAGCTTTGAAAGAAGTATTTATACGATTAGTTAATAACAAGTTAGAACTACGATTGGACAAATGCGAATTTAGGCAATCAAGCAATAAATACTTAGGATTCTTTATAACTAAGGAAGAAATATAAGCTGATGACAGAGGCCTTGATGAAATTAGGAACTTTCCAATTCCAGAAAAAGTGCACAGTGTTCAAAGTTTTTTGGGCCTTTTTCTTTTCTGAACCTTGAGAAAAAGCTAATAGAATCTCTAGTTTTAGCTATTTATGATCATAAAGATGATGTTGAGTTGCACTGCGATGCAAGTTTTTTAGGTTTCGGTGCGGTGTTAAGACAAAAGATAGGAGATGGAAAATTTCATCTCGGATTCTATTTCTCAAAGGGAACGACAGATACGGAGTTTAAAGACGAGATGACAATTACAAAAGAACTTTTAAAAGCATTAAGCGACTACAACAGAGCTTATAGCACTCCAAAGTATATCGTTTTAGACAGATGCAGTTGCTTTATTTCTAATAAATTTGAACATTTCCTGTGTAAAAGAAACGTAAAACACAAAAAAATAAGTACTGGATCCCCACAAGCAAATGGACAGGTCGAACGAATAAATAGAAGTATTGGTCCTATGATTGCAAAATTTACGGAGCCTGAAAACGGAGCACATTAGGACACAGTAATTAAGAAAATTTAGTATACACTCAATAACGCATTACACAGTCTTTGAACAGATCCCTAGCAAAATGCTATTTGGTATATATATAACATATATTAATACCCAAGAATAAAGGCCCATATATTATAGCAAAGGTAATCCACAACGACAGGTTCTTGTTGAAGGATGTTGAGGGCTTCCAAGTGTCACGAAATCCATTCAAGGTTGTTGGGAGTGCTTAAAACGTAAGACCGTCATTGTAACGCATAGATTTAATATAACATGTACAGAAACATAATAATACCATTATAAAAATATTATAATTATTTAATTTAAATTAAGTCTTAAGTATATAAGGATCAGGATATCCAATACGCTGGATGGCCGAATTGTAGTAGGCTCATCGGAGGATCACTTTTTACCGATTGGAGAATGGAAGTTAACTTCGGCAAGCCGAAGTTTGTATACCCTTGCAGTTATAAAAAATAATCGATCATTTTATTAAATTGAATTCGAAATTCTTAAAAATATAAAAATTTATATTCCCAATGTTGTAAGATAATGTCAAAAAGCCCCAAAGCTATAATTTGTTTCACATTATTTCCCACCAATTATGCGATCGTTCCTATGGCAGCTATATGATATAGTCGTTCGATTTTAATAAAATTTAATTCGAAATTCAGAACTAATTAAAAAATGTTATTTTCAAGCTTATAAGGTTATATGTTAAAAAACACAAAAGATATAATTTATATTGCATGTTTTCCTACTAATTTTCCGATCGTTCCTATGGCAGCTATATGATATAGTCGTCCGATTTTGATAAAATTTAATTCGAAATTTAGATCTAATTAAAAAATGTTATTTTCAAGCTTATAAGGTCATATGTTAAAAAACACAAAAGATATAATTTATATTGCATGTTTTCCTACTAATTTTCCCATTGTTTCTATGGTAGCTATATGATATAGTAGTTCAATTTTGATAAAATTTAATTCGAAATTTGAATTATTAATTTTTATTTTCAAGAGTAGGAGCATATATATTAAAAAACACCAAAGATATATATTTTTTTAATTATTTCTCGGGAGCTATAAGATATAGTTGTCCGATCCGGCTGGTTCCGACCTTTATACTACCTGCAATAGAAAGAAGACTTTTGGAAAAGTTTCAGCCAGATAGCTTTAAAACTGAGAGACTAATTTGCGTACAAACGGACGGACAGACGAACAGACGGACGTCTAGTGAAGCTGATCAAGAATATATATACTTTATGGGGTCGGAAACGTGTCGTTCACTGCGCTGCAAACTTCTGACTGAAATCATTATACCCTCTGCAAGGGTATACAAAAACGGGAGATCTTAGATTATGCAAAGACTATAGGAAGCTAAACAAAGATCTAATAAAAGACAACTATCCTTTACCTTTAATAGATTACCTATTTGACAAGCTAGTCAATAAAAGTATATTCTCAAAGCTCGATCTGAAAAATATATACTTTCACGTTTTTGTGAACGACGAATCAATAAATAACTCCGTTTGAATTTTTGAGAATGCCTATGGGCATCAAAAATGCTTCAGCAGTATTTCAAGGTTTGTTAACTAGATTTTTGCCGATTTGTTTAGAGAAAGTAAAGTTATCGTATATATGGACGACATTATGGTAGCAAGCAAGGATGTAGAAAACATTTAAAAGCTTTGAAAGAAGTATTTATACGATTAGTTAATAACAAGTTAGAACTACGATTGGACAAATGCGAATTTAGGCAATCAAGCATCAAATACTTAGGATTCTTTATAACTAAGGAAGAAATAAAAGCTGATGACAGAGGCCTTGATGAAATTAGGAACTTTCCAATTCCAGAAAAAGTGCACAGTGTTCAAAGTTTTTTGGGCCTTTTTCTTTTCTTAACCTTGAGAAAAAGCTAATAGAATCTCCAGTTTTAGCTATTTATGATAATAAAGAAGATGTTGAGTTGGATTGCGATGCAAGTTTTTTAGGTTTCGGTGCGGTGTTAAGGGAACGACAGATACGGAATGTAAAGACGAGATGACAATTACAAAAGAAGTTTTAAAAGCATTAAGCGACTACTACAGGGCTTATAGCACTCCAAAGTATATTGTTTTAGACAGATGCAGTTGCTTTATTTCTAATAAATTTGAACATTTCCTGTGTAAAAGAAACGTAAAACACAAAAAAATAAGTACTGGATCCCCACAAGCAAATGGACAGGTCGAACGAATAAATAGAAGTATTGGTCCTATGATTGCAAAATTTACGGAGCCTGAAAACGGAGCACATTAGGACACAGTAATTAAGAAAATTTAGTATACACTCAATAACGCATTACACAGTCTTTGAACAGATCCCTAGCAAAATGCTATTTGGTATATATATAACATATATTAATATCCAAGAATAAAGGCCCATATATTATAGCAAAGGTAATCCACAACGACAGGTTCTTGTTGAAGGATGTTGAGGGCTTCCAAGTGTCACGAAATCCATTCAGGGTTGTTGGGAGTGCTTAAAACGTAAGACCGTCATTGTAACGCATAGATTTAATATAACATGTACAGAAACATAATAATACCATTATAAAAATATTATAATTATTTAATTTAAATTAAGTCTTAAGTATATAAGGATCAGGATATCCAATACGCAGGATGGCCGAATTGTAGTAGGCTCATCGGAGGATCACTTTTTACCGATTGGAGAATGGAAGTTAACTTCGGCAAGCCGAAGTTTGTATACCCTTGCAGTTATAAAAAGTAATCGATCATTTTATTAAATTGAATTCGAAATTCTTAAAAATATAAAAATTTATATTCCCAATGTTATAAGATAATGTCAAAAAGCCCCAAAGCTATAATTTGTTTCACATTATTTCCCACCAATTATGCGATCGTTCCTATGACAGCTATATGATATAGTCGTTCGATTTTAATAAAATTTAATTCGAAATTCAGAACTAATTAAAAAATGTTATTTTCAAGCTTATAAGGTTATATGTTAAAAAACACAAAAGATATAATTTATATTGCATGTTTTCCTACTAATTTTCCGATTTTGATAAAATTTAATTCAAAACTCAGAACTAAATAAAAAATGTTATTTTCAAGCTTATAAGGTTATATGTTAAAAAACACAAAAGAATAATTTATATTGCATGTTTTCCTACTAATTTTCCGATCGTTCCTATGGCAGCTATATGATATAGTCGTCCGATTTTGATAAAATTTAATTCGAAATTTAGATCTAATTAAAAAATGTTATTTTCAAGCTTATAAGGTCATATGTTAAAAAACACAAAAGATATAATTTATATTGCATGTTTTCCTACTAATTTTCCCATTGTTTCTATGGTAGCTATATGATATAGTAGTTCAATTTTGATAAAATTTAATTCGAAATTTGAATTATTAATTTTTATTTTCAAGAGTAGGAGCATATATATTAAAAAACACCAAAGATATATATTTTTTTAATTATTTCTCGGGAGCTATAAGATCTAGTTGTCCGATCCGGCTGGTTCCGACCTTTATACTACCTGCAATAGAAAGAAGACTTTTGGAAAAGTTTCAGCCAGATAGCTTTAAAACTGAGAGACTAATTTGCATACAAACGGACGGACAGACGAACAGACGGACGTCTAGTTAAGCTGATCAAGAATATATATACTTTATGGGGTCGGAAACGTGTCGTTCACTGCGCTGCAAACTTCTGACTGAAATCATTATACCCTCTGCAAGGGTATACAAAAACGGGAGATCTTAGATTATGCAAAGACTATAGGAAGTTAAACAAAGATCATATAAAAGACAACTATCCTTTACCTTTAATAGATTACCTATTTGACAAGCTAGTCAATAAAAGTATATTCTCAAAGCTCGATCTGAAAAATATATACTTTCACGTTTTTGTGAACGACGAATCAATAAATATCTCCGTTTAAATTTTTGAGAATGCCTATGGGCATCAAAAATGCTTCAGCAGTATTTCAAGGTTTGTTAACTAACTAACTGTTACACGATAATAGTTGGATACAAGAATTGATTTTGTGTACGTGGAGCTCTCGCCTGCATTTAAAACGCAATCAACGTTTTATACAAGGAATTTAAATGATCGCGTCGATTTATACATTCGAATAAGTTTATAGTAGGAGACCCTGTAGAGTTCTGAATGGCCTGAAACGTCAGCGATAAAGCGGATTTTGCTTATGGGTCGGAAATCAGGAACCAATTGAAATCCATAGAAATATACGATGCAAACAGGCAAATTCAATAATAATTAATTAGATAGGATGGTCGGATTTTTCTAAAAAACTTTTTTCTGCAGAAAACGAATATGTCCGATTGTATGTGCAATGTGGATTGTGAATAGCGCAATAAAATTATGAAGTATTCGCTTATGTTTATTTGTCGGTGAGTTTGCTTGTCACCGACACAAATCAATTTTATTCGTTTTTCCTGTAGTAAATTTGTCAGTATTAGAATTGATTCTTAACGCGTAAACATTTAATGTATAATGTATATATAAACACGCAGCTGGAACATAGTTAAAAAAAGAGTGCAATTGTTGAGGAAAAAATCTGTATTTCTTTTACTGTGGCTGGGTTATATTTCACGCACAATGAGAATAAAAAATAAGAAGAAATAAATATGTGGGTTGAAGGGTAGCACTGGCATTTCTTTTGTATCTCACTGAAATTGTTTTGAGTTTACAATTGTGGGTGAGAGAAAATGGAATATTGGAATATATAAATTAATCGCCGTTGTATCGTATTAATTACTTTCATAGTAAGACAATAATCATTCAGAAGTTTTGTCGAAATAAGTTCGAAAAACCTTATCTGAAGCGGTGAGCCACCGTTGATGCTGGGAAAAATCCAATGTAACTCCAGGACTGAAAAATCGTGCGTGGGTATTTATTGGTACACTTGGGTAAATTAACTGCTTAGGCCTAGCTTAACTAAGGCGCTCCGCAGCAGAGTGGTGACTTAGGGGAAGTATGCAGAGGGAAAGCAGATGGCAGTGCGAGCGAGCTCCGTGGAAGACATCTAGATAAACTGCTGCTCTACACTACCTCCAAAAATTACACGCCGTTTTGGTGTGTAGATTTATTTAATAAAATGTTTTAGTAAACTAACTTGCATTTTAGTTATTTGGGAAAATAATATAATATGATCAGTATCACTAGACGAGTCGATCTAGCCATTTCCGTCTGTCCGGCCGTTTCTACTAGTCTATACTAGTCTCTCAGTTTTAAAGCTATAGCGCTGAAACTTTCCCAAAAGTTTCTATTGCGGCTAGTATATAAGTCTAAACCAGCTGGATCGGACCACTATATCCTATAGATTCAGTATAAACTATCAGAGAAAAATTAATTATTATAAATTATCTCTTGTGTTTTTTAACTTAATAAAGCTTGGAAATAACATTTTGTAATTAGTTCTGAGCTTCGAATTAAATTTTATCAGAGCCGGACGACTATATCATATAGCTGTCATGGAAACGATCGGAAAATTGGTGGGACAAATTTTAGAACCAAAGTATAGCTTCTGTTTTTTTTCGTATTATTATTTGAGAATATGATTTAATACATTTTTAAAAATTTCGATATTAAACACCCTTCTGGCGTAAACTGTCTTTCCCTCCTTGCGAGGACACCCGGGGCAAGAACGTCAGAATAGTAGGCTCAGGAGTATAAGGGAAGTGAAGATCGGTTGTCCGTATGTAGGAGAGTGGGGTGGTCCATTTCATACTTGTGGCACTGATGAGCACTGCGGCAGGAGTCTGTGGAATGTTTGTGAGCCAAGCAATTGGAGCAGTACTTGTGGATGTTCCTGGGAGCGAAGCCGCAGAAAGTGGTGGCATTTCCGTAGAGAATGGATCAGTCTCGGCATTGGTAGGATTTAATACCTCGGGAATGTCTGCCATCCAAGGCGGGATATGGAACCCAGTATTCGGATGAAGTATTCTTAGCAGGGACTTAAATATACTCTATCCTATTGGAATTTAGTAGTGTTTCTGCGATGCGCAGTTTTTTTTTTTAGATTTATGATTCGGTTAGGTTACAAACGGTTGGCGTCCTCCCTACCCTTATGCTCAGATCTCGACGTTCATTTTTAAATCTCGTACATACAAAAAATACGTGCTCTGCGTGCAGTGCGCATAACGTTCAGATAGTATTAAAAGTTGTACTTGGATTTCCTAGAAAGTCTACGCGTTCTCGCAGATTAAATTCCATGTTATTTATCGCGTTCAATCACTTAACCCAGTTTGTGTGGCTAGAAGCGATTTCGAAGGCCACACGACAGCTGTGATCTGATTCCTGCGAAACGAAATATTCACAGAATTAGAGTTCATCCACACGGACAACGGAAGACAGTTTATCTCCAAGGAATTTGATAGATAACATGCTGTAAGAATATTGGATTACATATCTAAGGACGTGGGGATACGCACCACAATCCAACACGTCGGAGAGAGCAATACGTGTTAGCAGCGATTCGAGTGAACCTTAAGGACGACCACACGCAATGGGGTGAAGACTTGGCGGACCTACAAGCGTCGCTAAGGTCATCCATCCATAACAGCATCTTCGCCGTACTTTGCCATGTTCAGACAACACACATACATATGTTTACGAATGGAAAATATGAATCGCTGGCTCGCAAGTTGAATGCTCTGAAATACAATGTGTTAGCGAAATGGATTTGTGGCAGTAGATATTCCAGATGTAGTCCATTCCAGATGTTCAACAATACGTTCTGAAAACTGCCTTTGTCTAAATTTTAAATTTAGTTTTGTTTTGTCTGCTGCGTAGATCAAATTTTGTTTTTTCTCTTTCTGGGACATTTGACGACTAGCCGGAAAACAAACTACACTAAATTACACTGCTCAAAAAGTAGTACAAGACAAAACAAACCTCGTAATACAAGTATATAACTCGACACGATCCGAATCGGAAAAGTACACAATCTGGCATAAGTATGGTTAATTTTTATAATGTTTAAAAATTATGATTTCAGTCAGAAGTATGCAACGCAGTCCGTCTGTCCGTCCGTGTCTACGCAAACTAGTCTCTCAGGTTTACAGCTATAGGGATTATACTTTCCCAAAAGTATTTTTTCTATTGCAGGTAGTATATAAGTCGGAACCAGTCGGATCGGACAAGTATATCTTAGCTCTTATAGGAATAAAAAAAATGTTCAAAAATAATATCTCTTGTGTTTTTTAACACATAATTTCCAACGCTTGGAAATATAATTTTTCAATAAGTTCTGAATTATTACGTTTTTTCCGGCAAGTTGATTTTTTTAGCTTAAGAAAGTTTTAAATTTGGTTACTATTTTAAATGCTATATTAACATAAATATATATTTACGAGATTGCATTTATGGACTGAATTATTGTTACTATTTTTACTAGGAACATATTTCGTTTAGAGCTACTATTAATTTTCTCCTGAAAAAATATCGCGTGCCTAAGTAACTAAAGTATTCAAAATATGCAAGTCATTTTTTTATTTGCTTAATTTGTTGTTGATTGAGTATAAATTCAGAACAAGAAAGGAAACTTGGAAAACGAGGTTGTCTTACCCTTTCCGCTTTAGCGTATAAATTATATATATTTCTATCTTTATACCCTTGCAGAGGGTATAATGATTTCCGTCAGAAGTTTGCAACGCAGTGAAGAAGACGTTTCCGACCCCATAATGTATACATATCTTGATCACCATCACTAAAGAGTCGATCGAGTCCATCTTTCGGTCCGTTTCTAGCAAACTAGTCTGTCAGTTTAAAAGCTATCAGCGTGAAACGTTCTGTTGCAGGTAGTATAAGCCAGCCTGATCGTAAAACTATATCTTATAACTCCCATTGGAACTATCGAAAAACTTTTTTTATCTTTATCTTTACTGTTTATTAACATATAACCGCTTACACTTGGAAATAACATTTTTAAATTAGTTCAGAATTTCGAAATAAACTTAATCAAATTCGGCCGACTATATCAAATATATAAAACTATATCTTATCTTACCTTATCCATAGGAACTATCTAGAACAACTTTTTTTTTAAATTATTTCTTTATTGTTTATTAACATAAAACTTCTTACGCTTGTAAATAACATTTTTTAATTAATTCAGAATTTCAAATTTAACTTAATCAAAATCGGATGACTATATCAAATAGTAATTTTCATAAGTTCTGAATTTTATCGAAATTGGACGACTATATCATATAGCTGTCATAGAAACGATCGAAAAATTGGTAGGAAAATAATATGAAACAAAATATAGCTTTAGGGCTTTTTGACATTTTATCTTATAATATTGGGCATATAATTTTAAATATTTTTTAAAATTTCGAATTCCATTTAATAATAGAAGTTGGACTACTCTTACATATAGATGTAAACAAATGGTCTGAAAAAAAAATATTTTTTAACATCACTGAAGTCAGCAACAATTCTTAAAAATTTCACATTGTTTTAATGAAGTTCAGTATTTCTTATAACTGGGTATATAGTTAACTTCGTTTTTTGTTTTCTTTATACATTTTATGACTTCTAATAATGTTTTTAAATTTATCATTAAATAATTAGAAAAATATTTGTCTTTATAGAATGTGTAAGAATATAAATAATATTCTCAAAAAGTAGAATTTTACAAAAATTAAACATTTTCAATAAACAAACCACTCAAGCGGAATTTAATTTACCTCTTCATTGACGCCAAAATTTTCATGGAGATTTTTAAATTATTTACTCTCTATATAGTAAAGCTTCCACAGAAAGTTAAAACGCAGTGAAGGAGACGTTTTTGAACCCATAAAGTGTATTTATTGTTGATCAGCAACACTAGAGGAGTCAATCTAGCCATGGGCGCCAGTCTCTACGGAAAGAAGTCTCTCAATTTTAAAGCTTTCGAAATATAACCAAGGGCTTAATTCTATTGCAGTCAATATAGACATTGGAAATAAATAAAAATATTATTGGTGGCTTTTAACAATTAACTCATACTTTTGGGAATATCACTTATTTCACATTTCAACATTTTGAATACAATTTAAAAAAATACAGACGGCTATAACATATAGCTGCACATTGAAGTCGCCTACAAAAATAACCATAAATTGGCCTAACGATTGGTACGGACTTGGGCATATATATATTGATAAGTAATGAACTTTATTTACACAATTTTAATTGCGACGCAAATACAATTTATGAAATGTTATATCTATCATAAAAATTTCTTAGCTTTAAAAACTTAATGATAGATTATATAGATATGCAGATGTGGTTAGTGGTCCTGAACAAATATGTATATACACTACAAATGCTGTTACATACTTTTCAAAGAATAGAATAATCCATTTTACTATGGAAGTAAAGGGTATACATACTATTACGAATTCATAGAGTCCATTCCCTGCACAATTTTCCGATAATAGTAGCGGTTTTTCTTTACCAAACTTATAAGTGAAAAGCCAAAATGATTATCAACCAAAGTTGGTCACTTGTCCTTAGTGCTATTAGTAATGAAAATTAATTAGAGTGTGTTATAACAATCTCTTAATATTGAAACTTCTATTTTCATAGTGGGGACATATCTAAAGCAAAGTACAGTCTGTATATTCTGGAACGATAAATTTGAGTTTCAACTGCTTCAAACCGAAGATTACATCAGCTATGTGGGAATTGATATTCTAAAATTAAAAAACAACGATGGTAAATGTTTTTTCAATGCTGGCTTAAAAAAAAAAGAGTTACAAGAAAAAAATGTTTTATTTGATGACCTTCTTATCAAAATTATTTTATCTATTGAAGTGACGCATTGTGAGGTACATTTTGAACTTTACAATCAAATTTCACTTAAAGTTCTTGTTTAAATTTTTTTTATTTTTAGTCGTTTATACTATTCGACAAAGATATTGGACAGTTTGTGAAAGCCTTTAAAATGGCTTCTGTATATTCAATTTGGAGGTCAATACGCAATAAATTTGTTTTCGCGTATGTTGCGAATGAATTACATGAGTGCTGGGACAACACATTCTTCTTGGGTAATTATAATATATATTATTACTCGCGGTTCTAATCTTTCGGTTTAAATTTTTTTTCTTGAATTGGTAAGACTGTGAATTACATCTTTCCCAAATTTCTAGTAAATGCCATTTTAGGTAATTTACTTGCGCTTCTGTTCACCAAACGGCGTTTCTTGAAAAAAAAAATATTTATGCTTACGATCCCGAACAGGAACGACCAATCAAGCTAATGTAGAATAAGCGTTCAAAAATCAAGTTCTAAGACATTTATTTTACTCGCGGTATGGTGCACTATGAATTTCTTTCACAAGGCCAAACTGTTAATAATAAAGCATCGCCAGCGAGCGAGATGGAGACATCTAGATAAACTACTGCTCTACACTGATAGAAGGAAGATCGTTTGTCTTACGCTGACTTACACTGAGTAGGACGAAATTGTTGATGGCAGAATTGATAGTTGCTTGCAAATAACTGGATCACAACTACTTCCTTTGAATAAAGGCTAGTCGATCGGCTACCGTAATTTTAAGTAAGCGTGGACGTATTTGCACGAAGCTTCTTCTCCAAGCACAGATCGTAAGCTTTGGGTTTTGGAAATTGGGGGATCGGAAGTTATCGACCGCCTAAAGCGTTCGATGACGTTTCGTCAAAAAGGAAACACGTAGGAATTTTGTCTTACTTTGGTATGGATGGCTCGTGCACTTTGGTAGTTTTGTAGAGCGCATATACTCGTACACCAGGAAAGGGTCTTAACTCTCAATATGAAGACCCAAAAAGTGAAAGGAAGTTAAAAATCTTTGAAAAGATCCTTTAAAGCAGCTCCAGACTCCTGTGCTATGGATTGCACATTGAACAGATTTTGCAGGTGACTGTTCACCTGCAGTCACTTGTTTTCGAAACACTCTTTTGAATTTATCCAGGCTGTGCGAACGCCATCATTGGCCCAACCGCCCGAGAAAACCTCTATGTCGACAGGAGGAAGCCGACAGTCATTAGACGGGGAACTTTGGGAATCTGCCGTTGAAGTTTGAGAAACTTGGGAGGACCCCTGTGGAATTTGTTACACGAGCTGGGCAGAAAACTTTTCATAAATGGAGTACGTTTCATAATAGTTAGATACAAGAATTGATTTTGTGTACGTGGAGCTCTCGCCCGCATCCAAAACGCAATCAACGTTTTATACAAGGAATTTAAATGATCGCGTCGATTTATACATTCGAATAAGTTTATAGTAGGAGACCCTGTAGAGTTCTGAATGGCCTGAAACGTCAGCGATAAAGCGGATTTTGCTTATGGGTCGGAAATCAGGAACCAATTGAAATCCCTAGTAATATACGATGCAAACAGCAAATTCAATAATAACTAATTAGATAGGATGGTCGGATTTTTCTAAAAAACTTTTTTCTTCAGAAAACGAATATGTCCGATTGTGGATTGTGAATAGCGCAATATAATTTATGAAGTCTTCGCTTATGTTCATTTGTCGGTGCGTTTGCTTGTCACCGACACAAATCTATTTTATTCGTTTTTCCTGTAGTAAATTTGTCAGTATTAGATTGATTCTTAACGCTGTAAAATATTTAATGTATAATGTATATATAAACACGCAGCTGGAACATAGTAAAAAAAAGAGTGTAATTGTTGAGGAAAAATCTGTATTTCTTTTACTGTGGCTGGGTTATATTTCACGCACAATGGGAATAAAAAATAAAGAAGAAATAAATATGTGGTAGTAGTATATAAGTCGGAACCAGTCGGATCGGACAACTATATCTTAGCTCTTATAGGAATAAAAAAAATGTTCAAAAATAATATCTCTTGTGTTTTTTAACACATAATTTCCAACGCTTGGAAATATAATTTTTCAATAAGTTCTGAATTATTACGTTTTTTCCGGCAAGTTGATTTTTTTAGCTTAAGAAAGTTTTAAATTTGGTTACTATTTTAAATGCTATATTAACATAAATATATATTTACGAGATTGCATTTATGGACTGAATTATTGTTACTATTTTTACTAGGAACATATTTCGTTTAGAGCTACTATTAATTTTCTCCTGAAAAAATATCGCGTGCCTAAGGAACTAAAGTATTCAAAATATGCAAGTCATTTTTTTATTTGCTTAATTTGTTGTTGATTGAGTATAAATTCAGAACAAGAAAGGAAACTTGATAATTGGAAAACGAGGTTGTCTTACCCTTTCCGCTTTAGCGTATAAAATATATATTTCTATCTTTATACCCTTGCAGAGGGTATAATGATTTCCGTCAGAAGTTTGCAACGCAGTGAAGAAGACGTTTCCGACCCCATAATGTATACATATCTTGATCACCATCACTAAAGAGTCGATCGAGTCCATCTTTCGGTCCGTTTCTAGCAAACTAGTCTGTCAGTTTAAAAGCTATCAGCGTGAAACGTTCTGTTGCAGGTAGTATAAGCCAGCCTGATCGTAAAACTATATCTTATAACTCCCATTGGAACTATCGAAAAACTTTTTTTATCTTTATCTTTACTGTTTATTATCATATAACCGCTTACACTTGGAAATAACATTTTTAAATTAGTTCAGAATTTCGAAATAAACTTAATCAAATTCGGCCGACTATATCAAATATATAAAACTATATCTTATCTTACCTTATCCATAGGAACTATCTAGGACAACTTTTTTTTTAAATTATTTCTTTATTGTTTATTAACATAAAACTTCTTACGCTTGTAAATAACATTTTTTAATTAATTCAGAATTTCAAATTTAACTTAATCAAAATCGGATGACTATATCAAATAGTAATTTTCATAAGTTCTGAATTTTATCGAAATTGGACGACTATATCATATAGCTGTCATAGAAACGATCGAAAAATTGGTAGGAAAATAATATGAAACAAAATATAGCTTTAGGGCTTTTTGACATTTTATCTTATAATATTGGGCATATAATTTTAAATATTTTTTAAAATTTCGAATTCCATTTAATAATAGAAGTTGGACTACTCTTACATATAGATGTAAACAAATGGTCTGAAAAAAAAATATTTTTTAACATCACTGAAGTCAGCAACAATTCTTAAAAATTTCACATTGTTTTAATGAAGTTCAGTATTTCTTATAACTGGGTATATAGTTAACTTCGTTTTTTGTTTTCTTTATACATTTTATGACTTCTAATAATGTTTTTAAATTTATCATTAAATAATTAGAAAAATATTTGTCTTTATAGAATGTGTAAGAATATAAATAATATTCTCAAAAAGTAGAATTTTACAAAAATTAAACATTTTCAATAAACAAACCACTCAAGCGGAATTTAATTTACCTCTTCATTGACGCCAAAATTTTCATGGAGATTTTTAAATTATTTACTCTCTATATAGTAAAGCTTCCACAGAAAGTTAAAACGCAGTGAAGGAGACGTTTTTGAACCCATAAAGTGTATTTATTGTTGATCAGCAACACTAGAGGAGTCAATCTAGCCATGGGCGCCAGTCTCTACGGAAAGAAGTCTCTCAATTTTAAAGCTTTCGAAATATAACCAAGGGCTTAATTCTATTGCAGTCAATATAGACATTGGAAATAAATAAAAATATTATTGGTGGCTTTTAACAATTAACTCATACTTTTGGGAATATCACTTATTTCACATTTCAACATTTTGAATACAATTTAAAAAAATACAGACGGCTATAACATATAGCTGCACATTGAAGTCGCCTACAAAAATAACCATAAATTGGCCTAACGATTGGTACGGACTTGGGCATATATATATTGATAAGTAATGAACTTTATTTACACAATTTTAATTGCGACGCAAATACAATTTATGAAATGTTATATCTATCATAAAAATTTCTTAGCTTTAAAAACTTAATGATAGATTATATAGATATGCAGATGTGGTTAGTGGTCCTGAACAAATATGTATATACACTACAAATGCTGTTACATACTTTTCAAAGAATAGAATAATCCATTTTACTATGGAAGTAAAGGGTATACATACTATTACGAATTCATAGAGTCCATTCCCTGCACAATTTTCCGATAATAGTAGCGGTTTTTCTTTACCAAACTTATAAGTGAAAAGCCAAAATGATTATCAACCAAAGTTGGTCACTTGTCCTTAGTGCTATTAGTAATGAAAATTAATTAGAGTGTGTTATAACAATCTCTTAATATTGAAACTTCTATTTTCATAGTGGGGACATATCTAAAGCAAAGTACAGTCTGTATATTCTGGAACGATAAATTTGAGTTTCAACTGCTTCAAACCGAAGATTACATCAGCTATGTGGGAATTGATATTCTAAAATTAAAAAACAACGATGGTAAATGTTTTTTCAATGCTGGCTTAAAAAAAAAAGAGTTACAAGAAAAAAATGTTTTATTTGATGACCTTCTTATCAAAATTATTTTATCTATTGAAGTGACGCATTGTGAGGTACATTTTGAACTTTACAATCAAATTTCACTTAAAGTTCTTGTTTAAATTTTTTTTATTTTTAGTCGTTTATACTATTCGACAAAGATATTGGACAGTTTGTGAAAGCCTTTAAAATGGCTTCTGTATATTCAATTTGGAGGTCAATACGCAATAAATTTGTTTTCGCGTATGTTGCGAATGAATTACATGAGTGCTGGGACAACACATTCTTCTTGGGTAATTATAATATATATTATTACTCGCGGTTCTAATCTTTCGGTTTAAATTTTTTTTCTTGAATTGGTAAGACTGTGAATTACATCTTTCCCAAATTTCTAGTAAATGCCATTTTAGGTAATTTACTTGCGCTTCTGTTCACCAAACGGCGTTTCTTGAAAAAAAAAATATTTATGCTTACGATCCCGAACAGGAACGACCAATCAAGCTAATGTAGAATAAGCGTTCAAAAATCAAGTTCTAAGACATTTATTTTACTCGCGGTATGGTGCACTATGAATTTCTTTCACAAGGCCAAACTGTTAATAATAAAGCATCGCCAGCGAGCGAGATGGAGACATCTAGATAAACTACTGCTCTACACTGATAGAAGGAAGATCGTTTGTCTTACGCTGACTTACACTGAGTAGGACGAAATTGTTGATGGCAGAATTGTTAGTTGCTTGCAAATAACTGGATCACAACTACTTCCTTTGAATAAAGGCTAGTCGATCGGCTACCGTAATTTTAAGTAAGCGTGGACGTATTTGCACGAAGCTTCTTCTCCAAGCACAGATCGTAAGCTTTGGGTTTTGGAAATTGGGGGATCGGAAGTTATCGACCGCCTAAAGCGTTCGATGACGTTTCGTCAAAAAGGAAACACGTAGGAATTTTGTCTTACTTTGGTATGGATGGCTCGTGCACTTTGGTAGTTTTGTCGAGCGCATATACTCGTACACCATGAAAATGTCTTAACTCTCAATATGAAGACCCAAAAAGTGAAAGGAAGTTAAAAATCTTTGAAAAGTTCCTTTAAAGCAGCTCCAGACTCCTGTGCTATGGATTGCACATTGAACAGATTTTGCAGGTGACTGTTCACCTGCAGTCACTTGTTTTCGAAACACTCTTTTGAATTTATCCAGGCTGTGCGAACGCCATCATTGGCCCAACCGCCCGAGAAAACCTCTATGTCGACAGGAGGAAGCCGACAGCCATTAGACGGGGAACTTTGGGAATCTGCCGTTGAAGTTTGAGAAACTTGGGAGGACCCCTGTGGAATTTGTTACACGAGCTGGGCAGAAAACTTTTCATAAATGGAGTACGTTTCATAATAGTTAGATACAAGAATTGATTTTGTGTACGTGGAGCTCTCGCCCGCATCCAAAACGCAATCAACGTTTTATACAAGGAATTTAAATGATCGCGTCGATTTATACATTCGAATAAGTTTATAGTAGGAGACCCTGTAGAGTTCTGAATGGCCTGAAACGTCAGCGATAAAGCGGATTTTGCTTATGGGTCGGAAATCAGGAACCAATTGAAATCCATAGTAATATACGATGCAAACAGCAAATTCAATAATAACTAATTAGATAGGATGGTCGGATTTTTCTAAAAAACTTTTTTCTTCAGAAAACGAATATGTCCGATTGTGGATTGTGAATAGCGCAATATAATTTATGAAGTCTTCGCTTATGTTCATTTGTCGGTGCGTTTGCTTGTCACCGACACAAATCTATTTTATTCGTTTTTCCTGTAGTAAATTTGTCAGTATTAGATTGATTCTTAACGCTGTAAAATATTTAATGTATAATGTATATATAAACACGCAGCTGGAACATAGTAAAAAAAAGAGTGTAATTGTTGAGGTAAAATCTGTATTTCTTTTACTGTGGCTGGGTTATATTTCACGCACAATGGGAATAAAAAATAAAGAAGAAATAAATATGTGGTAGTAGTATATAAGTCGGAACCAGTCGGATCGGACAACTATATCTTAGCTCTTATAGGAATAAAAAAAATGTTCAAAAATAATATCTCTTGTGTTTTTTAACACATAATTTTCAACGCTTGGAAATATAATTTTTCAATAAGTTCTGAATTATTACGTTTTTTCCGGCAAGTTGATTTTTTTAGCTTAAGAAAGTTTTAAATTTGGTTACTATTTTAAATGCTATATTAACATAAATATATATTTACGAGATTGCATTTATGGACTGAATTATTGTTACTATTTTTACTAGGAACATATTTCGTTTAGAGCTACTATTAATTTTCTCCTGAAAAAATATCGCGTGCCTAAGGAACTAAAGTATTCAAAATATGCAAGTCATTTTTTTATTTGCTTAATTTGTTGTTGATTGAGTATAAATTCAGAACAAGAAAGGAAACTTGAAAATTGGAAAACGAGGTTGTCTTACCCTTTCCGCTTTAGCGTATAAAATATATATTTCTATCTTTATACCCTTGCAGAGGGTATAATGATTTCCGTCAGAAGTTTGCAACGCAGTGAAGAAGACGTTTCCGACCCCATAATGTATACATATCTTGATCACCATCACTAAAGAGTCGATCGAGTCCATCTTTCGGTCCGTTTCTAGCAAACTAGTCTGTCAGTTTAAAAGCTATCAGCGTGAAACGTTCTGTTGCAGGTAGTATAAGCCAGCCTGATCGTAAAACTATATCTTATAACTCCCATTGGAACTATCGAAAAACTTTTTTTATCTTTATCTTTACTGTTTATTAACATATAACCGCTTACACTTGGAAATAACATTTTTAAATTAGTTCAGAATTTCGAAATAAACTTAATCAAATTCGGCCGACTATATCAAATATATAAAACTATATCTTATCTTACCTTATCCATAGGAACTATCTAGGACAACTTTTTTTTTAAATTATTTCTTTATTGTTTATTAACATAAAACTTCTTACGCTTGTAAATAACATTTTTTAATTAATTCAGAATTTCAAATTTAACTTAATCAAAATCGGATGACTATATCAAATAGTAATTTTCATAAGTTCTGAATTTTATCGAAATTGGACGACTATATCATATAGCTGTCATAGAAACGATCGATAAATTGGTAGGAAAATAATATGAAACAAAATATAGCTTTAGGGCTTTTTGACATTTTATCTTTAATATTGGGCATATAATTTTAAATATTTTTTAAAATTTCGAATTCCATTTAATAATAGAAGTTGGACTACTCTTACATATAGATGTAAACAAATGGTCTGAAAAAAAAATATTTTTTAACATCACTGAAGTCAGCAACAATTCTTAAAAATTTCACATTGTTTTAATGAAGTTCAGTATTTCTTATAACTGGGTATATAGTTAACTTCGTTTTTTGTTTTCTTTATACATTTTATGACTTCTAATAATGTTTTTAAATTTATCATTAAATAATTAGAAAAATATTTGTCTTTATAGAATGTGTAAGAATATAAATAATATTCTCAAAAAGTAGAATTTTACAAAAATTAAACATTTTCAATAAACAAACCACTCAAGCGGAATTTAATTTACCTCTTCATTGACGCCAAAATTTTCATGGAGATTTTTAAATTATTTACTCTCTATATAGTAAAGCTTCCACAGAAAGTTAAAACGCAGTGAAGGAGACTTTTTGAACCCATAAAGTGTATTTATTGTTGATCAGCAACACTAGAGGAGTCAATCTAGCCATGGGCGCCAGTCTCTACGGAAAGAAGTCTCTCAATTTTAAAGCTTTCGAAATATAACCAAGGGCTTAATTCTATTGCAGTCAATATAGACATTGGAAATAAATAAAAATATTATTGGTGGCTTTTAACAATTAACTCATACTTTTGGGAATATCACTTATTTCACATTTCAACATTTTGAATACAATTTAAAAAAATACAGACGGCTATAACATATAGCTGCACATTGAAGTCGCCTACAAAAATAACCATAAATTGGCCTAACGATTGGTACGGACTTGGGCATATATATATTGATAAGTAATGAACTTTATTTACACAATTTTAATTGCGACGCAAATACAATTTATGAAATGTTATATCTATCATAAAAATTTCTTAGCTTTAAAAACTTAATGATAGATTATATAGATATGCAGATGTGGTTAGTGGTCCTGAACAAATATGTATATACACTACAAATGCTGTTACATACTTTTCAAAGAATAGAATAATCCATTTTACTATGGAAGTAAAGGGTATACATACTATTACGAATTCATAGAGTCCATTCCATGCACAATTTTCCGATAATAGTAGCGGTTTTTCTTTACCAAACTTATAAGTGAAAAGCCAAAATGATTATCAACCAAAGTTGGTCACTTGTCCTTAGTGCTATTAGTAATGAAAATTAATTAGAGTGTGTTATAACAATCTCTTAATATTGAAACTTCTATTTTCATAGTGGGGACATATCTAAAGCAAAGTACAGTCTGTATATTCTGGAACGATAAATTTGAGTTTCAACTGCTTCAAACCGAAGATTACATCAGCTATGTGGGAATTGATATTCTAAAATTAAAAAACAACGATGGTAAATGTTTTTTCAATGCTGGCTTAAAAAAAAAAGAGTTACAAGAAAAAAATGTTTTATTTGATGACCTTCTTATCAAAATTATTTTATCTATTGAAGTGACGCATTGTGAGGTACATTTTGAACTTTACAATCAAATTTCACTTAAAGTTCTTGTTTAAATTTTTTTTATTTTTAGTCGTTTATACTATTCGACAAAGATATTGGACAGTTTGTGAAAGCCTTTAAAATGGCTTCTGTATATTCAATTTGGAGGTCAATACGCAATAAATTTGTTTTCGCGTATGTTGCGAATGAATTACATGAGTGCTGGGACAACACATTCTTCTTGGGTAATTATAATATATATTATTACTCGCGGTTCTAATCTTTCGGTTTAAATTTTTTTTCTTGAATTGGTAAGACTGTGAATTACATCTTTCCCAAATTTCTAGTAAATGCCATTTTAGGTAATTTACTTGCGCTTCTGTTCACCAAACGGCGTTTTTTGAAAAAAAAAATATTTATGCTTACGATCCCGAACAGGAACGACCAATCAAGCTAATGTAGAATAAGCGTTCAAAAATCAAGTTCTAAGACATTTATTTTACTCGCGGTATGGTGCACTATGAATTTCTTTCACAAGGCCAAACTGTTAATAATAAAAACCATCGCCAGCGAGCGAGATGGAGACATCTAGATAAACTACTGCTCTACACTGATAGAAGGAAGATCGTTTGTCTTACGCTGACTTACACTGAGTAGGACGAAATTGTTGATGGCAGAATTGATAGTTGCTTGCAAATAACTGGATCACAACTACTTCCTTTGAATAAAGGCTAGTCGATCGGCTACCGTAATTTTAAGTAAGCGTGGACGTATTTGCACGAAGCTTCTTCTCCAAGCACAGATCGTAAGCTTTGGGTTTTGGAAATTGGGGGATCGGAAGTTATCGACCGCCTAAAGCGTTCGATGACGTTTCGTCAAAAAGGAAACACGTAGGAATTTTGTCTTACTTTGGTATGGATGGCTCGTGCACTTTGGTAGTTTTGTCGAGCGCATATACTCGTACACCATGAAAATGTCTTAACTCTCAATATGAAGACCCAAAAAGTGAAAGGAAGTTAAAAATTTTTGAAAAGTTCCTTTAAAGCAGCTCCAGACTCCTGTGCTATGGATTGCACATTGAACAGATTTTGCAGGTGACTGTTCACCTGCAGTCACTTGTTTTCGAAACACTCTTTTGAATTTATCCAGGCTGTGCGAACGCCATCATTGGCCCAACCGCCCGAGAAAACCTCTTTGTCGACAGGAGGAAGCCGACAGCCATTAGACGGGGAACTTTGGGAATCTGCCGTTGAAGTTTGAGAAACTTGGGAGGACCCCTGTGGAATTTGTTACACGAGCTGGGCAGAAAACTTTTCATAAATGGAGTACGTTTCATAATAGTTAGATACAAGAATTGATTTTGTGTACGTGGAGCTCTCGCCCGCATCCAAAACGCAATCAACGTTTTATACAAGGAATTTAAATGATCGCGTCGATTTATACATTCGAATAAGTTTATAGTAGGAGACCCTGTAGAGTTCTGAATGGCCTGAAACGTCAGCGATAAAGCGGATTTAGCTTATGGGTCGGAAATCAGGAACCAATTGAAATCCATAGTAATATACGATGCAAACAGCAAATTCAATAATAACTAATTAGATAGGATGGTCGGATTTTTCTAAAAAACTTTTTTCTTCAGAAAACGAATATGTCCGATTGTGGATTGTGAATAGCGCAATATAATTTATGAAGTCTTCGCTTATGTTCATTTGTCGGTGCGTTTGCTTGTCACCGACACAAATCTATTTTATTCGTTTTTCCTGTAGTAAATTTGTCAGTATTAGATTGATTCTTAACGCTGTAAAATATTTAATGTATAATGTATATATAAACACGCAGCTGGAACATAGTAAAAAAAAGAGTGTAATTGTTGAGGAAAAATCTGTATTTCTTTTACTGTGGCTGGGTTATATTTCACGCACAATGGGAATAAAAAATAAAGAAGAAATAAATATGTGTGTTGAAGGGTAGCACTGGCATTTCTTTTGTATCTCACTGATATTGTTCTGAGTTTACAATTGTGGGTGAGAGAAAATGGAATATTGGAATATATAAATTAATCGCCGTTGTATCGTATTAATTATTTTCATAGTAAGACAATAATCATTTAGAAGTTTTGTCGAAATAAGTTCGAAAATTATTGCACATTGGAAAAAAATAAAAATATTATTGGTGGCTTTTAACAATTATCTCATACTTTTGGGAATATCACGTATTTCACATTTCAACATTTTGAATAAAATTTAAAAAAATACAGACGGCTATAACATATAGCTGCACATTGAAGTCGCCTACAAAAATACTCATAAATTGGCCTAACGATTGGTACGGACTTGGGCATATATATATTGATAAGTAATGAACTTTATTTACACAATTTTAATTGCGACGCAAATACAATTTATGAAATGTTATATTTATCATAAGAATTTCTTAGCTTTAAAAACTTAATGATAGATTATATGGATATGCAGATGTGGTTAGTGGTTCTGAACAAATATGTATATACACTACAAATGCTGTTACATACTTTTCAAAGAATAGAATAATCCATTTCACTATGGAAGTAAAGGGTATACATACTATTACGAATTCATAGAGTCCATTCCCTGCACAATTTTCCGATAATAGTAGCGGTTTTTTCTTTACCAAACTTAAAAGTGAAAAGCCAAAATGATTATCAACAAAAGTTGGTCACTTGTCCTAAGTGCTATTAGTAATGAAAATTAATTAGAGTGTGTTATAACAATCTCTTAATATTGAAACTTCTATTTTCATAGTGGGGACATATCTAAAGCAAAGTACAGTCTGTATATTCTGGAACGATAAATTTGAGTTTCAACTGCTTCAAACCGAAGATTACATCAGCTATGTGGGAATTGATATTCTAAAATTAAAAAACGACGATGGTAAATGTTTTTTCAATGCTGGCTTAAAAAAAAGAGTTACAAGAAAAAAATGTTTTATTTGATGACCTTCTTATCAAACTTATTTTATCTATTGAAGTGACGCATTGTGAGGTACATTTTAAACTTTACAATGAAATTTCACTTAAAGTTCTTGTTTAACATTTTTTTTATTTTTAGTCGTTTATACTATTCGACAAAGATATTGGACAGTTTGTGAATGCCTTTAAAATGGCTTCTGTATATTCAATTTGGACGTCAATACGCAATAAATTTGTTTTCGCGTATGTTGCGAATGAATTGCATGAGTGCTGGGACAACACATTCTTCCTGGGTAATTATAATATATATTATTACTCGCGGTTCTAATCTTTCGGTTTAAATTTTTTTTCTTGAATTGGTAAGACTGTGAATGACATCTTGCCCAAATTTCTAGTTAATGCCATTTTAGGTAATTTACTTACGCTTGTGTTCACCAAACGGCGTTGAGTGCATTTTTCGATTTTTCGACCAATAGTGAATTATTTCTTGAAAAAAAATTATTTATGCTTACGATCCCGAACAGGAACGACCAATCAAGCGAATGTAGAATAAGCGTTCAAAAATCAAGTTCTTAAGACATTTATTTCACTCGCGGTATGGTGCACTATGAATTTCTTTCACAAGGCCAAACTGTTAATAATAAAGCATCGTCAGCGAGCGAGATGGAGACATCTAGATAAACTACTGCTCTACACTGATATAAGGAAGATCGTTTGTCTTACGCTGACTTACACTGAGTAGGACGAAATTGTTGATGGCGGAATTGATAGTTGCTTGCAAATAACTGGATCACAACTACTTTCTTTGAATAAAGGCTAGTCGATCGGCTACCGTAATTTTAAGTAAGCGTGGATGTATTTGCTTCCTCTCCGAACACAGATCGTAAGCTTTGGGTTTTGGAAATTGGGGGATCGGAAGTTATCGACCGCCTCAAGAGTTCGATGACGTTTCGTCAAAAAGGACGGATGGCTCGTGCACTATGGTAGTTTTGTCGAGCGCATATACTCGTACACCAGGATAGGGTCTTAACTCTCAATATGAAGACCCAAAAAGTGAAAGGCAGCTCCATACTCCTGTGCTATGGATTGCACATTGAACAGAGTTTGCAGGTGACTGTTCACGTGCAGTCACTTGTTTTCGAAACACTTTTGAATTTATCCAGGTTGTGCGAACGCCATCATTGGCCCAACCGCCCGAGAAAACCTCTATGTCAACAGGAGGAAGCCGACAGCCATTAGACGGGGAACTTTGGGAATCTGCTGTTGAAGTTTGAGAAACTTGGGAGGACCCCTGTGGAATTTGTTACACGAGCTGGGCAGAAAACTTTTCATAAATATAGTACGTTTGATAATAGTTGGATACAAGAATTGATTTTGTGTACGTGGAGCTCTCGCCTGCATTTAAAACGCAATCAACGTTTTATACAAGGAATTTAAATGATCGCGTCGATTTATACAATTCGAATAGGTTTAAAGTAGGAGACCCTGTAGAGTTCTGAATGGCCTGAAACGTCAGCGATAAAGCGGATTTTGCTTATGGGTCGGAAATCAGGAACCAATTGAAATCCATAGAAATATACGATGCAAACAGGCAAATTCAATAATAATTAATTAGATAGGATGGTCGGATTTATCTAAAAAACTTTTTTCTGCAGAAAACGAATATGTCCGAGTGTATGTGCAATGTGGATTGTGAATAGCGCAATATAATTTATGAAGTATTCGCTTATGTTTATTTGTCGGTGAGTTTGCTTGTCACCGACACAAATCAATTTTATTCGTTTTTCCTGTAGTAAATTTGTCAGTATTAGAATTGATTCTTAACGCGTAAAAATTTAATGTATAATGTATATATAAACACGCAGCTGGAACATAGTTAAAAAAAGAGTGCAATTGTTGAGGAAAAAATCTGTATTTCTTTTACTGTGGCTGGGTTATATTTCACGCACAATGAGAATAAAAAATAAGAAGAAATAAATATGTGGGTTGAAGGGTAGCACTGGCATTTCTTTTGTATCTCACTGAAATTGTTCTGAGTTTACAATTGTGGGTGAGAGAAAATGGAATATTGGAATATATAAATTAATCGCCGTTGTAACGTATTAATTACTTTCATAGTAAGACAATAATCATTCAGAAGTTTTGTCGAAATAAGTTCGAAAAACCTTATCTGAAGCGGTGAGCCACCGTTGATGCTGGGAAAAATCCAATGTAACTCCAGGACTGAAAAATCGTGCGTGGGTATTTATTGGTACATTAAATTAACTGCTTAGGCCTTAGGGGAAGTATGCAGAGGGAAAGCAGATGGCAGTGCGAGCGAGCTCCGTGGAAGACATCTAGATAAACTGCTGCTCTACACTACCTCCAAAAATTACACGCCCTTTTGGTGTGTAGATTTATTTAATAAAATGTTTTAGTATTTTAGTTATTTGGGAAAATAATATGATCAGTATCACTAGACGAGTCGATCTAGCCATTTCCGTCTGTCCGGCCGTTTCTACTAGTCTATATAGTCTCTCAGTTTTAAAGCTATAGCGCTGAAACTTTCCCAAAAGTTTCTATTGCGGCTAGTATTTAAGTCTAAACCAGCAGGATCGGACCACTATATCTTATAGTTTCAGTATAAACTATCAGAGAAAAATTAATTATTATAAATTATCTCTTGTGTTTTTTAACATA
Source organism: Drosophila biarmipes (assembly GCF_025231255.1). Classification (NCBI taxonomy): domain Eukaryota; kingdom Metazoa; phylum Arthropoda; class Insecta; order Diptera; family Drosophilidae; genus Drosophila; species Drosophila biarmipes. Next base: position 1,169,270 of record NW_026114530.1, read on the forward strand.
ATAAAGCTTGGAAATAACATTTTATAATTAGTTCAGAGCTTCGAATTAAATTTTATCAGAGCCGGACGACTATATCATATAGCTGTCATGGAAACGATCGGAAAATTGGTGGGACAAATTTTATGAACCAAATTATAGCTTCTGTTTTTTTTTTCGTATTATTATTTGAGAATATGATTTAATACATTTTTAAAAATTTCGATATTAAACACCCTTCTGGCGTAAACTGTCTTTCCCTCCTTGCGAGGACACCCGGGGCAAGAACGTCAGAATAGTAGGCTCAGGAGTATAAGGGAAGTGAAGATCGGTTGTCCGTATGTAGGAGAGTGGGGTGGTCCATTTCATACTTGTGGCACTGATGAGCACTGCGGCAGGAGTCTGTGGAATGTTTGTGAGCCAAGCAATTGGAGCAGTACTTGTGGATGTTCCTGGGAGCGAAGCCGCAGAAAGTGGTGGCATTTCCGTAGAGAATGGATCAGTCTCGGCATTGGTAGGATTTAATACCTCGGGAATGTCTGCCATCCAAGGCGGGATATGGAACCCAGTATTCGGATGAAGTATTCTTAGCAGGGACTTAAATATACTCTATCCTATTGGAATTTAGTAGTGTTTCTGCGATGCGCAGTTTTTTTTTTTAGATTTATGATTCGGTTAGGTTACAAACGGTTGGCGTCCTCCCTACCCTTATGCTCAGATCTCGACGTTCATTTTTAAATCTCGTACATACAAAAAATACGTGCTCTGCGTGCAGTGCGCATAACGTTCAGATAGTATTAAAAGTTGTACTTGGATTTCCTAGAAAGTCTACGCGTTCTCGCAGATTAAATTCCATGTTATTTATCGCGTTCAATCACTTAACCCAGTTTGTGTGGCTAGAAGCGATTTCGAAGGCCACACGACAGCTGTGATCTGATTCCTGCGAAACGAAATATTCACAGAATTAGAGTTCATCCACACGGACAACGGAAGACAGTTTATCTCCAAGGAATTTGATAGATAACATGCTGTAAGAATATTGGATTACATATCTAAGGACGTGGGGATACGCACCACAATCCAACACGTCGGAGAGAGCAATACGTGTTAGCAGCGATTCGAGTGAACCTTAAGGACGACCACACGCAATGGGGTGAACACTTGGCGGACCTACAAGCGTCGCTAAGGTCATCCATCCATAACAGCATCTTCGCCGTACTTTGCCATGTTCAGACAACACACATACATATGTTTACGAATGGAAAATATGAATCGCTGGCTCGCAAGTTGAATGCTCTGAAATACAATGTGTTAGCGAAATGGATTTGTGGCAGTAGATATTCCAGATGTAGTCCATTCCAGATGTTCAACAATACGTTCTGAAAACTGCCTTTGTCTAAATTTTAAATTTAGTTTTGTTTTGTCTGCTGCGTAGATCAAATTTTGTTTTTTCTCTTTCTGGGACATTTGACGACTAGCCGGAAAACAAACTACACTAAATTACACTGCTCAAAAAGTAGTACAAGACAAAACAAACCTCGTAATACAAGTATATAACTCGACACGATCCGAATCGGAAAAGTACACAATCTGGCATAAGTATGGTTAATTTTTATAATGTTTAAAAATTATGATTTCAGTCAGAAGTATGCAACGCAGTCCGTCTGTCCGTCCGTGTCTACGCAAACTAGTCTCTCAGGTTTACAGCTATAGGGATTATACTTTCCCAAAAGTATTTTTTCTATTGCAGGTAGTATATAAGTCGGAACCAGTCGGATCGGACAACTATATCTTAGCTCTTATAGGAATAAAAAAAATGTTCAAAAATAATATCTCTTGTGTTTTTTAACACATAATTTCCAACGCTTGGAAATATAATTTTTCAATAAGTTCTGAATTATTACGTTTTTTCCGGCAAGTTGATTTTTTTAGCTTAAGAAAGTTTTAAATTTGGTTACTATTTTAAATGCTATATTAACATAAATATATATTTACGAGATTGCATTTATGGACTGAATTATTGTTACTATTTTTACTAGGAACATATTTCGTTTAGAGCTACTATTAATTTTCTCCTGAAAAAATATCGCGTGCCTAAGTAACTAAAGTATTCAAAATATGCAAGTCATTTTTTTATTTGCTTAATTTGTTGTTGATTGAGTATAAATTCAGAACAAGAAAGGAAACTTGAAAATTGGAAAACGAGGTTGTCTTACCCTTTCCGCTTTAGCGTATAAAATATATATTTCTATCTTTATACCCTTGCAGAGGGTATAATGATTTCCGTCAGAAGTTTGCAACGCAGTGAAGAAGACGTTTCCGACCCCATAATGTATACATATCTTGATCACCATCACTAAAGAGTCGATCGAGTCCATCTTTCGGTCCGTTTCTAGCAAACTAGTCTGTCAGTTTAAAAGCTATCAGCGTGAAACGTTCTGTTGCAGGTAGTATAAGCCAGCCTGATCGTAAAACTATATCTTATAACTCCCATTGGAACTATCGAAAAACTTTTTTTATCTTTATCTTTACTGTTTATTAACATATAACCGCTTACACTTGGAAATAACATTTTTAAATTAGTTCAGAATTTCGAAATAAACTTAATCAAATTCGGCCGACTATATCAAATATATAAAACTATATCTTATCTTACCTTATCCATAGGAACTATCTAGGACAACTTTTTTTTTAAATTATTTCTTTATTGTTTATTAACATAAAACTTCTTACGCTTGTAAATAACATTTTTTAATTAATTCAGAATTTCAAATTTAACTTAATCAAAATCGGATGACTATATCAAATAGTAATTTTCATAAGTTCTGAATTTTATCGAAATTGGACGACTATATCATATAGCTGTCATAGAAACGATCGATAAATTGGTAGGAAAATAATATGAAACAAAATATAGCTTTAGGGCTTTTTGACATTTTATCTTATAATATTGGGCATATAATTTTAAATATTTTTTAAAATTTCGAATTCCATTTAATAATAGAAGTTGGACTACTCTTACATATAGATGTAAATATTATTTTTTAACATCACTGAAGTCAGCAACAATTCTTAAAAATTTCACATTGTTTTAATGAAGTTCAGTATTTCTTATAACTGGGTATATAGTTAACTTCGTTTTTTGTTTTCTTTATACATTTTATGACTTCTAATAATGTTTTTAAATTTATCATTAAATAATTAGAAAAATATTTGTCTTTATAGAATGTGTAAGAATATAAATAATATTCTCAAAAAGTAAAATTTTACAAAAATTAAACATTTTCAATAAACAAACCACTCAAGCGGAATTTAATTTACCTCTTCATTGACGCCAAAATTTTCATGGAGATTTTTAAATTATTTACTCTCTATATAGTAAAGCTTCCACAGAAAGTTAAAACGCAGTGAAGGAGACTTTTTGAACCCATAAAGTGTATTTATTGTTGATCAGCAACACTAGAGGAGTCAATCTAGCCATGGGCGCCAGTCTCTACGGAAAGAAGTCTCTCAATTTTAAAGCTTTCGAAATATAACCAAGGGCTTAATTCTATTGCAGTCAATATAGACATTGGAAATAAATAAAAATATTATTGGTGGCTTTTAACAATTAACTCATACTTTTGGGAATATCACTTATTTCACATTTCAACATTTTGAATACAATTTAAAAAAATACAGACGGCTATAACATATAGCTGCACATTGAAGTCGCCTACAAAAATAACCATAAATTGGCCTAACGATTGGTACGGACTTGGGCATATATATATTGATAAGTAATGAACTTTATTTACACAATTTTAATTGCGACGCAAATACAATTTATGAAATGTTATATCTATCATAAAAATTTCTTAGCTTTAAAAACTTAATGATAGATTATATAGATATGCAGATGTGGTTAGTGGTCCTGAACAAATATGTATATACACTACAAATGCTGTTACATACTTTTCAAAGAATAGAATAATCCATTTTACTATGGAAGTAAAGGGTATACATACTATTACGAATTCATAGAGTCCATTCCCTGCACAATTTTCCGATAATAGTAGCGGTTTTTCTTTACCAAACTTATAAGTGAAAAGCCAAAATGATTATCAACCAAAGTTGGTCACTTGTCCTTAGTGCTATTAGTAATGAAAATTAATTAGAGTGTGTTATAACAATCTCTTAATATTGAAACTTCTATTTTCATAGTGGGGACATATCTAAAGCAAAGTACAGTCTGTATATTCTGGAACGATAAATTTGAGTTTCAACTGCTTCAAACCGAAGATTACATCAGCTATGTGGGAATTGATATTCTAAAATTAAAAAACAACGATGGTAAATGTTTTTTCAATGCTGGCTTAAAAAAAAAAGAGTTACAAGAAAAAAATGTTTTATTTGATGACCTTCTTATCAAAATTATTTTATCTATTGAAGTGACGCATTGTGAGGTACATTTTGAACTTTACAATCAAATTTCACTTAAAGTTCTTGTTTAAATTTTTTTTATTTTTAGTCGTTTATACTATTCGACAAAGATATTGGACAGTTTGTGAAAGCCTTTAAAATGGCTTCTGTATATTCAATTTGGAGGTCAATACGCAATAAATTTGTTTTCGCGTATGTTGCGAATGAATTACATGAGTGCTGGGACAACACATTCTTCTTGGGTAATTATAATATATATTATTACTCGCGGTTCTAATCTTTCGGTTTAAATTTTTTTTCTTGAATTGGTAAGACTGTGAATTACATCTTTCCCAAATTTCTAGTAAATGCCATTTTAGGTAATTTACTTGCGCTTCTGTTCACCAAACGGCGTTTCTTGAAAAAAATATTTATGCTTACGATCCCGAACAGGAACGACCAATCAAGCTAATGTAGAATAAGCGTTCAAAAATCAAGTTCTAAGACATTTATTTTACTCGCGGTATGGTGCACTATGAATTTCTTTCACAAGGCCAAACTGTTAATAATAAAGCATCGCCAGCGAGCGAGATGGAGACATCTAGATAAACTACTGCTCTACACTGATAGAAGGAAGATCGTTTGTCTTACGCTGACTTACACTGAGTAGGACGAAATTGTTGATGGCAGAATTGATAGTTGCTTGCAAATAACTGGATCACAACTACTTCCTTTGAATAAAGGCTAGTCGATCGGCTACCGTAATTTTAAGTAAGCGTGGACGTATTTGCACGAAGCTTCTTCTCCAAGCACAGATCGTAAGCTTTGGGTTTTGGAAATTGGGGGATCGGAAGTTATCGACCGCCTAAAGCGTTCGATGACGTTTCGTCAAAAAGGAAACACGTAGGAATTTTGTCTTACTTTGGTATGGATGGCTCGTGCACTTTGGTAGTTTTGTCGAGCGCATATACTCGTACACCATGAAAATGTCTTAACTCTCAATATGAAGACCCAAAAAGTGAAAGGAAGTTAAAAATTTTTGAAAAGTTCCTTTAAAGCAGCTCCAGACTCCTGTGCTATGGATTGCACATTGAACAGATTTTGCAGGTGACTGTTCACCTGCAGTCACTTGTTTTCGAAACACTCTTTTGAATTTATCCAGGCTGTGCGAACGCCATCATTGGCCCAACCGCCCGAGAAAACCTCTTTGTCGACAGGAGGAAGCCGACAGCCATTAGACGGGGAACTTTGGGAATCTGCCGTTGAAGTTTGAGAAACTTGGGAGGACCCCTGTGGAATTTGTTACACGAGCTGGGCAGAAAACTTTTCATAAATGGAGTACGTTTCATAATAGTTAGATACAAGAATTGATTTTGTGTACGTGGAGCTCTCGCCCGCATCCAAAACGCAATCAACGTTTTATACAAGGAATTTAAATGATCGCGTCGATTTATACATTCGAATAAGTTTATAGTAGGAGACCCTGTAGAGTTCTGAATGGCCTGAAACGTCAGCGATAAAGCGGATTTAGCTTATGGGTCGGAAATCAGGAACCAATTGAAATCCATAGTAATATACGATGCAAACAGCAAATTCAATAATATAGATAGAATGGTCGGATTTTTCTAAAAAACTTTTTTCTGCATAAAACGAATATGTCCGATTGTGGATTGTGAATAGCGCAATATAATTTATGACGTCTTCGCTTATGTTTATTTGTCGGTGCGTTTGCTTGTCACCGACACAAATCAATTTTATTCGTTTTTCCTGTAGTAAATTTGTCAGTATTAGAATTGATTATTAACGCGTAAAATATTTAATGTTTAATGTATATATAAACACGCAGCTGGAACATAGTTAAAAAAAGAGTGCAATTGTTGAGGAAAAAATCTGTATTTCTTTTACTGTGGCTGGGTTATATTTCACGCACAATGAGAATACAAAATAAGAAGAAATAAATATGTGGGTTGAAGGGTAGCACTGGCATTTTTTTTGTATCTCACTGAAATTGTTCTGAGTTTACAATTGTGGGTGAGAGAAAATGGAATATTGGAATATATAAATTAATCGCCGTTGTATCATATTAATTACTTTCATAGTAAGACAATAATCATTCAGAAGTTTTGTCGAAATAAGTTCGAAAAACCTTTTTTGAAGCGGTGAGCCACCGTTGATGCTGGGAAAAATCCAATGTAACTCCAGGACTGAAAAATCGTGCGTGGGTATTTATTGGTACACTTGGGTAAATTAACTGCTTAGGCCCAGCTTAACTAAGGCGCTCCGCAGCAGAGTGGTGACTTAGGGGAAGTATGCAGCGGGAAAGCAGATGGCAGTGCGAGCGAGCTCCGTGGAAGACATCTAGATAAATTGCTGCTCTACACTGCCTCCAAAAATTACACGCCCTTTTGGTGTGTAGATTTATTTAATATAATGTTTTAGTAAACTAACTTTCATTTTAGTTATTTGGGAAAATAATATGATCAGTATAACTAGACGACTCGATCTAGCCATTTCCGTCTGTCCGGCCGTTTCTACTAGTCTATACTAGTCTCTCAGTTTTAAAGCTATAGCGCTGAAACTTTCCCAAAAGTTTCTATTGCGGCTAGTATTTAAGTCTAAACCAGCAGGATCGGACCACTATATCTTATAGTTTCAGTATAAACTATCAGAGAAAAATTAATTATTATAAATTATCTCTTGTGTTTTTTAACATAATAAAGCTTGGAAATAACATTTTATAATTAGTTCAGAGCTTCGAATTAAATTTTATCAGAGCCGGACGACTATATCATATAGCTGTCATGGAAACGATCGGAAAATTGGTGGGACAAATTTTATGAACCAAATTATAGCTTCTGTTTTTTTTTTCGTATTATTATTTGAGAATATGATTTAATACATTTTTAAAAATTTCGATATTAAACACCCTTCTGGCGTAAACTGTCTTTCCCTCCTTGCGAGGACACCCGGGGCAAGAACGTCAGAATAGTAGGCTCAGGAGTATAAGGGAAGTGAAGATCGGTTGTCCGTATGTAGGAGAGTGGGGTGGTCCATTTCATACTTGTGGCACTGATGAGCACTGCGGCAGGAGTCTGTGGAATGTTTGTGAGCCAAGCAATTGGAGCAGTACTTGTGGATGTTCCTGGGAGCGAAGCCGCAGAAAGTGGTGTCATTTCCGTAGAGAATGGATCAGTCTCGGCATTGGTAGGATTTAATACCTCGGGAATGTCTGCCAACCAAGGCGGGATATGGAACCCAGTCTTCGGATGAAGTATTCTTAGCAGGGACTTTGAATATACTCTATCCTATTGGAATTTAGTAGTGTTTCTGCGATGCGCATTTTTTTTTTTAGAACTATGATTCGGTTAGGTTACAAACGGCTGGCGTCCTCCCTACCCTTATGCTCAGATCTCAACGTTAATTTTTAAATCTCGTACGTACAAAAAATACGTGCTCTGCGTGCAGTGCGCATAACGTTCATTCTTAAACCTATTCAGATAGTATTAAAAGTTGTACTTGGATTTCCTAGCAAGTCTACGCGTTCTCGCAGATTAAATTCCATGTTATTTATCGCTATCACCTAACCCAGTTTGTGTGGCTAGAAGCGATTTCGAAGGCCACATCGACAGTTGTGATCTGATTCCTGCGAAACGAAATATTCACAGAATTAGAGTTCATCCACACGGACAACGGAAGACAGTTTATCTCCAAGGAATTTGATAACATGCTGTAAGAATATTGGATTACATATATAAGGACGTGGGGATACGCACCACAATCCAACACGTCGGAGAGAGCAATACGTGTTAGCAGCGATTCGAGTGAACCTTAAGGACGACCACACGCAATGGGGTGAACACTTGGCGGACCTACAAGCGTCGCTAAGGTCATCCATCCATAACAGCATCTTCGCCGTACTTTGCCATGTTCAGACAACACACATACATATGTTTACGAATGGAAAATATTAATCGCTGGCTTGCAGTTGAATGCTCTGAAATACAATGTGTTAGCGAAATGGATTTGTGGCAGTAGATATTCCAGATGTAGTCCATTCCAGATGTTCAACAATACGTTCTGAAAATTGCCTTTGTCTAAATTTTAAATTTAGTTTTGTTTTGTCTGCTGCGTAGATCAAATTTTGTTTTTTCTCTTCTTGGGACATTTGACGACTAGCCGGAAAACAAACTACACTAAATTACACTGCTCAAAAAATAGTACAAGACAAAACAAACCTCGTAATAAAAGTATATAACTTGACACGATCCGAATCGGAAAACTACACAATCTGGCATAAGTATGGATAATTTATATAATGTTTAAAAATTATGATTTCAGTCAGAAGTATGCAACGCAGTCCGTCTGTCCGTCCGTGTCTACGCAAACTAGTCTCTCAGGTTTACAGCTATAGGGATTATACTTTCCCAAAAGTATTTTTTCTATTGCAGGTAGTATATAAGTCGGAACCAGTCGGATCGGACAACTATATCTAAGCTCTTATAGGAATAAAAAAATGTTCAAAAATAATATCTCTTGTGTTTTTTAACACATAATTTCCTACGCTTGGAAATATAATTTTTCAATAAGTTCTGAATTATTACGTTTTTTCCGGCAAGATGATTTTTTTAGTTTAAGAAAGTTTTAAATTTGGTTACTATTTTAAATGCTATATTAACATAAATATATATTTACGAGATTGCATTTATGGACTGAATTATTGTTACTATTTTTACTGGGAACATATTTCTTTTAGAGCTACTATTAATTTTCTCCTGAAAAAATATCGCGTGCCTAAGGAACTAAAGTATTCAAAATATGCAAGTCATGTTTTTATTTGCTTAATTTGTTGTTGATTGAGTATAAATTCAGAACAAGAAAGGAAACTTGATAATTGGAAAACGAGGTTGTTTTACCCTTTCCGCTTTAGCGTATAAGATATATATTTCTATCTTTATACCCTTGCAGAGGGTATAATGATTTCCGTCAGAAGTTTGCAACGCAGTGAAGAAGACGTTTCCGACCCCATAATGTATACATATCTTGATCACCATCACTAGAAGAGTCGATCGAGTCGATCTTTCGGTCCGTTTCTAGCAAACTAGTCTGTCAGTTTAAAAGCTATATGCGTGAAACGTTCTGTTGCAGGTAGTATATGAATCGAAGCCAGCCTGATCGTAAAACTATATCTTATAACTCCCATATGAACTATCTAGAAAAACTTTTTTTAATTTATATTTACTGTTTATTAACATATAACCGCTTACTCTTGGAAATAACATTTTTAAATTAGTTCAGAATTTCGAATTAAACTTAATCAAAATCGGCCGACTATATCAAATATATAAAACTATATCTTATAGCTCTCACAGGAACTATCTAGGACAACTTTTTTTTTTAATTATTTCTTTATTGTTTATTAACATAAAACTTCTTACGCTTGTAAATAACATTTTTTAATTAATTCAGAATTTCAAATTTAACTTAATCAAAATCGGATGACTATATCAAATAGTAATGTTCATAAGTTCTGAATTTTATCAAAATTGGACGACTATATCATATAGCTGTCATAGAAACGATCGAAAAATTGGTAGGAAAATAATATGAAACAAAATATAGCTTTAGGGCTTTTTGACATTTTATCTTATAATATTGGGAATATAATTTTAAATATTTTTTAAAATTTCGAATTCTATTTAATAATAGAAGTTGGACTACTCTTACATATAGATGTAAAAAAATGGTCTGAAAAAAAAAATATTTTTTAACATCACTGAAGTCAGCAACAATTCTTAAAAATTTCACATTGTTTTAATGAAGTTCAGTATTTCTTATAACTGGGTATATAGTTAACGTCGTTTCTTGTTTTCTTTATACTTTTTATGACTTCTAATAATGTTTTTAAATTTATCATTAAATATTTAGAAAAATGTTTCTCTTTATAGAATGTGTACGAATATAAATAATATTCTCAAAAAGTAGGACTTGGGCATATATATATTGATAAGTAATGAACTTTATTTACACAATTTTAATTGCGACGCAAATACAATTTATGAAATCTATCTATCATAAAAATTTCTTAGCTTTGAAAACTTAATGATAGATTATATGGATATGCAGATGTGGTTAGTGGTCCTGAACAAATATGTATATACACTACAAATGCTGTTACATACTTTTCAAAGAATAGAATAATCCATTTTACTATGGAAGTAAAGGGTATACATACTATTACGAATTCATAGACTCCATTCCCTGCACAATTTTCCGATAATAGTAGCGGTTTTTTCTTTGCCAAACTTAAAAGTAAAAAGCCAAAATGATTATCAACCAAAGTTGGTCATGTGTCCTTAGTGCTATTAGTAATGAAAATTAATTAGAGTGTGTTATAACAATCTCTTAATATTGAAACTTCTATTTTCATAGTGGGGACATATCTAAAGCAAAGTACAGTCTGTATATTCTGGAACGATAAATTTGAGTTTCAACTGCTTCAAACCGAAGATTACATCAGCTATGTGGGAATTGATATTCTAAAATTAAAAAACGACGATGGTAAATGTTTTTTCAATGCTGGCTTAAAAAAAAGAGTTACAAGAAAAAAATGTTTTATTTGACGACCTTCTTATCAAAATTATTTTATCTATTGAAGTGACGCATTGTGAGGTACATTTTGAACTTTACAATCAAATTTCAAAGTTTGAAAATAAAAAAATTTTAAACAAGAACTTTAATTTCTTGTTTAAAATTTTTTTTATTTTTAGTCGTTTATACTATTCGACAAAGATATTGGACAGTTTGTGAATGCCTTTAAGATGGCTTCTGTATATTCAATTTGGAGGTCAATACGCAATAAATTTGTCTTCGCGTATGTTGCGAATGAATTGCATGAGTGCTGGGACAACACATTCTTCTTGGGTAATTATAATATTATTATAACTCGCAGTTCGAATCTTTCGGTTTAAATCTTTTTTCTTGAATTGGTAAGACTGTGAATTACATCTTGCCCAAATTTCTAGTAAATGTCATTTTAGGTAATTTACTTACGCTTCTGTTCACCAAACGGCGTTAAGTGCATTTTTCGATTTTTCGACCAATACTGAATTATTATTTGGAAAAAAATTATTTATGCTTACGATCCCGAACAGGAACGACCAATCAGGAGAATGTAGAATAAGCGTTCAAAAATCAAGTTCTTAAGACATTTATTTCACTCGCGGTATGGTGCACTATGAATTTCTTTCACAAGGCCAAATTGTTAATAATAAAGCATCGCCAGCGAGTGAGATGGAGACATCTAGATAAACTACTGCTCTACACTGATAGAAGGAAGATCGTTTGTCTTACGCTGACTTACACTGTATAGGACGAAATTGTTGATGGCGGAATTGATAGTTGCTTGCAAATAACTGGATCACAACTACTTCCTTTGAATAAAGGCTAGTCGATCGGCTACCGTAATTTTAAGTAAGCGTGGACGTATTTGCACGGAATGCTTCTTCTCCGAACACAGATCGTAAGCTTTGGGTTTTGGAAATTGGGGGATCGGAAGTTATCGACCGCCTAAAGCGTTCGATGACGTTTCGTCAAAAAGGAAACACGTAGGAATTTTGTCTTACTTTGGTATGGATGGCTCGTGCACTTTGGTAGTTTTGTCGAGCGCATATACTCGTACACCAGGAAAGGGTCTTAACTCTCAATATGAAGACCCAAAAAGTGAAAGGAAGTTAAAAATCTTTGAAAAGTTCCTTTAAAGCAGCTCCAGACTCCTGTGCTATGGATTGCACATTGAACAGATTTTGCATGTGACTGTTCACCTGCAGTCACTTGTTTTCGAAACACTCTTTTGAATTTATCCAGGCTGTGCGAACGCCATCATTGGCCCAACCGCCCGAGAAAACCTCTATGTCGACAGGACGAAGCCGACAGCCATTAGACGGGGAACTTTGGGAATCTGCTGTTGAAGTTTGAGAAACTTGGGAGGACCCCTGTGGAATTTGTTACACGAGCTGGGCAGAAAACTTTTCATAAATGGAGTACGTTTCATAATAGTTAGATACAAGAATTGATTTTGTGTACGTGGAGCTCTCGCCCGCATCCAAAACGCAATCAACGTTTTATACAAGGAATTTAAATGATCGCGTCGATTTATACATTCGAATAAGTTTATAGTAGGAGACCGTGTAGAGTTCTGAATGGCCTGAAACGTCAGCGATAAAGCGGATTTTGCTTATGGGTCGGAAATCAGGAACCAATTGAAATCCATAGAAATATACGATGCAAAAGGCAAATTCAATAATATAGATAGAATGGTCGGATTTTTCTAAAAAACTTTTTTCTGCATAAAACGAATATGTCCGATTGTGGATTGTGAATAGCGCAATATAATTTATGACGTCTTCGCTTATGTTTATTTGTCGGTGCGTTTGCTTGTCACCGACACAAATCAATTTTATTCGTTTTTCCTGTAGTAAATTTGTCAGTATTAGAATTGATTATTAACGCGTAAAATATTTAATGTTTAATGTATATATAAACACGCAGCTGGAACATAGTTAAAAAAAGAGTGCAATTGTTGAGGAAAAAATCTGTATTTCTTTTACTGTGGCTGGGTTATATTTCACGCACAATGAGAATACAAAATAAGAAGAAATAAATATGTGGGTTGAAGGGTAGCACTGGCATTTTTTTTGTATCTCACTGAAATTGTTCTGAGTTTACAATTGTGGGTGAGAGAAAATGGAATATTGGAATATATAAATTAATCGCCGTTGTATCATATTAATTACTTTCATAGTAAGACAATAATCATTCAGAAGTTTTGTCGAAATAAGTTCGAAAAACCTTTTTTGAAGCGGTGAGCCACCGTTGATGCTGGGAAAAATCCAATGTAACTCCAGGACTGAAAAATCGTGCGTGGGTATTTATTGGTACACTTGGGTAAATTAACTGCTTAGGCCCAGCTTAACTAAGGCGCTCCGCAGCAGAGTGGTGACTTAGGGGAAGTATGCAGCGGGAAAGCAGATGGCAGTGCGAGCGAGCTCCGTGGAAGACATCTAGATAAATTGCTGCTCTACACTGCCTCCAAAAATTACACGCCCTTTTGGTGTGTAGATTTATTTAATATAATGTTTTAGTAAACTAACTTTCATTTTAGTTATTTGGGAAAATAATATGATCAGTATAACTAGACGACTCGATCTAGCCATTTCCGTCTGTCCGGCCGTTTCTACTAGTCTATACTAGTCTCTCAGTTTTAAAGCTATAGCGCTGAAACTTTCCCAAAAGTTTCTATTGCGGATAGTATATAAGTCTAAACCAGCTGGATCGGACCACTATATCCTATAGATTCAGTATAAACTATCAGAGAAAAATTAATTATTATAAATTATCTCTTGTGTTTTTTAACATAATAAAGCTTGGAAATAACATTTTGTAATTAGTTCTGAGCTTCGAATTAAATTTTATCAGAGCCGGACGACTATATCATATAGCTGTCATGGAAACGATCGGAAAATTGGTGGGACAAATTTTATGAACCAAAGTATAGCTTCTGTTTTTTTTCGTATTATTATTTGAGAATATGATTTTATACATTTTTAAAAATTTCGATATTAAACACCCTTCTGGCGTAAACTGTCTTTCCCTCCTTGCGAGGACACCCGCGGCAAGAACGTCAGAATAGTAGGCTCAGGAGTATAAGGGAAGTGAAGATCGGTTGTCCGTATGTAGGAGAGTGGGGTGGTCCATTTCATACTTGTGGCACTGATAAGCACTGCGGCAGGAGTATGTGGAATGTTTGGGAGCCAAGCAATTGGAGCAGTACTTGTGGATGTTCCTGGGAGCGAAGCCGCAGAAAGTGGTGTCATTTCCGTAGAGAATGGATCAGTCTCGGCATTCGTAGGATTTAATACCTCGGGAATGTCTGCCATCCAAGGCGGGATATGGAACCCTCTATCCTATTGGAATTTAGTAGTGTTTCTGCGATGCGCAGTTTTTTTTTTTAGAACTATGATTCGGTTAGGTTACAAACGGCTGGCGTCCTCCCTACCCTTATGCTCAGATCTCGACGTTCATTTTTAAATCTCGTACACACAAAAAATACGTGCTCTGCGTGCAGTGCGCATAACGTTCATGCTTAAACCTATTCAGATAGTATTTAAAGCTAAGTTAAGTAAATGTCCACCTGTCCAAGCTTCCATTCCAGCCATCTCTGCAGTTCTGGGATAAGCTTGTATGTCCATATTTTTTTGCTGCTATATGCCTACCTCTCCTGCCACTTTGATTCGACAGTTGCGACCCCTGTGCTACCTACGCGGATATCCGCACTCCACTGCTTACAGGTCCATCGGTATGACTCCTGATATTACTAGCGCCGCGTCATGGGATACCGTGCGGAACGCACAGCAGACGCTCAGGGCACACAGTCTCTGTGCGGAGTCCTTCAAACAACTTTCATTTTTGTTCACATGGGGGCAGCGCACATCAGCGTCGATGTGACAACGCTAACAAGTAATTCACGTCCTGGTTGCCTCGGTCCCCAAGAATTCGCCATAATTCGCTAAATTGCGGACGCCATTCTGCCTGATGCTCTTTGAATGAAAGCCAGTGATGGATCGGGACACCCAAGTATTTTAGTCTTGGGCGAGATTTTATGGTGGCTTCTCCAATTTTGATAGTGGCCGTCTCCACTTCCTGCCTGTTACTCATCAGGACTCCTTCGACTGGTCTTATGCTCTGCCAAAGCCAGATACTTAGAGTCGAGCCTTCGTTGCAGATTATTTCCGCGTCTGGGAGTATATTGGGTTCGTCATCCGCGATACCAATGAGTCGTGCCTTTTCGAGCATCGTGATCATAAGGATCTCGTCGTATGTGACATTCCACAACAAAGGGGCTAGGACTGATCCTTGGGGGACTCCCCCGTTGACCCTGTTAGTCGATTGCCCTGATTCAGTTTCGTACAGGAGCAGGAGGTCTTTTAAGTAGCTTGCTATTACTCGCTGTATGTACACTGGGACAATTAGTTTGCTTTATGCATTTATTGTGTGGTGCCAGCTAGCGGACTTGAATGCATACTCTCTTGCTCAAGGAATAGTGTTTCAACTATCATTTTTAGGCTGACTGCGCATGACGGCGATGGTCTACTAAATGCCCGAAGCCATTTTGTGACGAGTTTATATGCGAAGCCCCAAGGGTTGGAGTCTATTTCTTCGCATATATTATCAGCCCCTGAGCCCCTGAGGTTGCTTTCTTGTATGGATTTTTACAGGGCTCGGCTTTTTTCCCTTTAGTATATCTGAAGTACCCTAAATTTGAGTCTTCCCTTGCCCTATAACATTCTTTCTGGCTTCCGCAATGTATTGGTTCCACCAGTATGCAGGTCTTATCCTTGATGGGCTTTTCCTCTTTCTCTGCATAGATGCATCACAGGCTACCTTGATGTAATCTGCGATCCGGCTTGCACTTTCTTCGGCTGATCCGCTTGTAGAGAGGTTCTCGAACAACATCTGCACCATCTCCACGCATAACCTCCTACTCTTGGAAAAAACAATTTTAATTAGTTCTGAATTTCGAATTAAATTTTATCAAAATCGTACATTTATACTTTATAGCTGCGATAGGAACAATCGGAAAATTAGTTGAAAAATAATATGAAACAAATTATTTCCTTGGTGTTTTTTAACATATAACCTCCCAACCTTGGAAATAACATTCTTTAATAAGTTCTAAAATTCGAATAAAATTTTATCAAAATCGGACGACAATATCATATAGCTGCCATAGGAACAATCAGAAAATTGGTGGAAAAATAATATGAAACAAATTATAGCTTTAGGGCTTTTTGACATTTTATCTTATAATATTGGGAATATAATTTTAAATATTTTTCATAATTTTGAATTCAATTTAATAATAAAAGTTTACATATATATGTAAAAAAATGGTCTGAAAAAAAATTTTTTTTTTAACATCACAGAAGTCAGCAACAATTCTTAAAAATTTCACATGGTTTTAATAAAGTTCAGTATTTCTTATAACTGGGTATACTCGGCTTGCCGAAGTTAACTTATTTTCTTGTTTTCTTTATACTTTTTATGACTTCCCAATAATGTTTTTAAATTTATCATTAGAAATTTAGAAAAATATGTATCTTTATAGAATGTGTAATTGTAACAAACTCAAGCAAAATTTAATTTACCTCTTCATTGACGCCAAAATTTTTATGGAGATTTTTAAATTATTTACTCTCTATATAGTAAAGCTTCCACAGAAATTTAAAACGAAGTGAAGGAGACGTTTTTGAACCCATAAAGTGTATTTATTGTTCAGCAACACTAGAGGAGTCAATCTAGCCATGTCCGCCAGTCTTTACGGAAACAAGTCTCTCAATTTTAAAGCTTTCGGAATATAACCAAAGGCTAATTCTATTGCAGTCAATACAGACATTGGAAAAAAATAAAAATAATATAATGTTGGTGGCTTTTAACAATTAACTGATACTTTTGGGAATATCACTTATTTCACATTTCAACATTTTGAATAAAATTTAAAAAAATACAGACGGCTATAACATATAGCTGCATATTGAAGTCGCCTACAAAAATACTCATAAATTGGCCTAACGATTGGTACGGACTTGGGCACATATATATTGATAATTAATAAACTTTATTTACACAATTTTAATTGCCACGCAAATACAATTTATGAAATGTTATATTTATCATAAAAATTTCTTAGCTTTTAAAACTTATGGATAGATTATATGGATATGCAGATGTGGTTAGTGGTCCGAGTGAGCGAGTGGCTACACGAATCAAGGATCACCCAAAGCGAAGGGTGATTACGTAAGTAATATGAAGGAACGGGATGCATACTGACTCAAACGTTGCCCAACATTGAGGGGCAACATATAATAAAGGACTGCAAGGAATTTATCCATGCTTCCACAACGGCACGAATCGAGTTCGCAAAGAATCTGACGATCTGTTTCCTGTCCTTAGAGAAAGAGCTGGGTATTCCAGACGGCCAACACGGTTCAAAGGCGGCCACAAAAGGGACCAGCAGAGCAGTCACAAGCTGCATAGAGACAGCAGCCAGCGAAGACGAACGCCACTGTCAGAGGATCAGTGAGGACCACGGACTTACGTCGATGGAGCTTACACTGATCCGGCAATAGCAGTGAGAAGAGTTTGCTGAGAAAGTCCAAGGAATGGTCTTCGCCAAGGGCAGCCAATGTATGGATTGTCCACATATGTCGACGACGAGGGAGTTATGCGTGTCAGTGGGAGGATCGACGTTGCGTCTTGTATACCATACAGCGCGCGACGGACGATTATACTGTCCCACAAGGACGCACTGGCGGAGATGATTGTGTATCACCACCACGAAAAGATGTGTCACCAAAACCTGGAGGCGACTATCAGCGAGATCCGGGATAAGGTCTGAATTACGAATTTACGGAGGCTGCTGCGGAAGGTGGTAGCTAACTGCCAGATATGTTAGCTACGGAGGGCGCGACCAACGCAGCCCCTGATGGATCACAGGGACGGTTGGAGGCCAATGGATGGACGTTCAATTATACCGGCCTGGACTACTTCTGACCGTTGTTTGTAACGATTGGACGTCGCACTGAGAAGGGGAGGGTGACCCTGTTCACCTGTCTGACCACAAGGGCCATACATTTGAAGATGGGCCATAATTCCAGCATCATTGCTATGAGGAACTTTATGAGCCAGCGTGGACCGGTAGTCAGTGCGTGAAGAAGGTGCTGGCGTATACAAGGAAGGAGCTTAAAACCATGGAGTACGTACTGCAGAATTTATTGATTGAAGCGGAGAGCATAGTGAACTCTCGTTCGCTCACTCATTTACCTGTTACGGTGGACCAGGAGCACCAGGACCACTAACACCCAACTATTTGCTGAAAGAGTGTCCGATGTTTCGAATCTTCCCAGAGATAGTTACCAGATAGCAGAAGCGCATTGCACCAATAACTAGGGACAGATTTTGGAAACGATGGGTAAATGAGTATCTTTTCTTTATATATGGATGGACGTTGATGCACTACGAAAAAAAAAGTGGCTCAACGACACCAAGCACGTGCTTGCTACGCGCGGGTCCCTTTTGTTAATTTAGGCAAAAAATGCGAGTTTGCGAGGAAGATACATACATAAAACAAATAGAGACGGGACACAAATGAAAATAAAAGTCACAACTAAGAATTAAGCAAATGAGTTAAAATATTAGTTTTACCGGGATAGATGTTGAAATGCTAATTAAATGATAAAGTTTATTATAGTTATTACATAGAACGCGAAAGGGCTCGTGCAGACAAAAATTGTACATCGTGGCAAATTTAGAGGATAATAATTTCGTGTAAATCTAACAGGAACGTTGAATGTTAGGCGGTTTAAAAGATCGGCAGAATCAATATCACCCTTATAAGATTTTGTATAAAAATAGTACCAAGCCTTTTGATCCCAGTTCAAACTACGCTGGGCAAATAGGAGAAATTTTTCTGTACCGACTCAATACGGTCAATGTGCACTTGATATTGTGGATTCCAAACCGACGAACAATATTCCAAAATAGGACGGACAAGGGATTTAAAATATAATTTGGTCGTATAAGGGTCATCAAATTCTTTTGACCAACGCTTTATAAACCCAAGAGCACTCATGGCTTTAACATTGGACATAATGTGGCAGTCAAATTTAAGTTTAGGGTCAAAAAGAACACCTAAATCGTTAACTGAATATATACGGTTAAGTGGCGTATTTTAAGGAAAGTAGCTGATAAACGTAGGAGTACCCCTAAAAAGTCATAACGTTGCTTTTAAGGCAGCTCAAATTTAAAAGGTACTCACACCATCTATGAAAACAATCAATATCCGACTGTAAGTAAAATCCCGACGCTATATCATTATATGGTAAACAAAGCTTAACATCATCAGTATACATTAGTACACGAGAATGTGTTATGATTGAGGGAAGATCGTTAATAAACAAAGTAAACAGCAAAGGGCCCAAATGACTACCCTGAGGCACTCCAGATGTCACGTAGATCATTTTTAAAACAGCATTCTTGAATATAACCCTCTGAGTCCTACCATTCAAGTAACGTGAAATCCAAGATAATAGATTACTAGGAAACCCAAGCTGATCTAATTTAAATAAAAGAAGTGAGTGGTTAACGGAGTCAAAGGCCTTACTAAAATCTGTATATACAATGTCAGTCTGCATTTTTTCTTAAACCCATTTATTACAATAGATGAGAATTCAAGAAGGTTGGTTGTTGTCGACCTTCGCTTAACAAAACCATGCTGTCACGGTGATATAAGCGAGGAACATAAATGTTGCAAATGATAAGTGATAATACGTTCAAATGCTTTAGGAATTGCCGACAATTTAGAAAAACCTCTATAATTTTGGGCATCTGCCTTTGTACCTTTTTATGGAATGGAATAATAAAAGAGTCCTTCCAGATAGAAGGAAAAACTGAAATAGAAATGTTAAAATAACTATTAACACGTACCCGTTTACTGGGAGATCTATTTAGCATTACTAGCACAATTGTTAGGCTAATCTTTGTAAATAAATACACACAGAACACTCGCACAAAATCACTGGAAAAGACAAAAACTCGGAGCGCAAAAGTAAATACAGCTGTTCACATGCGACGCTAAATCGTATCTGTAAGGTTGTTGGAAGGTTCCCGAAATATTGTTGGCTACTCTGACGTTGTTATTATTATTATATGTAGAGTTGTAACCTTTATATTTCTTGTTATTTCCTCTATTTTTTTCTCTGTTATTTCCTATCTAGTTGTTGCTATTGTTATAATTTTGGCCATTGTTTCGATTATAATTATTATAATAATTCTTATTATAATTATTATTATTATAGCCACGGCCATTGTCTCTACCGCGATAATTACCTCTGTTATTGTAATTACCGCGCTGGCCATGTCCTCTTTGGTCGTATAGAACTGAATTCGCGTTGCCTGTCATTTCAGTACTACATTGTGTTGCAATTTTTTATGATAGAGTTTATTGTCAGTTCATTATGCACCTTGTATAATGTAGATCCTATAATTTTTGATTTAATGACTTCTACAGCCAAATCTTTGAATGTGCCTCTAGTCAAGTTAACCAACTTTAAAGCTGTTACATATCTTTGAAGGTTTATTTTTTGTTTTTAACGGAAAATTCCGGAATGGCGTCGGAGATATCTTTTAAATATGCCCTTTGGGCTGCTGGATCTGGCATTATGTTTTTTATGTCAGGCGCACCTATATCTGAGTCTATATCTTCTTCTTACTGTTTACGGTTACTGTTATAAGTGCAGGAATCGTTAGATCATGTAGATCTCTTTTAGTTTCAATTGCTTCGCTCGAACCGGAATCTTCATTTTCCATTAGGTGATATATTGTTACTCAGCTTAAGGAAGCAAATAGATAATGAAGATATATATGCAGAAAAACTATATTTAAGGGCGCCACCTAACGGTTTTGTCAGTAGATGTTATGTGGGCGGCAGACATACTTAAGCGTTTTGGCCATTTGTGGGCGTTAGAGTGGGCGTGGCGCTCTTTGGTGAGTCGATAGGTATTGTTTCAGATTTCACTTAAAGTTTTGTTTCTATCACAAAAACTGTAGGAGCTACAGATTTTCGCGGAGTGGGCGTTGCACCCCGCTTACGCAGCGTAGGAAGCCCAGGAATCTGCATGCCAAGTATAAATATTCTAGCTCTTATAGTTTCCGAGATCTCAGCGTTCATACGGACGGACGGACATACTTTCCGACTTATCTAGTATACCCTTTTTCTCTACGAGTAACGGGTATAACAAATGGCGAAACTCATTCCTTAGTTTCTAGATCCCCAATCACCAGTAATGGCATTTGCTCAACCTGGAAAAATTAAACTGAGCGTTACGAAAACAAGCGGTTGTGGGTATACAGCCACTTAAAAACTCTGTCTATAACCAATCAGTAGCACAAAAGTCTGAAGCCTTAAAAAAAGTCTTCAAGCGCAATCGAACTATTGAGGCCTTTGAGGACACAAATCAAGTGACAGAATTTCCAAAAATAAAATCCTTTAACACAAGGTTAGTTACGATACACAAAGGTTGCGGTCTGTGTTCGAAGAAGAACCACCCCGTGCGTATATGTCCACACTTCCTACGAATGCGGTAGCCGATAGCATAGCCTATATCCGAAGGAAGCAGTTGTGCTCCAATTGCAGTCATCAATTCTGGGATTGCACAGGCGCTCTCAACCCCTTAAGTATAAAAAAAGGATCTTGTAGTTACTGGCTACACTATGTGGCAATTTTATTTATTTTAATTTTTTAATACAAGGTGAGTTCTAAAGTAAACAGGACTTTTTTAATCTAGCGCCCTCTAATGGCGCCATTTATATGTCAACTGGTGCATTAGAACCTGCTATCGTTTATCGACTTCCAGTAAAAATTTCATGACATTTCATCTATTGGAAGTGAGGTTATTGCGTTTTAAGTGTCAGTATGTTTTCGTCATCGGTGCGAAAATGAGCTTCGAACATAGAGCCAACATTAAATTTTGTTTTAAAATTCCATCGAAACTTCATAAAAAATCAGCCGAAATCATCATTGAAATTCATGGAAATAGAATTGAACATCTCCAAAACATCGCATTTTGACCGAACATTTGGGCTTACAAAAGGTGTGTGCACGGTTTGTTCCGCACAAATTGATTGACGTCCAAAAATTGCTCAGAATTCAACATTCGAAGGACATCAATAAAGAGGCAAAATAGCCCCGAACCTTCTTTACAAGATTGTGACTGGTGACGAAACGTGGTGTTTTCAATAAGGCGCCGGACGATCAAAATCGGACGACTATATCATATAGCTGCCATAGGAACGATCGGAAAAATAATAGGAAAACATGAAATAAAAATTATATCCTTGGTGTTTTTTAATATTTAACCCTATAAACTTGAAAATAACATTTTTTTAATTAGTTCTGAATTTCGAATTAATTTTTTTTTTAATCGGGCGACTATATCATATGATGTCATAGATGTCATAGGAGCGATCGGAAAATTGGTGGGAAATAATGTGAAACAAATTATAGCTTTGGGGCTTTTTGACATATTATCTTATAATATTGGGAATATAAATTTTTATATTTTTAGGAATTTTGAATTCAATTTAATAAAATTATCAATTATTTTTTATAACTGCAATGGTATACAAACTTCGGCTTGCCGAAGTTAACTTCCTTTCTTGTTTTTATATGAAATGTGTGAGATTTACTTGAGGAAACACATTAATATTTTCACAATATTTAGAGAATACATTAAGAAAATTAAGTTAAAATTTTCAATAAATATCAATTAATTTACCCGAGTTATTATTAAAATTCCGCTAGCAGAGGCACTTGGCCCATTGTGTAAATGTCAGGAAAAATATATGCATTTTCTTTGAGTTTTTACAACAACACCAAGCACGTGCTTGGTACGCGCGGGGCCACAACTAAGAATTAAGCAAATGAGTTAAAATATTAGTTTTTATTACCGGGATAGATGTTGAAATGCAAATTAAATGATATAGTTTATTATAGTTATTACATAGAACGCAAAGAGGTCGTGCAGACAAAAATTTGCTGTACATCGTGGCAAATTTAGAGGATAATAATTTCATGTTAGTCTAACAGGAACGTTGAGTGTTAGGCGGTTTAAAAGATCTGCAGAATCAATATCACCTCTTATAAGATTTTGTAAGAATCGGTTTACAAATGGTTGACGGACAAAACTTAGGCACACATCCAGGAAGTCCATCTGGACCGGGAGAACATGTTGGCGTTGTTGTTGCTAAATCTCTTACGAGAGAGCTTTCGGTGATTACAGGGGAAAAAAATACAATTTGCAATATTTAAGGAATTAGGGTAGTTAGAATTTGACCAAGCTGAAAAACTCAGCAAATAAATCAGCAATTTCAGAATCTGTCGATGCCTCCATTGAGTTTAGACGTACCGATGTAGGCAATGCCGTTGCCTTACGCTTAGCATTGACAAAATTGTAAAACTGTTTCGGATCGTTTGAAAATTCAAATTTACATCGACTTAGATACATAGAGTAGCAATGACTGTTGAGAACTTTAAAATCTGTCCGAGCCACAACATATTTCGAAAAATCTGCTGGTCTGGTACATAGAACGCAAAAGAGCTCGTGCAGACAAAGATTTGCTGTACATCGTGGCAAATTTAGAGGATAATAATTTCATGTTAGTCTAACAGGAACGTTGAGTGTTAGGCGGTTTAAAAGATCTGCAGAATCAATATCACCTCTTATAAGATTTTGTAAGAATCGGTTTACAAATGGTTGACGGACAAAACTTAGGCACACATCCAGGAAGTCCATCTGGACCGGGAGAACATGTTGGCGTTGTTGTTGCTAAATCTCTTACGAGAGAGCTTTCGGTGATTACAGGGGAAAAAATACAATTTGCCCTATTTAAGGAATTAGGGTAGTTAGAATTTGACCAAGCTGAAAAACTCAGCAAATAAATCAGCAATTTCAGAATCCGTCGATGCCTCCATTGAGTTTAGACGTACCGATGTAGGCAATGCCGTTGCCTTACGCTTGGCATTGACAAAATTGTAAAACTGTTTCGGATCGTTTGAAAATTCAAATTTACATCGACTTAGATACATAGAGTAGCAATGACTGTTGAGAACATAAAAATCTGTCCGAGCCACAACATATTTCGAAAAATCTGCTGGTCTACCCGATTTCTTACACTTTTCATAAGTGTTAGATCTAAGGTTTTTTAGTCTTTGAAGCGCATTGGTAAACCAAGGAGTTATGTTTAGGTTTGAAAGAAACCCATCAGGTACGCATTCATTAAAAAACGTATTTAAGACTGGATAGAATAGTTCAGTGTCACTTTCAATGTCTGTACAATTGTACAAGTCTGTCCAATTATAATGAGAAATCATATCGTTAAGTTTGTTATAGTCACATTTACGAAAACATCTCATTTTAGTCGGAGAAACTAAAGGAGAGAGGGTATCAGGGGAGGCAATTGTCAGTTCCATAATTGGATGATATGGGTTTTCAGGTACAACAAGAGCGTCAATTCTACCTACTGTGATTTCAGACGGGTCTGAAACAAACACAAGATCTAATTGTTTTCTTAAGAATTTTTTATAAAGCTTACTTGCTGTAACGATAATTCTAAAAGGCCATCCAAAAAATCATGGGCGGATAACGGCATAGCGACAAATGAGTCAGTAGGAAGAGACCAAGAAATATCAGATAGATTAAAGTCACCTAAAGCAATCAAAAGGTCTCTGTTAGAAAGAAGGGATAAAACAGATTTTATTGTAGACAGATAGTGCTCATAAACTACTAGGTCAGAGCCAGGTGGAATATAAGAACATGTAACAACAACAGATAAAGATTGCAGAGAAACTTTTACACTTAGAAATTCAAATTCATTGGGTATTTGAATGAGAATTCTTTCAGATGTTAGGCTAGAGGTAACGGCAATCAGAACACCGCCCCCGGTGTCGTGAGTGGCGATCGGTCCTATAAGTATTAAAGTTATTAGTCAGAACTTCAGAGTCGGATATCCCTGGTTTCAGCCAAGTTTCCGTAACAGGTAAAATATCTTCTGTAAATGCAGAGGAGTCAGCATAAAGCTTGGGTAGCTTCATATTTAATTCCCTAGCATTTTGATACGCCAACAGTAAACTTTTAAGTTTTTTGATACAGTGGAGGGCCTGTTATTTGTTCTCGATTTCTTTGGGACAAATTCTTTAATTACTAAACCATCATTAAACTAAAAGCCTTCAGAAAGTAAAACATTAAAAATGTCAGGCGGAGCAAATATTTTAAAAGAAGATATCCCACGGGCATATGAAAATCGAAATTGTTCGACTGCAATATCTTCGGATGGGAATTTTTCACGTATAAATTCCAGAAAATCCTCAGATGTGGTATCTGGGGTGAATCTAGAAAGAAATAATTGCTTCCTTTGTGGAACAACTGAAAGTTTCTTACGCTTCCCAGCAGCAGTCTGAACCTCACTAGACTGAGATTCAGGAACGGTGCCTACAGTACCTATAGAAACGGTCGGCTCCGATTTCTTTGACTTAGCCAGTACAGAAGCTTTTAGTCCGGAAACATGGACTTCACTCGAGCTAGCTGTATCCATATGCACAGTTGGTTCGCTTACCCCTGTGTCGACAGGAACTGCTGCTACCAAGTTCGGGTTTGGGTTGGAATCCATGGTGGTATTAACGGCGGTTGAGATGGCTTTTTTGCGCTTAGGCGACTCGGTTAATAATTTTTTATTATTAAACTGGGCACAGACGGTATTGAACCCCTCATTGAGTTGCCTAAAAGCACCCGAGATATTGAAAAGGATGTCTCGAGTCTGCTTCATAAAGCCGCTCATCTCAACCACCACCTCCTTGCAGGAACCACATGACCACATAAGACCAGAGTTAAGATCAATAAAATCTTTAACTCTGCCGGTGAATCCTGCACATTTGACGTGCATTATCGAATCGCAGAGCAAGCAAAAACTTAAGGGGTCTTTCGTTGAAGACGCAGTCTTCTTGGAACAGACAAGGGCCATTATAAGACAAACAAATGAAAAATACAAAAAAAAAATACAAATACAAAGTAAATCAAGCAAGAGAGAGAGAGAGAGTTGCAGAAAATTGCACCGAAAAAGTCTACTAGAAATTCAGCGGGTGCATAGAGAGCAGGTAACAGTTATCAAATAGAACGAGGGAGATTGAGAGAGACTAAAAGAGTTTTAGCAAGTTTAGGAGCGTAAGTTACACAAACAAAGCTATGAAATTAAACAAATCTAATAGAAATGTTAAAATAACTATTAACACGTACCCGTTTACTGGGAGATCTATTTAGCATTACTAGCACAATTGTTAGGCTAATCTTTGTAAATAAATACACACAGAACACTCGCACAAAATCACTGGAAAAGACAAAAACTCGGAGCGCAAAAGTAAATACAGCTGTTCACATGCGACGCTAAATCGTATCTGTAAGGTTGTTGGAAGGTTCCCGAAATATTGTTGGCTACTCTGACGTTGTTATTATTATTATATGTAGAGTTGTAACCTTTATATTTCTTGTTATTTCCTCTATTTTTTTCTCTGTTATTTCCTATCTAGTTGTTGCTATTGTTATAATTTTGGCCATTGTTTCGATTATAATTATTATAATAATTCTTATTATAATTATTATTATTATAGCCACGGCCATTGTCTCTACCGCGATAATTACCTCTTTTATTGTAATTACCGCGCTGGCCATGTCCTCTTTGGTCGTATAGAACTGAATTCGCGTTGCCTGTCATTTCAGTACTACATTGTGTTGCAATTTTTTATGATAGAGTTTATTGTCAGTTCATTATGCACCTTGTATAATGTAGATCCTATAATTTTTGATTTAATGACTTCTACAGGCAAATCTTTGAATGTGCCTCTAGTCAAGTTAACCAACTTTAAAGCTGTTACATATCTTTGAAGGTTTAATTTTTGTTTTTAACGGAAAATTCCGGAATGGCGTCGGAGATATCTTTTAAATATGCCCTTTGGGCTGCTGGATCTGGCATTATGTTTTTTATGTCAGGCGCACCTATATCTGAGTCTATATCTTCTTCTTACTGTTTACGGTTACTGTTATAAGTGCAGGAATCGTTAGATAATGTAGATCTCTTTCTTTAGTTTCAATTGCTTCGCTCGAACCGGAATCTTCATTTTCCATTAGGTGATATATTGTTACTCAGCTTAAGGAAGCAAATAGATAATGAAGATATATATGCAGAAAAACTATATTTAAGGGCGCCACCTAACGGTTTTGTCAGTAGATGTTATGTGGGCGGCAGACATACTTAAGCGTTTTGGCCATTTGTGGGCGTTAGAGTGGGCGTGGCGCTCTTTGGTGAGTCGATAGGTATTGTTTCAGATTTCACTTAAAGTTTTGTTTCTATCACAAAAACTGTAGGAGCTACAGATTTTCGCGGAGTGGGCGTTGCACCCCGCTTACGCAGCGTAGGAAGCCCAGGAATCTGCATGCCAAGTATAAATATTCTAGCTCTTATAGTTTCCGAGATCTCAGCGTTCATACGGACGGACGGACATACTTTCCGACTTATCTAGTATACCCTTTTTCTCTACGAGTAACGGGTATAACAAATGGCGAAACTCATTCCTTAGTTTCTAGATCCCCAATCACCAGTAATGGCATTTGCTCAACCTGGAAAAATTAAACTGAGCGTTACGAAAACAAGCGGTTGTGGGTATACAGCCACTTAAAAACTCTGTCTATAACCAATCAGTAGCACAAAAGTCTGAAGCCTTAAAAAAAGTCTTCAAGCGCAATCGAACTATTGAGGCCTTTGAGGACACAAATCAAGTGACAGAATTTCCAAAAATAAAATCCTTTAACACAAGGTTAGTTACGATACACAAAGGTTGCGGTCTGTGTTCGAAGAAGAACCACCCCGTGCGTATATGTCCACACTTCCTACGAATGCGGTAGCCGATAGCATAGCCTATATCCGAAGGAAGCAGTTGTGCTCCAATTGCAGTCATCAATTCTGGGATTGCACAGGCGCTCTCAACCCCTTAAGTATAAAAAAGGATCTTGTAGTTACTGGCTACACTATGTGGCAATTTTATTTATTTTAATTTTTTAATACAAGGTGAGTTCTAAAGTAAACAGGACTTTTTTAATCTAGCGCCCTCTAATGGCGCCATTTATATGTCAACTGGTGCATTAGAACCTGCTATCGTTTATCGACTTCCAGTAAAAATTTCATGACATTTCATCTATTGGAAGTGAGGTTATTGCGTTTTAAGTGTCAGTATGTTTTCGTCATCGGTGCGAAAATGAGCTTCGAACATAGAGCCAACATTAAATTTTGTTTTAAAATTCCATCGAAACTTCATAAAAAATCAGCCGAAATCATCATTGAAATTCATGGAAATAGAATTGAACATCTCCAAAACATCGCATTTTGACCGAACATTTGGGCTTACAAAAGGTGTGTGCACGGTTTGTTCCGCACAAATTGATTGACGTCCAAAAATTGCTCAGAATTCAACATTCGAAGGACATCAATAAAGAGGCAAAATAGCCCCGAACCTTCTTTACAAGATTGTGACTGGTGACGAAACGTGGTGTTTTCAATAAGGCGCCGGACGATCAAAATCGGACGACTATATCATATAGCTGCCATAGGAACGATCGGAAAAATAATAGGAAAACATGAAATAAAAATTATATCCTTGGTGTTTTTTAATATTTAACCCTATAAACTTGAAAATAACATTTTTTTAATTAGTTCTGAATTTCGAATTAATTTTTTTTTTAATCGGGCGACTATATCATATGATGTCATAGATGTCATAGGAGCGATCGGAAAATTGGTGGGAAATAATGTGAAACAAATTATAGCTTTGGGGCTTTTTGACATATTATCTTATAATATTGGGAATATAAATTTTTATATTTTTAGGAATTTTGAATTCAATTTAATAAAATTATCAATTATTTTTTATAACTGCAATGGTATACAAACTTCGGCTTGCCGAAGTTAACTTCCTTTCTTGTTTTTATATGAAATGTGTGAGATTTACTTGAGGAAACACATTAATATTTTCACAATATTTAGAGAATACATTAAGAAAATTAAGTTAAAATTTTCAATAAATATCAATTAATTTACCCGAGTTATTATTAAAATTCCGCTAGCAGAGGCACTTGGCCCATTGTGTAAATGTCAGGAAAAATATATGCATTTTCTTTGAGTTTTTACAACAACACCAAGCACGTGCTTGGTACGCGCGGGGCCACAACTAAGAATTAAGCAAATGAGTTAAAATATTAGTTTTTATTACCGGGATAGATGTTGAAATGCAAATTAAATGATATAGTTTATTATAGTTATTACATAGAACGCAAAGAGGTCGTGCAGACAAAAATTTGCTGTACATCGTGGCAAATTTAGAGGATAATAATTTCATGTTAGTCTAACAGGAACGTTGAGTGTTAGGCGGTTTAAAAGATCTGCAGAATCAATATCACCTCTTATAAGATTTTGTAAGAATCGGTTTACAAATGGTTGACGGACAAAACTTAGGCACACATCCAGGAAGTCCATCTGGACCGGGAGAACATGTTGGCGTTGTTGTTGCTAAATCTCTTACGAGAGAGCTTTCGGTGATTACAGGGGAAAAAAATACAATTTGCAATATTTAAGGAATTAGGGTAGTTAGAATTTGACCAAGCTGAAAAACTCAGCAAATAAATCAGCAATTTCAGAATCTGTCGATGCCTCCATTGAGTTTAGACGTACCGATGTAGGCAATGCCGTTGCCTTACGCTTAGCATTGACAAAATTGTAAAACTGTTTCGGATCGTTTGAAAATTCAAATTTACATCGACTTAGATACATAGAGTAGCAATGACTGTTGAGAACATTAAAATCTGTCCGAGCCACAACATATTTCGAAAAATCTGCTGGTCTGGTACATAGAACGCAAAAGAGCTCGTGCAGACAAAGATTTGCTGTACATCGTGGCAAATTTAGAGGATAATAATTTCATGTTAGTCTAACAGGAACGTTGAGTGTTAGGCGGTTTAAAAGATCTGCAGAATCAATATCACCTCTTATAAGATTTTGTAAGAATCGGTTTACAAATGGTTGACGGACAAAACTTAGGCACACATCCAGGAAGTCCATCTGGACCGGGAGAACATGTTGGCGTTGTTGTTGCTAAATCTCTTACGAGAGAGCTTTCGGTGATTACAGGGGAAAAAAATACAATTTGCAATATTTAAGGAATTAGGGTAGTTAGAATTTGACCAAGCTGAAAAACTCAGCAAATAAATCAGCAATTTCAGAATCTGTCGATGCCTCCATTGAGTTTAGACGTACCGATGTAGGCAATGCCGTTGCCTTACGCTTAGCATTGACAAAATTGTAAAACTGTTTCGGATCGTTTGAAAATTCAAATTTACATCGACTTAGATACATAGAGTAGCAATGACTGTTGAGAACATTAAAATCTGTCCGAGCCACAACATATTTCGAAAAATCTGCTGGTCTGGTACATAGAACGCAAAAGAGCTCGTGCAGACAAAGATTTGCTGTACATCGTGGCAAATTTAGAGGATAATAATTTCATGTTAGTCTAACAGGAACGTTGAGTGTTAGGCGGTTTAAAAGATCTGCAGAATCAATATCACCTCTTATAAGATTTTGTAAGAATCGGTTTACAAATGGTTGACGGACAAAACTTAGGCACACATCCAGGAAGTCCATCTGGACCGGGAGAACATGTTGGCGTTGTTGTTGCTAAATCTCTTACGAGAGAGCTTTCGGTGATTACAGGGGAAAAAATACAATTTGCCCTATTTAAGGAATTAGGGTAGTTAGAATTTGACCAAGCTGAAAAACTCAGCAAATAAATCAGCAATTTCAGAATCCGTCGATGCCTCCATTGAGTTTAGACGTACCGATGTAGGCAATGCCGTTGCCTTACGCTTGGCATTGACAAAATTGTAAAACTGTTTCGGATCGTTTGAAAATTCAAATTTACATCGACTTAGATACATAGAGTAGCAATGACTGTTGAGAACATAAAAATCTGTCCGAGCCACAACATATTTCGAAAAATCTGCTGGTCTACCCGATTTCTTACACTTTTCATAAGTGTTAGATCTAAGGTTTTTTAGTCTTTGAAGCGCATTGGTAAACCAAGGAGTTATGTTTAGGTTTGAAAGAAACCCATCAGGTACGCATTCATTAAAAAACGTATTTAAGACTGGATAGAATAGTTCAGTGTCACTTTCAATGTCTGTACAATTGTACAAGTCTGTCCAATTATAATGAGAAATCATATCGTTAAGTTTGTTATAGTCACATTTACGAAAACATCTCATTTTAGTCGGAGAAACTAAAGGAGAGAGGGTATCAGGGGAGGCAATTGTCAGTTCCATAATTGGATGATATGGGTTTTCAGGTACAACAAGAGCGTCAATTCTACCTACTGTGATTTCAGACGGGTCTGAAACAAACACAAGATCTAATTGTTTTCTTAAGAATTTTTTATAAAGCTTACTTGCTGTAACGATAATTCTAAAAGGCCATCCAAAAAATCATGGGCGGATAACGGCATAGCGACAAATGAGTCAGTAGGAAGAGACCAAGAAATATCAGATAGATTAAAGTCACCTAAAGCAATCAAAAGGTCTCTGTTAGAAAGAAGGGATAAAACAGATTTTATTGTAGACAGATAGTGCTCATAAACTACTAGGTCAGAGCCAGGTGGAATAAAAGAACATGTAACAACAACAGATAAAGATTGCAGAGAAACTTTTACACTTAGAAATTCAAATTCATTGGGTATTTGAATGAGAATTCTTTCAGATGTTAGGCTAGAGGTAACGGCAATCAGAACACCGCCCCCGGTGTCGTGAGTGGCGATCGGTCCTATAAGTATTAAAGTTATTAGTCAGAACTTCAGAGTCGGATATCCCTGGTTTCAGCCAAGTTTCCGTAACAGGTAAAACATCTTCTGTAAATGCAGAGGAGTCAGCATAAAGCTTGGGTAGCTTCATATTTAATTCCCTAGCATTTTGATACGCCAACAGTAAACTTTTAAGTTTTTTGATACAGTGGAGGGCCTGTTATTTGTTCTCGATTTCTTTGGGACAAATTCTTTAATTACTAAACCATCATTAAACCAAAAGCCTTCAGAAAGTAAAACATTAAAAATGTCAGGCGGAGCAAATATTTTAAAAGAAGATATCCCACGGGCATATGAAAATCGAAATTGTTCGACTGCAATATCTTCGGATGGGAATTTTTCACGTATAAATTCCAGAACATCCTCAGATGTGGTATCTGGGGTGAATCTAGAAAGAAATAATTGCTTCCTTTGTGGAACAACTGAAAGTTTCTTACGCTTCCCAGCAGCAGTCTGAACCTCACTAGACTGAGATTCAGGAACGGTGCCTACAGTACCTATAGAAACGGTCGGCTCCGATTTCTTTGACTTAGCCAGTACAGAAGCTTTTAGTCCGGAAACATGGACTTCACTCGAGCTAGCTGTATCCATATGCACAGTTGGTTCGCTTACCCCTGTGTCGACAGGAACTGCTGCTACCAAGTTCGGATTTGGGTTGGAATCCATGGTGGTATTAACGGCGGATGAGATGGCTTTTTTGCGCTTAGGCGACTCGGTTAATAATTTTTTATTATTAAACTGGGCACAGACGGTATTGAACCCCTCATTGAGTTGCCTAAAAGCACCCGAGATATTGAAAAGGATGTCTCGAGTCTGCTTCATAAAGCCGCTCATCTCAACCACCACCTCCTTGCAGGAACCACATGACCACATAAGACCAGAGTTAAGATCAATAAAATCTTTAACTCTGCCGGTGAATCCTGCACATTTGACGTGCATTATCGAATCGCAGAGCAAGCAAAAACTTAAGGGGTCTTTCGTTGAAGACGCAGTCTTCTTGGAACAGACAAGGGCCATTATAAGACAAACAAATGAAAAATACAAAAAAAAATACAAATACAAAGTAAATCAAGCAAGAGAGAGAGAGAGAGTTGCAGAAAATTGCACCGAAAAAGTCTACTAGAAATTCAACGGGTGCATAGAGAGCAGGTAACAGTTATCAAATAGAGCGAGGGAGATTGAGAGAGACTAAAAGAGTTTTAGCAAGTTTAGGAGCGTAAGTTACACAAACAAAGCTATGAAATTAAACAAATCTAATAGAAATGTTAAAATAACTATTAACACGTACCCGTTTACTGGGAGATCTATTTAGCATTACTAGCACAATTGTTAGGCTAATCTTTGTAAATAAATACACACAGAACACTCGCACAAAATCACTGGAAAAGACAAAAACTCGGAGCGCAAAAGTAAATACAGCTGTTCACATGCGACGCTAAATCGTATCTGTAAGGTTGTTGGAAGGTTCCCGAAATATTGTTGGCTACTCTGACGTTGTTATTATTATTATATGTAGAGTTGTAACCTTTATATTTCTTGTTATTTCCTCTATTTTTTTCTCTGTTATTTCCTATCTAGTTGTTGCTATTGTTATAATTTTGGCCATTGTTTCGATTATAATTATTATAATAATTCTTATTATAATTATTATTATTATAGCCACGGCCATTGTCTCTACCGCGATAATTACCTCTGTTATTGTAATTACCGCGCTGGCCATGTCCTCTTTGGTCGTATAGAACTGAATTCGCGTTGCCTGTCATTTCAGTACTACATTGTGTTGCAATTTTTTATGATAGAGTTTATTGTCAGTTCATTATGCACCTTGTATAATGTAGATCCTATAATTTTTGATTTAATGACTTCTACAGGCAAATCTTTGAATGTGCCTCTAGTCAAGTTAACCAACTTTAAAGCTGTTACATATCTTTGAAGGTTTATTTTTTGTTTTTAACGGAAAATTCCGGAATGGCGTCGGAGATATCTTTTAAATATGCCCTTTGGGCTGCTGGATCTGGCATTATGTTTTTTATGTCAGGCGCACCTATATCTGAGTCTATATCTTCTTCTTACTGTTTACGGTTACTGTTATAAGTGCAGGAATCGTTAGATAATGTAGATCTCTTTCTTTAGTTTCAATTGCTTCGCTCGAACCGGAATCTTCATTTTCCATTAGGTGATATATTGTTACTCAGCTTAAGGAAGCAAATAGATAATGAAGATATATATGCAGAAAAACTATATTTAAGGGCGCCACCTAACGGTTTTGTCAGTAGATGTTATGTGGGCGGCAGACATACTTAAGCGTTTTGGCCATTTGTGGGCGTTAGAGTGGGCGTGGCGCTCTTTGGTGAGTCGATAGGTATTGTTTCAGATTTCACTTAAAGTTTTGTTTCTATCACAAAAACTGTAGGAGCTACAGATTTTCGCGGAGTGGGCGTTGCACCCCGCTTACGCAGCGTAGGAAGCCCAGGAATCTGCATGCCAAGTATAAATATTCTAGCTCTTATAGTTTCCGAGATCTCAGCGTTCATACGGACGGACGGACATACTTTCCGACTTATCTAGTATACCCTTTTTTTCTACGAGTAACGGGTATAACAAATGGCGAAACTCATTCCTTAGTTTCTAGATCCCCAATCACCAGTAATGGCATTTGCTCAACCTGGAAAAATTAAACTGAGCGTTACGAAAACAAGCGGTTGTGGGTATACAGCCACTTAAAAACTCTGTCTATAACCAATCAGTAGCACAAAAGTCTGAAGCCTTAAAAAAAGTCTTCAAGCGCAATCGAACTATTGAGGCCTTTGAGGACACAAATCAAGTGACAGAATTTCCAAAAATAAAATCCTTTAACACAAGGTTAGTTACGATACACAAAGGTTGCGGTCTGTGTTCGAAGAAGAACCACCCCGTGCGTATATGTCCACACTTCCTACGAATGCGGTAGCCGATAGCATAGCCTATATCCGAAGGAAGCAGTTGTGCTCCAATTGCAGTCATCAATTCTGGGATTGCACAGGCGCTCTCAACCCCTTAAGTATAAAAAAAGGATCTTGTAGTTACTGGCTACACTATGTGGCAATTTTATTTATTTTAATTTTTTAATACAAGGTGAGTTCTAAAGTAAACAGGACTTTTTTAATCTAGCGCCCTCTAATGGCGCCATTTATATGTCAACTGGTGCATTAGAACCTGCTATCGTTTATCGACTTCCAGTAAAAATTTCATGAATTTCATAGAATTGAACATCTCCAAAACATCGCATTTTGACCGAACATTTGGGCTTACAAAAGGTGTGTGCACGGTTTGTTCCGCACAAATTGATTGACGTCCAAAAATTGCTCAGAATTCAACATTCGAAGGACATCAATAAAGAGGCAAAATAGCCCCGAACCTTCTTTACAAGATTGTGACTGGTGACGAAACGTGGTGTTTTCAATAAGGCGCCGGACGATCAAAATCGGACGACTATATCATATAGCTGCCATAGGAACGATCGGAAAAATAATAGGAAAACATGAAATAAAAATTATATCCTTGGTGTTTTTTAATATTTAACCCTATAAACTTGAAAATAACATTTTTTTAATTAGTTCTGAATTTCGAATTAATTTTTTTTTTAATCGGGCGACTATATCATATGATGTCATAGATGTCATAGGAGCGATCGGAAAATTGGTGGGAAATAATGTGAAACAAATTATAGCTTTGGGGCTTTTTGACATATTATCTTATAATATTGGGAATATAAATTTTTATATTTTTAGGAATTTTGAATTCAATTTAATAAAATTATCAATTATTTTTTATAACTGCAATGGTATACAAACTTCGGCTTGCCGAAGTTAACTTCCTTTCTTGTTTTTATATGAAATGTGTGAGATTTACTTGAGGAAACACATTAATATTTTCACAATATTTAGAGAATACATTAAGAAAATTAAGTTAAAATTTTCAATAAATATCAATTAATTTACCCGAGTTATTATTAAAATTCCGCTAGCAGAGGCACTTGGCCCATTGTGTAAATGTCAGGAAAAATATATGCATTTTCTTTGAGTTTTTACAACAACACCAAGCACGTGCTTGGTACGCGCGGGGCCACAACTAAGAATTAAGCAAATGAGTTAAAATATTAGTTTTTATTACCGGGATAGATGTTGAAATGCAAATTAAATGATATAGTTTATTATAGTTATTACATAGAACGCAAAGAGGTCGTGCAGACAAAAATTTGCTGTACATCGTGGCAAATTTAGAGGATAATAATTTCATGTTAGTCTAACAGGAACGTTGAGTGTTAGGCGGTTTAAAAGATCTGCAGAATCAATATCACCTCTTATAAGATTTTGTAAGAATCGGTTTACAAATGGTTGACGGACAAAACTTAGGCACACATCCAGGAAGTCCATCTGGACCGGGAGAACATGTTGGCGTTGTTGTTGCTAAATCTCTTACGAGAGAGCTTTCGGTGATTACAGGGGAAAAAAATACAATTTGCAATATTTAAGGAATTAGGGTAGTTAGAATTTGACCAAGCTGAAAAACTCAGCAAATAAATCAGCAATTTCAGAATCTGTCGATGCCTCCATTGAGTTTAGACGTACCGATGTAGGCAATGCCGTTGCCTTACGCTTAGCATTGACAAAATTGTAAAACTGTTTCGGATCGTTTGAAAATTCAAATTTACATCGACTTAGATACATAGAGTAGCAATGACTGTTGAGAACATTAAAATCTGTCCGAGCCACAACATATTTCGAAAAATCTGCTGGTCTGGTACATAGAACGCAAAAGAGCTCGTGCAGACAAAGATTTGCTGTACATCGTGGCAAATTTAGAGGATAATAATTTCATGTTAGTCTAACAGGAACGTTGAGTGTTAGGCGGTTTAAAAGATCTGCAGAATCAATATCACCTCTTATAAGATTTTGTAAGAATCGGTTTACAAATGGTTGACGGACAAAACTTAGGCACACATCCAGGAAGTCCATCTGGACCGGGAGAACATGTTGGCGTTGTTGTTGCTAAATCTCTTACGAGAGAGCTTTCGGTGATTACAGGGGAAAAAATACAATTTGCCCTATTTAAGGAATTAGGGTAGTTAGAATTTGACCAAGCTGAAAAACTCAGCAAATAAATCAGCAATTTCAGAATCCGTCGATGCCTCCATTGAGTTTAGACGTACCGATGTAGGCAATGCCGTTGCCTTACGCTTGGCATTGACAAAATTGTAAAACTGTTTCGGATCGTTTGAAAATTCAAATTTACATCGACTTAGATACATAGAGTAGCAATGACTGTTGAGAACATAAAAATCTGTCCGAGCCACAACATATTTCGAAAAATCTGCTGGTCTACCCGATTTCTTACACTTTTCATAAGTGTTAGATCTAAGGTTTTTTAGTCTTTGAAGCGCATTGGTAAACCAAGGAGTTATGTTTAGGTTTGAAAGAAACCCATCAGGTACGCATTCATTAAAAAACGTATTTAAGACTGGATAGAATAGTTCAGTGTCACTTTCAATGTCTGTACAATTGTACAAGTCTGTCCAATTATAATGAGAAATCATATCGTTAAGTTTGTTATAGTCACATTTACGAAAACATCTCATTTTAGTCGGAGAAACTAAAGGAGAGAGGGTATCAGGGGAGGCAATTGTCAGTTCCATAATTGGATGATATGGGTTTTCAGGTACAACAAGAGCGTCAATTCTACCTACTGTGATTTCAGACGGATCTGAAACAAACACAAGATCTAATTGTTTTCTTAAGAATTTTTTATAAAGCTTACTTGCTGTAACGATAATTCTAAAAGGCCATCCAAAAAATCATGGGCGGATAACGGCATAGCGACAAATGAGTCAGTAGGAAGAGACCAAGAAATATCAGATAGATTAAAGTCACCTAAAGCAATCAAAAGGTCTCTGTTAGAAAGAAGGGATAAAACAGATTTTATTGTAGACAGATAGTGCTCATAAACTACTAGGTCAGAGCCAGGTGGAATAAAAGAACATGTAACAACAACAGATAAAGATTGCAGAGAAACTTTTACACTTAGAAATTCAAATTCATTGGGTATTTGAATGAGAATTCTTTCAGATGTTAGGCTAGAGGTAACGGCAATCAGAACACCGCCCCCGGTGTCGTGAGTGGCGATCGGTCCTATAAGTATTAAAGTTATTAGTCAGAACTTCAGAGTCGGATATCCCTGGTTTCAGCCAAGTTTCCGTAACAGGTAAAACATCTTCTGTAAATGCAGAGGAGTCAGCATAAAGCTTGGGTAGCTTCATATTTAATTCCCTAGCATTTTGATACGCCAACAGTAAACTTTTAAGTTTTTTGATACAGTGGAGGGCCTGTTATTTGTTCTCGATTTCTTTGGGACAAATTCTTTAATTACTAAACCATCATTAAACCAAAAGCCTTCAGAAAGTAAAACATTAAAAATGTCAGGCGGAGCAAATATTTTAAAAGAAGATATCCCACGGGCATATGAAAATCGAAATTGTTCGACTGCAATATCTTCGGATGGGAATTTTTCACGTATAAATTCCAGAACATCCTCAGATGTGGTATCTGGGGTGAATCTAGAAAGAAATAATTGCTTCCTTTGTGGAACAACTGAAAGTTTCTTACGCTTCCCAGCAGCAGTCTGAACCTCACTAGACTGAGATTCAGGAACGGTGCCTACAGTACCTATAGAAACGGTCGGCTCCGATTTCTTTGACTTAGCCAGTACAGAAGCTTTTAGTCCGGAAACATGGACTTCACTCGAGCTAGCTGTATCCATATGCACAGTTGGTTCGCTTACCCCTGTGTCGACAGGAACTGCTGCTACCAAGTTCGGATTTGGGTTGGAATCCATGGTGGTATTAACGGCGGTTGAGATGGCTTTTTTGCGCTTAGGCGACTCGGTTAATAATTTTTTATTATTAAACTGGGCACAGACGGTATTGAACCCCTCATTGAGTTGCCTAAAAGCACCCGAGATATTGAAAAGGATGTCTCGAGTCTGCTTCATAAAGCCGCTCATCTCAACCACCACCTCCTTGCAGGAACCACATGACCACATAAGACCAGAGTTAAGATCAATAAAATCTTTAACTCTGCCGGTGAATCCTGCACATTTGACGTGCATTATCGAATCGCAGAGCAAGCAAAAACTTAAGGGGTCTTTCGTTGAAGACGCAGTCTTCTTGGAACAGACAAGGGCCATTATAAGACAAACAAATGAAAAATACAAAAAAAAATACAAATACAAAGTAAATCAAGCAAGAGAGAGAGAGAGAGTTGCAGAAAATTGCACCGAAAAAGTCTACTAGAAATTCAACGGGTGCATAGAGAGCAGGTAACAGTTATCAAATAGAGCGAGGGAGATTGAGAGAGACTAAAAGAGTTTTAGCAAGTTTAGGAGCGTAAGTTACACAAACAAAGCTATGAAATTAAACAAATCTAATAGAAATGTTAAAATAACTATTAACACGTACCCGTTTACTGGGAGATCTATTTAGCATTACTAGCACAATTGTTAGGCTAATCTTTGTAAATAAATACACACAGAACACTCGCACAAAATCACTGGAAAAGACAAAAACTCGGAGCGCAAAAGTAAATACAGCTGTTCACATGCGACGCTAAATCGTATCTGTAAGGTTGTTGGAAGGTTCCCGAAATATTGTTGGCTACTCTGACGTTGTTATTATTATTATATGTAGAGTTGTAACCTTTATATTTCTTGTTATTTCCTCTATTTTTTTCTCTGTTATTTCCTATCTAGTTGTTGCTATTGTTATAATTTTGGCCATTGTTTCGATTATAATTATTATAATAATTCTTATTATAATTATTATTATTATAGCCACGGCCATTGTCTCTACCGCGATAATTACCTCTGTTATTGTAATTACCGCGCTGGCCATGTCCTCTTTGGTCGTATAGAACTGAATTCGCGTTGCCTGTCATTTCAGTACTACATTGTGTTGCAATTTTTTATGATAGAGTTTATTGTCA
The DNA here is from genome assembly GCF_025231255.1 of Drosophila biarmipes. Lineage (NCBI taxonomy): Eukaryota > Metazoa > Arthropoda > Insecta > Diptera > Drosophilidae > Drosophila > Drosophila biarmipes. The sequence continues at coordinate 1,209,221 of NW_026114530.1, forward strand.
GTTCATTATGCACCTTGTATAATGTAGATCCTATAATTTTTGATTTAATGACTTCTACAGGCAAATCTTTGAATGTGCCTCTAGTCAAGTTAACCAACTTTAAAGCTGTTACATATCTTTGAAGGTTTATTTTTTGTTTTTAACGGAAAATTCCGGAATGGCGTCGGAGATATCTTTTAAATATGCCCTTTGGGCTGCTGGATCTGGCATTATGTTTTTTATGTCAGGCGCACCTATATCTGAGTCTATATCTTCTTCTTACTGTTTACGGTTACTGTTATAAGTGCAGGAATCGTTAGATAATGTAGATCTCTTTCTTTAGTTTCAATTGCTTCGCTCGAACCGGAATCTTCATTTTCCATTAGGTGATATATTGTTACTCAGCTTAAGGAAGCAAATAGATAATGAAGATATATATGCAGAAAAACTATATTTAAGGGCGCCACCTAACGGTTTTGTCAGTAGATGTTATGTGGGCGGCAGACATACTTAAGCGTTTTGGCCATTTGTGGGCGTTAGAGTGGGCGTGGCGCTCTTTGGTGAGTCGATAGGTATTGTTTCAGATTTCACTTAAAGTTTTGTTTCTATCACAAAAACTGTAGGAGCTACAGATTTTCGCGGAGTGGGCGTTGCACCCCGCTTACGCAGCGTAGGAAGCCCAGGAATCTGCATGCCAAGTATAAATATTCTAGCTCTTATAGTTTCCGAGATCTCAGCGTTCATACGGACGGACGGACATACTTTCCGACTTATCTAGTATACCCTTTTTTTCTACGAGTAACGGGTATAACAAATGGCGAAACTCATTCCTTAGTTTCTAGATCCCCAATCACCAGTAATGGCATTTGCTCAACCTGGAAAAATTAAACTGAGCGTTACGAAAACAAGCGGTTGTGGGTATACAGCCACTTAAAAACTCTGTCTATAACCAATCAGTAGCACAAAAGTCTGAAGCCTTAAAAAAAGTCTTCAAGCGCAATCGAACTATTGAGGCCTTTGAGGACACAAATCAAGTGACAGAATTTCCAAAAATAAAATCCTTTAACACAAGGTTAGTTACGATACACAAAGGTTGCGGTCTGTGTTCGAAGAAGAACCACCCCGTGCGTATATGTCCACACTTCCTACGAATGCGGTAGCCGATAGCATAGCCTATATCCGAAGGAAGCAGTTGTGCTCCAATTGCAGTCATCAATTCTGGGATTGCACAGGCGCTCTCAACCCCTTAAGTATAAAAAAAGGATCTTGTAGTTACTGGCTACACTATGTGGCAATTTTATTTATTTTAATTTTTTAATACAAGGTGAGTTCTAAAGTAAACAGGACTTTTTTAATCTAGCGCCCTCTAATGGCGCCATTTATATGTCAACTGGTGCATTAGAACCTGCTATCGTTTATCGACTTCCAGTAAAAATTTCATGAATTTCATAGAATTGAACATCTCCAAAACATCGCATTTTGACCGAACATTTGGGCTTACAAAAGGTGTGTGCACGGTTTGTTCCGCACAAATTGATTGACGTCCAAAAATTGCTCAGAATTCAACATTCGAAGGACATCAATAAAGAGGCAAAATAGCCCCGAACCTTCTTTACAAGATTGTGACTGGTGACGAAACGTGGTGTTTTCAATAAGGCGCCGGACGATCAAAATCGGACGACTATATCATATAGCTGCCATAGGAACGATCGGAAAATTAATAGGAAAACATGAAATAAAAATTATATCCTTGGTGTTTTTTAATATTTAACCCTATAAACTTGAAAATAACATTTTTTTAATTAGTTCTGAATTTCGAATTAATTTTTTTTTTAATCGGGCGACTATATCATATGATGTCATAGATGTCATAGAAGCGATCGGAAAATTGGTGGGAAATAATGTGAAACAAATTATAGCTTTGGGGCTTTTTGACATATTATCTTATAATATTGGGAATATAAATTTTTATATTTTTAGGAATTTTGAATTCAATTTAATAAAATTATCAATTATTTTTTATAACTGCAATGGTATACAAACTTCGGCTTGCCGAAGTTAACTTCCTTTCTTGTTTTTATATGAAATGTGTGAGATTTACTTGAGGTAACACATTAATATTTTCACAATATTTAGAGAATACATTAAGAAAATTAAGTTAAAATTTTCAATAAATATCAATTAATTTACCCGAGTTATTATTAAAATTCCGCTAGCAGAGGCACTTGGCCCATTGTGTAAATGTCAGGAAAAATATATGCATTTTCTTTGAGTTTTTACAACAACACCAAGCACGTGCTTGGTACGCGCGGGGCCACAACTAAGAATTAAGCAAATGAGTTAAAATATTAGTTTTTATTACCGGGATAGATGTTGAAATGCAAATTAAATGATATAGTTTATTATAGTTATTACATAGAACGCAAAGAGGTCGTGCAGACAAAAATTTGCTGTACATCGTGGCAAATTTAGAGGATAATAATTTCATGTTAGTCTAACAGGAACGTTGAGTGTTAGGCGGTTTAAAAGATCTGCAGAATCAATATCACCTCTTATAAGATTTTGTAAGAATCGGTTTACAAATGGTTGACGGACAAAACTTAGGCACACATCCAGGAAGTCCATCTGGACCGGGAGAACATGTTGGCGTTGTTGTTGCTAAATCTCTCTAGGGTAGTTAGAATTTGACCAAGCTCAAAAACTCAGCAAATAAATCAGCAATTTCAGAATCCGTCGATGCCTCCATTGAGTTTAGACGTACCGAT